>NW_028141159.1:19315747-20515747 GCF_030444845.1 Prenolepis imparis | reverse complement strand
GGATATTTATTGCAACGATTTTTGACAATTTTTTAAATATCAGTTTACCGCAAATACGTAAAATATTGTAAATAGCGTTACGAGAAAAAATATCCTCTGTGTATGTTATAGAATTATTAAATATTCAGGAAAAAACAGAGAACAAAATTGATTGGAGGAGAGGCAATAAAAAATTAAAATATATGTAGTTGCTCTTTAACAAAATTAAGTTTCCAAGTAAACCCAATTTTTTTCTTCCTCGAAGTAAAATATCAATCTTAATTCTTCCGACGTGGAAGCCAACAGCAGAAATGAATTTATGGCAGGATGGAAAACGCGTGACCGTCTCTCGCGCGACATTCTTTATATCAATTCAAAGGCTTGCTACTTACCGTGGTAGACGCGCTGGAACTTCTGTGTTGCTTCACCGGCGGGCTGCCCTGACTCTGCATGTCGGAAGAATTTAATTGACGGTTCACTGCAGGCGCGACCGGATGCTGCGCGGCCGGCGGCTCCATGCTGAGATGGCAGTGCACCTCCAGGTGAAGCTGCGCCTTTATCTCCTCCAAAACAATCTTTCGCGCGGCGCAGAATATTTTATAGTACACCTGCGACACACAATTAATGATCTTTTAATTCGCGTCACGTATATTCTATATATATTACATCGCCTCGATAAGAAATTATCTCGTAGAGTGGATTGATGGCGGAAAGAAAAAGAGAGAGGAAGGGGGAAAGAGAAGATAGATAGAGAGAGAGAGAGAGAGTTTGATCGTCTCCGGTTGTTAGAGGAGTTGCTGCAGCAAATGCGGCAAGCTCCTTTCAAGAAGGTCGACGAGCTGCGTAACTCGGTGTGGCAATTAACGTCAGTAACAATCTCTCAGGTATCGTTAACGACAAGCCGGTTACGACTCCGGCGCGAGATACAGTCGCGAGACGGGTCCATTTAGTCTTACTTAGTTTGAGTCTTAAATTCAATTAGCCGCCATATCCGAGGGACGGTGTTGCTTAATTTACCGCGCGCGCGATGCCATCGTTAGGGCGGGCTTGTCGCAAGGAATACTACTCGCAACGGTACACACAGTAAACATGACAGATATTATTACGACGCGACGGTATACGAACGAACGTTAACGTGAGTTAACGCATTCCGGTGATGCTGGGGGATTTTCTACGTTAAATTCTGCGGAGAGATCGCGTTACACGAAGATGGCAAGATTGTATTATACACGATTGCGCGCGAACGGTTTATGAATATATATATATATTTTAATTCGCGCGCGAATGTATGTATATTACATACGCAGTTCGGGGTCTGTAATTTACACAAATTCTGCATCGAGTAACGCGCGTGCGACGGAATTTTTCCGCGAACGCTCCGTTATATTTTATGCATGCAACTTTTCCTTCGCGGTGGAATAAAAAGAGGGCCGACGCGCGAGTATAACGAGTAATGCAAATAACGGACAACAACGGAGGACGCGCGCTTCGATAAATTGCCGTAGCCGGGAATTGTCACGAGACACGACGAAACAATTTAACGCCATGACGGCGACGGCGTAATAACGATGCGACGGATATCGCGAGATTTTAAAGTAATTAAATAATAGAGTATACATACACGCGCGCTCCTCTCTCTCTCTCTCTCTCTCTCTCTCTCTCTCTCTCTCTCTTTCTCTCTCTTCTCGTTTATTACGGTAATTTCAAGAAGCGAGTTATTAAGCGACAATATTAATGCTATCGTATCTATATGAGAACGAACAAACGTGGAAACATGTGGCACGCGATGTTATGCTAATCCATCGATCTTATTCGATATGAATTTATTCAAATGCCGGATTGGAGTTCGTCTGCCTGTGTGGATTCTCGTGTATTATGGATGGTAACAAAATTTCTAGCTACCGCGCGTTTCCAGGAAAAGTGTTGAATATTAAACGTCTCCCCGCGATCCATCGCGATAAATATTAAAACGCACAAAATGATGCGCGCATTACGTCAAATATCGCGTCGACAAAATATACGCACTATAATAAATAATACCTTAATAACAAATTATCTCGATCGTGCTAACGTGTTAATGTTGTCCGTCAACGCGAAACAATTTCCTCCCACGAGTGCCATTTACTTTACATTGTGTAATTTCATCTCGACCACCCTTAGGCCTGCAGGGGGGGAGATCGAAAGTGACTCTCTCAGTTCGCTAAAATGTTGCATGAATTTATCTTTCCGGATAATCGCAGAATCAATAACATACAACCACTCGTATACACATACACACACACACACAAAACTCGTGACACGTGCTGTATGTGAGAGAGTTATAAAGTAGGGAGGTTCGTATCGTGCTCGTATGAATTAATGAAAACCCGCACAACAACTGCGCTCGGTCGCTATTGGCTACAAGTTAATCCACGTTGAGGGTTTTTCGTAAGCAAAGTCAATCTCCGCTCGTTTTTGATCGCACTTGCGCTTTCGCGTTCATTAGCTTTTTGTTAAATGAGAGCATGATTTTCCGGACGCTTGAATTCTATCATCTGCTGTCGTATAAGATGTAAAGAATTACATTCTGAGAATAAAATATATATTAATTATCGCAAAAAATTGAAATACACTTTAGATAATTTAGAATATTATAGTAAAAATATATATAAGAAAATATATTTTAGATTATTTGCATAAATTATTTAAATGTATATTAGAATATATTAGAATATATTAGAATATTTATACTTTTTATACTTTTTTTTATACTCTTATAGAAGAGTGTTACGTAGAAAGAATCCCGAGAATTTTTTTTTAGAACGATAATATTGCATCTCTGTCTTTAATGCAATTTTTAGTTTTGCATACTTCATCTCGTTACAATAGATTCGACTGTGAAAATATATCTCGAGAGAATGTTAACTCTTCCCGTATGTAGCTCGCAATGTAAAGTTTGGGGTACGATGATTAATCGTATTCTCTCTCTTTAACTCCGCCTTAACTCGGGGAGATGATAGTGGCGCTGCAACGCTATGCATACTAGATATACATCTCTCGTGGGAGAACCAGAAAACAGATTTTAAACATTTACAGAGAGAAAGATATATATATATATATATATAAATATATATATGCATTGTATTTCAATCCCATTCCACGGAGTAGAAAGCTCGTTTAACATTGTTTTAATTTGTTATTGCCCCAAATATTTAATAACATAAAATGTTACAATTACAAGTGTGTATTTTACTATTCCGACGGTAATGAAACAAATATTACAGACTGATATAAGTTGTGATCATAACTCATACTTTTAATAGAAATATATATGAATATTATATGTTCAACAATAATTTTATAACACAATTCATTAATTTTTATTTATTTAATTATTTATATTTAGATATATGTATAAGAAGAAATTAAATAAAGTCATGATTATTTCAAGATTATTAACAATAATAAATATTTAATTAATTTTTCAAAGTTAAACTATCTAAGCTTTTATAATAAAAATAATATAAAATAATAAATAATCTCTTATAAAATATTTCTAATAAAAATGGAATATATAAGCTAAGTAAGCATATACTGACCTCAATCATGACGAGCAGCGGTATGTAGAAGCTGCCGAGGGTCGCGTAGATTTGATAGAAAAAATTCTGGCAGACTGAACAGTGCGAGGGCCCAGTCTCCGAATATGTGTGCTCGTTTCCCATTATCAGCAGGGGCGGCAGACTGATACAAGCCGCTCCTAACCAAACAAGGCTGACGTAGATGATCATTCGTCGCGGCGTCCTCTTAACTCCGTATTTCAACGGTTTCGTGATGGCCCAGAATCTTCAACATACATAGGAAAAGCGAGAGTGTCGAGATAGACGGATATATAGGGAAGGAGACGGTCAGAAGTACTCGTTTATATATACTAGCTAACTAAATAGGGAAATAAATTCGCCAAGATCCGTTGTTGTAGGATGCTCAATGGGCGAAATAAAGAGATCGTCGACGACGAAACCCAATTGTTCTCTCGCTCCCTTCTCGTTTCGCCTTCGTGTATTTCTCGGCAACGTGTACAAACAACACAATTCTCGACGGTGGCGTGTAAGCCTCGTAAAAGGATCGGGAAAGGTTCCGCTTGCTTCGCACAGCAATTAACCAAACTAGCGAGTTCAAACGGCGGAAACGAGATTTGGAAACATCTCGCGATAGTATTCGCGGAAAACAATGGCGCAGTATCTGAATCCGGTAAAACGGGAAAATGGTTATCGTTTCGCTCTCTGTTGTTCTGCAACTATTTCAGTCACGTCGGGGATAAAACGAGTCTGCAATAAAATATGACGACAAAGAATGCAGAGAGAGCGAGAGACTGTCAGTTGCATATTTGTGTAAGTAGGGTAATGTACAATGGGCCCGGCTCAAACCCGCATATTCCGCGCGATGACGTTTCCGTTGCAAGAGCAAGTAGGACACAGAACGAAATAGGCATGAAATCGGGCAAAGAGCCGAATGGATTTACTTGATTGGCCTCTCTGATCAATCATCGCGGACTGCTAATGTGCAAAGATTTCATTATTTAATCTTCCCTTTTTTTCTAAAGCTCAAATAACAATTTCAATAAATTCAAATTGTATATAGTTTGAATAAAAAATATAGATTTCTCTTAAGATTTCTCTATAAAAATTTTCAGGGAAAAAAGAAGACATTTTTTTATGATCGAAAATATTAGGAATGTAAAAAAAAACCACGTTTATTTTTATTACACGTTAATTTTGCAGAAATGAGCTTCTATAAAATGGGAAACGAACGATCTCTCACGCGATGGTCACGCGTTAAAATTTGTAATAATGCGCGACGAACACGCGCGGGACAGTTCGCTGCGTCAACGTCGCTCGGAGTTGATCGCGTTTAACCGCTTTGTCTTGTACCATCAATATTACCAACAATATACCAACGCGAGCGATGGTTAATCACGGTTAATTAACCGGAGCTGTCGACGGCAACTAACCCTCACCGCGACGAACGAGCTGCACGTCGATTTGCTCGCCCGTGATCGTGCGTGTTGTATTACATTATCTTACATTCCGCCGCTATGTCGGCGGGTGTATCCGGCTGGGAAACGTTAATCAACGAGGCGATTTGGATTTTCGCGAGAACCCGAGACTCGGGGCCATGACTCGATCCGAATAGCCGGCGGATATCGGGAAGGGACGATGGAAGATTAACTTGCTACTCACCGGTCCACGGATATCATGCAGAGATTGAGGATGCTGGCGGTGCAGCTGAGCACGTCGAAGCTGACCCAGAGATCGCACATGAGCTTGCCGAAGGACCAGTTGCCCGATATCTGGTATAGCAATGCCATCGGCATCACCAGAAGCGCCACGCAGAGATCGCTCACCGCCAAACTGACCAGCAGATAGTTGCACGGCTTCCGTAGCTTCCTAACGAGGAACACCGCCAAGCACACGAGAATATTGCCTATCACCGTCCCGATGATGATGCTGCCGAGTACCAGAGCGAGGGCGATTGCCTTAACACAACAAACGCATTTCTACAGAATCTCGCGGCATGTCGTATATACATATACATATAAGGCTAGGCAAAACCGCACGGGATGACGCAAACACGCGAGGATCCTCTTAGTTATGTTGTTGATGAGATGTTGATTTCACGTCTCTCTGGAGCTTCGGTTCGTTATAAATAAAATGGATCGCATATCTTTTACGATATAAAATTTCTAATTACACCGCAAAATCTAAAATATTTTCAAATAAATATAATAATTGTAATAAATTTCAAAATATTTTTTAATAAATAAATAATATTTATAAATATAATAATTTTCATAAATTTAAATAATATTTTATATAAATTTTATATAAATACGTAACTTTTTATCACATCACGAAATAAAATAAGAACATTTTATTTTTTCTAAAAATACATATCGATGATCAAATTTATTTCTCTCGATCGTGGACAAAGCTAAAAAATTATAGCCATAAATTATTAATAATTGAACATGTTAATACTATTAATACTAAAATTCTGTCCTGCGTTCGCGATTTAATTAACGCTAATCGTATTCTCATTTTGCTTTTTCTATTTTATTACTTTTTTAATAATCCTTTCGATCTCCCATTTTTATCACACAAATAAAAAAAATAAATAATATGTCTCATATTTATTTATAAAAATTTATTTTGTAAAATATAGTAAAATTAATGCTTGCTACAACAATTGTTGGGAGAACGAGAAGATGAAAAGCCATAAATATTAATTATATATGAAGTTTTTGCTTTGGAATCCGACACGGATATTGCTTGTTAAATAGATAAAACTGAGAAGCAGAGACTCTCTCATTCTGTAAGTGCAGTGGGAGTTAAGAGCTAATCAATTTAGAGGCCGATAAATTCCGCAGTATTCTGGCGCGCAGCCAATTTCACATGTTAAATATATCGCATTAATAGAAAGTGATGTATTTCCAAATAAAATTAATGGACCGTATGATACGTGCGCATGCGTGTGTGTATATGTGTGTCTTAACTTATCGCGCGAGAAGTCTCACTTTTGCCTTTCGTTGTGGATGTACGTGTATTCTATTAATTCGCATTACGGGGAAATCGAAACAATATTCCATACAAAATGTTTGAAACTTTCCAACTATGGCTTTATTACCTCCAGAATTTGCATCAACAATTCGCATTTGCATTCCGTTGGATACTACAATGCGATACATGCTTTATTATACTGTGTATGCAGTTTAATCTGGGCTTTCCGACGCCGGTATTAATATCAATTTTGGAAACATGTAGAAAATGTTGCGTTGCAGTTTTATGTTGCAATTTTACAGCGTATTAAGTACAGTCATATCGTACAGGGAAACAGAGTGTATATACGAAAAGAAGATAGATGCATATTATGCAAATAGCAAATTGAGTTTAATGCGTGATATATCAATGTTTCTAATGTATCAAGAGTGAGATATCTCCTCCAATGTTTTAACTCTCCCCTTTTTTTTTACAGTCGAGCACAATCTGTAACACTTGCGGAGTACACAAGGTGCGAAAGGATCGTATTTCGCGGCGAAGGTTGGATAATACATAGTATCGGTAAGTCTTAAGTAAGTTTAATCGTTTACCGTTTCTCGCGCAATCTCCTAATAATCAAGAGTTGGTGGAAACGTTATCGGAGAGACGTGGACGCGCGAGACGACGAAAATACGGCAATAACTTTATCGCGGCACATCGATGCAACATCCATCGTTTCTCCGGATTTGCGCAACAACTGTAGTTGACATAATGGATTATACTGTCATGCATGCAAATTAATATGCAAATAAGCTATCATGCAGAATATGTATTAATGAATATATATCGGGATGTTTTTATTAATAGATCGCGAATTATGATAAATGTAACTTTATGAAATTAATATTGTGATGACGGGGGAAAGAGGGAGGGGTCGATAATTATGTCGTACCTATCTCATGCATCATGAAGTAAATTTCACGTTAATTAATCATTGAATTATGAGAAGAATAAATGGAAAAAAAATAATTGATACGTTTTATGTTACGCTAATATTTTTCGCGAAAACATTTATATGTCGTGAAAGCTAGCTGTTTACTGGAACGTTTTTACTGGTTATTGTTCAATAAATAATTGATTAATTCGGAGAGCAACGCAAGATAACATAAATACAGAAAAAATGAAATATTGTACAAGTCCAAATATTTTAAGGCTACAATTTTTATTATCGAACATATAATATGATTGAAACGAAAAGCATTTTGGACATTTCGTATTTATTGAATTGTGTATTTTTCTTTACCGTTCTTTGTTATCATATGTAACATTTTCAATCGCGAATTGCTCCTAGACGCGAGAGAACTGTTTCGCCATAAATATTTACTTAGACTTCAAAAAGCTTTCTCTGTAAGCTAACACTAACTGAAGTAAACTGTCACACAAAAGTTACATGTTTGTCGAGATAAACGGTTAGACGGAAGAAGGAACCATTTTAGAAGGAAGAATTTAAAAAATACTTATCTCTTGAGAATATATATTAACGATATTCTAAATTATTAATATATTTCAAGAACATCGAGCGAAATAGTTTACATCAAATCGATAAGTTTGTCGTGTTCGCTCTTTCAGAGAGTCTCTGGAAAATTGAATAAACCCCAATTCTGATTCGTAACGCGCCATTCTTTCGGTTCTCTTGTTTCCGTGCACTTTCTTCCGGTCGTTCGCAGGAAGGATTTTATTCCGGTAATAAATATCGTCACTTTTGCTCGTTCTTGCGAGTTAAGAGCACTTTTTCTCCGCCTCACAAAAAAAAGAGCTAATTCGTGTGGTAACTATATACGGTAGCTTTCGCCACGCGTCGCTTACCTGAGTGGTGGTGTAGGGTGAGTTTTTGCCGGGGAAGCTCCGAAAAAAGGATCCGTCGGTGTCGCCTCGCGTGGCGTTGCGAATCGTGAAGTTTAGAAACAGGTTGCCGTCCGTGGTGATTACGTCCTGCCCCTCCATACGACGGCCCTAGCCGGAAGTAGTCCGGAGCATCCCAAGAGCCCCCCTCGCCGACGACTACGTCATGCTCCTTCTCTCCTCTCGACCACGGGATGCCGGGCAAGTTCGCGGCGTGCATGAGAATCCTTGCCTCGATTCCGATACGGATGGACGGACGGACTCAGCAGCGGTTCTCCCTTATCCCGCTTAAGGTCCCGACCGACCCTTTCACCCTCTGCAAAATCACGTTCCATCCCGTGACTGACGAGCCTATCCGAGACAGACGGAGACAGGCGACGCGACAGAGTTGCTACGTGTACAAACTCGGAAATTCCAAGAGAGACCCTTAACGTGGGGAGATTATTATATAAATTGTATATAATCCGTTCGCGAGAAAATATCGTTCATTTTTATTTTCGTCCTCGCGTCATATCCTCTTTGTGTTTTATTTCAGTATGTGTAATCATATCCGCTTGTCGCTATTTTATTTTAATCGATATTTTTTATTTTTAGAAAACGGAACTCTCTTTAGAGAGAGAATTCATATATAATTAAAAATTGTTCAAATCGAGAAATTATATAAAAAGTCTCCATGAAAACTTTCTTCCGAGGCAATTTCTTTAGCTTAATGAGATTAAAATTATTTCTTTAAATTATTTCAAGAATTGTAAAATCATTGAAAATAAAACTCTCCATCATTTCTTTTCACAAAATAATAGTTTGCTCCAGTTTGCGCGCATTTATTCTTATTATCGTATTTATACAAAAATAACACACAGATGGGATAACTATATCAATTTTCTATCTCAGTTTTGCAGTCGAGGCAGGAAATTATAGAAGCTGTTTGCGAGTTTTCGGATTCGTAGCAAACCCTGTTAAAGCGAGACCGATATACTATAACATGCATTTTACGTAAGAAATAAGGAAAATTGGCTGGTGACGGATAATGGCGCCCTATGTGAATTTCCCTGACTCTACTTTTCGCCGTCCTTTCGATGGACCATGATGATTCCCAGGAACCCTCGGTACAAGGGTAATGGTGCGAACGGGGGAAAATTCAAAAACTTGCGACCGTATTCGCGCAGGACGCCATTATCGCACTCTACGGAATAGGATGCTATATAGCAGAAGTCCCCGCTGTAATCTCGAAGCGACAGCGGCGGCGGCGACGTAAATTGCTGACTTAAAACGGTTTTACAATGAAATTCTGCAGCTTCTCTCCGCTTCGCCGCGCTGAGATGAGAGAGAACGCGCGCATTATCGTTACGACGATGCTTCCCGATAGGAAACGAGAGAGAGAGTGTGTCTCGTCGTCCGCGAGTATTGATTGGAATCGACTATTTAATGGCGAGGGAGTGTTTCGAAAGTTCTCGGAGAGACCAGACACTCTATTCCGGGTCGGACGTGAAATTTTGTATACGTCGTTGTCGTCATCGGCGACGAAATAGTTACGGGGAGGGTCGCGGCGGTCATTAGTGACCTCTTCGTCGACGAGCTAATTATTTTGCCGACTGGTTTATTGAATTCTGGCGCTAGTTACAGCACGGAATTATTATACCGTGCGAAGTGTCGCCATCATTTTACGTCGGTCTTCAGAATCCTAGTTGGCGGCTAATGACTCGGTTATTCGCATCTTACGCGCGAAATTTATGGGTCTTGAAAGTCATAACGAGCGACATATATATATGCCAAATTAAAGATTTTATTTATAAAATTTTATGTAGCTAATATTTTTGTTCTGATATTTTTAATAATGCTATAATAAAAGTACGCTACCATCATTTATATATTTATTTTAGATATTTTCTGTACATAATACGAGACATATTATATCTTCGTAGAAAAAAATAGTTTTTATGTCAAACATCTACAAGATCGGCATTCGCAAAACACGAGATTATTACTTTATTTTTTGAGAAATCAAACACACGAATCGTATCGAATTGTTCTATTATACCGACAATTTAAATATTTTATTTAGACCGATAAAGGTAAAATTAGATACTTGAGTTAGAATCGAGCGCAAATTATATACACTACAATTATAATGCTCGATGTTAAAAGGATGAAGGAAAATATAGAGCGCTTATTGCAGCTAATCGCTTCGGAGATTGCATGGTGAAAAATATTTTGAGATATCAAATCAATGTGCACGCAAAGCGTGCATTAGGTGGCACTTTATGAAGTAGAAGAAACTCCTATTACGTTGACGTGCTAAGCAGTCACGTACGCCAGTTATATATAACACGCCGAGATCTATGAAAACATAATTCCTTAAATTGCCCGGGCAAACCAAATTGCATCTTGGAATACGAGATTTAAATGCATATCGTGTATATATTTTGCAAAAAAGAAATCGGGTTACAATTTATTAAACTTTATAGCATCCTTTACAACGCTCCTTTATCTCTCAAAGTGATGCCGTGGCTCCGTTGCATAACACACGGTCCGATAATAATTGAGATTAGTTAGGACGGAAGTTAGTTAGTAGCGGTAATTAGTCGAGTGACTTTATAGCTGACCTTAGAGCGACAATAGAGCTAAGATGAACTGCACGTGGATAACGGTAAAGTTTTGTAATTAGCGCAGCATTACATCACGAACTTGCGTCTGACTGACTAAAATGTCTGATTGGATTTGCGGCAAAGTTCTTTTCTAAAACGCGGAAATGGGCAAACGCTCTTAGAAAAGACATTTAGCTCAAAGTTTTTTTTTCTTCAAAATATCTTCTAAATCATCGCCGTGCGAGTCTTTGAAAAATATCTTTAAAGTAATTTTTCGAATAATTCCTTAAATATTTTCTTTCGATGGTCGCAGAGAAGCCATCGTCGTTCGTTTATCGGAAAAGCCGACGATCTCTTTCTTATATCCGAAGTAATGAGGTCGAACGAGAGATCGCGTCACATAATTTTGCAGAGTGAAAATGAAATCCGAACCGATAGTCGACCTATTGGCTATTTCAATCTCTCTTGAGAGATTGGAGAGCCGCGTTTTTCGTTCTATTCTGAAATCGAATAGAGAATGAACGCTGTAACAGTAATAATTTCAGTCTGTATGAATTCATCAGGAACTCGTAGAAATATTCTACCGGCTTGGATCTGATTTCGAAATGTAACGGTGTAACGAATGGATGTAGAATACGGTGCGAAATTATATTACGTAACTGGATTAACGGAAACAATGGCCGAAAGTGACCGTTCATCCCGTTAGAGCCAACTCACTATAAACCGCTCGTATTGTGTGTATAGAATATCTGGAATAAAGATATAAGCTATAGTAGCGTACTTTTATAGCGTTATTAAAAATATCACAGCAAAAATATCAGCGAGAGATAAAATTTTGTAAATAAAATAATTAAATTGATAATTTATAATAAGATAAAATAAGAATGGCTCGCTATACAATGAGAGATTTGTGTGGAATAAACGTCAAATATAAATGAGAATAGATAAGGAAACAAATGAATAAAATAGCTCGCGGATCTTCTTTTATCTATGTACGTATCAAACTCGGATTTGTGAATCTCTGTTTAACTCGCCTGCTAAAGAAGAAACAAATCAGAAACGCGCTCGACTTTTAAGAAAAGAACGGGAGGAAATTAAAGTGAATTCAATTTCACGCAAACTTTTTCTTGTCACTTTGCGAATCGCAATGTCCCGTTCAGCAGCAACAGCAGTGGCATGGAATTACTTGGACCGTCTAATATAAATGAAAATATATGAAAAATTCCGGATTATATATATATTCTCGATACGTGTTCCGAATATTATTCCCCTATAACACATACAGCGCTTTAATTTATTTGACGTCCTTTTGCCGCGTAGAGTTTCCATCGCTCGCGACTACCATGAGTAATCGTCATGTGTTTGCTCATTTTTTTTTGTTCTGCATTGTGTGTTTTCTGAACTGTGTGTTTCCGCGCTTGTCTCAATGTTTCGGTATAAATTGTTCGTGCATGTCGCTTTGCCGCTGCCGTGCAGAATGCGCTCTCGTAATCGTCCACGAACTTCCCTGTGCAAATCGTCCATCGGTTTCGCTCCAAAAGTGGGAAACGTGTCGACTCTCCTCGCATGATAAATTGTATCGATATCGAAATGCCTCGGCCATTATTTTTCGCGATTGGATATATACAGAATGTGCATCTATCGGCGCATTTGATGAAATGATTTTGTTTCAACAAAAATAAACGACGAGTGCGCGCAGGATGCGAAATAATGCAAACGTAAATACAATTTTATATATATAAACAAAGCATTTAATTTAATCTTTGTCACTTTTTATATGATGGAGCGTCGTTTTTCCGTCTATTTCAATAAGCGGATTCTCGGTCTGATAACACGCTGAAAAACCCGAGACATTAGTTGAAAAATAATACGCGAATCTCTTGAGCGAAAATTGTGGCGAATGATCGATTAAACTGTGTGAAAATGGGACGGGATGCGTTTGTTACCGATGCGAATGCTGAATTAGTACGTGGCAGATCGCACGACTAATGGATCGATTTGTAATGTTATCCCGCCTGTTTCTGCTATCAATTCTCATTTAGCTTCATCATACTCTCAATTAAACGCGGCAAAAGCGAAAAGCCGCCGACTCGTGAAAGCTCTCGGTGTCTGCTCGTTATTGTTCATCGTGCCCGTGTGATAGCGCAGATTAACGTCTCCACGCATGCATTTCCAGTAATTGATTTATTGTTTTATGTGTTTTCGTTATTTATTATTATATTATATGATTTTCCATACATCTGCTCTCAAAATGTGACAAATATAAACTAATATATATATTTTATGATCTCTATTCTGTGTTGTGTATATAAAATAAATGATTAAAAAAAGTTATTATTTCACACTATATAAAATAATAAAATATTATTCAGTTAATAATTGACGCAGAGTTATTACATTTTATTTTATGGCATATCAAAATGCCTTTAAATATATGCCTTTTTATATATATATATATATATATATATATATATATATATACATATATGATTAAAATAAAATCTAATAATTCTGCGTCAATTATTAACTATGAATAATATTTTATTGTGTTATATAGTGTGAAATAATAACCTTTTTAAATAATTTATTTTATGTACACAACACAGAATAGAGATTATAAAATATAAACGTTTAAAAATAAATACGCGCATTTTTTGACGTTGATACAAAAGAATTGCGCTTTTTTTTATTATATATTATAGGAGATGTATTAGGATTCATAACGGAAATTCACGCATTATGCATAATGTTGAAATAATATAATAATTTTATAAAAATATAGTTCTCTCTCTCTCTCTCTCTCTCTCTCTCTCTCTCTCAAAATGAAATGAAAATTATATATGAATAAATAATGGCTATCTATAAGTGCAATTTTTGTTTATAAAGTTTAATTTTTTTGTATATAAAAAAAATTCACTTTTGACATTTTCCAACAACATTATTATATAGCGTTAGTTATCAGTGTTTTCGAGAGTGTTTTCCTAGTTTTCACATACTGCTAAATTATAAAAGTGTCGGAATTTCCCAAACGTCCTTAAATTGCCTTATCGAAGATTCAGTCGCTAGCATCCACGCTCGGTAGTTTAATTGAATTTTTTCAATGATATTTCAATGTATATTTCTTCAAAAATGTATCTCTGCGCGTGCAGTATTTATACTTCACGTCAAGTACACTTTTCTGAGTGTACTTTATCGAAAGCGAAAAATGATCGACATCGATACTTTAAAAAATTTTTATTAAGAGACATTCTAAACTTTCTTTGCAATCAAGTATATCTCAACAATCTGTCACGAATTAATAGAAAATTATAAATAAAAATAGATTACAATATATATTTTTTATTATTATTTTATTATTTTTTATATTATTATTATTATTTTATTATTTTATATTTAAATAAAATTAAATTAAAGATATAAAAACATACAAAATAAAAAATTGAGATAGATAAAAATAAATCAATGTTATAAATATGAGAAAAGATATATAGTGTAACTTTTCTCGCTTATGTTCTTGGATAAAAACCCATATTTCACGCGATGTAAAATATTGTTTGTTCAAGTTGTTCGCGTAATCGCGCCGTGGCGAGAACGAACGAATTTACGGGAAAGCGCGTCGTAAAGTAAATGCCAACGAGAATTGCTCTCGGAAAATTATACACGTGAACGATGTGGAAGAGAATGGTGGGCGGGTATGGAAGGTACGGCGCGCATCGGCCATTCGTCAATTTGTGATCAATCGCTCGGAATGACGCGCATCGGCATCGATATACCTCCTGTGCGCAAAAAATGCGATCAGTAGAGAAATTGACGGATTGACTAAACGGGGGGATATATAGCTACGGTATTACGGCCAATTTAATTACCGCGCGTCCTCCCGCGTTCGCATCTCTCGCACGATTCGTAGAATTCCGCTCGATCGAAGAGAGAGCTATTCTCGATATCTCTCCCTCTTAATCGTTCGGAGAGCGAGATTTTTCCCGAAATTTTCACGAGAGCGTGAAATTATTTAAAAAATCATTCCTCCGATTCACGCGGAATCCCGAGGATTTCCGTCTCTCTTTCGTGCGTCCCATTTTCATCGGCGAATTCGCTCTCTCGAGGATTTTCCGTGATATTTCGCGAACGATATTTCAAGTTACACGTACGTCAGTCACGAATCCGTGCCGGTTTTCGGACGTTGAACCGCTTTCCATATTTGCCGATATTTATGTAAGGCCGGTACGCTATTTGCGAGAGTCGTCTGGTCGCGGAAAATTACTAACATTGTAATTGAAATATCGTTTTACTTCTCGATCTTTCTAACGATTCCTTTTCGGTACGGAGAGACGAATAATGACAAATCTACTTATCGGTTTTTCGGGCTTGCGAAAATAAGAGACGCAAAAGTGCAGTAGAAATGGTGAACCTTAGCTGAGGGAAAAAAGGGGAGAAACCTTCGTTGCAGGCAGATTACAAGGAAAATCTCTTCGTTGTCAAAAGACAGGGTGGGCTTAACAACCGGGTGAATACAGAGTTCTCCGAGACTGAGGTTAATATATCGTACTTTGACAGGGAAATGCAAATTCCAGCTGATCCTTTTCTAACATGTCTTGCACAGACGATTGTGTTGTGCTTCTTCACTACGAAGGATTAGGGTGGTAGAGGGTAGATTAGAAAGAGAAAGAGAGAGAAAAGGAAAGTAAAAAAGAATAAGCAACAGTGGAAAAGAGAAAAAGGGCGTTAAAGCAAAATTGGATAAAGCAACCTTTTGCGGCGGCTTTGTCGAGAGATAATAAAACTCAACGAGAGGGAGAGAAAGAGAGAAAGCGGGAGAATGAAATAAGCTGCGATCGAAGTATATGGATCCTGAGAAATTGTACGACGCTCTATTATTGTATAAAAAAGACACTCGTCTGTATGTGTGTATTATTATTTCGTTCAATTTTCTATTAAATTGGTTACGTTTGCGCGCGCGACCAGAATATCGATATGACGAATATATAATTTTCCGTTGAATTTTTATCGCGGTCACGCGAGATTGAACTGTCGTACCATTCACTTTGCATTTTGTTGTTCCGTTTATACCGTCATTATATAATATGTAATTTTATAAGATCGATGAATTCTCGTGGTGCCCTTTGAAATAATATAAAACTCATTTATCTCAAAATGGGAAAAAGACTAATATATATAGATATACACACACACATACATAAAATAATATATAAAATTTTATTTAGTTTTTCCTTTATATTTTTATACAATGCATATTAATTCATACACTCGATAGATCGTTTGCGTGCATTATTATCTCGCCATCAAATTTTATTATATATATAAAGATTTATAAACTTTTTATAAAAAGGAGCATTGATTTTTCCGCATCACCGATTTCCACAAAGCTTGATGAGGCGTTAAATGAACTGCCATTGCGCACTTAATTCAGGTAAATATTTTCCCGCAACGCTGAATTTGTTCTTCCGTAACATTGCGATAGTAATATGCGCATCAACGAACTTGAGGGTATAAGGAAGAATGTTGTTTTAGATTCTCATTCCTTTTCTTCGGAATAATTCTTTTTAATAAATCAATCAGAAGTACCATTTATTTGATCACAGCGTCGGTCGCATCGGACACAAGAGAGAGAGAAAGAGAAATGTATTTCTGAAGTTTCAATAACTTTCCTGGAATTGAAATCATTTATTCTAGGTTTTGCCATAAATTGAGAATGCGTCACGAGATATAAATGTTACCAAGTCTCTTTAATTCTGGTGCAACTAAATAGAATTAAGCTTGTTTTAGTGTCTCTGTTTTTCCCCTTTTCCGCCTGTATTAATAAAATAACCTATATTAATAAGATTATTAATAGCTAAATATTGCGAGAAATTGAATGCAGTCGTTGGATGCATCTTTATAGAATCGCGAGAAATCTGACGGCAGATCGGTCTTTCTTTTCGTAAAATGCTTTTAACAAATAAACTTACGCAAACTTGATCGATGCACTCGCTTGTTTGTGCGCAAATATGGTAGATGTACGCGTGTTTACCGTTGACACGGATATGTATCAGGATTTCCGACAGAACAGAAAAGTTGAGCTTGTTATTTTTTTATACGAGAGAAATAGAGAGAGAAAGAGAGAACACGCTTGACTAAATACAAACGTAACAATGTTAATCCCTTGCTTCAATAAACAATCGTCTCGCTGCTTAAGAATAATCCTTTGACTTGTCAAATGAAGTACGCTGAGTGCGAAAAGATATCTTGTTAAGTATTTATTTACGAGTTTTATTCTTCAATCTTATACGAGTATATTAAATAGATAATAAAAATCTACTACAACAAAGAAGATTTTCTGCTGAATATAATTAAAGTAAGGTTTAATTTAAATTAAATTTAATTCAAATTAATTATACACATTAAATTTAATTCAAATTAATCCTATACACAAAGAGAATCTTCTAATAAAATTTTCCACTGAATATAATTATACTGATTTGAGAAACTAAATAAATCACGTCAGAAAATTAAGAGAGAGTCAAAAGTTTCTTCCGTGATAATGTTGGTTATACCTCGTCGTTAGGGGAGAGAGAATGTTTTCGCTAGATAGACAAAAGTTTCGCAGGCGCAGCCGACGATGGTAGACGTCGTCCACTTGCTACACATAAGCGCTACACTTACGCGACAAGTGCTAAGCAAGGATTTAGCGCCCGCGGCGAAAGCGCTGTTGAAACTTCGCACTTTACGAACGTTTACAGCTCGCCCTTCTCTGCTTTTGTCTTAATAATAACAAAGTAGAACGGGTCTCTAAAATTTCAACTTTATGAGCGAGATCGGGCCGCGAGTAGATCGTTTATACACATACCAAGTTCTTCGTTTAAATTACAACTAATTTTGTCGCGGTTAT
This sequence comes from Prenolepis imparis, assembly GCF_030444845.1. NCBI lineage: Eukaryota > Metazoa > Arthropoda > Insecta > Hymenoptera > Formicidae > Prenolepis > Prenolepis imparis. The sequence continues at coordinate 20,497,883 of NW_028141159.1, read as the reverse complement.
GCAACATTTACAACGACAAGCACCGTTGCACTGAAACCTTCGTGAAATTTATTTATATATGTATATGTATTTTAATAATCAAATAATTAATAAATTCTCATCTATATATTTATATTATATTCTACATTCTACATTATATATATTTATATATATAGAATTATATAATATGTATATAATTCTATATATAATATAATAGAGCGAATTATATATATAAATCGAGGAAAGTCCGTTTTGCGATCTTCGCAATAATTAAGGAAAAATTAATTATATATATATTTTGGATTATTGTAGAGCAATATTTACGTTTGCAAATATTTCGTGAAATTTGCATGTGCGCGCGTTACTTCTTGAAAATTTAGAGAGAGATTTTTGATTGCGTTATTAAATACTCATATTAACCACGCGTATCGCGAAACAGAGTAACTGCGAGAGAAGACTGCTCCGCGATCAGATCGTCGGTGTTTTATCGCAGAAATTTGCAATTGTATCTGTAAATTGGATTTCGGTTTTATTGCTCCATAGGGCAACTCTATAAGCGCGAGATGGACGTTCGATGGCTTGTCCTCCCTCGTATCTCTCGCCTCGGCGCGCAACAGATTCATTTATATTGTTCAAATTTCCCGTATTCGTTTTATTGCGCGATCAGTCAAACGGTGGGACCGAACGAGATGTTGACAACGGCTCTATTGTACGGCTCGATCGATTATTACTAAATATACATATTTGACACTTTATTGCAGTTATATTAGAGTTATTTATTTGCGAGTATAATAGCTAAGATTAATAGATTTTCATAATAATTATGTAAATTATTTTAAACACAAGATGGAAAAAATTGTTCGCAAGATGTTGATAAATTTTGAACTTTTTTTTAACAATATCTTATATAAGTATACGTTTATTTTATCGATATGTATGTTCGATTGATATATAAGTAAATTTATTTGCACACATTTGTATCTATTTTATATTTGTACTTCTGATGAACGATTTCGAGAAGCGATTCGCGCGGAAAGTAATAAAACGAATATACACTCCGATCTCCACTATGCTCGTCCAGGAGACTCGAAATTGCAACTCGAATCTGGGCAGGATGATTCTGGATTGCCTTCCGCGCGTGGTGACGAAATTTTCGACCTTCGCTCGCGCCGACGAGCGATTTATATTGAAACGAACCGTTGGTGCCAGGTGGTGGAAGGTGTTAAATTCAATCGCGCGTAGGGAACACACGCGACCGAACGGGGATACGTGTGTGTATACGCGAACAATATATGAAAAAGTTTCTTTTTATTTGCTCTTTTTTTAGCGCATATGTTATAAAATCCGATTAAGCGACACGTGCGCGTATACGCGCTGCGTTTTGCGAAATGGCCTTTCGTCGTCAGTATTTGCGCTATACGAGCGTCGAAAGCGTGTCACGACCTTTGATAACTCCTCCGCCTCCCTTCCCTTCCTCCTCTTCCCCCTTTATTCATCTCGAAAATTGCGAAGGGTCTTGGTGCTAAAACGCGAATCGCCGCGTCGCGATTGATCCTCCTCGGGCCAAGTAATCCCTTACAAGTATAGATTCTTGAAACGTAGATTGGTAAGTGTATATATATATATATATATATATTTGACACGACGGTTCTTCAGGAGTAATCTTCCCTAGGATCTCTCGCTCGCCGCTCCATTTTTCGAATATTCTACGTCTCTGACGTCATGTGAGAACTGATCTTCTCGTCGCGTTCCCGGTGCTATGTATCTTCCAAACGAGATCACGTATGCCTAGACGGACCATTTTCTCGAATCTCTTCCATCAAGTGAGATCACTGTGTGGCACCTTTCCTGCTAAGCTCGCTGTCTCTTTCTCTTTCGGTCTTAGACTTGTCTACCGTGTCGGCTTTCATCTCGCGCTACGGCGCTCTAAACTTAATACAGACACCTTTAGCTTACGCGGTACACTGAATAAGCCATTGCCGCGAGCTATGGTACTTATTACTCTTTAGGAAGCTCTTTCCGCCGAATTCTTTCCTACGTGCCGTTTGGCATCTTATGACATTGCGACGACAGCTAATAATTCTCATAATTGCGTTCTCTTAGAGGAAACGAGACGAGAGCAATGACAGTTGTGATATCTCGTTGTGATATTATAAACTATGATTATTTTCGAATTTATCCTCAAGTATCTTTAGAACCGCTTAATATGCATTCATAAGATGTGATGCACACATGCAACTTTTCTAGATTTTTTTTACAGAACATTGTATATATTATATAGATATAAAGAATTTCGCCTAATTATTTTCGTGCAATGAAATTATCATCATTTCGTCTTATGTCTGACTTAATCTGTACTTAACTCCTTGAATGCGCAATGAGTATAATTTCCATTGTATTTTATACATATACATATTGTATATATTATATAGATATAAAGAATTTTGCCTAATTATTTTCATGCAACGAAATTATCTCATCATTTCGTCCTATGTCTGACTTAATCTATACTTAACTCCTTGAATGCGTAATGAGTATAATTTCCAGTGTATCTTATACTTATATATACATATATATATTTTTTATGTATATATTATATATATATATATATATATTTAAAAGTATAAGATACACTGTAAATTATACTCATTACGCATTCAAGGAGTTAAGTATAGATTAAGTCAGACATAAGACGAAATGATGAAATAATTTCGTTGCATGAAAATAATTAGGTGAAATTCTTTATATCTATATAATATACATATATATATATATATATAAGTATAAGATACACTGTAAATTATACTCATTACGCATTCAAGGAGTTAAGTACAGATTAAGTCAGACATAGGACGAAATGATGAGATAATTTCATTGCACGAAAATAATTAGGCGAAATTCTTTATATCTATATAATATATACAATATGTATGTATAAGATACACTGTAAATTATACTCATTACGCATTCAAGGAGTTAAGTATAGATTAAGTCAGACATAAGACGAAATGATGAAATAATTTCGTTGCATGAAAATAATTAGGTGAAATTCTTTATATCTATATAATATATATATATATATATATATATATAAGTATAAGATACACTGGAAATTATACTCATTACGCATTCAAGGAGTTAAGTACAGATTAAGTCAGACATAGGACGAAATGATGAGATAATTTCATTGCACGAAAATAATTAGGCGAAATTCTTTATATCTATATAATATATACAATATGTATGTATAAGATACACTGTAAATTATACTCATTACGCATTCAAGGAATTAAGTATAGATTAAGTCAGACATAGGACGAAATGATGATAATTTTGTTGTACGAAAATAATTAGGCGAAATTCTTTGTATCTATATTATATATATTATATAGATATAATATATATTATATAGATATAATATATATTATATAGATATAATATATATTATATAGATATAATATATATTATATAGATATAATATATATTATATATATATTATATATATATTATATATATATTATATATATATTATATAGTTATAAAGAATTTCATCTAATTATTTTCGTGCAATGAAATTATCTCATTATTTCGTCCTAAGTCGGACTTAATCTATACTTAACTCCTTGAATGCGTAATGAGTATAATTTACAGTGTATCTTATACTTATATATATATATATATATATACTTTTGTGTGTGTGTGTGTGTGTGTATACACTAGCGGATCCTGCCGTCGATAGCTCTTTAATGTTTGTTTTTCTTTATTTATATTTTTTAAACAAATTCAGCAAAACTGTTTCTTTTAATTTGCAAGGGGGGGTTTACCTCCCCCCCTACCCTCCAGAAACCGCCAGTGTACACATACATACAAACGCACACATACATGAAAGGAATATTTCTCCTATTATAGATGATTATGAATTTATTAAATGATTTAATAATTTAATATGAAATAAAAATTTTGTATATGTTAATCAAATCTTATTTGAAACACTTATTATAAGTAAATTTTGTGAATCAGAAATAAATAGTTAAAATATTTTTTCCATTAGAGATATCAAATATATATTATATGAATCGAAATAATTATTTATCTCATTATATGAGTTAAATATTTGAAGAAGAATATTATTTTCACGATGTCAATTATACGTAATTAAATAATGATGATTACTGAAATAAATGTGCGTATTTATTGTGTCATACTTTTCTTTTAATTTTTTTTAAATAACATTTTAAATTAAAGTTCAAAATTTTTAAATATTATTTTAATTTTTAATTTTGTGTTTCAAATATTTTCAATATATTCGTATCTATCATTCTGCGTTTCGCGGAAAATAGATCATTTTCAAATATTATTTTATTTAAACTCACAAATTATATTTAAATGTAATTATCAGCAATTTGCATTTGAAATATCTTCATCACCGCATATAAATATACATATAATAGAAACATTCAGTATGTGTGATCACATCTCTCATTAAATCAAATTTTTATTCAAATCCAAATAAAAGATTTTCTTTTTGCTCGATTATTTCTTATATAGTATTTCGATATTTCATTTTTACATTTTTGTACTTGTATTTTATGTTAATTACATGTAATTTCATCATGCAAATTGAATTACAATGTCAAAGCCGAGTCGATATACTGCGAAACGTTGTTTCATGATATCCTTAGTGTACTAGTACGTCAGTACATAATCGTCTGTTATCCTGGAAGCTTACTCTATATTTCCATCACGCGTATACACGATTGGCAGTATGTAACGGTTACCCAATCGCACGCTATCATCCTTTACGGTGGGTACGTCGTTGCAACAACATACGTCGTCACGTTAATGCATTAAAACAGGATTGATACGTCTCCCGACGTACCACGTTATAAGCGTTTCGACGTTTCGCGCGCGAAACGAGATCGTGACGACCACAAATTCTGCGTCCTTCGTTGAAACTCAAAGTGAAACATTCGCTTTAGGAACTTTGCCCCGTTTATACATATATAATGGCTCTCTGCCGCTTCTTTGTTCCTTTTTTTTACGTAAAAAAATGGAGAAGAAAGACAACGAGAAGACTGAATATTTCTCGAAACAATCGCGGATGAACTTTTGCCGAGAGTCGTCGCTCTTGGTTTATCGTCGAATGAAATTACACGACGGTAGGAATCCGCGATAGTATTAAAATCTTCTTTCAATCGAGAGACGTGACCCGGTTTTTCCGTGTGTAATTAGATTCAAGAGTCCGCACGAGAGAGAGTGCTAAGCTTCAGTTAAAAAACTCTCAGAGAATATAACAAGCCACACGTGCGCCTTTATATGTTATATGTTTCATAAAGAGATATGTAATTTTATGAAAGGTGAAAAGAAGGAAGGATATGTATATATTCTTTACTCGTAAACGCAAGCAACAGTGTTGATAATCCTATTTGAATTTAACCACATTAATTTGAGTAATATACGTCGCGAAATACCCTATGTAATAATGTAATTTAGGAATATATCCACGTGCTTACATAAAAGTAATAATTTTGAAGTTTAACTGGTTGGTATTTCGATGCTATGCAGAAGGAGAGAGAGAAATATACTTGATCATTATTTTCACAAGAATGAAAAATCAAATAAAAGGTACTTAAATTTATTTAAAAGTAAATTTGCTTTGATTTTTATGAAAGTAAAGGGAGGATATTCAGAAACATTGCGCGTAATGCTGAAATAATAAAATATTTTTTATAATCTTTGAAATGAAAGTGCTATTATATAAAATATAAATAAATATAAAGCTGCCTGAATAAAATGTTTGCATACGTAAAATCCAATTCTTCTATATCCGTCACGCTCGTTCTTTCGTGAAATCACTTTTGACATTCTCCACAAAATTATACTCAATTGTTCATTTGCACATTGTCATAATAAAAACACTTCGCACAATAGTTGTCAGTATTTTTGAGATATTAGTTTTCATGATATTGCAAAATCATAAAAGAGTGTCGAGAGAGATTTTCCACGTATGTCGAAATATATTTTAAACTTTATGTCACACAAACAAAAATTATTAATTCGATCGTTTTATAAAAAAAAAATCTTTGGAGATACATAATCTATACATCCAAAGTATTATAGCATCGTTGATATTTTGTACCTGCACTGAAAAAAAAGATTATTTAATTCAACTAATATTTAGTTGAATACGTTCAAATAAATCATTTATTTGAAAGTAAATAATATTGATTTGATATGACAAATATTTATTTGATATAAGAAAATCCTTTTCAAAGCAAGTAAATATTTATTTGTTTCAAATAAATGATTTATTTAAACGTATTCAACTAAATATTAGTTGAATTAAATAATCTTTTTTTTCAGTGTGTGTTTTAATTTCGGATTTATCGGTGATTTTATATAAAAACAGCAATCAATTATTTTTTTGCAACGTGTATATGTACTACATACATATACGTAACTTTTCGCATTCAGCTTTCTTCTTCCAAGTAGAAAAACTTAGATACTACAGCAACACCGTAACTCGAGTTGCCAATCACGCGAAACGATTTTGAGCGAACGAGCTCTGGCGCTCGGCGATAAAAAGTTTTGCGCGCTCCAGATTTTCTCGAAACGCGCGACTGGTATACGGCCTGGAAATACGCGGCCGGAAACACACATTTCCACATTGCATATTCATGCATTTCGTATCCGGTCTCGCTTTTGGGCACAAAGCGGATGACCGGCGCAGCGTCCGGTTTCGATCGGCAATAATGCGCTTTGTGTCATCAAATGCTACACAGCCCTTGTCGCGCATACACATAGGGCTCGTTTATTTCAAAAAGTCACGTTTTTGGCCAAATGGAGTCGGCGCTTTTCAATATGAAACGTGCGTCCGCTCTGTGTTCATTTTCGTTTTTGAGAAACAAACATATACGTGCGGCATTTTATCGCGTTTGCAATATACTTCTTTAATAATTTCTTACATTTTTGAAGAGAGAAATAGAGAGAGAACACACGGTAAATTAGATTCGGGGACAAACATTCCATAATCTTTGTGCTTGATATCTTTTTGTTCCAATCTAAAGTCACATTCATATTTTCTCTTGAAAATGAGTGATTTAATTGCGTTCATCTCGTATATGTGGCTTACGTCAACAACCAACATGAATATTTAATTCTTTCCCGCCTGTTGTATGCACGGGATCGCCAGAGTGAGCGGTTGAAAAGAGAGAAAATTAAAAAGAGAGAGACGCGAGACCCTTTAATTGTTTTTACTTTTCAAAGACGTCTTCTATGGAGGGAAAAAAGAACACGGAGCCGCGTATATACTGAAATTAACCGCGAAGAAAATGAAACGCGAGAATGAACATGGATGATAAACGATCACGCCCACTATTTTCACATAAAACCTTTTATATATATATATTTATATCGAAAATAATTTTTACAATTAAAGTAAATTAGATTTCTTCTTTTGTTTTTCTTACTTTTGATTTATATTTTAATCTTGATAATATTGCAAAAGAGAAAGAGAGCTAGAAAGATGTATGAAAAGGAAGAGATTGTAATTGCAGATCATCCTTTGAGGATTAAAATGCAGAGTGGTCCGCGGTAATCTATGGAAGTGAAAAAACTGTCTTCTGTGCGCGTTCACTAAGATTAACATCCGCGGTATAAAAAACGTTAAACGTACTTCATCTGGCATATCAGCGACGTTTGTGCAACGATGTGCACTTTTCCAGTTTTATTCATATCTTCTCGCGGAGCGTAGCAATAATTTTCGTAGACACGCGCTTTCTGCGATGAGCCGGCTTCTTTTACGTGAAATGTGTTACAAAGAGTGCAGTTACACGTTTACGCTTAAAGCGTACTTAAACTTTTTTAATTGCAAACCGCGAATCGCGATTTGAATTATGCGGTACGGAGATAAAATCTTGAAAACCCGTCGTAAAATAACGCGTCTTTGCGCTTTATTTTTTCTTCTTTTTATTTACTGTTGAGTTGTTTCTTAAAATTCTGAGAATTCTGTGTATTAGAAATAGAATTCTCTAGTTTTTTAATGTTTTATTTTAAAAATCATAATATAAAATATTTTTTCTAATATTTTCAAATTTAAAATATAAAAGTGAAAATTATTGCTTAAATGGTGGAAAACGTTAAATTCTCTCATCAAAGCGATTCCCCTACTTCCCCTATTTCTCTCTAATATTATCTCGAGTTTGCTTTTTTAAGTAAAGATTCCCAAGGTAAAGATGAGAGATAAGATCAGCGTTAAATGAAAACTAGATGTTTGATTGGCGGAGACTTTAGAAAAAAAGAATCTCGCTATGTTTATCTTCTTCGTTTAATATTTCACCAACTACGCAGCATTAATTTTACTGGTTTTGTAATAGACACAAGGATATTTTTTTTACGTTTATTTATGTTTTATATTTGCTCATTTTTCGCAGAAGAGCAGAATTTAATAACGCTTATTCAAATAATACTAGGCTACCGTGCGGACGGACGGTGAGAGTTGCTGAAAGTTTCACGCAAATAATTGTCGTAAGGCTCTTTTTTTATTTAAAAAAAAAAAAAAAGAAAGAAAGAAACTTGTTTTGCTGTATGATAAACTCACCGGCAACATTTCGAAGTTTATTAACGTTGTTTTAAACTCGACGGAAGATCTCGCGCGCGGGGAGCACACCGTTAATGAGAGTTCTCATCAGCGCGTTATTTTATGCTTATGAATCCTTCATTATTCAATCTGTCTACGGAACTTTCGGTCTGATACTTCTTTCCTTTTTTTATCTGTATAATTAATACGTCGGAATTATTTTTCCCTCCGAATTCGAATATTTTTACATCGATTGAATCTTTTCGATTTATGCGATTTTTTTGCCTATCGTTCCGATCAACTTTCTTGCGAGAAGCGTAGAAAAGTAGAATACGAAAGTGGAAACAAATTGGATTTATAAAGCTCGGAGCGTTCTATGCGCACTAAGATCTAAACGCGAGATGAAAATCGTGTATTCGTCTTTATTACTCTATCGCATTCGTATATATGTATATAGAGTATCTATCCATCGCATTATCAGCATCCTGTCGGAATTGATGATGGCGATACCTTTCCCGTAGAGAGTGTACTTGCATATGTGCACGTCGTCCTCCTTGTCGTCGTCTTCGTGCACCGTAATTGCGTTCGCGTATTTGCCTACGGTAACGCAATCAGCTTCTCTGTGATCCGACAATTGATACGTATTATGTGGAGCGAGTCCGGACGGAGTCCGGATGTCAAAGTCGCACGCGTGTCGCTTCGCGGAAAATTGCGCTTTGATTTTGTTTCTACCATATCCGTTCGATGTAATTTTTGGGGGGTAGTTCTCGATTTTCGTTTTGGCCTCGGACGCGGAAACACACAATCCGCCCACACGTACATCCGCCTCACCCACGCTAATTGCCACGTTTCCATCATCCCAAATAAACGCCGCAGACCATATACGCGCGTCATTATATATTGATAAAGATACAGCGAGGATTTTCATTAACGCAGTAATAGAATATCGCTGGATGTTTGCGCGACGCAAAATTGGCAAACGATGATCAATCGAACATGAGACAATAAGAGACGAAACTCTTTTGTGATTTTTTAAGAGACTTTGAAAGTAATATAATTTTTCTCTCTTTCTCTCTTTCTCTTAGCTCTTTTTTCTCTTTATCCTGCGCGAGCAAAAGTATTAGCGCGAGAACGTAACTCTTTATCGGAATTTCAATTTGTCTCCGACAAGTCTGCTCTCGGGGGATCGTTAAAGCGGAATTGATTCGATTATTAAAGTCTATACAGGTCTATACTAGAAAGAGCGCAAGAAAATCGAATTGGAATTTTAATTGCAAGTTTTTTTTTCTAAGGGACTTAGCTTTCGTTGGCACGGGAGTAGGATCTTCTTTAATGAAAAAGGAGTCTCGCGCACGTTGGACTATACTAGTGACCTGCAGATAATCGCGCTTTGATCTTTCGTCTCGCGTTAAATGTATATCGAACCTCGCCTTATTTTACGTATGATATTTTTTTATCGTACTGTCAACTCGTACTTTAAATTCTTCCTGGTTTAGGTGAATTAAAATGCAAGTTCTCTATTATTAAAATATCGTAATGGAAGAGTTTTGCGGTTCTATATTGACAGAAATATAAAGAAAGATTAATTTAGATAATAACATTATCTCGACATATTAATATAAAAATGATATAATTGTAAATTAGCTGGCTAGTATTTTAATGTTTAAAAATGAAATAAATATTCTCTCTCTCTCTCTCTCTCTCTCTCTCTCTCTCTCTCTCTCTAATCTTTATTTTAGTTGTACAAAAGAATTAAAAAAATAGAACGAAACACGTAAACGCTTAAAAATAAATTTGGAGGAGGCAGATTGGACATTTTATATATGTAATGCTAAAATAATATATTTTTTGAAATAATGTGTCTTAAAATATGAAATAAAAATATTATAAATAGGATAAATGCAATTTTCATACATAAAATTCTTCTGTATGCACCAGAATTATCGCATAATTTTAGTAAAATTACATTTGACATTCTTTGCAATTTTGTCCATTTTTATCACAATAGAAACGTAATAGCCATCTGCGTTCTTGAGATTCCAGCTTTTGAAGTGTTGCGAAGTTTATTATAAAATTATTGAGATTTTCCGCGTGTCAAAACAATTTTCAATTATTTTTTTAATATTAATTAAATAATATCTAAATTTTCTTTATCGCGACAAAATGTTTCGTTCTCGTCATCGCGTACATAAATCAGAGGCTAATGAGTTAAAAGCGATCAATTAGCCTGGAGCGACTCCTGTATATGAGACGAAACGCAAAATTACTTGCGCAGATGGTGCGGTCGCCTCACGAGTCAAGCGAACCTCTAGTTAAGTCAATCACTGTTATCTGTGTATATTATTCGTATACTATACAGTTATACTCAGACAGGTGTCTCCTAATGCACCAGGATGTCGTTTAAAGGCTATCGGTTCTCTCGAGGATAACATGATTAGTCGCGCGGTTAACTTGCGTGAAACTACTGTCCTGTAAAGTGCAGTCAAGTACGTTGTTTGTGTAAAGTAATCTATGCATAATGTGATCCAAGTTGGTATGTATAATCTCGCTTAAACTGCTCACGTCACCGTCGCGTCGTTCATCCTGTCTGACAATTGTAAGGTCCTATTGCGCTGTGAAAGCTCTTCATAGGCGCGAAGTTGAAATAGAGAGTTTCGAAGTTTCCGTCAAGTTTCGCGAAAACGCTTTGGAAGTACAACAGGAATTTGCTCGAGAATACTCATGGAAGAAGTTCAAACTTGATTCGGGATGGAACGAAAGATTTGTGAACACAGAGATATATGCATAAATCGATCAAAGTCACAAAGTCAATATATAGATTTTTTCTTTTCTTCCTTTCTCTCTCTCTCTCTCTCTCTCTCTCTCTCACTCTCATTCATTCATTCACGATATATATATTATAACAATGAGATGAGTAGTTTTCCGATCAATATTTTATTTAAATTCTAAGATGTTCTGGGTGTGATTTTCGCTCACATTTTAATATCATATTAGCATTAAATTTATTAATATTTTTATCCTAATTTTTTGAAAATCTGTGATAATGAATTTTTATAGATGTCTTCTGAAAAAGAAATAATACATTTTTCAACTTGGGAAAAATATTATGCACAATACCCAGAAATGCTTTCTCGTTTAATGCAGAGAATGTTCCACATTAAATGCAACCTTAATTTCAACTTGATTGTAATCTAGAAAAAATTTATCGTATGTGCTAAAGCGTTGCGATAAAGGCAATTTGTTTATGTTTAATTCGGTACGTTTGTCTCGAAGCAATATTTGGCAACTAATTTGCCGTGCTCCCCGTCGTCGATTGCCTCGCTCGCATTCTAAATGACAACGCCCTGTGCACATCATCGAACCATCCCCATCCTCATGGAATGGCATACCGCGTGCCATTACTGGATGCACCATTATGCATATTGCATCCATAACAAGTGTATGGCAAGCCTCTGCACGATATTCGCCAAATCGATTCAAGTTAGAACTTAGGCCCGAAGTTTAAGACGATGTTGGTTCTGCCGAAGGATCAATATTATAATTACGGTCAATTATAACTACAATCAATATTACAATTATAATTCGAATGATATATTGCATTTTGATATTAATTGAAAGCCTATTATTAGGCTATAACTATTATTTTTACCAGTTTAGTAATTTTTAAGTATTGATTATGATATGTGTATATATTACAATATTGGTTTTTATAATAAGTATATATTAAAATGTAAATATCTTAATAATATATTAAAATGTAAAAGAAGAGTTTAAAACGCATTCTCTATTTAAATTGTAATACGTATTGTAAATACTATACAGTCATATATTGCAATCTCTAATACTTTGGAGATATTAAATTGCTAAATAATCTAATCATTATAATTAATATGAAAAAATATGTCATTTGAATTATAATATACATATAATTGTAATATAGTTTGCATATAAATATTGTAAATGCATAGCCATAACATTAGCTCTTGTATACTATAACAATAGTATTAATATTTGTGTAGTTTTGCTTATCGTTTATAAACAAAAGAGAAACAATCAATTTAATGATCTAAATATCATCGACTGTTTATTAATTATTGTATCAATTGTTTATTATTAATTAATTTGTAATGTGCGCATTGCACAAAACATATTAGACATTGACATCTTATATAATTTTATTATATATATGTAGAAATATAACATATTATTATATGTACCTATATATATATATATAATTTATTAAACTTTATAACTTTATAATTAAGAAATCGGCCAGATGAATAAGCTGATGCTCGATGCTCATTTTTCGGAGAATTTTTTCAGACTTTATAATAATATAAAGTTTGTTTAAACTCGATTAATTTTTTTCACAGAAATTAGCTGATCAGAGCGTTAATGTGCTAATTAAATTTTAAAATAATAATATGTTAAAAAATTAAAATAGTAATATGTTGTAAATAATATGTTACAATATCTTATTCTCGATTAATATTTTTTGACAGAAATCAGCTGAAAACTGTCAAAAATATTAATCGAATTTAAAGTATTATATAACCTATTATTTAATACATGTTATATTATTTTAATTTTTATAACATTATTTTAAAAATTAATTAGTAAATTAACGCTTTAATCAGCTGACGCTTTAATCATATATGTCATGTAGAGCTTCAATTAATTTTTTTTCAGTAGTAATATAAGACATTAATCAGACGTTGTGATTGCTCGGTAGATACACTGACAAATTATCCAAATTAATTATTATACAACAAATTAATTATATAACAAATTAATTATTTTTTACAATAATCAAGCTTCAAATACACAAGACATCTCGAAAACATTTCTATGAATACGAGAGAGAAAATATTATTGCGGAGAAAGAGACATTCTCTCTCTCTCAATGTCTCTTAATCAGCTGATTTTTCTGTCAAAAAATATTAATAAAATTTGCTAATTAAATATTCTAGCTTACCTATTTATATTTATATTGTGTATGTTATAATTTGCTAATTAAATTTTAAAATAATAATATGGTAAAAGTTATAAAATAGTAATACGTTGTAAATAATATGTTATAATATCTTATTCTCGATTAATATTTTTTCTTTCTAAAGCTATATCTTTTCGAACGAATCTCCTTCGAGTTTTAATTATCGCGCGCGCCCTATTAGAGTGAAGTTGCCGATGTTTGTAGAATAGCGGCCATTACCGAAACGCCGCGAGTATCAGGCAGTTGGAGCTGCGTCCCTCTGTGATTAATTAGTAAGCATAATCGTTAGAAACAATTTCTAACCTTTGTATTGTAATATTTATCAATCGCATATCATAATTTCAACGTTAATATGTAGTCGTAATTGTTCGAAACGCATATTTCGCGAAAAATTCGATGCCAAAAATCTCTTGCCAACATAACCCAACTTAACCTGTTTTCGCGCGCGCGAATGTGTTGCGATCCGTGGATATATCTATCGTTAATTCTAGCTTACATATTTATATTGTGTATGTTATAATGCGAAATAATAAGATTATTCTAATATATGTATGTATTTTATTTGTTACAGATAGCATTGCGATACACAGTGCGATTCACGCGTCGTGTCGGGAGTCGGGAGTGCCGTGTAAAGTTTCGCGCGTCGGGAGTGCCGTGTAAAGTGTCGGGCAATCGTAATTATTCGTATTTTCGCGAGTGTCGTGAATGCTTCGAAGAAGCAATGACGGTCGACCAAGAGAGGAGGAGGAGGCCCGGGGAAACATCGGACGACATCGGGGCAACTGTGAGGTATAAACATTTATATTCAACAAAAATAAAACATTTTTTCTAAACTGCATTGTTTATGAGATATTCGACACACACATATGTATATACATAATTTGAATATTTTATTTTCAGATCAATGTGCTGTGTACTGCAACTCTTCTATTGCACGTATCGGTGAGTGAGAAATTTTATAACATTTTATAATATTTCTATAGCGGTAATGGGGGTTATATATGTTGAAAATATTAAAATAGTAACATATGTTTTAAATTTTAAATAATATGTTATAATATCTTATCTGCGATTAATATTTTTTGACAAAAATCAGCTCTGATAATTGTCAAAAATATTAATCGAATTAAAAATATTATAACATCCTTTTCTAAAAAAGGCACGTTAAGTCGATTCTTGCAAATATTGTTGCATCTTTTCCGATGCTGATTAACTGTTTCGATTCGCATTATGCGTTATATTCGTAGCATCGAGAGACTGTCATCGCGAGGGTTAGTAGTTTAAGTTTGTTCAAAATAAAATTAAATAAAATAATATGTTTTAAATAATATGTTATAATATACTTTAAACTCAATTAATATTTTTGATAGTTATCAGCTGATTTCTGTCAAAAAATATTAATAAAGCGTTAATTTGCTAATTAAATTTTAAAATAATAATATGGTAAACAATTAAAATAGTAATATGTTGTAAATATATTGTATGCGCGATTAATGTTTTTTGACAGAAATCAGCTGATAACTCGAAAATATTAATTGAGTTTAAAGTTTTATAAAATATTATTTAAAACATTATATTATTGTATTTAATTTTATTTTGAACAAACTGTCAAACTGCTAACCCTCGCGATGACAGTCTCTCGATGCTACAAATATAACGCACAACGCGAATCGAGGCAGCTAATCAGCATCACGGAGAAGAGGCAACAATATTTGTGAGAATTGACTTAATATTTTTTAGAAAGGAATTTGATTTTTTTATCTTTTTTAAAAAAGTTATTTCATTTTGTGACAAAAGGATGATATTAGATTAATTATCAAACATCAGGATATTTTTTTACGATGAACACACATAATGATCGTTACAAAATCGCGATCGTGACAATTTATTTATCTTAGTTTTTTTATTGCATAGATAGCTAAATAAAGATGAACGAAATTGCAAACCACTTTGATAAGGAGAGAGCAAAGGTTCAGTTTTAACGGAGTAGTAACAAAGTCACCATGTTATTAATAAATTCCATTGCGTGAGAAAAACCGTGACACAAAGACATGTCGAACGAGAAAGATACGAAGCTCAGCTCCTTTGCAATATTTATCGTAAGAAGCTAGCTTAAATATCACTATCTGCTTCTAGACACCTATTTCTTATCATTTCTTTGTTCCATTTTTCTTCATCCTTTTTTCACTCAATGATACAAATTTTTCGATTATTTCTGGACATTAACAACAATTATTTTCGAAATAAATATGTTTTTGCTCTGTCATTTTCCTAATTACTTTTTTTTACTATATGAAATCATTAATGCAAGTTTAAAAATTATATTCCAATTAATTTTAATTATGTTGATTTATATATAAATACTTATATATTTGTATATATTTCTATTGTTCTCGCGGGAAATAAATTTTTAAATAATATTTTATCTCTAAACGAAATATTATTTAAATGATTAAATCCCAGCAATTTGCATTTGAGATATGTCCACCAATGAATTCTACTAACAATATTCTCCGATATGAATTGTAATTGCCTCTTAATCCGCGAAATTTAAATCGTATAAAATATGAGATTCGAAGCTGCTATTACTATGTTTTATCGAGAATATAATTACCCGCAACTATCTTACGCGATATCGATTCGCAAAGAAACATCTGTTCGACTGCTGCTATATATGTACATATATCTCCGCGTAGCATTTGACCTTTTAGTCTATACTACAAATTA
This sequence comes from Prenolepis imparis, assembly GCF_030444845.1. Classification (NCBI taxonomy): domain Eukaryota; kingdom Metazoa; phylum Arthropoda; class Insecta; order Hymenoptera; family Formicidae; genus Prenolepis; species Prenolepis imparis. Next base: position 20,481,606 of record NW_028141159.1, on the reverse strand, counting down.
CAACGTATGTTATTCGACTAACACAGGTTTTATACGATCGTAATCTATCTTTTTATCGAGTTTATACGTCTCCTCCATCTATTTCCCAGCTTTAACGAATGTTTTCTAGACCCATTACTGCATTACGCGCATCACGTTGATAATAGGTATGGCACGACCGTATATGTTTATGCGCTATGCAAGCGATTTAAGTTAGAAATGCATCTCGTATCGCGCGCGAATCTCTCATAAATTCCGCTCCATTATTCAAAAGCTTCTAATAACGCAGTTGCGTATATGTACATATGTAGCTTGTATAGATTATGTTTACGAGAGAGAGAAAACGCCCTCCACTATTATTTTCGTGATAAATGATCTGTAGTTGAGGCCACTTATCCCGCTCTTTCTCTATGCGAAGGTCATACCAAGTTTCGCACATCAATTTCTGCATAAGCGCACGTGGCCGGATGCGGAAGTATATCGCGTGGAAAATTTTTTTAATCTTTCCTTCTCCGCTTAAAAGGAAGGACAGCGCGGCTCGCGGTTCCTTTCCCGCGTTACTCTTTGTCCTCCTATGAATATTTATGATCGCGGAAAAAAAAAGTTTCTTCTCCGCCGTGAGAGAGGGCCATGTTTCAAAGATAAAAGTTTCGGCGCGAACCTCGTCTAGGAAACCCCGTTTTCACTTAATATCTCTCTGTGTCGTGACGGTGTAAAATAGGAGAAAAAAAAGTGACCCAACCGCAGCTACAGTTTCCCCGAGCGAAGTAAGACCACGCGGTCAAACATGAACACCGGGTTTTTACGATGGATGTCCTTAACCTCGTATCGCTTTATAGTTTTTTATTAACACGCCGCAGGATGACGTTGTAAAATAACGATCGCGCGGAGGCTTGTATATATTATCGGAATATATTACTGCGCCGTTTCTCTCTGTGCAAATATCGGATAACGCTGGAGGAGAAGTCTTTTATTTTGAAATTATCCGACCTAAAAATCATTAGCGTAACCATTTTTCGCCTCCGATCCGAGATTGGTTAAGGAATATTAAGCTGCAAAACAAATTTTAGGTCAGCTCGTATTACGCTAATTGGTTGTAAGAGCAGACGTTTAATTTAAAGATGTAGCGGGGAGTTAGCCTCGGAGTTTCATGCGATTGATTTGATTAGCGGGACGAGATTACCGGTTGCTCGGTCAGTTATCGTGACTCCGCTGGACGTTACGTATTAAGCGCCCTAATTCCGGCACTGTACAGAGAAAGCGCTGGTATATCGGTGTACAGTTTACGATAGTGCAACAGGCAAGTTTAAACGAGATTTAAAAAAGAAAAAAAAAAAGAAAAATTCGACTGCAAGCATGCGTGCAGGCTATTGTGTTGTCTTAACAATCGTTTGTTTTCAATACTCGGTTTCGTGTGTCCCGAACATGTTCTTCCAATATTTTGCACGTTCAAACCCTCTCGGGTGTTACCCGAAGTAATTGCTGTCTCCAACCACAAGTGGACATTCATATAGTCGATCCTTTTCTCTTCCTCTCATCTTTATTACTTTTCATCTCTGCTCGCTATAACTGACAATGTAATCTAAAGAGCGCGTACTTCTCGCTAAATTGTTCATTTTGCCGGAGTGACGTCGAATTTTGCGGGATTATGTTGTCAATTGTGACATTATTCGTGTTATCAAGTCTTCGTGCTCGTATCAAGGGATATAATAAAATTATCTCACTGCAGTATTTAGAGTAATATATATACGAAATGTATACATCAATGAGAGAATTATTTACATCGGATTAAAATACCAAAATAAATATGTATTTAAAGAACTGTCATTTAAAAGTATAATCTCATTGAAAACTTTACGCTTATAGCATTTTATGCTGAATATAATTTCTCGCAAGTTTCACGCTAGATATTTTGATAAATGTAATAAACATAAATTTTTTATATAATTTCTCGCTGCATATATGACGCATATATGAATAAAAATGGGATATTTCGTTAATGATGGCCTTTTACTGTTCACGGTAACAGAATATGAACTTAAGTTTTGTCTATTGCTGCTCTGGACAAGATGGTTTCCTTTCACGTCAATGCCAAATGGGCGTTCAAATGATAGGACCGAGCTTCGTTTGACATGGGAATCGCACGCATCGTCGTTTTGGTACTCGAATGAAGTTTCATTAGATCAAACAGAATGTCGGGTCACTTTTGAATATAACGTTACAAAGCTTCCAGATACAGGTGTTGTACAGAAAATGCGAATGAGCTAGAGAGAAGGAGATAAAGGGAATAAAGCTATCTCTCCAAAATGGATTTTGGCAGCCTGGATTAAATTAAAAACTCACAAAGAGAAAGACCATTATATAGAATATTATTCGCATTATAATCTCTGCAATTTTTTATAAACAATGTATCGTACTTTCCGCTGCAAAATCCTCTTTCGAGTAATTCGTTGCGCAACTCCACAAATCTCAAGTATAAATGTAATTTTTTTAAAAAAGGAGAGGGGAGGAAAAACGAGCAATGGTCTCAAATATACGGCCGGTATTGTGCCACTGCATCATCCTTACTCTAAATTGCTGTTGTGAGAACAGAGAACCGGGCACGTATAGGGTTGGCACGTGTTCGCTACAAATTACCTATCTTTAACGACCGACATGGATCCTTTGCTCTTTCGCCAGTATGACAGCGAAAAATTCACCCGCATTTGACGAAAGAAATAAATGTTAAAGTATCTCAGGATACCAAACCACATATACATACACATATGTTTGATTCCATAACGCTAGGGAAGCGATTTATTATTCACGCCGTGGATATTTCGGAGGATTGTCGATATCCCATTTGATTTTCTCGCGGATACGGTTATTCTTCCATCGCGTGAAATATTTTTATCCGAGAATATTAAAAAGCCTTTCCTATATTTTGAAGAGGTCGCTGGAAATAAAAAAAGTATACATGTGACCTCCACGGGAAAGATATTACCTCTAAAAGCACGGAGATGTATAGCACGTATATGCGCATTATCGGAATTACTAATCGAAATAATGAAAGTCTTTATGAAAAAGGTCTCTGAATGTGCATCGGGTCAGAAAAACAAAATTAGACTGATGCGACTACGCGTTTGAAAGAAATTTTTAATATGAAATTTTTTGCATAGTATCAACTCTTTTATTAATACGATGGTATGTCACGGTGACAAATCGGTGACCATCGGTGCACTCGAGAGAGTAATTATTATATGAAAATATTCGTTAATATATAAAAAGAGATATGACGCGCGTGCGATACGAAAACCTACGAAAGAATAATCGCGTATAAAAACGCGGGAAATCGCGAACATGAATATTTATCACGCACTTGGTTTATTTGTCACGAAAAATTTACTGCAGCGGACATCGCGTCAAGATTGTTCTTTCCTTGATAGAGTTAGCGGAAATGCTATTTATAAAGTTATGGAAACGAATGAATGAAATTGAGGGATTTATCAATCCGAAACCGATAACGAGATAAATCCTGCAACGAGCTCTCACAAAAGTTCTCTATCTCTCTCTCTCTCTCTCTCTCTCTTTCTCTTTTGCTCTGTCTTTCTCTGGGCGAAGCTTCTCGAGTTTTACAATTAAATATCTCGGTTCGCGCATGATAAACCGGGCGGCGAGAAATTATGTTATTTCATTGTCATCGAGTAGACCTCGATAGAATTTTTAAGTGTACGTTGAAAATTTGTATAATAAACTTTTAGGGAATTGAGAACCGTTCCGCTTCTTCTGCAGACTGTAAGAAACTTTTATTTTTTTCAGATTTGCATATTAACGAGATTTTATCATTTGTTATTCGGTATATTCGAGATAAAGCGAGTCGTAAAAACACAAGAAAATTAAAAAGCATAACTGCGTAAAAGCTGATTTTTAATTTACAATATTTTGTTTAATACTGTTTTAAAATAAAATTTATAATCGTATTTTAATCCAATTTTTTACGCAATTTTATTACCAGCACACATCCTACGAACTATTTCAGTAACACGTGTTTACCGTGACGTTGTTCAGTTATCAAAGTGTCCATTAGTTTCGTTAACTTAATTTATCAAAGACTCTCATTAAAATAATTATAGCACTACGAGAGTTTGATGTTGCGCATCATGACAAGATTATCTCTTTCCAAGCGCTCGCTCAAGGAAAATATTTAAAATTTATAAGACCGAAACTCTCTTTTCATAACAAGAATGAAAATTCACTAAATTAATTCTTCAAAAAACAACTTTTCTCTTGCGCGTTTTTAGCGTTTTTTTTTTTTTTTTTTAAACATGATTACGGTCTCACGATGCAATTTTTAATAGAGCATTCTTATCTACAAATATGTCAATTATTGACACATAAATTTCACGTGAAATTTCTCTCGTAATCGCGGATAAATGGCAGCGGCGTAAATACGTATATAATTTTTGACATTTCATTAAAAGAAAAGTTTCGAGCGAAGTAGACCCTCCTAGTCAGGTAAAACTTCTTATCGGATCGTCGCGAAATCGAAATCGTCGTCGGACACAGTCATATATATTTGTCTACCCCATACCCCGGTAATGGTGCGCAAGGGAAATTCAAATATTATCGAGCGCTTTCGTCGCTTCATACATAAAATATCAGCAGACGCTGATGTACATCGTTGCCACTGTAATACATCAAAGTCGGACCGAGTCTCTCTCTATCGGTTTAAGAGAATTAACTTCGCTCTACACTCGCCATTTCGACAAATAGATTAAGCGTCGAGTCGTGCTCGTATATAATACGGCGCTCTCTCTTCTCTTCTCTCCGTTCGATGGTGACAGCGGAATAAACTTCCTTGATCCCTCCTAAATAAGAGAATACTCGCGTAAATAATACCTTCTTGAATACCGTTCGATGGAACAATTACATCTCGAATAATGGAGCGCGTCGTCGTCGTTATTATCGTTTACCGCAGGTTTAATCGGGCAACGCGCGAATTCGCGTCGACTTGACGCAGTCAAGGAGAGAGAGAGAGAGAATTTCGAGAATCGCATCTCTCTCCGAATCCCCGGGCCGCGCTAAGTGTATTCATGACACCTTCGCATCCTGTTTGCCGATGCTGAGACGGTTTCAGGGAACCGTTCGCGCGCGGAACGAAATTTCTCCTGCCATACGCCAAACTTCCTACGTGAGGATCTCCGCGTCCGAAGGAAGTTTAAAAGTGCAACTTTGGATTCGGAGTATGATGCGATCCTCTCGAGACGCGCGAATCCCTTCCATGGCGAATTTTTAAAACGCCAGTTTGACGAGAGAAAGAGGGCCGAGAATTTCGAGCATAAACTTTCGAGTCTTTTCGTGCGGACAATTTCAATGTAAGCGGTTGGATATTTTATATCTCTCTTAAACTGAATCAGTGAAAATATCACTGATTAAAGCGGCGAGTGTTTCATTGATTTTCAGTGAAAAGACTCACGCTTTGCTCCTCCGTCTTATAATTCACACGGATTATTTGATAGTAAGATTTTATTGAAAAATCAGTCATTATCTTCTCAGTGACATTTCACTGTTTGCTTATACTTATAATTAAAATCATTGCTTATCAATGATAATAACACTGATTCCATTTAAAGTACAATCGAATTGTGACAATGTGAGTTATATCGAAATTTATATAAACATTTTTAAAACAGATTTTTATATAATTTTTACGATAAACAGCTAATATTATCCTTTACGTATTATATTTTTCGATTACTCGTCTCTGTTTTTCCCACTGATTACATGCGATATGGAAAACGTAATGCAATAATGTGCTGATTCTGTCACATAAATGTTACCTGCGAGCGGAAATTTATCATATTTACGTCAAGATTTGATAAACCGGTATACAATTCGAATTATGTGCTCGAAATCCTCTGTCCGAGATATTGCGCAATAGTATGTCAAGTCTCTGGAGACGACGCCAGCAAATACGCGACAATCTTCTGTCAACCTGTTTTCTATAGTCGCTGACGAAGCTTGAAATCTTTATTGCGTTCTCCATTATAATTTTCGAGCGACGTGAGAAAATTGCGATTATAAACTGCTGAAAAATCTCAATCAAAGGAACGCGACACCCATTTTTTGTCACGTCAAAATTTTCGATTTAAATCTGCATAACAAATTTACGATTGATTTTTTTTTATAAAGAGAATTTTTTTATTTTTTTATTTTTTTTCCCAAGAAAAAATATTCATTTACGTGTGTAAGTGGAAAAGGGTCAGCGCATCAGCATCTGAATATGACGTTGAAATAAAGATCCAAGATACAGGAGAACGTGTACATACATACGCGGTCACTTTTATTAATTACGTTAATTGAACCCGCGATTTCACAAAAGGTGGGATAGTAGTAAGGGACGAACGTTTTTGCGCCGGCGCGCAAGAAAAAGAGAAAGGCGCGGCCAGATGTTAATTAAGCACGAGAGAGGATCTTTTTTTCTCCGCGGGAATTTTCAATCCCATGTCAGAGATATCGGAACCGTTCGCGATCGGTTGTCATCCGGACATTTCGGCATGGTTGCATTATAAAGGACACGACTGTCATTTTAATTATCAGGGGTGAAGCTCAAGTTCCTAATGCATTGTCGATCCTAATAATGGATCGCGAACTCGGTCAGAGTCATCTCCCCTCCCTCGCTCTCTCTCTCTTTTTAAGAGACGTCGTGATAGTCAAATAGTGCAAATAGAGATACGCGATACGCCGAGGAGATACTTTGTTTTCTTTTTATGGCGATATAATATTCGCGCGTATCTTCTCTCTCTTTCTCTCTCTCATTTTCTTTGCTTTCACGTGATGTCACGTATCGGCACGAACCGACTGCATGGCGGCGCGTTCGCGATCGATAACGGAATTTTCTAAGATAAACTTTAAGCCCTTTCAGAGGCATGGCATGGCGATTTAATAACTTTCAACCCGATAAGTCTACGATGCCGAACCGCCACCGCGCGCCCGTCTAATGATTTTTCTCCGTATAGCTCGTCCGGGCTTTTCCGTCTTTCACGAATATCGCTGCGGATTCCGTCGCGGAGAGATCGAGAGCTAGCTTTTTAATATTTTCCCTCAGACATCGAGCCTCTATTACTCTTTTTTTTTTCCTTTTTATTTTCGCGCGATATATACACTCTCACTAAAATACTTTATCCGTCGTCGTTAACTGTTGCGCTACAACCCTCTTTTTATGATCGTCCGCAGATATCCCGCCACACAGTTTAACGCACTTGCTCGCGTTGCAGGTTAGCGGTTAATTAAAAGTATGCTTTCTCTGTGGTCCGAAAAGTCTCCTGCTGATAATTCACTCTCGCGATATTTGCAGGGTTGACAAAAAAAAAAGAAAAGATACGGGAAGCAATTACCGCGATAGCGATGTTCGCGGTCATATGTACGTATATTCTCGATTCTTGTTGTATTTATTTCCGTTTGTATATAACGTGCGCGCACAACATATTTTTTTTAACTAGTAAAATTATATAAATCGAATTTTTAAGATGAATGAAATCTCAAGTTGAATTTTATTGCAAGACATTAATCAGTTTTAATTGAACGCGAATGATGGAAAAAGTTTTTAGGGATTACAACCTTGACAGAAGCAACGTGAAAGAAGCGCGAAAGCAATACATACGTTTAGCAATCTTTGAGATATATATATACATATATATATATAAATAAATAATATATGCGTAATGAAATCGTACCCGATTTCCGAATACATCGGCCAATATCGAAATAATGTACTTTTCGATACGATTCCGTAATGTAGTTTCGATATATATTAACCGTAATCGCGCTAATCAATATTGCGGATTAATCGTTTATACCAGCTATTTTATCTGCGGATATTAGTGGATACCGCGATCGGTTGCATTGGACCGAATATTATGAATGCGACATTTCGCTCGCGCGTTTTGAACCCTTCCCTGTCCCTCCTCTCTCTTTCGAATAAATCTTCAATAACGCTTGCGGAGCTCGCGAGAATAATCGCGCGGAATTTTGCGCTTAATAGCGGAGATGCGCGTACAGTTACAATTTACTAAAAATACTAAATGTTCGCCGCGCGATTACGTGTGTACTGTTTAATTTAATCAATTACATTTAAACCATTCACAATGAGAACGTTGGAAAATGAAGGAGAGATATAATAACGTTTCCCTCTCTTTCCCTTTTAAAGCAACATTAATTGTTCAACACTAATTGTCATTCGTCTATCTATCTAAATACGTGGCACGTACGTTGTAATTGATTATTAATTATAATATGTATCTATATTTCATTAATTGTGTGATAATTAATCAATTGTCAGTTGTAACATCTATATTGATTATACCTATATTGCTGTAACCGAAATGATTAATCGCATCTACGTTCGGTGAGCTTACGAGAGTTTTAAGTAGGAATAAAATTGTCCTTCTCATCATTGACATATATTAACACACATACATACACATTTGACGATAATAATGTAGCGCAAAATGTTAAAAGAATGCGGTAATCGAAAGATACATCGAAGTACCGCTCTATATCTCGCGATTTTCGACTCGGATTACGGGAACGCTTCGATAATCCGTACACGACGACATTTCAATCGCACTGTAATCGGGCTATTCACATCGCCCGATCACAATTTAACCGCTAATGCTCGTTTGTCAGTCAACGACGAGATATTCCGCAGATCGTCGGCGAATGCGCATCGTCCATCGGCCACTTCCGATGACAAAAGTGATTTGTATCGCGTTTGAATAAATATCGTGTTGAATGTGTAACGCAACACGTATTACGTCGTACCGTTTCGAATTGATTTAACGTAATTAACGCTACATTTTAACGACAACCAGATGCGAAAAAGCGTGTTATTTACTGCACGAATTACGATGTTTTTTTCTTTTTATTTATAACACCGGCGCGTTATACGATCTTTTCACGAGGCAAGGTTTGTATCCTTATAGATAATAAAAAGGGCTAATAAAAATCCACAAGCGAGATGAAGGCGCGAAAATAAAGCTTCTAAATTTTTAGGTTCTATTTATTAGTTTTAAATTAAATTCGGTTTCACTTTAAATCAACTTTAATAACTGTATAACAAAAATAGAAATAGAAAAAAATGAAATAGAAAATTTATACGACATAAGTAGATGTCTATAAAAAATTAAATTAATACACACACACGTAAGTAAAAATATAACAATGTGTATCATGCGATCATGCATTCATAGGATCTCGGAATTCTCCGCAAATTTCCGGTTAGAGATGCCTCGCGTCGGTCCCAGCCGTCAGGAGGAAGAATAAATTGCAAGTGTAAATAATACAATGACATCCGTACGTTATTAAATCAAGATGATTGTTGGTGAAAATGACTTAAATTATAGCGAAACCAAGAAAAATGTACTTGTCAAAAAAATATTGCGAATGATCTTTGGACATATAAAATCTGATACTATATATCGTATCGATAATACAAACGAGAACAATTTTTTATTTTTAGAGAAAAATTGCATGGTGTAAATAATTCGATGAAAAAGCGGAGAAGCAGTATGTTACTGAAAGTTGGAAGGATCGTATACGTGATACGAGAGTATATCTTTTGCCGTAAAAACTTGGCTATGAATTCTGCCAACTTGTCGTTGTACAACGTGTTGTTCTGAACGTCGAGTAAGGGACAAGTGTAGCGCCGCGGGCAGCTGCACTTGTAGTCAAATAACGTAATATAACAAGACTTTGAGTGATCGTAAGTTTGCGTAAGAAGTAGCGAAGCTCTCTCGCGCAAGACGTGGAACAACTGAACGAATATAAGATACGCGAAGGATATAAACGGCGCGACTCGAAAGTCTAACTTTTCATTTTACCTTCTAACCTGTTAGCTAAAACCGACTCCCGACGTATAACTTGCCCTCTCAAGTTTAAGTTATTAAATCCAAGACATGTACATATCTCTTTCTCTCTCTCTCTCTCTCTCTTTCTTAGTAATTAATTTTCGCTTTAGATTTTTCCTTTAAAAAAAAAAAAACGTAAACTCGGTTTATCGTCAAAGAATTATTAGAGTCTCGATGTTTTTCTTCTAAATAAATCTTTACTTAAAGTGCTCTCCTTCTCAAGGAAGTCTTCTCTGAGAGGTCCTCTCTGAGAGTTCTCGAAGGAATAAATCTTTGTTTCGATTTCGCAAAGAGTCGTGGAAAAACATTCCGCGACTGGATAAAAATACCGCGTGGAAATTACGAGGGAAAGGGGAGGGGATATTTGGCGAGACGCGTGGACGCGTAAAATTCGCCGACAAACGCGATCGCAAAAGCTCGGCACGATAACAATTCAACGAGATCGATCTGATCTTTATACTCGTATGGGGGTAGCAAATGTATTTAACTCGCGCGCGCGCGAAAGCCAGCCTGTATAAAGTTCTCGGGGTGGATTTACGGCGACTCTCTCTGTCAGGGTGATTCGAAATTCTCTCTCTCTCTCTCTCTCTCTCGTGCATATTTCCATGGACGATGCGTGGCTCTTATATACACGATATCGATCGAAGCGCGTGGATCATTCAATTTTGCGGGATATAGGGCGAAGACAAATCGAATCAGGGAGGAAGGAGAAGAGATTCGGCCGCGTAATATCATTAAAAGCTGTCTTTTCGCGTTTACGCGAAACGACGACGCACCGTCGCGAATCGATCTTCTCTCTCTCGAATTCTGCTCGCGTGACACAATTGTGGTGAGACAAGTGAGATCATCATTACGTCATGAAATGCGAAACTGCGCAGCTATGTCATACAAATATAATATTGCGATTTGTAATACATGGCCGCAGAATTTTTCAGCCTTCCCCTCCTTCATTCTCATACTTTCTCTTCGATTTTATTACGAGTTATTCATATATTTTATCTATTTGTATTATTTATTTATAGGGTGTAACAAAAGTGTAGGTTGTTACTTCAGGAGGATATTTTACTCATTGAAATCAGCAAAAAAGTTTATATAAAAATATATGTCCAAAAATGATTTTTTAATTAGTCTTGCAAGGACGTTTGACAAGTGCTGCTTATAGACAATTTTTAGAAAATAATTTGCTCATTTTACATGAAAATGAATTTTTTTCTACTGTTTTGTATTGTTTTATTTTGTTGGAAGTAAAATAAATCGCTTCGTAATAATTATCTCAACTTTTAATCCAAACATGACTGTAAACGCATTTTTGGACATATATTTATATGGATTTTTTTGCTCATTTCGATAAGTAGAATACACTCCTGAAATGACCCACATTTTTGTTGTACTCTATATATATCTCTCACAATACTTGGAGAGATTATATAACGATATTCGGGATTTCCAATCCCGAATGTGCAGAGATGTGCGCGTCGCTACTCTATTAAGCTTTAAACGCCGCTAATTCCACCTTCATCGGAATTAATCGGCTTTCTCGGCGTTTGTAAAATATAATTGTTTCCACAGGCGAGAGAGAGAGAGAGAGAGAGAGAGAGAGAGAGAGAGAGAGAACGCGCGCGTGTGGATTATGGTATCTGCGTATCTTTCCACGCCTCGTCCAGGTGAGTCGTGGCGACGGCGTCACGATAGGCGGAATGTATCGCGAATGTGATCCGTGGATTACTTAATCCGGGGATTAGGGACGCGCGGCGACACTAATTAATGCGCTCCGACTCCGAACGGCGCAATATGCGCTTCCCTCCGAATGTGCAATGCATCGATCTGTGTAGCCCCTAACGTAAGGATCGTCGTATCGTGCTCGAATCGCGTGACTCCGAAAATCAATTATGTCATTCGTTATCCGGTTATCGGGACGAGCATAGATCGATAGAGTTACGGTCAGGTGTCTAGTTTGGTGGACTGTCTGAAATCTTCGTAATACGACTTTAAGCTGAATTTAAGGACTAAAATTATCTTTATATGTATTAAAAAGAGTTAAAATAGTCAAACTCGAAATAAAGTCGCGAATAAAAAATTCTTAAATAATTTCAGATACTATTTATTAGTTGAAAAATTAAACGTTTTGGTCTATCTTGAATAAATTGAATGAAAAAAATAAATAAATAAATAAAAGTAGATGAAATAAGAATATAACGATGTGTATTATGCAAAAAATTCCTTAAAGATTCGCGTCATTTATTTTATAAATTAGATCGCATAATTATTCGGAATTGATACATTTCGTTTACGATTATTTTATTATTAAATCGCGCGTTTGCTATACATAGAGAATTATTATTACGAATTTAATCTTCTCTTTCGTAACTTCAAATCGCGATCGAGAATAGTCTCTATAGTTTCTCCCGCAGCGGACGGTCCACAATTCGTTTGTTCGTTTCACATTTAATTAATCTCCCGGAAGTTGAAGCGGCCCATTTTAAAGGTCGACCGTCATCTAATCGAATTAATTACACGGCTCAGAAGAGACGTCCTATGCCGTCTGAAATGCATCAGGAAAGAAAAGATCTGTAGCGACGTTTCTCTCCAACGCGACCTGATGGGGACGAGATAGCGTTTCTCGATTAAGACATCGCTAAGGAAAATAGCTACTTCTTTTCGCTCATCGAAGACGATAACGTGCCGTAAAATTATTAAGCTGCGAAGAGTCGATTAGAATTAATTCGCGCAAAATTGCATAAAACCCGATTAATCGGTCCACCTTCCGATCGTCGAAGAATAAATCCGAAGCGACGATAAATGTTAAACAGCAATCTATCTCTAAAACCGTAATACGGATGGTAAAAGCGCTATCGCGCTATATCGAAAACGCTACAAATCAATTCTTGGGCACAAACAGATTAAAGCTCCTGTACAACCTTCTTCCGACAAAATTGCCATCGTTCGCGCGCGAGCGGGCATTGAATGGTTGGATTAACGGCCATTGCTCTTTCATAAGCCGATCGACGGAAATGACCCCCGCGAATTGCCTCCGCATTACGTATAATGGAGCGCGGCGAGAAAGGAATTACTTCGCGAAAAAAGCTCGCTTCAAGATATCGAATCGCTCGCGCGCGCACGAGAGATTCCATCCGTTCCCGTCCGTTGGACAAAAGGCAACTTCCTGTGTTACTCTGTTGTCTTCTTTTTTTTTCTCGCGCGCGATTGGATTGTTAAACTCAGTAAATTGCAGTAATTTCTCTTCTCTCCCTCTTTTCCCTCTCCCCTTCCTCCTGCTAGAAAGATTAAACGGTAAGAGAGTCATCCCCGTCGCGCGGAAATATATCGCGGTCACCCGGTTTAATATTTACTCGGAAAATACCGGATATGAATATACGCCCAAAATCCGTGTGTATTTAAATCAACGAATCGGAAAATTATCGGAGCATCGAGAAAAAATGTTTTTCCCATTCCGAGTATATACATTTGTGCGAGCTCTTCGAAGCTCTTTAAATTTTAACGAAGAGTTCTCGACGGATCTGTCGCGTCGTATAATTCAGCGAATTATTTAATTATTTAAGATAATAACGCGATAAAGAGTCAATTTAGATTCAAATTATTAACTTAAATCGAAACAAGAAACCTTGTTATTTGACTTATGTGGAATTGACATTTAGGAAATACTGTCACAAGCAAATATCGAACGAACGGACATGTATGACTCGCAGGTATATATAAAAAAAAATTGACTGACTGAATAAGCCATGAAAACGAACACGAGTTTTCACTCGAAAAAGATCGCTTGGCTACCATCGGCTGTCGAACTTGCAGCTGTATGAATGCGAAACCATCATGCAAATCAGATCGCGTTTCTGTGCGAGAATATCGGTTTTGGAAACTTTGATCGATGCCCGCCAAAGAAATTCGATTAATACATTCAAAAATATTCGCCGACCTCACGACTGACTCTGCAACGTTGGAATATTTATGGAATTTAGTCCCATTTATTAAATATCACAGAGAAATAGGCACGATATAACGTGAAATAAACACACCGTGCGGAAAGAGTTTCTCTCCCAAAGATAGGTAAAACGTACTTAACATTAATGTTCAATTAAAAGTAATCTTTTCACTGATTTTTATATCCTTTTTCCCTCAGCAAAAAGAGGTCAGGCTCGTGTATAAAATTAATTTTATTAAAAAATTTACCCGAAGCTTTATAGAGTTCGCTCTAATGGCGCAGTTAACACGCGGACACGAGAGATCGAGAGCGAAATCATCGAAGGAAGGGGACGAATTAATACGCTCGTTCATAGAGTACCGTCAATTTTAAAGGTCACGTTTCACGCGATGATACGTTTGCTCTTAAATTGACAGATTAAACGTGCAAAATAGGAGAAACATAGGAGTGAGACTTAATCCTTCAATTCCCATGGCTTGAATAAAAAGTTTTAATTTCTTAGAAAATTTTTTACATTAAATTGAGGAATAATTTTTAATTTTTGAAAGTTTTTATGCACCATAAAGAAAAAATAGGGTGTCACTTACAGATAACATTGGGCGGTGTCATGTAAAAAAAAGTGTCACCTATATGAATGACAGTGGGAATTGAAGGGTTAAGAAAGGAATAGAGAAATAATTTAATCTACGATAAACGATGTATTTTATGATACTCTCGGTTTTAATTTCAATCGCATTTTCGTTAGAGAAAAGCGTTTCTGTTTTCAACTCGGAATTACGCGTGAATAAGTAAGTTCGTTTGCGGATGAAATCATCACCTCGACTACCGCCCTGCATTTCCCTTATATATCCTTGTAAAAAACCAGCGCGCATATTTCCCTCGTGTGCGTTCCATAATATATTCATGCACAACCCTCGAATTCCATCTACCTCGTCTGTTCGATGAAAAATTGCAGCTCGATATGGCGGTGCATGTCACGTTCGGGCCACTGGCTGGTTAGCTGAGGAGAACATTTTTTTATTCCTCGAAAGCCACGGGCATCCCTTGCTTCAAGATCAACGTCGACATTTAATTTACGTAACATGCGACGAAGAATCTGCGCATCCAAGTGCGCGAAACGCACATTACTATATTGCGTCATGCCGAGCAAAAAGTAACAATGCGCTGCATTGTGTACCTTTATGCAAATACTGCAATATTTCCAGCTGACGGAGGGAATTGGAAAGGGATAGAGGAAGGGATAAAAAAGAAAAAGATTTCGCTCGCGCGACGATATTCATCCGCCGATAAAATTGCAAATCGCCCGGATGTTTAACCACTTTATCTCCCGCGTAGCTTCGGCAAAATGAAGCAAAGAACGGCGGCTCTTTCGTGAAATCGATTTTGACATAGCGCAGCGAAGCTATCGATACATTAATATTCGATAGGGATCGCGAGAGAGAGCGGTTAGCCTCGTGGTTTGCCTCGAGTAAAAGGGATGATGACAGAGTGGACCAACGTCGGAACGGAGAAAATGCATCGAATAAGTCGCGTGCCACGAGAGTAAATTTTGTATTAGTGCATTTTAGATCGGTAAAAACCCTAAGCTTGCCTAAACGGCAGATTTTGAAAGAATGCCTTTGAGGCGGTTCGCGCTTCTCGTTCAAAAGGATTCCCCGTCGCAATATTAAATCGCGCATTCGTATCATGCTTGCGAGAAATGTGCCAAAGTAACAAAGAGGATTTCGTACGGAAATGTAATTCCTTCTATTATCTCGTGATGAAATAATTAATGCAACCCGACAGAGATACACGTGCGTACTTATATAATATATATATATAAAGATTCTTATTAATTAATTATTTATGCATATTAATTATTTATGTATTAATTAATTAATTAGATATGTTTTTATATTTTTATTAATTATGTAACATTATATATTATTAATGAAAACTCGGTATCGGTATGATATCAGATCTTTCTACGAAGAAATCTAGCATTTACATTTTCGCGCGAGATAATTATTGTATGTATCCGATGATAATAATAAGTAAAATAGTAATAACAATAATGATGATAATAATAATAACAATGTGATTGCATTTCTCGACTTGTTCGTTAAATGAATTTCGCAAATGGCTACGAATATTTCGCTATTAATAAACTTTCAACATCGAAACTCTCTCTTTCAATTCAAGTCGCTTTGTTAATGTAACACAATTGTTCCATCGTCTATATGTACGATTAAAATAGAATATTCTCGTAAAAGAGTATCGGTGTATTAATATAACACAAAATATATATCTCGGTATATTAATACAGCACTCACCCCGTATTCGCGCGTCGAAAGGTTAATGTACCAAATCGTAAAAAAAATTTCACAGTTTGACGTATAAAAATTAAACGCACACGTGCGGATCTTATAAATATGCCTTTTTTTCGAGTAGACGCGGAGAGGAGATTCTTTCGGAAGAAATTTCGCGTGCTTTCGAAGAGATAAAGTTTTCCGCGATTCCCTTATCTTCCTCTTCGGGGACAGCTAGAGGCAGCCAGCGAAACTCGAGTATTAATATTCAATTTACGGGCTGTACTGATGGAATGACGGATAGGATATATACCTTACGGTCCTCGGAGAACTGTACAGTCATGGCAAGGAGTTCGCGACGTGACCGTCCTAATTTCGTTAGGTTTCAATTCATTCTTGAGCAGCGACTGCTCCGTCGTCTCAAGACGCGCAATCAGTCGAAGATAATCAAGAACAGAGTTCTCGAGGACGATTCTCTCTCTTTCTCTCCCTTCCTCTCCCTCTCTCACGACAAACGCGTTTCCGCGTTCGCGTTGAGGATATTATTTGATTGATTTATCAATTTTTTTCCTCCGAGCGCGGGTTTATAGTCGTTCATATATATGTCGATAAAAAATTGACGGCTGCAATGACGACTCGCGCCTGCCTACGCTATTTTAATCGTCGACTTGTCAATAACATCGTTCATCGATACGATGACCCATACTATTTTAAACGCGCATTTGCGAGGCTGCGATTTTCAATCGGAGAAAATGCAAAATTAAGCTCGTCGTCTCGTTCTCGACGAATTCGAAATTAAGTTGTTCGCAAAAAGAGTCCTTTATTTACTCTACAAACGTATTACTAGAGAGATATCGCTACGTATATATCTCTTTCTCTCTCTGCAAAGCCGTGTAAATCCGTCATTCGTATGAGATATCACCGTATATCCGTTCATAAAGCTTCGTAGCTTGTACTACTTGTTCATAATACACCGTATATCTTGCAATTTGCGCAGGACCATAGCTCCGTTCTTCGTTTTCTCGAAAACGTTACATTTCCCATTATCTCTATACGTACAATATATACATATATATATAGATACTATTTTAAACGCGCATTTGCGAGGCTGCTGATATATATATATATATATATATATATATATATATATTTATACATACACATTGATAGACGGCGAGGGTGTACATGTTGCGCGCGGGTAGCAACATTGAAATACGTTTAGTAATTTACGGCATGCACCGAGCTCCCGTGAACAATGGAGGAGAGAGATCTTACGCACACGAACGTATCCGTTGACCGTGAGAGCGATGCCGCGAGGCAGGTAGACAGGCAGAAATGCATAAAACGCGGCGGTGGTAGCCGGAGAGTTAGGGGTGGATGGAAAGAAGCGGCGTCGTGTCTAACGGGAGTTATCACCGTCTACCGGAAAGAGCAAGCGTCGGGACGCAGACAAGCAAAAATGCATACGGATGTGGAGGAAATATGCAACCCAGCGTGCGCTGCGTCTCTAACGCGAACCGGACATTGCATCCATTATTCGAGCCGTGGACCGAGCTTATCGTATATATAGGAGAGTAGCGTATATTTTTTTATATATAGCGCTTATATGTATGGAACGGAGATTTCCGCGAGGGAGAGTTTTTCGTGAGAAATTTTTAAAATTCAGCGAAATTCTCTCGGCTCTTTTTGTTTCAGTTCGTATACCAACGTCAAGAGTAAACTCTGTTTTTTGTATCGCAGACGTCCTGGAGAGATCTACGACTCTTCCCTATCTATTCGTTTCTCTTTTTTCCTTTATCGACTCTTGTATGGTAGATATATATATATACTGGCCATCGCGTCCCTGGACGTAAAAGTGTAACGGAAAGTTGGCCGATGTAGTGTGAACGTATTTATCCGATAGCGGAAATTTTTTATTTTCGCCAGAAGTTTCTCTCTCTCTCTTTCTCTCTTTTCACGGATTTTTTGAAGCTTGGTATTGTGACATGCGCGAAAACCGGTAGGAGACGATATTGCATTCGCCTCACGGAGTCTCAAGGATTTATTAAAAGTTCATTCGTGTGTCAAAGCGGTTTCTTTCACAAGTTTTCTTCTGAAGGGTTTAGGAGAAGCTCGATCGCGTCGCGTGCCTTTAACGAAACAACTGGTAGCTCGATTCACTTTTTGCCATGAAAAATGTCGCGATAATCGCAAAGCAGACCGCGTGCTATTCTCCTCTTCGGACTATCTTCGTCCTTTATCGTTCATAAAAAATCCCGTTAATCTCATTGTGTAAGGAAGAGCGCGGAGCTTTTACTCTCTCTCCCTCTTTCTTTTCCTCCCTCTCTAACCCCTTCTCTCGTAATCGCTATTTTATCCGCTGGGCTTCCTTCCAGGAGCGACTGAATAATTCACGTGGCCGCTTCGAAGTATCCGAGATCGGAAATCACTCGCCCGGAGTGCGATTTTTACTTTAATAATCGCGCCCTTTTAAAGCACACACAGACACACGCGAGATATATAATTTACTAATTAAAATTTCTGAATAATAAATCGTCTTTCGCGAGAATTAAATTCCAAAGACGATGTTAAAGATTATTCGTTCCACAGATTGAAATATACGATCGCATTACTTCGGAATAATTTCGTTCCGTAACTACTCGACACACTCGAGGTCGAAATAAAACAGCCACGGAAGTAGAGCGCCTGTACATTAGGAAGGGAAAAAAAAAGGTCGCGGTCGCATTAATACCTCGCGAATACGAGTTGATAGGGAGGGACGCATGTATACTGCTCAACGTATAACGATAATTAATAGTGCCACATGATATTACCATGATATTTCCATTTGTTTCGAAGCTTTCGTGCTGCGACAAGATTGTCGCCGGGCACGGAAAAACGACTAATTGCTATTCTTTACTTGAAATAAATCACTCTCCCGAATGCGCACATACATACAGACACATACACAAGCGCAACATTTGATAAATGTAATAATGCGCGATAATGCAGTTCTTTCGAAGCCTCTTGGATATTTTTCTTAATAACTCTCGGCGTCGTATATATGTATGTACGTATATAGATGTTATTCTGGTATTTTTCTCCCTTTCGCGTGTTTCTAATTTATAGACGATATCACAACTAATTGACTTAACGACTTGATAAATGAAAAAAAAAAAAAAAAAGAATCGTGCTCTTGATTCTTGTGTATATATATATATGTATATGTAATATATATATGTACATATATAATATATTTGTGCTCGATAATTTATACAGTTAATGAGATTGCGAAGATGCATCCTCTGAGGATTTAGAGAAAGAGATCGCAGGAACAACATCTCGCGCTTGTGAATGTTGCTCGCACAAATGTAATTGTATTCTGCATTATTTAAATGGAAATTAAGAGAGCTGTACGCGATATAGAATGAAAAGAGATAAAATATGTATAGAATGGATCGGGAAATGTAATACAAGTGAAAAGAAAATACCTCGTGCAACATAAGTCGAAAGTATGTAAAATATCAAATTTATAACATATATTTATTTTAAAGCTTGAATAAATTTTTCTTTCCCTTTTTTTTCGAAAAATCTCATCTTATTTAAGTTTATCGTACAATTTCCTCTAACTAGTAACTATTTTTATGCAAACTATTGTTGTAACTACACTCCTTCTTTCCTATACTTTTACTAGTTGCTCGGAAAAGACGCTCATCTAAAGTTAAAATAGAAGGTTGTTATTGTGCCATTATTTTTTCCCGAGCACACTCGTGACATACATACATACGTGTACATATAATACTCTAATATAATTAGTATTTTTGGTACGCAAATCTATTGACTATATGATTTGACTTTGCGTTGGAGTAGCTTTTAAAAAGGCTTTAATCAATTATTTCCGCGTTCTTCAATGAGCATTACAATAAACCGCCTCTGTGACCTCGGTCCTTGTACTCGCTCTCTGATATAAATATTATAATGCGATATAATTATGCGCGCATCCTCGACCAGACTCAAGTAGAATCTTTGCGAGGAGAAGGTATATATCTTCCCTTTCCTATCGTGTCTATACATTCAAGTTTGTCGTCAACGATGTTTTTCTCGTTACGGTGTATAAAGTCGTCTATAAGAATTGTACGTCCAGTTGGCGATTTTAATCCAACAACTCGTTTACTCTACGAGATATACGCGAGAGAAGCCGAAAAAATTAATCAGTCATTATTCGAGACTTGGCGAGAGGTCGAGCCAATTTCCTTTTCGCTGCCGTTGCATTCGGAAGCTTTTACTCTCTCCCCTTTTCTCGCAGCAGCGTGCGAGTTTCCCATTAGAGAGGCGCAGAAAATGAGAAAGAAAAACAGAGACGGAGAAGAAAGAATCACCTACCGGCTTAAGCCGTCGCATGCGAATATCCCGACAGGCCGGGCAAGTCGGGATCCGTCGTCCCGTCGCCGTCGATATCGATCGACGATCCTCGTACCAGCTCGCTCGCGGGACCGTCGACGATGGAAGTGGCGTCAGCAGCAACGGCAGCCTCCGTTCGGCAAGTTGTTCGATCACGCATCACCAGACAGTTTCACAGCACTACGTGCAGAGCCCGTCGATCTTTTTCCCCCCTCCGGGCTTCGTTATATAGCTGCTCGCGCGGCTCGTCCGCTCTTATCTAGCCGTTAGTTAACGAGTTAACGGATTAACAACTTCCTGGCGCTTGAGGAACTGGCTGAGGGCGATCGAAATCAAACGCGATCTCGCGCGCGCGCCTCCCTCCGCCTCGAATCGATCCTGGATCGAGAAATATCGTTTTGTCGCGGATATCGTCTTCTTCGTCGCAGCATTTACCTCTCTCGCGCACCCTCCTATACGAAAAACTTGGACAACGTGTTCCTTTGACACAGCATCGGATCAGTCTCTCTCCTTCCGGTCACTTTTCTTTTTCCTTTCACGCGGGCCGAAAAAAAAATTTCGCGGGAGATCCTCTCCGTTCCTTCCTCGTTTGGAAGACGCGCAACCGCGTCCTGTTGCTTCGAATTTCCCGTCGGCGGGATAGCGAGCTTTCGCTGAGGGTGGAAGAGTGGTTGAAGGGGAAGAAGTGGTTGGGTAAACAGATAGAAAGAGAACGAGAGCGCGCGCGCGAGATAGAGAGAGAAAGATAGAGAGAGGAAGGGGAGGAGAGGGAGAGAAAAAGGAAGGCAGAGAAACGCGGGGCACTCGTGGACTCGCGAAGCGACTCGTGGAGCGTCGCGACGCAACGCAACCAGGCCAGCTGAACGTTCGTCGTGCGACTAGACTGGGTTCTTGCCGTTGACCTGGACCCGCCTTGCGCGGCGCAGGCGCCGCGCCGCCAAATTACACTGCCCTATCCTATCCGGAAAACCGGCGGACGTGTGACGTAACGTACATTGTAACGCCCTTACATAGAGAAATCGTGCTTACGCACGCTCTACGCCTACACTTCCGTGCGTGGAACGCGTTTCCGGTGTCCGGTAACTCTGTCTCTCTTCTGGTCGTAATCCGCGAATTTTCCGCCGGATGTGGGCGGTCGAGAAGCGCGGTGATTGTCGACCGGATCTATATAAGGAGAGAGAGAAAGATCTCCGAAAGAATATTCCGATCTCTGAAATATCGCTTTGGAAATATCCACAATCTAAATGCCCTGCCTTCATACATATGAGAATGCATTCTTATCCCTGGATCTTTCGATAAAGCGCGGATCTTTTTCGTTATTGACGGGAAATGGTGCGAGAGCCGCGCGAGATGATATTTGGGAAAGGTCAATTTTTCCTGGTTAGCAAAAGAGCTTTTCTATAGTAGAAAGAAAAAGAAATAAGTATCATGATGCTATTACAAGGATATTATCTGATAACCTGTAACCTTCTCAAATATGTGATTCTTAAGGTATGCATCATTGCGATTGTAATTGTGAACAAATTTAAGAGTAACATTTGAGAAATATTTCCAAAATATTTTTACAATATTCGAAAATGATTAAAATATTGAAAATAAAGTAATTAAAATAATTAATATATTATGTTGCGCAAACATCAGAGAGGCAACGCGCGCCTTTAAAAATATTTATAAAACATTATGCGAGAGAAAAAAAGAGGGAAAGAGAACAATTGAGAAAGAGATGCATATAAAATCAACGTTTCGAGAAATGTTTATTACTTACTGGGAAATATTTTTCCCGCATAATCGTTTCCTCAGCCATCACGCGACTGCTCTCTTTTCCTTTCCTTTTTTCCCTGAAACTTTAATCGCGATTGACTGAAACGCTGCATGCATTCACGTCACTCTCTTGCGAGTTTAACGCGACAGTGGCAATTGATTCAGAGGTAATTCAAACTCTCGGATGCGATATTTCGCAGGCGCCGTCGATCGTCGCCTCCTTTTACGGACGTTTAAACGGGGACTCGAGCGTAATTTTAACGCGAAAGTAATTCGAGGTGATCCTATCCCCCAGTATTGCGTTATAAAGAACGGAAGTGGAGGAGGAGGGAAGTTTTCGGAAAAATCTTTCGGAATAGTTTTTAGGTCGTTCCTCGGCGCGACGCTTCGTTGCGATAATGCGAGATAAAATACCCCGAGGATACTTGACTCGGTAAACGATGACGGATTACTCCGCCGAGAGTCTTTCGATTATCCGAGCGGAAGAGAGACCGGCGGGATGCTGCTCAAATCCGGACGAATCCGTTAAAGATCGCCCTTTAAGCCCCTCGCCTTAAAGGAGAGGATCGTCTATCTCCTTCTCTCTTCGATTCGCGAGACAAGTAAAGAATAATTCATCAATCGGGAGTCTTTGCACCAAGAGCCGCAAAGGAACGAGAGCTGTCTCTTTTACGTTCTCTCGTCGCATAAAGCCACCATTGTTGCTAAAAACAGCTCATCCGTCGCGAGATCCGCGTGAAAACAGTCCTTGCCTTCACGTCTCATCCTTCACGTGCGTGGCAGAAAATCGAGAATCTCAATTACGCGCGGCCTATTCGTCATTCATCGATGGGAGAACATTACGCGAGAGAGCCAAGTTGATCTTAACTTATAATTATTATACGCGCATGCGCGTATTACATACTCCATCATGTGTTACACGTAACTTCGACGTAGAAAATACTCGTAATATCATTGTACGAGAAAAGTATATACGAACGCGGTCAGGAAGACAGAGAGAAAAGGAGAGTCTTTGCTTTCTAATATCGACTATTCATAAAGCCCGTTTTCTCGTCGCCAAGCGTGGCTATAGATTATTTAAATCCCTTTCTCGTGAACATTTTATGAGAGCGTGGAGGTACATATGCATCTGTCCAATTTTTCGGGGACAGACATTATCTCGGCATTCGAAATTCGCAGCAACAAGTGTTGGGAGAATCGAAAGGTGGTTCGCACCACGCCGAATTATTCGCGCACTCTCTCACCTCTGAATACTCATTGTGTCGCGCTTTCGTTATCATTGCGGAGCAGAAATCCACTGTGTGTTGTGCGATATATATATATCGCATTCAAGAATGAAGTGACTCTTGACTCGATCGTGCGCGGGGATTTCGATTGACGAGCTAGAGAGCTCCCATTAGCATGCGAATAATACTTACGTAATGAGAAACATCTCCCGAGTCGAGCTCGCGCTACGATATGCGAAAGTATAGTATAGTATAATGATACGATTGGAGCGAAGGTAAAAGAAATAATTTAAATATTGGAAATATAAATATTTACGTAATAGAAAATGTTTATTTCCTCGATTGCCATTTATAAATAACGTGAAAAAAGTAAAATAATTTATATTTATAATATTAATTAATTAATTAATTAATTACATTATATTTATACATTAATTAAAATTCAATTTTTAAAATACTCTGTTGAATTCACTCTCTAATTAAAAATAAATATCTCAAATATTTCGCTTGTTAGAGATTTTAAATGATCGATTGAAATAATGTTTTCCTTCATTATATGAATTTAACAATTTTAATTATTGCATTTTAAGTAAACATTTACTTTGTATTTTTATTTACGATCCTCACAAAAAGTTAAATTTTCCAGTAACGTTTTATTTAAACGAAACTATGTAAATAATGATTTTTAATAGGCTGCATTTGAAATGTACCCATTTACTGCACATACTTTAGGAGCTTTTATTTTGCAATATACTATTTTAATATTGACTTCACTATTTTAATATGCCATATTTATGTGATGAAATACGTGAAAGGGGAAAAAGGCGGGACCGATTTGTCATACATTTCTTTTTCCCGCAGAAGCGGCATATTTATCTCATTCATATAGAGAGTGCATGTCGACGTTCCATTTATCATACATTAATGGATATAATCGACGTCGTCGATTTCACGAAAAAAGAATTACCGTTCGTTAGATTAATGGCGGAAGAATCAGAAATTACCGTCGCGATATATCGGCAAGATCTTCACAGTTAGCATCGATCGAATCCCTTAGACTCTGTTCGTTCGTCAGTTTTTTACGTCGAAATTTAATGCACGAAGATAATCCGGGTACACGATACTCTGGCTTTTGTATCGGCAAGCATTTATCTTTCAACGTCAATAAACCAACTTTAATGATGGAAAGATGAGTGCAACGAAGATTAAATGATGCTTTCTCTGAAAATTTATTGGCGCGCAATATTGCGCGTTAAAAGTCTGAAATATCCGAAACGCGAAATAAAGCTGCCTTCGCATTTCTCACGTCGACGCTGACAGAGATGGCTCTTAATTGTAGTATAAAAACGGTACGTTATAATTATATTATATATATATATATATATATATATATATATATAATTCTAACAGTAAAAATGATATCACAGAAATATATATTATCTTTTCATAGAAAATCTCGTCGTAGAGGCATTATTAAAATACATAAGGGAACTTTCATTAAAAGGAACGTCCCCTTCTTTTACCCTTTTTAGCTGATAAATGGATGGATAACTGATTGGCGTAAGAAGATAATAAAGAACGATGATAATAAAGAGCGATAATTTTTTATATCGAGATGTAAAAAGAACTTACACGAACTTTAATTAATGTAACAAATCGTACAGCACGAGATATATTACGAGATATGTTCTGTACAAATTCATTAATCATATACCCCGTATATATATATATAAAAATGAGAACTGCGCAGCGAGATTGTATATATATATATATATATATATATATATATATATATATATATATATACAATCTCGCTGCGCAGTTCTCATTTTTTATTACTCGCTCGATCTGTATCGTGCATTCATTGCTCGTAAGAATGAGGAATCTATATTTCAGCGGCGATTAAAAAATTTCAACGACACTCTTGTCGTCGTGATCAATCGCGAGAGGACTTTCAATTCGAATTCATTCCGAAGGCGCTTATCATCGTGATAACGACGATACTCCTTATCGCGTCATTTTTCTCTCGTTCGATGAACGCTTCTCCCTCGCATGCACTCTATTACTCGAGAGAATAGTATAGTATAGCGTGATATTGATTCGACGATCGCCGGCGTCAAAGCAGATACGTAAAAGTTCGCGCTACTATTAATTTCCCGACGTGAGTCCGGATCCCGGCCACCCTCTGTATAAAGTCCCCCCTGAGGTCGTTAAAGCGCGGCGATCGATCGGAGGAGAAAGAGGAGGGTAGGTGAATGGAATTATGAAGTTTACGTGCCCGCGAGTTCACCATGAATCTCACCGGTGACTTTGCCCCCCACGATATTTGGAATCTAAGGTAGTTTCGGCTGCGAGCGGCACACATAACTGGAACTATATGTATATACCGGCTTGGTCGCTTAAGCGTTAGTTAAACTACTCGAACTCGCGTTTACGTAGTCCGAGAGGTTCGCAAATGGGCAAGCGTGGAATCGAAAGGCCGAGAGAAAACTTAAAGTCCGACGTGCCGAGATACTTTATCGGGCCGACGATGCTATCGATCGAAATAATCTATAATCTATTTTTACCGAGTTACGAGAAAGACTAAAGATTTCCTCGTAATTTTAGATCAAATTAAATACACGACCTTAATGTAAATAATTTAATCCTGAAAGATCTAACTTGAAGCTCCGACGGATAGAATATTACTCACTTCTCTCTCTCTCTCTCTCTCTCTCTGTCTCTTTTGAAGGTAAATTAGATAGATAAATTACAGAAAATTAATTTTCATAGAATTACATCTCAATGTGCGCATAATAATTTGCTATAAGAGGAGTACATACAACTTTTAAAGTTAAATGAAATACATAGAAACATTATATATACATATTTATTACATATTTATTAGAGAGAGAAAATATACGTGAATATATATTAAGAATACATATATATATGTAATTCTTTTTATATAGATTTACATAAAGTCTTCATGATTTTAATTAAAACCGTTAATTAGGATCGTAGAAATGTCTTCTTCGGTTAAACTCGCAGACATTCGAGTTTCGGAATTAACATCGCAAGTGTCCATCAAGATTATACGGAAATACCCGGGCAATCGCAATGTTTCGAAGTAGAGAGAACGTAGTGCGTTTCGCTGTTCTCTCGTTCGACGCAAAATTGATCCCCGAAATTCGAGCCGTTCGACACGTCAAATCCACGCAACGATATTCCTGCGAGAATACCAAGCGCCTGCTATCTGTAAACTGTCTATCGACTGGAATTTCCTCCACTATACACACTCAATAACGCTACATATGTGTATATATGTGTGTATACATACATATATGTAATATATATATATATATAATATTATATGTATGTATGTATGTATATATGTACATACATATATAATATATAGCCATTTCTAATTTCCCATGGAGATTTCATCTCGCTAATGCGGGCGCGCTGTGAAACATCTTGAGAGGAACTTGCAATTAAAGAACCAACAAGAAAAGTCAATTAAGTTTAGAAGCGTATATTTTTCAAGGGAAAAACGAGAGAAACGCGATCTTTTATTTATTTATTTTTTTTTCGGAATAGATATTACTTTCAACTTGAAACAAGAGATTCTAAAGAATAGTTAACTCGCATAGAAATATTTATAAATCGATTATTCAGTCAAGGTATTTATTTTAATTTACTCTTTAATTGATGTATAGTAGAATATATGTATTGTCAATAGTACACAAGAACTTACGTTTCGCTACGAGGCTTTTGAACGCGCAAGAGTTTTGCCGGAGAATCTGACTGATCATTTAGTTCGTCTTAGAAGTGCCATTGCTTCGCTGGCCTTTCAGAAATTGCATCGCTGAGTGTCGAGAGGACTGAGGGCCTTTGCCGGGACTTTGTCGGTACCGGCATCAATAACAAATAGAGAAACGACAGCGAAGCTCGCTGCAACCGTGAGCTTTTTGATAAGATGACGTTATTACTACGAAAGCGATATCGCGATTGTGGTATAACTTTGTGCTTGTGGACGAGGGACTTTTAAACTTTAGGGAGCATTAAAAGAGAAAAAGAGAGAGAAGAGAGGTCATGCAATAAATTTTTCAAATAATCTCAGCAGAGTTCAATGCACCAGGTCAGGAGTTATCGAATCGTGGTTTAAAGAGTTTTATTTTAGATTAAAGGGTTTTCACATCTCGCGAAATAGAGAGCATCCGCGAGATTGGGACGTCCGCCCCTATCAACAAAATAAAACCTTTCGCTGTCTACACACAAGTCCAAATAACCTTTGGTTTTCAAACCGTTCGACAATAGTTGAAATTTCCCCGACTCGGTCTGTAACGTGTCGAACCGCGACATATCCCCCGTAGTTTCGATGTGGATGTATGTGTGTGCGGTCTCATCCCGAATGTATTTTAGAACTTTCCGATTTTATCGATTGGCTATCGTCCGTCGGTTTTGTTCCAGATAGAGATCGGGAATAGGATTTCTTTCTGTTGCAGTTGCTAACCGCGTGCGCGCGCAATTACATTATTTACTTCCTAACTAAATCCGCGCGACCGCGATTATATTTTTTTCCAAAATAGACGCGCACACCAGAGTTACCAGGACGGGCGTAACAATCGCAGAGGGAACTTATTTTTGCGGATTTGCTAGATTTCGAACCAAATCCGCGGTACGAACTCTTATCGATGCGCCGGTTCCAAAGTCGGCTTGAACTCGTTTTTGTTCGGTTCCATAAGTCGCGCGGTTTTTGTCATTTAAATTATAATCACGTCGGACAGAAGGAAAAATGAATCATCTCGGATAAATGGAAGCGTAGATTTTGCTACCGCATGACATGGAAAAAAAAAAAGCGCTCGAGAGCCGCTTTTGTTTTTCGTTCATCGTTTCCATCTTGTAGACAATTTCGGGAATTTTCCGGGAATTTTTGAACGAAAGAATTTGAACTGCTATTTCGTTATTTCAGAATTCTTTCGCATTTTATTGAATCTTCAGGCAATAGGTTAATCGAGTTCCTTGTTTAAATTGCTTGAGAGACAAGGGCATAAACCGAAACCCGTTATATAAAGGCTGATGATTAAAATAATGACGTAACTCGATGAAAAGTGCGCCTCGCATAATGAGAAACGCGTAGCGATTTTCCGATAATTTCGCGTATACGCACAGACTTTTACACGCGCCAAGTCAAAGTGGATTTCGCTCGATGAAGCACATTAACCACGAGAGTAAGAGAGAGAGAGAGAGAAAGGGAGGATTCGCGCAAATGTTTCGTCATTCACTATACTAGCCACTCGTTTATCAGCTGTATGTTATTAGAAAATCGCGCAATGAATCTGCATAGGCGTACGAGAACTAATACTGTATCACTTTTGGCGTTTTATTATGTAATTACGTAGGTTTGGTGCTTTCCTCTTTGACATTTGGCTCACAACGATCCTCTTTGGGATTTCCACCCTCGTATATACGTACATAGAGTGTCTGGATACCCCGATTTTTGGAACGTTGCTTCTTTTCGGATTTTCAGCCCTTCATACACATTTTCGGCCTTTCTTATTCATTTATTATTCGTCGTTTTTATTACTTTAACACACATTATTTTAATATTTAATATTCACATATATAACCCACATATATTATATACATGTTATATAAAATATTATATTTGATCCGATTATGTCTCACATGAATTTTGCAAGGAGATTTACCAATACAATAGTTATCTAACCTGGTCTAATAAAAAATGAAAGGGATCGTGAAAGGTCAAAATATCGTGAGAGGATTATATAATCCTAAATATTATATAACCCGAGTATATATTCGCTTCACAACCTCTCTGCTTCGCGCAAGGTTTATAAACCTAACCGCCGCCGTCGACGGTGAGAGAGAGCTAGGGAGGCAGACGTGCGGTTACGCATTTTAGATGCACTTATCAAGCTACGCGGAGTGTAGTCTTTGAGGCACCGATTCAACGGAGCGGGTTATACAGATGCATATTACAAAGAGATAAACTCCACCTGTCGCCCTAGAAAACGGGTATGCGATCTGGAATAAGTAATCCGCTTATTCTATGTGTTTTTCTGGATACAGAAACTTAATCTCACAATCGGGAACAGTAATCTGAATTGCAAAAGAAAAAGAATATAAAGAAAGCTGTTTTCAAAAATAAGAAATTACCTATCGAATTCTATATTAGTCTACGATATTAGATATATAAAGAGATAAGAGAGATGGCAAAATAACTTTGTTGGAATAGCGCTTTTCTCATCTTAATTCTTAATTCATTCGTAAATTTTTAATCGTGTCACGTAAATCTCGAATTTAACACAAACTCAGATATGTATGAAAGGACTAATATCAAGCAATGAAATTATTTTTAAATTTCTCTTTAATTATTTTGCTATATATTCAAAATAATTAACAAGGAATTTAAAACTAATTTTATTGCGCCTGACTCTTATTAGTCTTCTTATATCTGAGTTTGTATTTGTATAGAACCTTTTCAATTTATTATTTTTGAATTTAATAATCACGCAATAATCACAATTACGATCTTTCCTGACTTTATATCTTTTAAAGACTCGGGTTCGATTTCTCAATTCAACGATTTTACTCCGATTTTTTTCTCGCTTGCTCTTCTTCAGGAGGGACAGAAGAGTTTATTAAAAATAATATCAAATTGAGATTTATTTAAATTTATTACTTGATCTTGTATCGAGGAAAAATTGTGCCCTTTGCACAATTAATCAGTTTCAATGAAAATTAATTAATTAATTTTTCCTTGAAACTGACGTACAACCATTCGCGTCTGGCTCTTTCTAACCCGTTGAAATTTATATATGTATTTCACAGGGAGAGTCTTATACTTAAAGTCTTGATTGTGTTATATTTTTTATTACGCGCAAAGCAATAACAGCTGACGCAGAGTCTCGTCGCGCATATCCCGTCACGTCGGCCGGGATCGCGTAAGCGTGAAGTTATCGCGTTCTCCTCGCAAACATCGCAAGTTCGTCGTTACTTCTCCTTACGGTGGGAAGAGACAGAAGTTTCTTCATTACTCATTTGTCTCACGCGAGACGCGTCTTCGCGCGGAAGATGTCTGCTCCGTCGCAGTCTACCGCGACAGCTCCCATACATTGTCGGTTCCATTTTCTAATAACGAAGCCGCCACGGTTACTAGCTCCGTTTGTCTTCGTGCGAGAGTCGTCTCTTCGATTTTACGCAAATGATTTGCGCTAATGAGGCAACTTTATCGATGATTTATTAACGCGATTGGAAATGTCGTAGGAACGAATTGATAATAATTAGACAAGTTACAGAAAATGCTACGATATTTGCGAAATATTGTTTCATCCTACCGCGACGTAAAGAATACAGGAAACGTTAAGTTTATTTGTTCTAACTTGAAAAAGTATTACACACAGTTGTCAACTTTCTGAGAATCTCAAAGACAATTTTTTTCGAAAAAAAAGAAACCACAAAGTTTTGTACGGATAAAAATTGTATTTCTCACTTTTGATTTATTTTTACACGAGAAATCGTCTCTCCTTTGCCATTGCACTACATTTCCCGACCTGCCCCGTATAATCCGTAGGATTTATTTATGACGTTTCTTGGAAACGTCATAAATAAATCCTCTCAAATGCGAAATCAAATACACCGGTACCACTCGATATGCCGATATCACGGTTGAATGTATTCCCGTTATATTGGTCATCGGAAAACTATCGATTATACATGAATCCGTTTATATAACACGCATGATTAACAAGATGATTGCATTTCTTACTCTGTCACTGCGCATTCTCCGTTCGGATATTCGAAATCTCTCCTCCCTCTCTCTTTCGCCAATGAGATATATTTTTACGGAGGCCACGATATATTGTATAAATACCGCGAGATCGCCAAACGCGCTGTTCAACGCACCCACCCCGCTTTCCGATCACGTGTTTTATATAATTGGCGGTTTAATACGTCCGTCTAACCGGTGGCATTACAACAAGCGAGGCAATTTGCGCCCGCGCTAAATTTAACATGACGGCCGAAACAATTAATCTCCGGGACAGACCAGCTGCCCGACTCCCGGACGAAACTCTCGGGCTATCGTATTCGACGTATCGGCCGACCTGGGCGGGAATTGGTCGGGATAGTCGGGACCGCAGACCCGCGATAACCTCGGCTTTCGGCCGCACGTGTCTATATATATGTATATATGTATATGTATATATATGCGTATATATATTCAACAGACACGTACAATGCATCGCCAATGTTATCGCAATGTTAAATCTCGCGATTAAAAAATGCATACAATTACAGATGTTCGATGTTAAACGATTCGGGCGCAAACGCGCGTCCATGTATTTCGAGATTGGCATATCGTGAAGATAACGCAGAGTTCACATCGATAGCGAGCCGAATATTTAAATTTAAGATATACACAAGCTAATGCTGATTGATATATAATTATCTCATTTGCCCTACTAATTTGAAGGTATCTACAAATAATTTGTCGAACGATATTTTAGTTTTTGATAATGTCAAGTTTGATTGTGTGAGACAGCTGAGAAATAGTAGAGAAGAAAATATTTTTATTTCCTATTTTTCTGTTTCTAAGTGTTTTTCATCCTCTATATTTCTATACAATATTTTTATATATTTTATACTTGCGTTTTCGAATAAGTGTTTTTAACAGCGATATTATTGTTTGCACCTCTCCCTACACGTACTATTGAAATGTAAATAGAGTACGATATTTTTCAAATAGATTGAACATACTGTTGAAAGGACAGTTATTTATCGCAGAGTCAATAACGAGAGACACACTTTTTTTGTTCCTTTATTTCAGCTATTGATTGATTTCGTGAATCAATAATTTGTTTCTTCTTTCTTCGGAGATATTCGTTATCGGTGAAACCAATTAAAATCATCTTCTTGTTCTTTCCGCAAATGGACAATTTATTGCACAATAGTTGACTAATCCGATTCTCGTTAAATTGTTGAGGAATTCTTTTCTTGGGGTAAAACGCATTTCTAGCGAATAATTGTTGCTAGCTACTTTGTACGGTTCGAAAAGGAAAATTGCTCGGCCTTGTCTCATTTCGATTGTCATACGAATAATGGCGACGCAATCATATTACTCTGTCCGCATAATCGGGGCAAAATGAAAAATGTTCTTTCACTATTATGTAGATCGGACGCACGTTTCGCTAAACATTTAGGATTCCTCGGGTTGTTATTTTCCGGGACGGTGTGTCTAAAAAGCGGTAAAGCGAAACGACGGCGACGATGATGAGAACGACGACGACGACGACGACGATGTACACATCGACGAAGCTCCGCTCATTATACTCTTCTTCTCGCAGCAGAATCTCATCTACGGGTAGGCAACGCGAATTAATGGTCTTAAAGTTTGTAAACAGACTCGTAACAGCATTGCGGAGTAAAATGTTGCACGTCCCTTTCAATAGAGAGGCTGTAACTGAAAGAGTTAAGCCAACCGCGCGCTTCTTTTAAAACGCTTTCGAAGTGAAACGGTGAATGGTGGTAGCTAGTCGTGTTTAGCTAGTCGGTAGTAGTTGCGTTTTCTTCTTCTTTATTTTATTTTATTTTATTTTTTTTCTTTTAAAGCCGATGTCTCGGCGAAACGCCTGCAGTACCATCGCGTTTTACGTGGGATATAATAGGATTATTTGCACAGCGCTTTATCGCGCGATTAATCAATCGATTTTGTCCAGTTATTTGTCGCGTAATCCGCATAATCCACTGCCAAATGCATAAACAAGCGAGCTTTAAGCCAGGGATGATTCTTCATTCTACCTTCTAATATTCCGATATCTTTGGCATCGATATAACAGCTTATTGCTATATGAGTATATAAGTCTGTCTATCGTTAAGATTTGAACATTTTAATTTTACGAACATTATAGCTTCATATTTTAAAATTTTAATTAATATACATATGTATATGAATTGAACAAATGTTTAATTACATTAGTAATTCTTTCATTTTTTACCGTTATTTTATTGAAAATTTTTCAGTTGCCATTCTTAGCATAGTTGGACGTAAATTTATTTGATATCGTTAATTATTGATTTTTTTTCCTTTTTCTTCCATTTTTTTGTTTTTTCTTTCTCTAGATACGCGCAACTGTATACAATGACTATATTTTTATTTCGTTTGCCGGGGTATGTGCGATCACAAAGAAATTGTATTCAAGAGAAAAAGGATTTTTTTCTCTCTTTTTATTTATAAATAAATTTTGTTTTACTCTTTCTGAGTACAAAATCGAACCTTTCGACCTATATATATATATATATATACACACATATATATGTATATGTACCTCGCTTTCTGGCTAGAATTCGCGCGACGCGCAAATCACTCTGTCGCTTCCGCTGACGAGTTCCTTTTCTTTTCTCATCTTTCGTCGATTTATATTCCGGCCAAGAATTACAATCGAATTACAGTTGCAATTAGCGAAGTGGAGTTTTAAGCGAGGCGCGTTTACCGCACGCCGCACTGCAATCTCGCCGGATTTAACCGCGAAATTATGCGATTCGGCTCGCTTGTATCCGTAACCTTGCTCGCGCTAGGCAATGCGCCAACAAGCGACGACGTTCCGCCGCTATCCTAAACGCTCAAACGGACCGTGTAAATAATACGCGCTTAAGTGTGAGTTAGCGTGTTAACGGGTACCTGGAAAATATCGCGTCGGTGATGACGCAAATCCGTTGTTGTAAAGTCAAATTGTCGTAACAACTCCCGGAGAAATCGACGGGAATGAAGGGAAAGAGGATGCGCTCGACATAAAATGCAAATATAGTTTGCACTGGTCTTCCTTCGCGAGAGATAGAAAGAGAGGTTGGGAGGGGGACAGCGTAAATATCTTTTTGTCTTAAACAATAAAGCGCGCCGTCAGAGGTGCTTCGTTAGCGTCAACCAACCATTCGAAAGCGTTTACTAAAGCGATGGGCTCTTTAGAGTTTATTAAGACGAAACGCGCACATGCCGCGGGGCTTAAGACGGACGTAAGAAGGACGGATAGCGGGCATATTTACTCGGGAGAAGCACATTAAAGCGCGTAAATATTTGACATCCGCCCCGTATGTAATCAAATTATTAACTCGTCTTCATGGTACATTAATTTTTCCCGCTCTCCGTGATGTGAAATACTTATCGGTACTTCGTCGACGAATCCCGGGGCACGTCTGTTTAATTAATATATATTCGACGTTACACGACACCGAGGTTAAACACTGGCGTGTGTTAAATAGGAGTACCAGAAACATGGTGGGTCCGCGATGTGCGCGATCTATATATAATTTATGTCTGGTAATTTCAATAATTTTCTATATGTTGAATATATAATATATGTGTGTGATTCTCTCCGCGAAAT
The DNA here is from genome assembly GCF_030444845.1 of Prenolepis imparis. Classification (NCBI taxonomy): domain Eukaryota; kingdom Metazoa; phylum Arthropoda; class Insecta; order Hymenoptera; family Formicidae; genus Prenolepis; species Prenolepis imparis. The sequence continues at coordinate 20,446,761 of NW_028141159.1, read as the reverse complement.
GTGCATACGAAATGCTAGATGGAATTTAATCGGAGAAGGAATCCAACTACATATTGTTGTTACTCTGCGTTTATAAAACGTGCAGAATTGTTTACATTCTGCATTCGGCATAGAGATGTATGATAATTCTGCTGTAAATTTTCATTCGGGAGGGTTTTTGTTTGTTTCCTGAAAATTAGCATTTTCAGGAAATTGGCACGTGCGATCTATTTATCGATCTTATTCTATTTCATCAGAAGTGAGCACACAAGACAATATTTGAAATATAAACTTGTTCTGCTAATTTATCAGAGAAAGTTTCTATTTCAAATATTATCTTGTGTCCCACTTTTTATATTATACATAATTAATTATATATAAAAATGTGGTTAATGTAATTTAATTTTTATAAAATTTCTTGAAATATCTGACTATTCCTTTTACACACGAATCAAATAAATATCTCAAATATGTATTTTTCTACAAATTAAAAGAAATAATTATTCTTCTTATTGTATTCTCTATTATTCAAAAAATTATTTCTTATATTTGTATTCTTAAAAAAGTATAAAATTTTAAAAATAATACTCTATTTAAATAAAATTATTTAAATGATTATTTTTAATAATCTGCATTTGAAATGTATAATACTATTGCACGCTTAATGATCGATATATATTTTATACGTATGTATGTTTTATATTTTACGTATATATATTTTTTATACAATATAATATATGTATGTTTTACTTCAAACGTGTATTTTCTATACGCGATACATAAAATTGGAAATAGAATTTTGCACAGTACGCTGATCGATTGCGATCAGACGGCGCCGCAAGTAGTAACACTCGAGCGCAGTGAAAAAGGTCTCTCCTATGGTCAGACACGATCCTGTCGCGCGAGTAGATGTTGCTCACCACAATCAGACGGTTGCGGAAGTTCATGGCTCATCGCGCTCGCAGACATGTTCCGCGGACGAACTAATGCGAATCGACAGAGTAATTGTAATTGATTCAGTGTCTTCGAAAAGGTCATGTTTTCACAGAAATATATGTATATGAACTAGATGGAAATAAATTGAAATAGATGGAAATAAAATTTAACACAAATTTAATTATATATACAGAAAGAAAATCATTTAAAAAGATTATTTGTTTAATTGAAAAGATTATTTTTTTTAAAACAATTTTTTTCCATATGACACTGATTCAATTTGAGAGAATCATCAGTATTTTCAATACTTATTATATACATGATTTATCATAGTTAAAATAGTATCTCTAAAGGACAAGCAAGACGAAGTAGAGCGTTTACAAAGAGAATTATGTGTCTAACGAAGATGATAAAGAACATATTCCACATTATGCTGCGCACTGTATGCCTCGTTATTTATGATTTATTCTTACAAGTCCCGAGTAAATATTCAAAGAATATAATCTGGAAGGCGTGGAATTGTAAATAAGCGGAAATCTTGCAGAGAGTTTCAGAGCGATTTTTGCACTTTCCTTGTCATCGCATTACGCGAGTAAAATATACTGCCGATGAATTTTAAAAATAATTTTTTTTCCCAGTATATATACTTTATTGACTTGCCGATCAAATAGTTATAATGATCCAACGCGCGGATATTTTATAGAGCGGATATTTTCCGAGCACGTGGTTATCGGTTAAATTACACGCTTCATTTTTTTTTATTGGACTAAATTAAATCTCGATGCGCGTGCGTATCGTATTTAATGTCGCAATATTTGTTAGAGTTTATTTTAAACGGTCTATAATTTGCGCGATAAAATTCGGAACAAAATTCTATTTTCAATTTTATGTATCGTGTATAAAAAAAATACACATTTGAAGTAAAACATACATATATCAAATACTATATATCAACTCACATAAAATTGTATGTAGATTTCTGTCTTGAATTTTGTTACAAATTGTAAATTTAAAGCGAGCTTAAAAAGATTCGCATCTAAATGATAATAATTATTATATATAAATAGGTAATATAATTAATATAATAATTACAAAACTCTTTTTTTACATTTTTTACAAGATTAACTAATTATATGCAACATCTATCATCCCTAAAAGTATTTAAAAAAAATATATATATATATACACACACACTGCTTAATTACTGACGTTAATAATTAATTCTATACAAATGATTTATATTAATATATTCGTATAAATGGGAAACATATTATTTAATGCAAACAGTAATTGCTATATTAATTGCAGTATTTGCAACGACGGAGAATTAACATATTAATTAGAGTTTGCAATTGGACTCTGTGCGCATAATCGAAAATCGTTATAGACTTGGTTCGATTGTAATATCTTGCCGATCAGTTAAGTGATTAACTCGAAATTAATCAAGGTCGAACTGGACTATCAGTAACGTCGCCGCGAAAATTTAGCAAATCTCGAGGAATTATTGCGGAACTGAAATCTCCGTGGAACAAATTCGTATATATCTCGAGAGGAAACTAATCTCTATTAATATATAAAGGGAGAGATAGATTGTTAAATTTGTATAAACCTTTAGGATTATGATTGGGGTTCTCGCCTTTTCTTTCTCATTCTGTCATTAGAATAGAACATATTCCTAAGTAATATATAAACTTTTGTAATTGGTGACGAGCTTGAAAAGATATAACGCCGCTCATGAATATGCATTGCACATATTTTAGCCAGACGTCGGGGATCATGCCGTATTAGAATAATGCTAGAATTTTCATCCGCGATACACGTAATGAAAAAGATTTCGCAGCATAAAAGCAGGAATATATTTATGATTTATAATTGCACTCTCAATCGTTCGCGTATTAAAAGTTAAATTTTTAATTAAGAATGAAGCGTGAAATGTTAAATCTGAGCCTGAGCGTTTTTTTTTTTTTTTTTACATTTTTTCCTTTCTCTTTCTTTTTTGCTCTTGGCACACATTTTTAAAATACTAAAACAATACAAACGCGCGCTACGCGCGCGTCATTCTTCGGTTTTATGTTAAAAAAATAATATTTTTTCAAAATAATATAAAGTTTGTTTAAACTCAATTAATATTTTTTTACAGAAATTAGCTGATTAAAGCGTTAATTTGATAATTAAATTTTAAAATAATATGTTAAAATAATATGTTATAATATCTTATTCTCGATTAATATTTTTTGACAGAAATTAGCTGATAACTGTCAAAAATATTAATCGAGTTTAAAGTATTATATAACCTATTATTTAATATATATTATATTATTTTAATTTTTATAACATTATTTTAAAAATTAATTAGTAAATTAACGCTTTAATCAGCTGACGCTTTAATCATATATGTCATGTAGAGCTTCAATTAATTTTTTTTCAGTAGTAATATAAGACATTAATCAGACGTTGCGATTGCTCGGTAGATACACTGACAAATTATCCAAATTAATTATTATACAACAAATTAATTATTTTTTACAATAATCAAGCTTCAAATACACAAGACATCTCGAAAACATTTCTATGAATACGAAAGAGAAAATATTATTGCGGAGAAAGAGACATTCTCTCTCTCTCTCAATGTCTCTTAATCAGCTGATGTTTCTGTCAAAAAACATTAATAAAATTTGCTAATTATAAATATTCTAGCTTACCTATTTATATTTATATTGTGTATGTTATAATTTGCTAATTAAATTTTAAAATAATAATATGGTAAAAGTTGTAAAATAGTAATACGTTGTAAATAATATGTTATAATACCTTATTCTCGATTTATTTTTTCTTTCTAAAGCTATATCTTTTCGAACGAATCTTCTTCGAGTTTTAATTAATTATTAATATTAAATCATGTATATCGTATAGCGCGCGCGCTATTACAGTGAAGTTGCCGATCTTTGTAGAATAGCGGCCATTACCGAAACGCCGCGAGTATCAGGCAGTTGGAGCTGCGTCCCGCTGTGATTAATTAGTAAGCATAATCGTTAGAAACGATTTCTAACCTTTGTATTGTAATATTTATCAATCGCATGTCATAATTTCAACGTTAATATGTAGTCGTAATTGTTCGAAACGCATATTTCGCGAAAAATTCGATGCCAAAAATCTCTTGCCAACATAACCCAACTTAATCTGTTGCGCGCGCGAATGTGTTGTGATCCGTGGATATATCTATCGTTAATTCTAGCTTACATATTTATATTGTGTATGTTATAATGCGTAAGATTATTCTAATATATGTATGTATTTTATTTGTTACAGATAGCAGTGCGATACACAGTGCGATTCACGCGTCGTGTCGGGAGTCGGGAGTGCCGTGTAAAGTTTCGCGCGTCGGGAGTGCCGTGTAAAGTGTCGGGCAATCGTAATTATTCGTATTTTCGCGAGTGTCGTGAGTGCTACCATGGACCAAGAGAGGAGGAGGAGGCCCGGGGAGGCATCGGGCAACATCGGGGCAACTGTGAGGTATAAACATTTATATACAACAAAATAAAACATTTTTTCTAAACTGCATTGTTTATGAGATATTCGACACACACATATGTATATACATAATTTGAATATTTTGTTTTCAGATCAATACTGTGTACTACAACTCCGTTATTGCACGTATCGGTGAGTGAGAAATTATTTATTTATTTCATATCATTTCTATAGCGGTAATGGGGGGGGGGGGTATATAATATGTTGAAAATATTAGAAATAATAATATATTTTAAATAATATGTTATGATATCTTATCCGCGATTAATATTTTTTGACAAAAATCAGCTAATAATTGTCAAAAATATTAATCGAATTTAAAATATTATAACATCTCTTTCTAAAAAAGGCATGTTAATTGTAAATCAATTCTCGCAAATATTGTTGCATTTTTTTCGCGATGCTGATTGACTGTTTCAATTTGCATTGTGCGTTATATTCATAACATCGAGAGGCTATCATCGCGAGGGTTAGTAGTTTAATAATTTGTTTCAAATTTAAACTTGATTAAAACTTGATTTAAACTTGATATTTTTGATAGTTATCAGCTGATTTCTGTCAAAAAATATTAATCGCGGATAAGGTATATTATAACATATTAATTTAAAACTAATATTATTATTTTATTTTATTTTATTTTGAACAAATTGTCTGCTGAACCCTCGCGATGACAGCCTCTCGATGCTATACGAATGTAACGCACAACGCGAATCTTGATAGCCAATGAGCATTGCGGAAAAGCAACAACAGTAAACTTCTATGCGAGTATCGACTTTACATATCTTTTTTAGAAAAGGAATCGATTTCCACCATATGATTCTTGTAATGAAAACTCATTAAAAGTATTCGTTTTAATTCCATTCATCGAAAAGAAAGAAAGTGAAAAAAAAAGTATAATAATATAATATTATAATATGGAATAAAGATAATTGAGTTAATTATACAAATGTATATATTATTAATATTTTATTTAATATTAATTATGATAAACATCTGTCGGAGAATCTAAGTATTAAAAATAATACTTTAACTGAAGATATGTGGAATTCTTCTGTATCCGTCATATTTAATATTAATTATGATAAACATCTGTCGGAGAATCTCTAGAGAAGTATTAAAAATAATACTTTAACTGAAGATATGTGGAATTCTTCTGTAATGAGAGGATTTAAAAACTTAAAGAAAGGGATCAGTTTAATTTTGCAGCGCTGGTGGGATGTCCCATGTAAACCTTAAATTCTCCTAAACTCTGTCGTTTATATATTCCACTTTGTGCTGCGCAATTCTGCCTTAAGGTACTTTAGGAGTCGGAATGCGGAACACGCCAACACGTAAGCTTCTCGACAAGATCGCCAAGTTCCGTCTTTGTAGCTCGAATTTTCGAGTTCGTGAATTATTTTAATCCCTCCGGGAATATCCTTCCGGGATATATTTCGATAGTTTGCGCTAAAAGGGGTAATATATATACCGCGTATATCGAGACGCTTCTAGCACAGAGAGTGGCAGGAAATAAGATAGGAGCTTTGCGTAAAACTCGTCCGCGTTCGTAACAAGTTGATGCCTTTAATTGAAGACGCCGTCGAGAGATCGAGTTTATCTTCCGGCCTGTCGGCTTACATAATTTACGGCCACGCCGTAATCAGCAATTTGGATCGGAAAATTGTTCGGCGTCTCGGAAATTGTTTGAGAGATGGCGAACTTTGACGTCTCTTTGACAGCGCGCCGCTTTCCGCCGGCGACTTTCAACTTTACGGATTGAATTTTGAGAAGATATAAGTTTTCGGCGAGAGCAGTCGAGTTCCCCGCGAGGTACAGCGACTTAATTAATTAGCGAAATAAATTGAACTTTCTTCATCAAAGTATTATCGTCCGGGCTGCGTGTACTAAATTAAAAGGTACCCTATTAGATAGCCACTTTACTTAGTGTTTTGAAGATGTAATCGAGCACCTTCGGAGGGTCTTAATTTTATTCTATTAAGCATTATTTAATGCAATTCTAAAGTATGTAAGTTTTTTCGACCTCGACTAAAAGTCGAGGAGAAAAAAGAAATCATTAAAAAGTTGGAATCTAAAGAGTTGCAAGAGGGGAGGAGAGAAGGAAGGAGCAATCAATTCGCAAAAACAACCGAATAAATAGAGATTTCGTTCAATTGCGGTTAACTTGGAATAGTAATGGACTAAACTATTAGTAAGAGAAAAAGAGAAAGAGAACGTTTTGTCGAGACCAAACGAATTTTCGAGCTGACGATAACAAATCGCAGGCCGCGAAATTTCCGAATTCCGGCAACAATCCCAATTTCGAACTTACACTAGTGGCATTCGGTCCCGAACATGCTGTTTTCCCGAAACATTGTTCTCTCGGACATACGTACACCTGTGCGGAACTACCGGAATGTCCGAACCGTGGCAATAATGTGAGAAAAATCTCTTTCGATAATTGTGAAATTTCGAACCGAATGTCGGAACGACATTCGAATACGCTAAATGCTCGAATTAGAATTCCCGGTACGTTTTATAACGAAATTCTGCAATGATACACATTGTTTGCGCGTTCAGGATTGTTATATTCTTTCATGATATGTGATAAAAAAGGCAGTTTTCGAAATGAGCGAACGATATTGTGGATTAATACCTAAAGCTTTAGATATCTATCTATCCATCTATAATTTATAAAAATTATAGAGGCGCTATTATTCGTGATAAAAGACAATTGTAATTTTATATATTTTGTATATAGGTATATATGTTTTATTTATAGGACGCACGAAATTATAAATGAAATTCCGATCTAAATTTTGGTCGCGAATTATACATAGATAGATCCGTTTATGCCTCTTTATTTGTGTTGAATGCGCAAATTATTTCCGGGCTAATATCGACTTATCCGAAGCCAATAAACGCACTCTTCCGGTTGTATGGTCAGCTTGTAAACGTATTACCGATATCAGCGTCTATGCGGCGCGTAGGAATTCGTTGGTAACTCGAACGTATGCATATGTATGAGCTAATTAACGGTTGAACGAGTAATAACGTACTTCCCCATTCAGATGGTTGTATTGTTTTACGATCAAGTTTACGCAAGTTGTACAGTTTGCTCGACGAACGGCATTAATCTCTTGAAGAGACAAAATCTAACTTTCCAAAAAGTGGAAAAATAAATTACCGCGAAATTACTCTGCTTTGAACGATTCTTAGAAATAAATATATTTAATCGACACTTCATCCTTTTAATTTCGATAAACAAATTTCTTGTATACTTCGTATATTCGTTTCTCTCGATCAAAATTATTCCCTTATTTTTATAATTTATCTTTAACGGTATCATTCCTATTTTTTTTATTATTCTTATTTTTAATAATTATAAAGACACAAAGCGATTCTCGATTCGTGATTTCCTAATGTATAGAGAGTAAAATCGCACTTTTGGTGGTCGGATGCAGTCGTCAGCGATTTTACGAGTTCGGTGGAAGAGTTTATCTCGCAGCTGAGACATTACTGCCGAAATGAAGCTCTCTCGGAGTAATTCTCCCGGGTGTTCTTAAAAACGCTCGTCGAAAAACTCTTCGCGGGTCTCGATAATTCGCAGTCTCTGCTCGCCCAGCGCGAACATCCTAGTGGAATTATAACGGTCCCGCGAATTCCGGGCACGTAGAACGGCCGCATAGCTTGAGTAAAAAAAAAAAAAAAGAGGGAACGGTGCACCTCTTGAAAGACGCAGTGTATCTTGAATTCGCGAAAAATTTTGCACCATAAATCGCGCCAGGGATTTGCGCATCAGGCGTTTATGGGATTCTCTGCGATGAGGAATTCGCTTCGAAAGGATATCGGCACGTTCGCAACATCCCTACTCGTTATTTGCGACAACGAATAGCTCCCCGCGATTTTGTAAGTAAATAAATGTTCTAGCAAGTGGGAAAGGGAGAGAGAGAGAGAGAGAGGCAAAAAAAATTTCTCAGTAATTTTGCGCGATCGGAATTCGGCACAAAGTCTCGTTTTAAATCTCTCTCGTTCCGAAATCACTTTAATATATTTTTAGTTACACTTACAAATTAGTAAGAACCGTAACAAATATTGTATCATTTTTATTGGATGTTTTCTTTCTCTCTTTCTCTCTCTTTTTAATCGACAGTATTTTCCATATCAATATAAATTGATATCGATATTTATTTTATTAAATTTCGCGATGAAAATATAAAACATGATTTGATAGAAAAATTATTATAGATATAAAATTTTTTTTTTTTTCTCACACGAATATCATCTCATACATATGAGAGGGATATAATAATTTAATAACACCGTACACGAAAACGTGTAGAATTGTAAAAGCATTTGTGATTGTCCAGTAACATTATATTTGATTGTGTGATCTTTGCTGTTAACTTATCTGCTCGCCGAGGAGTCTAAAACGTAACAACTTCTCGGCGTGGGTGTTGTCATTTTGAAGCCGCCCCCGTAGAATTTCTTACTAGATACCAGAACACTCGGAAAGATGGGTTCATAGGTGGATTTCGGGCTCGCCTGCTTCATTTTATCGAGCTTTCTCTTTTGTGCATAGTACGTCTTTTTTAATTCGCACATCTCATTGTCCATTCTCGCCATATCGCCTTTGTACTCCCCTAGTTGCACCTCGTATACGTTCAACTCGGCAACAAGGCACTACGGTGAGACACAAAGGTTTGAAAGTTTGTCACAAAGCCCTTAAAACATCTCGCTGTTTGCTAATTGCGTTATACACTAACGACGACGAGTGCAAAAGTAAAAAATTCTATTAACTCTTTATCAATCCAACGCCCGCGCGATATTATTGTAAATTCGGAGTATTGGATTTGACTCGAGCAATTGAATAGAAAGAATAATAATTAATATTAATAATAATTATAGTAGTGCAAATAATAAAACGTAAAAATAATAAAACTTTTTCTAAACCATAAGTTCTATTTCTCACTTTGAGCTTCTCTCCTCTTTTGCGTAAGATATTTTGGACCTTATTCAGGTTCGCCGCTGCCTGCGGATCTGGTTGTTTCGATACTACGTCGCGAAGGTTCATGTATAACTTTTCGGTGTCTCTTAGCTTCCTCTCTTTATCCATCATGTCAGTTGACATTTTTAAAATGCGCTTCTGCAGAATTTGCACTTTCTTGACCATGTCGAAAGTCGAAGGATCTGTACCCTATTATGGAGAAAACAAGCATAACTATTTATTATATAAAATTATTATAATTAAATAATTTTCATTTTTGAAATATTTAATTATTATATACATAGTAAATTAAATTTAAATATATTAAATATATATAATATTTAAATAAAGGAATAATATATAATTGACAATAATGACTTCAATATTATTTTTTGATATTGATTGTCGAGAGAACAAATTTCTGGGAATTTTGGCAGAGAAAGTAAATCCTACCTTGAGTTTTCGCCACCTATGTATATTCAATGGAGTCTGAAGTTCTTCTTCGAGTGCAGTGACTTTAAGCCTCTCCCTCGCTAGGTCGCGATTCAGATGAAAAGCTTCCTGGCGCAAATCGCTAATATTGGCAATGTTTTTAGTGAACAGCATTTTCTCGGTCCTGAGCCTCTTCACCTCGAACTTGAGCAATCTAATATCGTCCAATCGCTGATTATAATGTATCTCGCCGCCTTGCAACGTTGTATTCAGAATCTGTATTATATATATAGGATGGAGCAAAATATGATTATAATATTTTTTTCTCTTCTGAATTTTACATCAGAAGTTATATATTAAATTATCAATATGAGTTTGATTTTTTTATAAGGAGGATGTCATATCTTTTTATACATTTTATGCATTTTAATAGAATCTTAATAGCATTTTAACAAATCATTTGAGATAAATTCGACAATGCAAAATTATTAGAGATTATTCAAATTTAAAAGAGGATAAATGTATTATTATTTCTTTTCGAAAAGCAAATCTTGCGCGGAAAAATTTTATTCTACATTATCAACTCACGCTTTTGCACGAGGAAAGCCGTCTCTTTTTCATTTACACTGTTTCCTCGCCCACCCTGTATAAATATACGTGTACAACACTCGGAAAAGAATCGGTATCCTCCATTCAAGAGGGCCGAAATAAATGGACTTTGCAGACAACGTCTTGCAACGAAGAATAAAAGCTTTCTTTCTGGGATGCGGCAAAAAGTTTCGCGTTTGCTTAGCTCAATTCCGTTTCTCGCTCCAATCCGTGCCAATCCGTGATATTGTTTTTTGTTTTTTATTTGTTGTACGCAAATATAAAGTTTCGGAGTTGCTCCCGCATACCGTACCAATTAATCAAACGTTACGAATTTTACCCATCGAATTACGTAAATCTCGAACTGATGCACGCGAGAGAAAAAGAGAGAGAAGACGAACCTTTATCCTGCTGTACTGCAAACTGAGCTCGTCGTTCCTGCGGACCAGTTGCGTACCGAGTATATCGCGCTCGTTCATAACATTGTCAATGTCCTTCTTCCGGCGTCCGATGTCTATATCCGCTTGATGTATAGCCTGCCTCAGGCGTGTCTCCTCACGCTTGGCCTCTTCAATTTCCTGACGCAGACCGGACACCTCAACGCGGGAAGCCTTCAGCTCGACCTTTAGATCCTCCTTCTCCTTTTCGATCCTTCCCAGCACTGCAAGACAAACACTTTTCTGAAATCACTCTCGACCCTTTCCCATTCCTTTTTTTTTCTCTCGAGATAATAAATCCCTCGTAGCGCCAGATTCATCGCGAATTTTATTCCGTTTTCTCTCCCCCTCCCCCTCCCTCTGTCCCGATCGAGTCGCGTGTCGTCTGTTCCATATTTTTTCGCGTGGGTGCGTCAGAATCTCGAATGTAGGATTTGAACGTCGCGAAGAACGCGCAAAATAGAAACAATAAAAATGAGAACAAACTGTAGCGATTGCCACGTCACCGTGCATACGGGAACATGTCTCTCTCTTTCTGTATGTTCGTCACTAAACAAGGTTTGGACGTGACATGCATATCGAAATACGTCTCTCCGCGTTTCGCCATTGTGCTCCGTGCATAGTTCGTTATTTATTAATTTACACAATTCAACGTTTGGCGGACTGACAACCGAGTCGATAACCAAATTGTGATGAACGATGGATTTAAGCGTAAAATGTTTGGAAAATGTATATAAATCCGTGAATGAAAATAAAGCTATGCTGACGTGAAAACGCAACGCGTCTATATTTACTCTACGCACTGCGTTACATTTATTTATCCGCGTAACAAAGAATCAGGAATGAAATGTCATAATGCACAAATAAAAATAAACTAACGCATATATACCTATATAAAAATATATGTATATACAGATTTTGCTAATATAAATATGATAAATCACGGTACATGAAGTCGAAAAAAATGTAATAAAAAATGAGCTTCATCAGTTTGTAAATTTGATGCACGCGAAACATTAGTAGCTGAAATGAGAAATTAAAAATATATATACATATTAAAATATAAATATATGACAGGGTATACGCAAAAAATATATAAATCGCGATACGGGTATAAAAAAAATAAAAAACGACGCATGCGAAAAGTTGAAGTGGGGAGCCAGCTGAAAGCGACAGCGGACCTAATCAGACGTTAAGTTTGAAATACCGCTTACGGAATTCCTCCTTGACGAGGCTGGCCTCTTTGGTCGCAATGTCCTCCCTTAATTGCTCGATCTGCTGACTCGTAATCTTCAGCTTGCTCTTCAAATCCCGTACCTCCTCCTGCGCCTCGACAAGACTCTTACTGTACAGATTCCGCTCCGCACGGACGGTCTCGAATAAGCTCTGCTGCTGACGGTACCTTGTCTCGGCCTCCGCCAGACGCTTCTTGTAATCGAAGATCTCCGCCTGTCTTAGCTTGGTCTCGCTTACGTGACCCTCAATCTGTCAACGCGCCGTAAATCAAATGCGTTGTCCTCGCATCGCTTTCTAGCTTCCTATACGCGATCGATCAATTGCAGAGGACGTCGAGGAAACGAGAAGGAAATACGTTCCTGATAAATTTTAAATTTGTATATCGATCGTTGAGACGCGAAACCTTATTTCGTACGTATAACTTGAAAAATTTTCAAGGATATTATCATATTTTAGCGAACATTGTAATACACCGCAACGTATTATCTTAATCTTCGATGTTCTGCACGAACAAATATTTATAGTTGATCGTTGACGATATCCCACGCGAATATCGTTATACGGAATATTCGCGCCATGGAAAGTAAAAATGATTGTAAAACAAGCAGTTTTCTACCCGCTTCTAATAGTCCATTAGAAAATTTACATTTCGCTTCACCGGGGTCATTTTACATTATCTCGAACGCTACGTTTCCGCGAATAGAGAGAATTTTATTTCAGAGCCACGAGACGCTGTTGGAAAAAGCTTTTCCCCGAGTTCTCGAGACCGTGAAATTCTCTCTTGATAAGAGAATCGAATCTAATCTAGTAAATTACACGGGTATCTTCAGGATTTATGTTTGCGTCGCGACTGTGTAATTCTCTTTTTCAACTAGCGAAAAAATTCCTGCGCCGCGGCTTCACGGGAGAAATTAAATTTGATTTTAAAAAAAAATGTAAATTTTTCGGTTAAACGAAAAACAGCGACGCAAAGAGAGAACACCGGCTCGTTTTACGCTCGAAATGACCGATGGTTTTTGATGTTTATGTTCTTTGTCACGTTTGCATGCTCTGGTAAACTAACAGAGACAAATATACAGTTAATTGGCCGCACTACTTGTCGCTTTAATTGCTCGTTATTAAAAACATCAGATGCTATTTACTTTGTATCTACACAGTTTCTACGCAGAGAATAGATTTTGCATTGTTAATTATCTGGCTCAATTACCGATTTAATTAGCTATTAATCTTGAGCAAATTACAACCGATGTAATTAATAATTTATTAAAAGTTGAGAATATATTCTCAGTCTTGTGAAGAAAATAAGGGAGAATATTCGCGTTGCAATTTTATAATACAACGAAGGTATAGCGAAAAAGGAAAAGTATGACATATTACGGTAAAATATGACATATTACGGTGAAATATGACATAAGATGTAGGAAGAAAAAGAATGGAAAAGAAGGAAAGAGAAAACATTGAAAGAATATGCATAAATGAAAAAAGGAGAAAATATGCATGCAAGGAAAGATAAAAATGTGCATAAAAGAGAATAATAGGCAAAAATCATACAAATAAAGTAGAAATAAAAATAGAAGTAAAATAGAAAGAAGAAAAAAGACACGTGAAGATGTACATTTATTTGAATTTTATCGCAATAATTTAAGCAACGACAAAGTATTAATATTCGTAGACAGATAAAGTATAATCTCATTCGCAATTTACGGATATTTCTCTCTCGGTATTTTTTTTTTATTATACGATTTCCGAGGGATTAACGACGATTTGCCCCTCCTCTTTTTCGCGAATTCGCTATTATCTCCGCACCAAAAAGAAAAAAAATTGTCATATATACCCTTTAATTATATATTATATATATCATCCTCACCTGCTGCTCCAATCCATGTATCGTCAGATTGTACTTATCCCGCTCCTTCTCCACCATCTCCATCTGCTTCCTCACGTCGTCGATGCTCTGCGTCAGTGTATCTAGCTCGTGCTCGACCTTTGTCTTGGCATGTCCGCACAGCAGCAGCTCGTGATTCATCCGCTTGATTCGCTCCTGGGCGGTCTCCCTGCTGCGGGCCATCGCGTTCCTCTGTCGCAGCAGCGTCTCGACGCGTTGCTTGTCATCCAGCTGCTCCTTGCGACAGATCTGCGCCTCGTGCTCTGTGTTCTTGATGTCGATCAGAGTCTGCTTCAGCTCGCGCTCCAGCTTGACTCGCTCGGTCTCGGCCTTTAGCAGTCGCTTGTCCATCAAATCCTTCTCGTACTTGTACTTGGCGCTGCTCTCTTTCATTCTAAAGCATGTGCGATCATGTAAAGTAAGAAGAAATTTGTATCTTTCGGAGAATCGCTTATACTATATGTTCCCGCGTTATTCCAGAATCCATTACCTGTTAAGCTCGAGCTTGACGTTTCTCAATTGCTTCTCTTTATCGGTGACCTCCTTCTCTAACTTTTCCATTTCGACGTTCGTGTTATCGAGATCCGTTTGCAGATTCATTCTCTTCAACATGAGCTTGCCAATCTCCTTCTGCATCTTCTCGTTTGCTGTCTTCTGCTCCTTCATCAGATTCTCTAGCCTCGCTATATTGCTCGCGCTGGCCTCGATAGACACGTTCGCTATCTGCATTAATTCGTTTCTTAGCATCTCCACGATATTAATTACGATTTTCAAATCAATTGAATAAATAAGAAATTAATCCGTAAATAATTTTTAACACTGACGATAAATATTTAATTTTTTAACGAATCTTCGAAATAATTGATTTATTAATGATTCTAAATGATACGTTCTCTTGGATGACCTCAAAATTAGATGTTATTAACGAGGGGAGGGATGTTAAAAAATTTATAAAAATCTCTAACTTAATATAATAAATTATAATTAATAATTATTTTTTAATTTAATCCAAATTTAAATTATATATAATATAAATTATTTATGTATAATTAGAATTGGTTTTCGGGTTTGAACCGCGTAGACTTTTAAAATTTATATATAATTAAAATTATACATAAATATTTGAGGTTTTCGCAGTGTACATGAATATTAGAATTAATTGATTTTAAAAAGTCTACGCGGTTCAAACCCGAAAATCAATTCTAATATTCATGTACATATATCGCGAAAGTCTCAAATATTTGTGTATAATTTTAATTATATATAAATTTTAAACATCTGGAAAAAAATTACATCTCTAACTCTTAACACAATAAATTATAATTAGTGATTATATTTATAATTTAAATAATAATTTAATTTAATTCAAATTATATATAATTTATATTAATCTTTCTCACGAATGCTTCACCTCGAGCTCGTTCTTTTTCGCGGCAATCTCTTCTTCAAGCTGCCGCGTCTCCGCTTCCGCTCTCTCTCGAATCCTCTTCTCACGTGAGATCTCGTTCAGCTGCATGCCGAGTGTCTCCTGCATCTCGTTCATGCGTTGGTCGATCTCGCTGTTCCTTTTTTCAAGCTCCTCCGTGTAAGCGGACATGTTCTTCTGGCGCTGCCTCATAGTTTCTATCTCGCTTACAAGCATCTCCCTTTCCTTCAAAAGATTTTCCTTCTGCTTGCTAATGGTGATGCTGCAATTTTCGTGAAACTCTCAACGAGACCAAGCCATATATATTATTCGCGGCAGCAATGGCAACCGCAAGTTTATTGCGAGCATGAATTTATCGCAAGTTCGCATGCTTTTCAAGACCCGCGACACAGGCTTTTTTCTTTTTTTTTTTTTTTTTCTTTCTTTTTTTCATCACCGTTACGTTAAGCGTTCACGGGGGCACTTAACGTAAATTGAATGCAATTGAAAAATTCTCATTCTCGAAATTACTCGAGAATCGTATTGATCGTTGTACTATTCAATAGACATTTCGCGAGTACTTAGCTTGATTGATTTGTTAATCTTCGAATCTCTATATACATAGTTATTTTTGATTCAATAAATGCGCTGTGAACAGAATTTGATTTTTATTCTCTTCAATTTTATTATAAAATTGAAAGGACCCGAAAGTCTCTTACGAGAATCGAGAAACTGTCGAAATATCGAAGAAGTGCTAAAGCAAATTTATTCCAACGAATTACTGTCGAAATTTACTGTCGCTCTCGAAGCCAGCAAACTCGCGGTCGTTGATATCTCGGCGCTGCTTGTAAGCTTGTACATAAAGCTCAGCTTAATGCAGAGTTCGATGTAAGCTTACAGTCGACGTTAAAGCTGACCAAGAATCAACGCGCCGCAACGTGCCGGGCGTTGAATATTCCGGACGTACACATCACGGCTTCTCCCGACCGCAAAACGGTTTCATC
Source organism: Prenolepis imparis (assembly GCF_030444845.1). Lineage (NCBI taxonomy): Eukaryota > Metazoa > Arthropoda > Insecta > Hymenoptera > Formicidae > Prenolepis > Prenolepis imparis. The sequence continues at coordinate 20,430,365 of NW_028141159.1, read as the reverse complement.
CGAGAGAGAAGCTCCCTACCTTCGATAATTGAATTTCCGTTGTAATCTAATACACCATAACGCGTCCGCGTTAGTGCTTCTGGAATTTTATTTGGCTGCCGTATATTTATGTACATTTTTTACGCCTTTTTCTCTCTCTCTCTCTCTCTCTCTCTCTCCTTTTCTCTCTTTATACAGGACGCATATATCAATCCCACGGACCGAATTAATCAGATCATTTGGTATAAAAAAAGAAATAAATAAATAAAATAAAAGGAAGAAAGCGGAAAAATGGAGAAAGAGAGATAAAATAATGATTCGCTTTTACTGCGAAAGTGTCCAGCGATTTAGACCAAAACTGCGCTATTTTTCACACGCGGTTTTTCATCTCGGGGAAATACGATGCAAGCGAATTCCTCTCGTATACGATGTAGACTCACTCACTCCTTCTCGGCGGCGAGTTGCTTGTTCTTCTGCTCGATCTCCAGGCCCAGTTTCGCGATGTTGAGCCGCAAGTTTTCGATCACCTCCTGGGCGTTTTGCTCGCGCGCGTGCGCCGCGTCGGCCAGCTTCGTCGTGTTTAAGACTTCCTGCCTTAATCGGGCTATCTCGTCCTCGTGTGATTCCACGGTCCTCCTCAACTCGTAAATCTTGGACGTGTTGTCGTCGAGCTCGTTCTGGAGGAGGAGCGAGTTCGGAGGTGCGCCGCGCCGAAAGTTTCGCCGAGAGCAGCAAAGAGATGAAAAGGGGGAAAATAAAGGAAAATTACACTTGCGATCCGTTGACTGAAATTAGAGATGCAACTCGAATTTACCCCGAGGGTGAGGCACTGCTCCGACAGCTCCTTCTCGTTTCTATGCGCTTTGTACAAGGACTCGTACAGCCTCGCGTACTCGGCCTCGAAGGGTGCCAGTGCCTCATTAGCCTTCATCTCGCTCGTAATCTGCGCAAATAAGGCCGCGCGTATCTTTAATTCTAGAAACGCTAATTGCCACGCTAATTACCGGAAATTCGTAATTCGCGCAATTATAATTATATTATAATTCGCTCGCGCGAAATTGAATTCAACATCGCGAATGAAGTCTTCCGAGCGACGTAACTCCGATTAAAGCTCCGTCGCGTAAATTCCACGTAGGGAAAAAAAGAGATCCGATCAACGAACGCGAAATTCAGCGCACGTTTAAATAGCGGATTATATATACCGGAGTCGAGAAATTTGCTTCGAGGATTTATGTTAGAGAGGCCGGGGAAAATTCTCCCCCGCGAAAACAAAGGGATCCCTCTTACCCTCGCGTAATCTTTCTCCAGAATACAAAACGTGCTGCTCGCCGAGCTTCTCTCCGAGGACGGTTGACTGCTTTCGCTTCCGTCATCCTGAAAGCAGCAATCGTTTCGTTGGCGTGACAGGTTATTTCGACGTGAGTGCTCTCGATCATCACCTATCCGCGCCACTCTGACGTAGACGGTTCGATATTAATTACAATCAACATGGGGCGAGTCAGTTCATTTCTAGCGAAATTATAATAAATTGTGTGCTCCTGAAGAGAGACGTTTCATGTAAATTTATTCGAGAATTCTCGTAAGATTTTGCGCTAGTTGAGATGATTTCTGATTTCCGTCGGAGAATGTTCCACTTTGTGGATAGTTTCGAAACGAACTTGGAAAGTTTTCCGTAATGCTTACCGCTCCAAGTCGCGCGGTTAGGTTATATAATTATGTTAATTAATTCTATTTTAATAACATCGTCGCACGGCTCCGATGTTGACTGTCCTGTCTGCCTTGTTCTCTTCATTTTGTCGTTATTATCAACGATTTTACTGCCGTATTAAGGAGATATATGTTTTAGAAATTATTATTTATTACACATTATGCATATTACAAGATAGCACATTGTCTAGAAAAAAAATGACAGTCGACTTTTGCGGCAGCTACTTGACAAACACAATCAATTGCTACGTAATCGATATCATATATGATATGCGATATTTTAAGGAAATAAAAATAGGTATATATGTCATATAAAGAATTAAACAGTATGAATTAACAATAAAGAGACTAAATATCACTTATATGAAATACATATATCTTTTTCAATACATATATAAGTATTTACTTACACCGTCCAATCCCGCGTTCATCTCCATGTCCATCATGATGTATTGGTGAGATTAGAACTTGTCGATAAAAATAATGATGCGTGACGCAAATAAATCTTATATTTTTTATTTGATAAATTATATATTTGTCGCAGAAAATGTTGATTTATTAAACTCTCGAAATTTTTACTTTAGTTAATTGGAAGACTGTCGATTTTTTTAATTAGCTGGTTATTGCAAAATATTCTGAACAATTATATATATGTATTAACGTGTCGATGATAACGTAACGGGTGAAGGAATGTTTTTGGTAAATCTGCGGATACCGTGATTTCAGATTATGTTGACTAGTCACTATGACAACTCTCGTCTTCACTACATTAAAGCAATCGATAACATTTAAACCCTCTTACAGTGTATTAAAATGTAGCTCTCTAAGAATGTGCAAGATAAGCGCGAATTTTATAAAATAAATTTTATAATAAAAATTTCTTCAACACTCGCATAAAATAAATTGTTAGATTTAGAATTGTTTCGAAAAATTCTAAGCATACTTCTTTATGTAGCTATATCAAAGATAAAATAGGAAAAAGGTTTCTCACAGGGAGATCAGACATAACTTTGTCACATTGCATACTTAATTAAAAAAAAAAACAGCGTTGCAATAATCACGCAATTTAAACACCTTGAATAACAAACTTTATTTACATTCGTATTTTAATACGTCTATTACCGAAACCACAGTGCATTCAAGTATTGATGAGACATCGTCTCGCGATTTAATATTGCGAATAACTTGTCGTATTCTCGCACAAAACACACATACACGCGCGCAAATACACACATACATACACACATATACATATTCTAACGATTTATTCGCAAGTCCCATTGCGTTCCTCATTAATTTGATATCATTGACACAACGTCACGCATCATTAGCTCTTCGATACCGATCACAAGTTAATTCGGCGTCAAATACTACATCGATTATATCAATTAACGTTTCAACGTCGTTTCATTCCGTAGGGGATTACATTACTGAATTCACTCGAAATGCGATATCCCACGTCAAATGTGCCGAGGATACATCTCTACGCGCATATACTTAGGCAAATAATACAAAAATAATTCCGAGGTACACATTCTAACACCTCATATAATATCGGAATAATTTCTTATTTAATTGGCAGATCGTAAAACCCTCCCTTGACGTATCGAGTGGATCAACATCACATCATATTGGAAAGAGCATGCGACAAATCAATTTGTCAGCATTAAATAGCCGATTAAGTAGCCGATCTAAAATATATAAGTCATATTTTATTTTCCAATATATTTAGATTTTCGTAAAAGAGAAATATAACTATTAATTATCATTATTTGCTTTTTACACGCTCGTCGATATCAACGTTCGAAACTGCTCTAATTTCGAATTTATCCACGACATTGTGATCCTTGATCCACTCTATATCTTATATCGTCTTGAATTTTTTTTCTTTTACGTGTTCTTTCCTTTTCTTCCTCTTTTTCTTCCCCCTTTTTTTTTTTTTTTTTTTTTGCTTCCGTACAATTTATCTTCACAGGCTAGCTTGTGACATATGTATTAGGCACAGGGGAAATCCTGATTACCAAAATGATTCGCACAAGTATACGTGGAGAGGGATGAGATATATACTCTAATAACGGTCCCCGAAACTCTTTTCCTCGCGTCCAAAATCGAAAGCACGATATTCTAGCAAGGCATCGAGATTACGTGTAAAAAATAACGTCTCCGTCTCTAAGCGCGTTCGTAATCTTAAAGGTATATTCTCTCTCTCTTTCTACTCGATGTGATTCCTTACATATATAAGGAAATAAATTTATCTCTTTCTAGCTAATTTTACATGTCTTACGAGCATTCTCGCCGCGTTCCATGGACACTATAATAATTTTTTTTTTCTTCGGAAAGTTCTATCTATATATTTTACAATGCACACGCAATTATATAATATACACGACTTCCAAATCTGATCTCGCTTCGAATGATATATCGCTATTCGTCGTTTAAGGGGATACATTATTACGTCTTCGTAATGAAAATCGATAATTGTATCTAAATGTCGGATTAATCGATACACGTCGGTTTCAATTAACGCCATTCCTTCAATAAACCGCAGCAAGTCGATTCAATGTATACAATTATTTATTTAATTGTATATGATCGTGATAGGTTCATTTCTTTATATTGACAGTCACATCATTGCTGTAAATTATTCCGATTTCATTTCAGATTTTAATCGATTTTTAAACATTGACATAAATATCAAATTGAAATTTATTGCGAAGATTTGACAAGACGTTGGAGAAATTGAGAGAGAGATCATCTCTTTCTCGCTGTATAATTGTATAATTGAAAGAAAGATATAATCGAAAACAAAAATTAGAAACGAAATCTGTACTGTTCGGTATTTACAACGAATAACTCGAAGTAATAATGAGCAAGCAACGATCTATACATTCAGCCAGTCTTTTTATTAATCGAAACGCACATATTCTACTACATCGAGTGTTCGTTTCGAATTTATTATCTCTCTTTCATTATACAATTTCCGGATACTTTTAACACAATGCGATGCTTCTATATATTCATAATCGGAAGTATTCGTCCAAGCATTTTGATAGGAACCAAATTTGTGTATGAATTGTAGAAGGAAACGTATTGTCATAGTAAATTTGGCACAGGAGCTAGTCGTGTATGTGTGTGTGTGTGTGTGTGTATGCATGTATGTGTGCCTGCGTATATGCTACGCACCTATGTATATATACTTCGAAATATACTTCAGCAGGCAGTAGATGCTTAGAAATTCTATCGCGACGCGACCCGTTAGACGCATCAAAAAAAAAAAAAAAAAAAGAAAAGAAAAGAACTTTCTCCCACACTTTCTTCCTTAACATTATCGTTATTCGAGTTATATATTCTCCAGACATGTATACACACTTATACTTCACACAAGTATATACATTCTACAGGATTTGATGCTTCTTAACTTCTTGTCTTCCGTGGAAAATCATCATCTACCGACTGTCAACCCAAGAGTTTTCTTAAAAAACAGACAAGCATGGAATAGAGTTTCTCGGTTTCTATACATATAATGAGAAATCTAAATATCTCAAATTAAAAGAATCTTCACTTCTCGAGGATAACGGTGATGTGTAACGCTTATTTATATATATTGATTTGAAATTCTGCTGCAATAATAATGTTTTGCTCAAGTTTGTATTCTTTTAAATATAAATGTGCGATTGACACATTTTAATAAATCTGAATGATAATTATTGATATACATAGATAATATTATACGGGTTTCGTGTGCCACGTACCAAGGATATTATTTGCATTGCGATTATTATAAACATATCGATAACTCTTAAAAATTCGTATTAGTCGTATATTTCATTTTAGAAAACACAAGTTCTATCACACTTTGAACAGAAATAAAAATTGTTAGTTTATCATTAAGAGTCGGCAAAACTATAACTTAAGAAAATAATAATAATTATTTTTCAATTTATAATAACGAACTCTTACGAGAGCTACATTCGTATAGTGAAATAATAAGAATAATAATATAGTAATGATAATAAAATAATTATTACAACTGAAATAATAACACATTAAGAATAATAAAAATGGTAATATAAAGACGCTCAGATAATTAGTTCTCTGTACAATCTTATCTTAAGTCTCTCGTGAAGAGAGAGACAGAACTTCTTTTCTTAAATAAATTTGAACAATTTACAGGGAACCTTATTATCTATCCAGTTAAATTGCGTTGTCGCAGTTGTCACGAATCGTAGTAACATTTTCTTGAAGAATATCTAATCACAATGTGTAAAAATATGAGCGATTAGCGCTGTTATATCTAATTTTATAGCTTAAGTGCACGTAAGTGTATAAACAACGCGGTAAAGCGATCTGGTGACAGCGATTTCCCTCCAATTTCTCCTTTCGTTATTATACGATAAACGTGTTTTTCTACGGTTTTCCTTTTTACAAACTATTAAACATGAATTGGACAAATCAAATGCCACCAGATTTATATATATAATGTGTACTTATATATATATCACTTATATGGAGAAGGATATAAGAGAGAAGAAGGGAAGCAAATACCCGAATAGTTTGACAATTCCGAATCGAATAAACGACTGTTTCGACTAATGAAACAGCAGCTAATTCATTGGACTAAAGTTTTCGTAAACACTGTGCGAATATATCACATAATTACACCCGATTTGCCCCGCTCTACTAATTATAAGAGAACTCTTTTTGAATTATCGTTTCTATTATATAAGAATAATGACTTTATTACACGATTGAGAAACAGTTACAAATTTTGCGCGAATACATTGCACACATCGAAAGGGAATACACACGGTGAATTTGAATCGAAAGGGAATACACACGGGGAATTTGAATAGAAAATATAATCGGATTTACAAGCCACTCCAGAAACATTCAACTAGTGGACGTGACTTGCGAGACCGTAGTAAAGGGCGTCACTTGGTACAGGAAACACCTGTTGCATACTCTTACGGGTTTCGTGTGCCCGTAACGAGGCAGTGGGACGTTGTTGCTGCTGCAACGACCGCAAAACACTTTACCGCAGTTTCGGCAATGGTGCCTACGTCGAACGACCGTGAATCCCGCCTGGCAGGCCATGCATCTTGGCGCATCGTTGTCCGGAACCCAAGCGGGCGCTCTCTCGACGCACTCCTCCCCCCTCTCGGTCACGGGAGAAGCTGTAGAAAAGAAACGAATGTGTCAGTTACTCGATGCAATTATGTAAAATGAGAGATATTATTCGGGAAGTACTATATTTTTGTTAGGGGGAGAGAAGCTTGACGGATCTGTCCACGCGAAAAAAAATGTTAAATTTTGCTCGGAAGTCAAATACATTGAGAGAATTTTCTTTTAAAATTTACTTTGAAAATCATGGTAATCGTGGGATAATATGGTATGGAAAAAATTTTATAAGAATGTCTCTGATTAATATTTATTACAATAAAAATAATAATATCTATCACAATAAAATATAAAACATGTTTGATTAATTTTACTAAACTGCATGGTAAAATTAATCAAACATATTTTATATTTTAGATATTATTATTTTTATTGTGATAAATATTAATCAAAGAAATTCTCATAAAATTCTTTCCATATCATTATTTATCCCACGATTATCATGATTTTCAGGATAAATTCTAAGAAAAAATTCTCTCTGTGTAAAAATAATTTGACGTGTTTAGACTAATTTATATGCAAGATTCAAATTTTAAAATTCTGAAAAATGTTCATAGATATTAACGTAGGACAGACCCATCTCAAGCGAAATCTCACATGAGCAGGAGAAATAAATATATCCGTACTTCGGTCGTGTGTCAATGCGGGTTCCTCCACGTCTTCGTATTCGGGCAATGATTCTTGCCGTTCGTGAATACTTCCTGTTTCCGTTGTGTCGCTTGGTACGATCGTCGATTGATTCGTGGAAGCTGAACTTTCATCTTTCGATCCTTCGGTGTCCTCTATTATTTGACTACTGTTCATGAGAAAGACGCACTTCAAAATATTCCGTAAATCCGACGCGAAGTTTGTTTGCAATTGATCCGCCACGCCCGCTATGCAAACGAAGAGGCGATGGACCAGATCTTCCGAGGATCTGAAAAAGAAATGGTAGTAATAATAGTAATATATATTATAATCATAAAAATATATTATATTATTTATTAATATATTATAGTAATAATAGTAATATAAATTATTCTGTTTTGAAACTCATGTAATCTGAGACTCGAAGGATAGAAAAAAGATGAATAACAAAAGATATAAAATAAGAAATAATGAAAAATTAAAAAATAATGAAAATAATTAATATTAGAAATAATAATGAATATTTTCAAATATAAAAACATCTAAGATTAGTTCAAAAATGTAGTGAATTCTATTTTTCGTACATTCTACTTACGTGTACATTCAAAAATTCGTGAATTTTATAATAAAGCAGTGTCTATAATTGAGCGAATAATTCTTGCTTGCTCCTTGATTCGCTTTTATTATCTTTTTTTATATTTGTTAACATTTAATTATTTAAATCCAATTAAATTAAATTTTTGTCGCCTAATGTTTAACAAATATGATGTCGAATCGTTTCAAAGCACAATCACAATAGAATATGTAATGTACGTAAGAATTTTATATATAAAGACCGCGCGAATAAAGCAACAATGTGTGCTCTCTTACCGAAACTTGGCTCTGATTTGATTTCTATTTGCGATCTCGGCGGCCTGCATCGCCAATGCGATCTCCTCATCATCTTGGCAGTCGCTGTGAAACTCGCTGGTCTCCGAACTCGAATCACAGCAGCTCGAACAGCTGGAACTCGATGCTACGTTGGGCTTGTAACTCAGAGATTGATCCGAATTTCGCACACCGGATACCGTCGACGCGTTAACCAGTCTCATCGCTCGCGCGGATCTCTGCGAGTTGTTGTCCTTCGCGTGACGAACCGTACTCGCGGTCGCAGCGGTCTCCGCCACCAGGCCGGTCTTGTCCGTCCTTGGACCTAGTCCGTCGTTCATCATGAGATTACCGGAGCTTCCGTTCCCTCGTTTTCTCTTAGTAGACTCCGTGCGCGCGTACTTGTCCCGCTCGTGCTTCTCCCTCTTGTCGACGTCTCTCCTCTTCATCCTCGCGATCTGCTCCGACTTCGATCTTCTATGATCCAACAACTTTCTGCTCTGCGGCGATGAGTTTCTGTTCGCGCAGTGCGTCCCGAGATTGCAGCAGCGTTGCCCGGAGCTCGGGGTGCTGCGCGACTCGAAGTGATGAAGCCTCGGGCTCATGTGCGGACTGTGACTGCCGAAGTTCGGCATCTGCCTGGTACTTTGACCGAGATGCAAGTTGACGTTGAGGCTTGTCAGGCGTGGATTCAAACCTCGGTCCGTGGAATTCGATCTGGAGCTCTCGGTGCTAGTGGCCGATCGCATGATCTGCAGATGTCTCTTCTCCGCGTCTCTTCTGCCGTGATGGGTTCTCTGCGTGTTTCGGTCCGCTAATCTGTGCTGATGTCGCCGCCGTTGCCTCTCGTCCCGCATCTTCTTCGCCGCTGCTTTGTCCTGCGCGTACTTCTCGATCTTCTCGCCGATCTTGTCGATGCTCCGAGAAGTCGACGGGCAGTTCTCGCATTTCAAATCTCCCCAAAATTCTTTCTTGGAGCTCGACGCATCGATATTCAAATTGAGATTTTCCCAATTCTCGGAATAGTTTATCTGGAAGGTGGATTGATTGGAATCACAGAGGGTCAATTGGCCGTTACCGTATGCCACACCGATGAATTCCTCGTTAGTGCCGTCGAAGTTCGACGATATTCGTGGAATGTTCTTCCCGTCGGATTCGCCACGTCCGTTAGAATGCAAACCGGACACCTCGATCGAATGATCCAACGCTGCCTTGTTAGCGCTCCTCGTGCTGCAAACGCACGAGTTCGCGGAAATGACGGGATTCTTTCTCTTCGGCGAGTTCATATTGGAACAAGAATAACTAGTGTTCTCCTGCGTGTCCTCTTCATCCGAAGCGCCGCATCCCTCTCTCTGGATCTCGTTGGCGAAGGTCTTCTTCTCTTCCGGGCTCTTGTCGTACAAGCTAGTGTTCTCGGACGATATCACCGTACATATGCCGGAGTCCGTTTGTTCCGAGATCTCGTTTTGACATTCGCTCGAATCCAGCAGAAGATTCGAGAGAGTTTTATTCGCCTCCGAGATGAGTCTCTTAGAATCTAGATCTGGTAAAGAATTGTCAGGTATGTGCGCGGCCTCGCCGTCCACGAGACTTTCGCGAGTTACTTGATTAAGCAAATACTGCGTCTGCGGTATCTCTATGTTGTCGGAACATCCCTCGAGCATGTGAGTTACGTCGGGGGTGATAAAGTTTCCCCCATTCCGCGTGTCCTCGACGTTATTCGCGGAAGTGCTGCTTCCCGCTACGTCCAGTCTCACAATGTCACTTCGCGCCATAAAATCGCAACTCTCGCTGGTATTATTTTCGCCATTAGAAACCGAATCACAGTCACGAGGAAATCGTCCATTGTCACGCAACGCGTCAGAGAGCTCGCGTCCGTATTGCACTTGTTCACCGACACTTTCTCCATCACTTTGCCGCGTCTTTTCGTCGCTATTACACATTACCTTATTATCACACCCATCCGAGGATATGTTTAAGTCTTCGCGCCGAGTTTCCTCGTCGTTCCTCTGCTTTCTACGTTCATCTCTATCCTGTTCGCGCTTCCCGTTTGGCGACTGATCGACTCTCGAACTGTCTTCGTTCAACGATTTAACCGCGTCACTCGCTACTTCGTCCATATTATTACCTGTATTCTTTGTCACGGTGTAAAAGTCAATGATGAACTCTTTGCAATTCGGATAACCAGTATAAAAATTATGGACATATTCCTCCAAGTCGGGTATGTCTTGACACGCTGATTTCGTCGACTGCGTAATCGAGCTCGATGGCTCTTCGTTTGAGCATAACAGTTTCTCCAACATGTACAATTCGCGATTATTTAACGTCCATAATAGTTCTCTTATCTTGAGAAGAAGAGTCTGAAAATAAATCATATATCTTTGTCAAGATAAAACAATTTTAAACAATATTGTTAGCATTTAAATTTGAAAATAAATGTGACTCTTATTTATTAGATGATCAATCATTACAGGGGATATTCTTGTAGTAATACCATATATTATATGTATATGATTGCACAAATTTACATTTAGCAGTGTTATCCTTATTATTTTTATCAAAATAAAAGAATCAATTATCTTTTAACGTGATATTAATATATTTATTTATATATTTTTCTTTAAAATGTCTCTTAATAGAGGCATTATCTATCCTTAGGTTAAATTCTTTATTACATTTATTACCTACAAGTGGCGAATTTACAATCTTGTGGCGTAAAATAATTCCATTGCCAGCATTTGTAATGTTGAGAGCGCAACATAATATCTTACTAAATAAAAAAGAAAAATTATTTTAAACAGTATACAAAACATAAATAAGTGTGCATAACGTCATTATGTAAGTTAATAAAGGTTAACATTATTAACTAACATAATGACATTATGTACATTTATTAATTTTTTGTATACATTTTAAAGTATTTTTCTTTTTTATTTACTTAGAAAGTATGTTGCGCTTTCAACATTACAAATGCAGGAAGTGGAATTATTTTACGCCACAAAATTCTAAAAGCACCACTTGTAATCAGTGTGATAAAAAATTTAAACTAACGATAGATAATGCCTCGATTAAGAGGCATCTTAAAAAAAAACATATAAATGAATATATTAATAATGCCACTTTAAATGGCGCTTCAAAAGATAATTGGTTATTTTATTTTGATAAAAATGATAACACTAACACTAATAAATATAATTTTTGTGCAATAATATATACAGTATTACAACAAGAATATTACCTATAATGATTGAATGTCTAATAAATACGTACAAAATTAATGTTACCGTTAGTTTAAATGTTTTATCATACTGATTACAAGTGACGCATTTAGAATCTTGTGGCGTGAAATGTTCCCAAGTTTTACAATGTTGAGTACGTAACATAATATCTTACTAAATAAAAAAGAAAAATTATTTTAAAAAGTATACAAAATATAAATAGATGCGCATAATGTCATTATTAACTAATGGTTATTTTATTTAAATAAAAATAATAACGATAACACTGCTAAATGACTCTTGATTATCAGATTACAATCATAGAAATAATTTTCGAGTCTCTTACTCTGAACGGTCTAAACATTTCGCTTATAGTATCGGACGAATTGAGGCACAACGGTCCTCCGGGCGGCGCCAAGAGTCCCGAGACAATAGCCAATCGCGGAATAGTAAACATTAAAGCTGGCTCATAGTTGTCCACATCCGCTTGGTCCAATAATCCACGCTCAAGCGCTCTCTGCAAGGTCTCTGAGAATAGCACGCATACGAGTTCCTGCTGCTCGTACTCCTTCGTCGATTTCACCGGTACCATCGCGCCGACGTAACATAGCTCAAAATCGGCAAAAAGCCGATCGAAGATCTTTAACGACTCGATGAGCTTCTCTAAGGATGGTTCGAGCGGATTTTGTGTCTAACAAAGAGAAAGATGTTATTCATTATTCACATAATCATCTGAATAATTATCAATAATTATCTTCTTTTTACAAAAAAGACCGGCGATTTATCTATCTAGAATAAATATATTTTATTTGCGCATTCATAATACCTTCAAGTTCATGTGGCCTTTGAGCGCGTGCTCTCTCAGTAAGTTCCTGACAATCTCCAACGACTTGGTGAGAGCTTTCGCCAACGGCCTCATGGCCGAGCTCTCGGCCTCCCGGTTCATGATCGATGAACCGGCCGCTAAGCATTCCGCGCCGAACCAGAGCTGCCCGGCCAGATTCTCCTGCATCACATCATCGGGGAACTTGACCCTGAAGTCTCGATTAGCGCGACTCTCGGGTATCAGATCGTCCATGATCTGATTACAGATGGTCAGCACCTTGTCTTGACAGTGTCGCAATTGATTCACCAGCGTCGTGCATCTCTCCGGTTCCTGTCGGCCGTCGAAGGAGTCCAGCTCGCAGGCGACCGCGTTCAGCGATTCGTCAGCGTAAAAGAATTGAGCCAGCAGACTTGTGTCATCCCTCTGTAACGACAGAAAAAAATATCGAGTTGGAAAATATTTTTATACGCTTGACAAAGGGCGTTTTTTAGCGTTTAAAGGAAGATTAACCGCCATGCTCGCGAGATTAAATCGTATTTTTTTATCCGTGATCTCCCACCCACGTTCTCACGTGCGAGGGATAAAAGTTACGATATTTATAAACTAACGATAACGAGCGCTTATATCTGAACAATGAAACTGATTGCTTTTACGTCATAATAAAAGGGGGTCGGACTCACGTCACAATTAAAGGGTGCGACGACGAGAGCTGCCGCATTATTCCCCCTGGATAGGTTCGTACTATCGATATATGACATCGAGCGACATATAGGGTAAAGGGTTCAGTCGATTTAATCGTTCGCGATTAAAACTTTTCCCATCGACCTTTATACGTAACGGAAATAATGACGTCGATACCGCCGACGTAAAGTGCGTCGAAGCGTAAAAGCGTTACGAATTATTAAAAAATTGTTATACAGTCGAATATTGTAGCGCGGTATTTCAAGATGGATCTAACACGTTTGGATCTATAACAAACAACTGATATAGGTCACAATCACGACGACCGTGTAAGCTCTGAATCCCATTCATCGTATCAATGGCCTGCATTTTCAACAAAGTGACGAACCAACTAAAAAATTGCTCGTTTCGAGAAAATCTAGTGCTTCGAAATCCGATTACGACGGAATCCGATCCGAAAGATGAGATTGTCAATATTTCAATCTGCGATAATTAAAAAAATCAGCTATGCTGAATAGAGAAAGAGAGAGTGAGAGGGGGGGGGGGAGATTACGTAAGTAGTAGTTTATGTAAAGAGAGCAATGCGAAGCCCCGGCACACGTGAAGCGAAATAATTTATCCGAGAAAATATATTTAAGGGAAAGATAAATCAAATTGCAAATTATTTACTTTACGGATCATTGATTGTGCAAAGTTCAAACATGGACGTATTCTTGTCTTATCGATACAGATAAGGTCTTATCTTACGGAAAATATACATATTTCGATAACACGAGAAAAAAAAAAAAACGCTCTTATGACACGATAAATATATCGCTCTCTATTATTAATTAAATTTTTTATTAAGCCGGAAAATTCTTTCCGCGAAGTTGAATAAGTAATCTTGTTCGAAGGGGGGAGGGCGAAAGAGATTCGCGAAAAAAGTTTATGTTTTCGCATTTGTGTGTGTGTATCGCGCGTCATTAGTGTCGACTCATCGTGTGCGTGTTCAATAATGTACATGCTTTTTAAGTGCACGTGAATTCATACACACACACACATACACACATACATGACGGATATAATCGATATAGATTTACATACGGATGTACTTGTTATTATTTATTGAATCACGTTGTACTCTGAAAACGCTTGCGTATGCAGCGTGACAAATAAATCGGTTAACCTTGTCGTATCGATATCATATACAATATATTTAACTAGACATATAATGTTACGCGTCGCGGCTCTTTCGCAGTAAAGTAAAAGGAAAAGGAAACTCTTATACGTTCCTGCTCGTCGTTCTTTTCGCTTCGCGAATCGTCTAATAACTATTTCGAGAGATATATGATATAAAATAAAAATATATATTTAAATTTCAACAAGCGAAAAAGACGTGGATGGTAGTTAAACAATTTTTTTCATTGAAACTGATTACTTGTGCGTTCATTAAAAAAATTTTTTTTGTTAAAACTAATTAGTTGTGTACAAGGCATAAATTTTTCTTGGCTACAGATAGTCAAGTAATTTCTCAAAATTCGAGATTTTTATTTTTGATAAACCCCTTTGTTCTGTAAAGAAGCGAGAAAAATATCGGAGCAAAATGAAAATATTGCACCAAATTCTGACACTGAATTTTTCGCATTTGTGGAAGACATGAAACATAATCTTTTTGTTTTCCGTTTTTTTTAGGGGGGAGTAAAAATAATCACGAAAATAAGTTTCTCTTGAAATTCGCGTAATTGCAAAAATTCTTTTTTGTTCGTCAACGATGAAAATGAGAAAAGTTGATGCGCGATGTATAAAGCTTCCATAGTTATCGCCGTTTCGCGAGAGCTTATCATTTGTTTATGTAAAATGTAAAAAGTAATGTAATCAGGCAATCTGTGCTACTCTGATAATTCCGTAGAAGCGCATCTCCCACCATAGTGCGCACCTTTAAATAATATTATTGCGGCGAAAAAGCATATATACATGTGCCGAGATATTCGAAGAGAGCTTGCAATTAAAACGTAAAATTATAAAATATAATATCAATATTTAAATATACATGTGTTATAATATTTAATATCATAAATATAAAATGTTAATGTAATATACACTACCGTTTAAAAGTTTGGAAGCAATCATAATTTTTAAGTTAAACAAAAAGTTATTTATAATATGTTCAAATTAATCGCTTGTAATAAAAGTTAACTGTATATTTCAACTACTTTATATAATAAAGTTCTGTTTCGAATCACATTGCTCAGAAATTCTTAGTTTCGTCAAATTTCGCTTATACACGTATGTATTTTGGTATTCCTGTATTTACTAGACAAAACAAAGTCATTTTGGGATGACTTTGATATAAGGATTAGTATCTTCTGTGTTATTGTCGTATCAATTGTATTCAAATATCGAAAAGTAAAAGTTCTGGATTTATAGTATGGTTTTAAAAAATTACAATTTTCCGTTTTACTTTTTAACATTTTTTTTCTACAATGGCAAAATAGATTTTTTATTTTTAAGTTAGTTTTGTCATATATAATGCTTTGATTATAATAAAAAATCTATAATTTAATTTTTCATGATTTTAGTTAACAATTCCTAACTGCTTCCAAACTTTTGAACGGTAATGTAGGTATTTAGGTATTTGCGGATGTTTATCTATTTCTATTTTTGATGTCGTATGAATAAGATTTTATCGAGATGCAAAATATTAGAATATTGGAACACCGTAATGTAAATATTTGTGATACCGTCGAAATATCAGATAGTAACATTAAACGACATCATTAAATGATATCAGTCAATTCGCGAGACTGCGTCCGATTTATGCAAATGATATCTTATTCTATTTATAAAGAGAGAGAAGAAGAGAACTTGTAAAATATATACGCAAAATAATGTACGACAAAGTGGCCGCGGAAATACGAGCAACTTTACTCGAATATTACACCGCGAATAATATTACGCAGAGTTTACGCGATCGCTTATTTAAATGAATTAATCAAAAAGTATATGTTTCGCCTTCAAAGTGATTTAAATTACGTAATAAACATCGTTAAATGTGTCTGGAGACGATACTACTCAATCGTCTAACACTCGCAATTTACAGATCTTTACTTATACTCTGCATTTAATCGATCTAACAAGCGAACCATTATCATATCTCCGTTGAATCATTTTTTCACCTTGAGATAATAGCGCTCTCTGCTCGAAAGAACCTCTCTCGAATATATAGCTCCATTGAATTTCGAGATTAGGATTGGAGATGATTCGCACCGCGCGTCTCTAGAATGGCGCTTCTAGGAGCCTTTAGCGAATTAACTGTGGCCTATTTCGCAAACGCTGTCATCCGCTGTCGTATAAAACGCACGCAATTTCGGATAAACCGCTCTCTCGAACTCGTTCGCACCAGCTTATCCAGCGAGAAATATCGCGTAAATAATACGGTTGGCGGTTTCGCTACGAGCAACTCGACTGTTCGCGGCGACAATTTTAATAGAAAGTTGCGCGCAGCTACGAGGTTTAAATTCACGGATTAAAGTTTCTCGAAAAACGCGGAAAAACGAAAATTCGAGGCGCGGAAAAATTCCATAGAACGCCAAAGCATCGAATCCGCGTCTCGATCGCGTTTCCGAGATACATCGATCAAACTGGCGGATGTGTGAGTTTCGCACGGGCAACTATTCTCGTGTCATCGGACTCGAGAGAAAATGAGTCGGGGCGCCGCCGTGACTCATCCCGAATATCGTTGACCCCCTTTTTCGCTCGTTCCACCCCATGTCGCCCCATTTCGTCTTTATGTCGTGTCCGCGTTCCTTTCCCTTCGATTTTTCTCTCGCACGTGAATCAGCAGATAGACATATGTAAACTTGGCTTAAATAAATGTCTTTCAAAAATTTAATAATAAAAAAAATAAATCAAATTTATTTGAATAAGAAAATAATATTCGCGTCTCTCACAGAAATCAGTTAACAAAAATAATATAAAATAAATCTTTACTTAATAAATCGACCGCTCGTCCAACAATCTCTCGATAAATCTTCACTCGAGCAGTTCCTCATCTTTCGATCTCTTTTTGCATCTCTGGCCATCTCGGTAGTCAAAACTCGACTCACCCTTCTTTCTCGATATTCCTATCAAATTTTTGCCAGTCATCATCGATTACGGCGCCCTTACATCTTATTCCGAAATTTCTAATTTCCCTGAATTTCGACCTTTGAATCGACGAATTTCTAACTTATCGATTATTTCGATGGATCTCTCTTACGCTTACACATACATATATATATGTATATATACACGCGACTTTCTTTCTTCCTGTCAAATGAGAGATATGAAACGATAATCTATAGATAACCGGCATCGTCGACGTCTTTAACATCAAGAAACGTCACCGGGAATTGACTGACTGTTTGGATAATTTAATGCGAAATTGATTGAGCCTGACGATTCATCCAGTCTTTTCAAAATAAAACGCTTTATCAAACGTTCGCTTTCTCCGACTATTAATAGGAACGTGTCGCGGTCATTGACAGCCCTGATACCTGATTTCTGACCAATCTCGCGCTGGTTTGTGTTCCGTAACTTTCGTGGAAGATTTTATCCCCGCATCGCGCGATCATTTCGTTTACCATCCGCTCGTTTCGCGTGCGACTCTTTGTATCTCATTGAGTTTCATCGATCCCTTCGATATAAGTCCCAACGCTGAATCGCGTTTGAATTCGATTCTACATGATAGTGCGTGAAAATAAATTGCACACGTATGAGGAATGCATTATGCTAATTATCGAGAATAAATTAACAAGCTTCGCTCAGCGAGCGAGAAGATACACAATGTTTATCATGATAAAAAGACACTTATTATTATCTGCTCTCTTTGCACTTGTCGAATGAATCTGCCATTGAAAATTTGTTTGTCCACGCTTGTGATATATGACATCATGATGCGTGATATATACGATTATCTTATAATAGACATGTATGTAATACGCTAATCATTCGAGTACTTTAAACTTTAATGAATCATTCCGTTATCTAGCATTCGTAGAAGCGCGATTTTTCACTTTCCGTTTCCCTCCTATCGTCTAACTGTTAATTAACCGTTAATTAATTTATAACATTTGCATTAATAAAGCGGCGTGATCATAACACTTCCCGTAGCCTAAAGGTACTTGCTCCCCACCGGCGTGTAATTTCGGTGGACGATATTGTACATACACGAGAGATGGAAGATTAATGAAAATAAGCGAGAGTGTCACATTCTCTCGCGTGGAATATTTTATTATAACAGTTTTTCGCGAGAGAGGCGATATTCCGCGATGCGATGTTAATTTCATTGAAATGTATAGCGTGCGAGAATCGGAAAGAAAGTAGGCACCAGGTGCTTCGTGTGTCTCGATATCACCTACAGTGTTATCGCCTCGGAATCTGATTTCGACTCGAGAGCTGATTTGATTATCAACTCGACATATGGTAGTATCATCGCTGTGCCGAGCTGGGATCGAGTCCCCCCCAAAAATTTGACGTTTCCGGATTCGCAGCGAATGAGGTGACGAACCATCTGACGACTTTCACCGTTCGGAAAATCGTCGGATATTTTCTGTCGGGCATTTTCCAACGTGTCTGGCGAAAAATTCTCGTAATTCCATGAATGCCGCGGGTGTACGTAGATATGTACATATACGTACGTGATACCGTCGTGCACGCGCGCATTCACACAGGTGTACGATACGTACATCGTACGTCGTGCCGTGCGAAATTTTCACGAAACAGGTGGCAACAGCGCTCGGGAAGTCCACGATGAACGTCCACAGACGAGAAGAGAGAGGAGGAGAAAAGGAACGAGTGCACGCGTTCGATCAGCAAACGGTGGAGCAAGAGGGAGAGAGACAAGAGAAGGAAAGAGAAAATAGATACTCTCTCTATTCAATACTGGTCTATGAAAGATACTCCCCAGAATACGCGATGCAAATTTAAGGAAGGTAAAAATTTTCGAGAAGCGTCCATTCTGAGGACGAATTAAAATATGCGAAGACCCAAAGGAAGATACTGAAACCTGACGAAAACGTACAGGCGAGAGAGAGACAAAGAGACAAAGAGAAGAGTGAGAGAGATAAAGAGGACACAACAGACAGAGCGAGACAGAGACACGAGTAGCTGATGGGGGTCAGGGAAGGGTACACAAAACGGGACAGGGAAAGAAAACGGAGCAGACGGAAGGTTCGGAGCAAAACGCGTAATATACTCACCTTAGGCCTGTAAAACCATTTTCTGATGGACTCCATCATATCGCGATACCGCTGACGTCATCGGTGTGTGTATGCTGACGGAATCGTCGTCACTGCGCCCGTCGCGATCGACACACTCGCGACATGTCACGTTTTTCCGGAGCCACACTACTCCGGAAATTTGGGCGACGAGCTCGCACGATGAGCGACGATTACTGACAACCACGACGTCGACGACGACGACGACGGCGACGACGACGACGACGACGACGACGACGACGACGACGACGACGACGACGACGACGACGACGACGACGACGACGACGACGGCGACGACGGCGACGACGACGACGACGACGACGACGACGACGACGACGACGACGACGACGACGACGACGACGACGACGATGACGCGACACAGGCTATGCGTACCAGCATTGACGATCGCGAGGATGACGATGATGATGATCGACCTCGCAGTCGATCTGCCTGCTACGTTGCTCACTCGCGAAAACGCATGTCGGCCGAAACGCGCGTTGGTAAAACTGAGGTGACAAGCGTGCAGGCAGAGTGTCCGCAAAAAGACGCAGCTGTCTAACGCGCGTGCGTTCAACGCTACAATCTACAATAGCGGGGAGATGAATCGCTACCGCACGCTGCCGCGTAGCGGTCCAACCTTTGAACTACGTTAATGAACGAAGGATACAAATGAATTTTTTTTTCTCTCTCTTCCTCTCCCCCTCCTTCTCTTTCTCTCTCTGTGTATATGTAAACCAGTATATAATAATATATGCATTGGCGGATCCTGGGGGTTGGGGGAGGTTGGGGTTAAAACCCCTTTTGCAAATTAAAAGAAACAGTTTTGCCCATTATCGACGTCAAAATCCGCTAGTGAATATATGTATAGTAATAATTATATATCGCTCATTTGCTTCAACAATGGCATAACTAAAAAATTGTGACTTTTCAGGAGACACGATTTAATAATAGTACATGTAGCAACCTCTTTTTCCTTGTACTAATAACTCAGAAATTTTTGATTTTTGAGTTATGTCATTGTTGCAGCAAATGAGCGATATATTAAATATACTTATTATATATTACATGAGATAGTATATAATAAGGGTATAATAATAAAACTTTTTGGGTGGGCCAAATAATAATTGAAATGAAAAATATATAATTTGAGTAACCTCTATATTTTTCTGGATTATCAATGATTTATCAATGCAAAATATAAAATTTATTTATACATTAATTATAATTCCAACTTTGCAATATTTAATTCTGATTTTACAACCGACAAATTGGTATTTATAATTATCATTTTAAAAATATTTTTTGATCGAAAGATACTGTCAAAAGATGTAAAGCAGAGAGTTTCAATCGATATATCGTTTCAAACAAAGAAATAAATGTGCATAGAACTCTATTATATTAACTTTTATAAAAATAAAAAACATTTTGTATATAATACAAAATGTTTCATGAAATTTTTTTCTTCTCTAGTTAGGATCATGCAAATCTGCAGAATAACGTCTCGTACGTCGTTACGTGCCCGTAATTACCTAATCACCTATAAACAATTACTTATTTCGATTTGACAAGCCAGATCGTAGGTGGTCCACACGCTTGATAGATGCTGAGCCAATTTTCGCACAATGTCAACTAATATTAATTACCGCTAATGATTGGTCTTATTGTGCGCTGTTGGTTCTAAGAACATGGTAATCTGCCTTTTGATATCGATTGTTAACTTCAGGAGATCAGCTTTTCTCCTGGAGTGTATATAAAGCTTCTCCGTGGTCAGACCGGAGTACAGTTTTGGCAACCTTCTCTGAGAACATACAGTTTCAGTAAAGACCAAGAAAATTTTAAGGTACGCGCACTTAATATATCGTTTTTCGCTCTTTATTATATTATAATTAATTTAAGAATTATTAATTTAGAATTAAGTCTCCATGAAGATTTTTTGTATATAAGCTTTTGGAATTTTATTTCAAACGAGAAGTTTCATTTTTTTTATATCTTGAAAGCTTTTATTCGCATGTGTCGATTTTATATGAGAAATGTCTGGTCTATACGCGACGGTGTACCGTATTTACGTTGAGAATCTTTCTCTTTTATCGACGATTGATACATCAGCAACTGATTGCAATGGATGATGATACAGGATTATAAGAACGTGAAAATACAATAGAAATCCGAAGTCGTAACAGAGATGGTGCGGCGTTTACAATTTTCTTGCGATATTACATATTGGATTAATCTAATCTGGATTCTATTATAATTTCCCTTGAAGTCGACTATTACATAGAGATCAGAAAAAATTTTCTTTTTTTATTGAATGTGTAATCTTTTCTCTAGAGATTCTATCGAAGTAACATTTGCTTAAGATTATTAACAGAGGAATGAAATTTCATTAAGGCATTTCTGATTTTTACAACACTATATATACTGTATTCTTTGAATATTTTTATACAGTATTGCATATAATATTGCAATAAGTATACAATATTTAATAATTTTCTTGATTTTTAAAGAAAGGAAAGATACCATAGCATTGCTCATTAGTCACGTTATTTTCGAAATGAAGACAATTTGCTTCGCAAACATTCTCTTTAAACGAAAGAATCTAGTCGTCGCTATCGCAAATTATAGATCCGCATATCGTGGGAAGGCTCGAGTAATCATATACGGATAATAGACGTATCAATAGAGAAAATGATACATAATGGACAGATAGACTTATGGGAAAAGGTGGGATAGAGAAACGGAACAATCCAGTTGTGGAGCTAATGGATTACGAAACGTACGACAAATTGCCCGTCAGCGTGAAATGGAAAATCCACGCTACAACATCAACGCGGTGAAATAAATTGTTTCTTTGGCATTTTTCAATTCCGTTCCCCCCGCGCGCTCTAACATCACGCGACAAAAAATTCCGGGTACTAGAAAATAATTATTTTGCGGCTGCCTGTAATCAATCTTATTTAATCAATTAATTTTTAACGCGCAAAATATCTGTCTTTAGTCGATCGCTGTCTTCGCTGGCTCATAATTAATAAGTTGAAAAGGTGATAGATGCATATCAGCCAATAAGCGATATTTTGCGAGTAACATTTAATTTTCTTATCTAATGACAAGTTCTATTTTCTGATTGTAAGAGAAATACATGTGTGTGTATATATATATATTTAGAAAATAATTGATCGATAAACGTGTCATCTCGCGTCATGCAATTTTCCAAGTTTGTTCTCAGAAATTTGTCTCCTCTCTGTCTCTTGTTTTGCTACAAATTAAACATCGCTTAATATTATTGTTAAACGCGCGATGTTTACTGGCGTGTTTCCTGCAGCGACTTGGATGCTTTATCCCTATGCAACGGAGATGCCGGTCCACGTTTCTTATCCGCTCGGACACTTAGTAGCACTTACGCTTATCTTAATGACCAGGGACGCGCTCGTAGCGTTAATGGTTCCTCTTAAAATTAGCACGCGGAACAAAGCCGAGTGCGGGCTCTGAAAATTTTCCAAAAATGTCCCTCGTTCCGATATACACGCGTCGCTGCAATAAACGCATCATCTTTTTTCTTTTTATACTATAACAACTCTTTTTTACATTGTAACTCGAAGTTTTAAAAAAGAGACAGACGTCCAGCTTGCAAGAATTTTAGTTTATTAGCCCAGATAAATTCGACATCGTACTATGTTGTCAAATATTTCAATGTTTTACGTATCTATATAAAAGTGAAGAGATATAAAAAAAATATACACATTTTATTGAACGATTTTTGATTAAGGAATAATTTGAAAAGACGTGAATGAGAAAGAAAAACAGTCACTATGAAGCATATCGTTTCGTTGTAACGCTTACGTCATCATCAATCGATTAGCATTCCATAATAAAATAAATAATATCTCGATGAGAAAAAAGCGAGCAATAAACTCGCGATCGCGCAATTTTAAATCGCATGGCTTGGTACGGATTGTTGCCTCGGCAAGTCTATCGTGACTTAGTTATAGGCCTATTGTTTTTCTCCTTCGCCTTCGTTCTATGTTATGAAAACGCGAGTCAAGTCACTTCCTCTTCCTTCGTCCGTTCTTACGAGCAGAACGAAATTCGATTACGATTGCATGAGATTGCTCCAAAAGCTCATCGTGACGTTAACACGTTGCAGGAAGAATATTTTCTTCGGATATATATTAGAAAGATTGTAATTATCGCGGTCAATCAAGGTACTTACCTCTCGCACGGTTGTCTCCGATAATAATGGATAGCCTGTATAAAGCTCCAGTCTCAGAGAACTCGAAATCGGTGAAAAGAAGGTCCGCAAGTTCGGTAAAAAGTTTTAATAATACCCGTCGAATTATTCGAGCGCGTCACTCATGGCGAGTTATCACTGATAATTAACATTTGAAAGTCATTAGTCGCGTGTCTTCGAGAGCTGCCAATAAGTTTCGGAATCGCTCGTCCTTGCGCAATTATTTAGCGTACTAATATATACGGTGAATGTTTGAAGGGAGGGAAAAGTGTTCCGCCGATATATCGATTGCCCTCCTTGCGTCTTTCATTTCTTCATTCTTATTTCTTTTATTATATCTGAAAGCAAAACATTATTCCTCATCGTCGGCGAATTTGCTTTGGTCCAGATGACCGTCAATCGTGTATTCGTCCTCTTACTCCTGTCGTTGGTCGTAAGCAGCGTGCTTTGCCAAACGTTTCAATACAGTCGTGGATGGACCAATGGCAAACGATCCGAATTTCCGAGCTCGGAGATCTCCGCTCTAAGGGACGATCGTTTCAGCAGCGATGAGGTCAAGAGATTGAGGATGCTGATACACGGAAGCGCCGACGAACAAGTAAGTTTTAGAATAATATTAACTTATTATCTACGCTGAAGCGCGATTAGTTTTTGTATAAATCGTATGTGGACGATCGCGCACGACCTTTTATTGCGATATCTTAATAACGCTCGGATAAATCTATTAATATTTTGCTCTTAGCCGCTGTTGATCCACTGCGATTTCGTGGCTAAGCTGAGGAAACTCGGTCACACGGACAATTATGCTCCTCAGCTGGATCAGGAAAAGGGATCAAATAACGATAATTACTGAAACGAATACTTGTGATGATACTCGTCGTATAATTAAATGTTGTGATTCGTATAATAATTGTTTCAAAAGAGACGTACTAGTACATGTAGTTTTAGACGCGTAGTTTCAAATCAAAATAAATTATAATGATCGCGTGAAAAAAAAAATCTTTGCCCCGATAATCATTCCCAGTCACGAATATGTCCCGATAAACCATATATATGTCATATCCTTACCCGATGCTTATCGAAGGATCCGTATAAAGACGAAAGAAATATACGGCTGATAAATCGTGGAAATGTGTTGAAATGAAATTCATACGCTGTCGCGGGTCTCTCTCTTCGTCGACTTCCTCCCGAGTCTCTCACCCGACTCGGTCGGTGACGGCTAATTAAGTTTCGCTCTCTTAATTGGACAGTCGGTCGGATAGAATAGATCGCGGACGATCGTCCGCGCGATGGGTACTCGACACGGGGGGATTTTGTCTGTCAACGGAAGATGGAGTGAAACCGTGCCGAATAGAGACACCCGCTGAGTCCGTGGATTATCCCTACGGGCAACTTATCTCCCGCTGCGATACAGCAGCACCCGCCGAGAGTATCGGATGTTGGCCGATAAGGATCGTTTGTGAGCGAAAACATAACAGATTAATTTTTGATTGAACCCCCACGATCGGACGTGCGATTCCTGTTGTAGGGCCGCAGGTTGATTTGCAGGAAAACAACGCAAATCAAGACTTGTCTTGTCGCGTTTCGACGAAATAAGGTAAGCGTGAAAGGCCTCGTCGATTTTCGAGACGTATCAACGTCGCGATAAATCGCGAATCGCGTTCGATTATATAATATACAGGACCGATGTCGATACTTTGATGACGATCTTCGCGGCACTCAAGATTATTGCTCGACGACGCCGGGGGAAGCGTGTACGTAACTATTGCACACGGCTAATGCACTTAAAACTTAGCTGTTAATCAGAAACCAATTACGGGTGGAGGGGGACGGGGAGAGGACCGGGGGGACGGGAACGAGACGAGTTTAATCGCATTAAATATTAAAACGTTCTGACGATACCGCGCGGTTCTCCCGGTTGTTATACCCGGTGTCTCCGACGAGTCAGTCATCACGGGGTGGCACACACGTGTCGTCTGCTTCGGCCATTTTCCTATTTGTCTCGATACCCACGGGAACCCAACAACCACCGTATTCTCTCCGAGCGAGTAGCTCTGCATCGAGAATCTTGGAGATCACGATGAGAGATTGATTGTTCCTCGATCGAGAATTTTTGCCAAGAATTTTTATTCAGAATGGATTGCGTTTTTCTGAGAATTTTTTTTGTTAAAGATAATAATGTTAAAAAAAAACCCAACATGTAGAAATATATATTTATTGCCGTATGCGGTTTTTCGATCTAATAAAATGTGTCTCGTGAAATAATCATTGCGATACATTAAATAAGCGTCGCAAAATTATACGTTCGTATATTTTGCGGCGATAAAGTCTGATGGCCGGCAACTTGTCTCGTAAAATAGCGTCGATCGCGAAATATACAACCTGTCGAGGAATAATGTAGAACTTGATGGAACCTCGTTGAATATATGAGTCGTAACGTGAATGATGTACGATCCATTTTTGTGTGTGTATGTGTCTCTCGCAAATATTTTAACATATATTTCATATGTAAGTTACACATATTAGAATCCACATATAATTGGAATAAAGCCCGGCTCTAAAAGCAGAGCGATGTTATACGATATGAAATGAAAGATCAAAGCATCGTTCTCTCTCGAATACGTAAGCAGTTCCGGAAGTTACGGAAGCGCATTGTGAAAATTGTAATCGTTCCTCGAAAAAGCGTCGAAGAATTATTACTTTAATAATAAATTAAAAAATCTCTGATATGTATCAATGCAAATCAAATATAAAAAGACTAATAAGAGCCAGGCGCAACAAACTTGTTTCTAAAATCTTCTTTAATTATTTTGAACGTTTCGATCCTTTATTTAGTCCATCTACTGTCTCAAAGTTTGCTGAAGATGGAAAATAATCAACGAAGAATTTAGAAAGAAATTTATTCTGCCTAATATTCTGGCTCTTATTAGTCGTTTTCATAATGATTTTGTATTGATTATTATTTTGATACATTTTTATTTCGCATCTGCGAAGTTGAAAAAACACGCGACCGGCACGGATACAAGCTGCGGAACGAATTCCTATTAGCGATAGAGAAGAGAGAAACGTCGGCGCGGTGTGAAAAGCGGTCCGCGACGGCTCTCCCCGGGTATAAATACATAAAATCGGGCAATCATCCTAAATGGTCGCTACCTCGCTACCTCGGATCATGAGCGGGCTGTCGCCTTTTTCGTGCTGTCGTCTGTCGCCTGTCGTTTGTCGCGCGACAAGGGAGCGCGTAGTTCCAGCACCACGTAGTTGAAAACGAAAAAGCGCGGAACGACGGAAAAGCGTTTGACAAGTACAATTTCCGTTTCGGGCACGTCACGCTCGCTCGCTGCTTTTATTACTTTCGCTCGTGCCTTTTCCGCCCCTTTCATCCCTCGCGGGAAAGGGGAGGAGACACGTTAACGTTCAAGCGTATCGTTTCAAGCGCATCGGGCGAGACATTAATTTCCTCGACACATGACGATAATATTCGCTCGTTTGTTATCGAATTATTTTCAAGCGTTAAAAAATACTTCCTTGCTTAATATATTGCATTTTATTTTCTTTTTTTTTATTTTGCACGATTCTTTGCACCCTTCTTTCCCCTCGCGACCACTATTTTTTATTCGCTTCTCCCAGCGACGTCGGTGTCATCGATGATCATCGGGAAAGAATAGACGCTGATCGCTGTCCGTCTGGCGGTGTCTGTCTAGCCGAAAAAAAAGTGATTTCGATCTTAACACGGTTGTTCCCCGCCGCAGCGAAACCGCAAACGATCGGAAATAGAGAGACTACGCTCCGCAGGATAGTTGCAGACGGGGGGGACCCTGCGCGGGTCTTTACAGGCAGGAAATGAACGGTGTGCTCCTCTTGACACACTGTGTTTTAGGAAACACGCTCACGGGGCACTTAACGGCCCACGAAAATTGATCGGCCTCCTTGATCGTTCTCGATCGAGATGCCACCCAACTGGGTGGTTCTCCGAAAACGGAACTGGAGAGCTTCCTTCGCCGGAAGATCACCGGCGATATTCCTATCTTTCTCGGAACAACATTCTGGTAGGATGAAGCATTGTTAAGTATTTTAAGAGACTTCTTTTTTTTGATAATAAAAGTAATTTTTTTAAGATAATAAAAATATTGTCTCCGATAAGTAAAATCGCTGAAAGTTCCGATAATATTACTCTTCGAAGTTATCTCGAAGACATAATTGTCGTTATATGCTCGCACGTAATACTTCCGGATGCTCGACGAGCGCGTCCCGCGTTCGCGGATTTATTTTTCATCGGACCTATCAATTTCCATAAGCGCGACTTGTTGTTACCATCGCGAAATTGAGCCGCCATTCGGTTATGCAGCGGTGAGAAAAAAAGCACAGCGTTCTCCCTCTCTCTCGCGAAGCGCAATCACAATAAATTTTCTACGCTTCGTGTAAATATGGCAGCGCGCCGCTCATGATTTTATAAACGCGCTCCCCGCGTGTCATGCGTGTGCGCAAACACATACAAGCACACACATACACACACATATGTATATATTGACTCCGCAATGCGCGAATATGTACCATACGGTATTCAAGAATGGCGATCAAACGGAGAGAACGATGTTATTAACATCGCTTCTATATTCTCTATGGGCTCGTTTCATTCCTCTTCTCCTCCGAGTGATCTCGTTGAAAGTTTTATCCCGACGTACGGCCGATTGTGTATACGAAGAGATCGACGCGTTTATTAATGAGTCTCTCAAGACAACGTCTCTCTCTCGTCGTTCCCACGATATCGCGATCTCGAAAATCAGATAGCTCGACAAAGCGGATAATATTACGCGCTCCCAGGAAATTAACGAGAGTGCGATATAAACTCGCGCGTTCTCCAATTAAGCGCGATGAATAATTTCATTCGTGTATCGCACTTATTTGCCATCTACATCCAGAGATAATCGTAAGCATCTCTATAAAAGTATATATTGGCTCGCAAAAGAGAAGAACGAAAAGGAGAAATAATTGTTAAACGTCATATATAAGAGGGGTGGGAGGAGGAGAAATATTTGGATTAGTTTTTAATTTGCGTTATTTCCTCCCCCTTCCACCCTCCCACCCTCATCCCCCGATAGCCAGGCGAAGTAATGCCTATAGGGGTGGCGCGTGCGTGCCGAGAGAGAGCGTGCATGAAAGCGTAGATTAATTTCCAGGGTGCGCGCCGATCCGGTCTCGGGGAGGGCAACGAGTATAGTAGTAAACGACATCAATAATTTGCATAATTCCGCGTCGATTCCGCGCGTGACTCGCGAGATTACGCGAAGATCCGCGCGCCCGGATGCTTGGGACTTACAATTTTCTCGAAAAACGCTATTATTTACACGTTCCATTTGATGGAGAGGCTGAATACACTTTGTTAGCTTAGGGAACCGCTCAACGATGAAGACGTTTGAAGCTGGAAAACATTGCCTGCTCGAACGCGCGAGTTAATTTAAGGATAGAGAGAGTCAGAGAGAAGCGTATATTTTTTTTTCTAGATTTTCGCGGAGGAAAGAGAGATGAAAATCGCTTCGAGTATTTGTTTTAATGTCATTACATAATATTACGTGAGAAAGACGCGCTTGGTATATTAGAAGAAAATTATACGCGCACCCTCACAGAGACAGTATATTAAATATTGTTGAATCTGTCCTGAATTTCCGAGGTTTTCAATCCGTCTGGTTTTTTTCCGGCGTCTTCACGTTGCGGTCAACGACTCGTCATCGGACGTCTTGATACTCGGGGACCTCGTAATTGGTCATCTCCTCTCGCTCGCCGTCTCTCGGCGCAGCATCTTACGTTAAGAACTAGAAATACCGCAGGTAAAGATCTCCACTTTTGTGGGACGAGATTACAGGGCGCCAATGACGCGCCGCTCGATCCGGTTTCCCTGTCTTAAATGTAATCCCTGTGTTAAATGTCCGTCTTAAATGCCGGAAACATTTGGGACACTTCCGTCAAGTTATATTCTTTAAAAAACATGCAGGACTTTATCTGCTTTTAGATAGATCGCCTGGTTTGAGCCATTCGGTGAACGATTTAATCTGCTCCGGTTCTTAATTCATGCGTTAATCTTTGTCGTTGAATAAATAGTCAAAAAATTATTTTTCAGTATACTATTATTATTTCTTAAGTAAAAATGCATTATTCAATTAAAGAATAGCATTCGGCAAGTCGGGTCACGTTTTTTCCATAATAAAATATTTTTCTAGAATGTCGAATCTTGAATTATCATTCGCGAATACATGCATCCTAGAACGCACGATTGCACGATTCGGATCAAAAGCGCAGGTACTTCTTCGTGATCCACGAGGACCTTCGTTCCCGTTCGTACCTTCGTTTGTCCCCAAATAATTGGGCGGGACGGCGCGCCGCATCTTCTCTGCAATTATAGGCAGTAAACGCAGCCACATCCGGTACACGGGGAGGAACTCTAGGTAAAGCGGGATAATATTCCACGAGAAAAGACACCGATTAAGGCGATCGGAGAAAAGGGAGTCGCGTCTTTGACGGAGGGGAAAGAGGTGCGAGACCAAGGAAGAGAGAAATAAAGAGGGGGAGAGAGAGAGAGAGAGAGGAGAGAAAAAAAAAGAAAAAACCGGAAAACTGACGGATGCGAAAGATCAAAATACTGCGATTGTATACGACAAGGTAGTCGTTTGAGGACGGAAATCGAGCTTCCAAAGAAGATGTAGGCATTACGGTGACACGGAGTAATGAGTTCTCGTTACAAGATAACCCGTCGCGATACTTTCTACGTATTTCTTTAAATGGGGCAATTTGCACACAAGTGTGTACCGATCTCGTCGAAGAAAATGAACCGTCGTTCCGGGTATTTGCCGCGAACTGTTGTACGTGACAATGTACAAAATAATGAGATTGACGTCAGGAAAGCGTATAATTGCATCTAAAAAAGAAAGCAAATGCGCATTCCAGGTGTGCCTGACTGCACCTGTGAATAAAAAGTAAGATCATTAACCGATCCTATAATTTTTCGAAAGGTGGATATATACTTTATGAAGCATTTTATACTTTGTTTCAGAATATTAGAATGTAAATTGTAATAAATTATCTCAATTAATTTTTTATCAATATTACCTGAATACTTTTACACGGAATGAGAATCGATTTATGTAATAAAAATTATATCATTTTATATTGAGAAACTTTGATCTTGAAAAAGAAATTGTCAGCAGTATTATATATTTTAAAAAAATTATAAATATTTATTAATCACAAAAACTTTGTTGATCATAATATTGTTTTTTGAAACCAAACAACTTTCTCTACAATTTTTTTCATTAAAACAATTAAGATATAATAAGATTAATGATCAAGTTAATGAATTTTTCTTTGTAAACAGAATAAACTGACGCGCGTGTTAGAAAATAATGAGAAAGAATTGCTTCGCACAAAGTCCAATTCAATTATTAATCTCGCGATTTGAAACTTTTAAAATTGTTTAATTAAAAAAATTTTTTTTTAATAAAAGATTTTACTTTCACTTTAAATAATGTTTATTGCAATCGATATGCGATTAAAAGTCGAGATACGCGAGTGCAAAGAAATCATTAAGATTGATAATTATCCATGATGTATCACGGAATGAATCGCTGCCTATTATTAAGTTAATGCTGAAATTATTACTAATTGTTCCTGCGGTAATAGACGTAATTCCGGGCTCTTCCCACGCAATCCCAGTGTCGGCACGGTCGTTCTCGCAAAGATGTTATAATTAGATATAGCGAGGATTGTATAGCAGTTAAACCATTTTATATATGCATTTCAATTCTTTTTCTCGTATATACAACGTTACACGTACTTACATAACATCACATCGTTCGCTATAATAATATAATTACGACTGAACTCTTAATTTAAAAATATACATACCTAATCATATGACGACGACGACGACGATCGTATTGTGTGTGTATGTGTGTATGTATTTGATGTGTGTGTTGTAGCAATATATATATAATAATCATCATAATAATTTCGGGATATAATGTAATCTTGATTGCATTTCTTACGTGTTGTTGCGCAAAGTTAATATATACAGGACGCATATAACAATCAAAGAGAACGTACGCCATCGATACGTTGGCACGACAGCGCTTTTTTTTGCGTATACAAGTATATTTCATATCATACAAGTATAATGTCTAATTACAACTATGGCGCTTAATATGTACACAGATATGTCAACTGTTCCGTTAGGCCCGCATTCACATTTTTTATGATGGAAAAATATCTTTACTCGTGAAAAGAAAAATTAAATCTCTCTCTCTCTCTCTCTCTCTCTCTCTCTCTCTCTCTCTCTCTCTCTCTCTCTCTCTCAACAATATTCCTTAATAACCCATTATTCGTTAGTGCATTTACGATAAAATTTAGAATTTATCCGGCTCACATCCAGCGTGAAATGCGATGTTGAATGAGGATGTAAATACGGACCTTAGTCTTCGCTTTCGCAATCGATGATGCTTTCTCTCGACGCGATGCATAACGATGCAGAGCTTCCCTTTAGAAAAGACCGAGTAGGTCAGTACGGTGGGGACATTATCGAAACGTCCGGATTTATTTGACGTGAGATCTGGAAATAACGCGTTCGAAGAGGATTTCTCTCACTCCCCGCGGCTCAATCTCGTCGAATCGAGACACGTACATGTCGATAATGTCGCGTAAACTGGGGGGTTAATTGCGACAATCTCATCTCGCGAGGAAGAACGGAAGACGCTTTTAATGCGATCCGATTGTGTTCGTACATGATAAATTCAGGACGATTATCGTGTCGTATCGACGATATATCGGCCGCGCGGCTGCTTAACTGCTTAAACCGTGACGATATAATATGGCAAAATCTCGGAGCTGTCTAAATACAGCTTCCGAGAGTACGTGCTGCGTAAGGCAATGTACAATAATGTGTTCGATTTCGCGGTGCTCTTTAGGACGTTCGTGTTCATGGTGGTCGCCTAAATATCGTAAGGCAGAAGGAAGGCGATGCTCTAGAGTGTAGCCTACGTTTCGTAATTATATTCTAGAAAAAAAACAGAAAAAATCTCTATCGTTGTTACCTTATATATCGATCGGTCGATGAGCGAATGAGTGTCCCGTCGTGTTCTCGTGAAGCGAATGAAGGAACGGAATGTGTACATAGATCGAAATTGATGAGAGATACGAGCGGGATATATCGATATATCTCCGACTCGTTCCGACTTTTCCTTCCGATCTGATCCTCGTCGGACGCGACGATTCACTCGGCGAGACTCTCTCGGTTCGCCGTCGCGCTTCAGCAAATTGGCTCGGCGAGAGGCTGCGGTGGACCATAGGGGGAGGCCCACTGGCCCACCCCAGGATGGGTCAATGCCGTCGCCGACGACTGTTGCCTGCTGTCCAGACTGGACACCGGCGCGCCACCCGGATGTCCGGATACTGTCGTCGGATACGCCACCTTGCCGAGGGCCTCGGCCTGCAGGGACAGCATCAGCCGATTCGCGGCCTGTCTCTCGGCCTCCCGCTCCTCCGCCGTTTGTCTCCTGCAACACAATCGAGCGACGTTGTTCCGGATTAGTTTGTCGGTTCAGAATCGAAATCGTTGACATTGCGTCATGTGAGAAAAATCGTATTTTTTTTGTAAAGAGATTTGATTTAATATGTAATTTTAATCTAACATCAACTTTGATACCTTTGAGCAGGATTTGATTATTCGGTTATCGCGACAAGTGCATATTTTCTATTTTTGATTATTCGTAAAATCAATTAAATATTTCAGATAGGAGTTTAATTAACGTATAAATAAACTATTATGTGTCACGTGTCGTTATTAATTATTTATATATAATGATCCGGTGATAGAAATAGCTTCCGTATATATTTTCATTTCAAATACTATTTTGTTCCATTTTTGATCAATATAGCTAAATTGACTATCGCTTGCCACATTCGGTATTAAGCAAGGGCGACTTGCGCGGAGCATGCTCGGAGAGAGAGGAAGCGAGGCGGAGTAAAGGACGGGGGTGAAAATAGAGTGGCGGTCGTTGGGGCGGAAAACAGAAGACGGATGTAATAAAGTTAATTCAATTCGTCACTATGGCGGGAAGCGGCTGCCACCTTGCCACAGGGTGGCTCGCGCGATGTCTGTTTTCTAGCGATAAGTCTATTAGGACGCCGCAAAATGGCCGACTCGTTTGGTATAAGGTCGATAGAGCTTGCGCACGGGATCACCCAAGTGTTTTGGTGAACAGCAAACATTTTTTTTATCATATCACAGTGTGTTAACTTTGTCAAGAATATATATGTATTTTTTTATTCAACCCCTATTTTTTGGATCGTAAAAGACAATTTTTAAAATTATTTATATTGCTAGGAATCGCGAATAACGCGTCTATAATCCTAGGATTTGCCTAGAACGCTGCAGTTTTGACGAAGAACGAGCTCCGACAAGAACGAGCTTCCGTGACAGAACGAAGCCGATGGAAGGCGAGCTAATCCCGACGTTTTCCTACAACTAACACAGCGGCGCGCGATCGTTATAATTTTCTAAAACTGGTTCTCCTCCTGACGGTAATGCCCGTGGACCTCACTAAAGACCGGTGGCGCGGACGCCCGTGTCCTCCTCACGAATTATGCCGCGTCCCGGCCTATCGCGGCGCAGGTATCTCGTTGACCCTCTTTTTGCCCGCCTTTTTTGGCCCGCGAGTTGAGCAACACGATCCGACAAACAACTTCCTGTAATTTTCTTCGCCCGATACGAGTATTAACGAGCTACCCGGTGGTATCGCGCTCGCTGTTTCGAAATTTACCTTTCCGATTCCCGAAAGTCGCTGGTCCCGAGCGTACTCTCGAGCCTCCACTTACTTTGATATCGTAATTCTTGTTTATCGAATCAAATCTCCTTAACGAGCGTACGTGGTCGCTAAATGAGACTTTACATAAAGTAGCAGCTACACATTTAAACATTCAACGTATTAAAAAAAAACATATAAGTTCTCGCGTCGATTTCTAAAACATCTGCAATAGAGACATTTAGTATCCCTTTATTTATATTTAAAAAAAATATAACAAAAAATTCGCTCCGGATTTATTTTATCATCTCCGCTGGTGTTTTAGAGTTAATTATTGCTGTCGCGGAAAGTCGAATGAGTAACGGTATGAATCACATCGCGAAAGAGTATAATACAATTGAAAATAGAAATGGAGCGAAAATTTAACTCGCGGAGTTATCGCTTTTATCAGCTGTCCGTGACGATTGAATCTCGCTCTCGCCGTCGCCCGTCTCCGAAATCCATTGCGGCTACGCCATTGTGGCAGTGACAGGTGCACCTACGCCTCTGCAAGTAATTAACGTGGTTAGCGATTAATAATTGACGACACCGTGCCGATTACATTTTGCAGCCCCCGACGCAGCCTCGCCCTATCCGCTGCGGCCGGCATAACCATATTCTCTCGCAACCTGGGACACATTACTCTTATCTTTATACTTTAGCGCGTGCTCTCGATGTCCGATATGGAGATCGACTCGCGGTTCTTTCGCTCTAATTAATCCGTCACGTTTCTGTCATCGATTCGTAATTACTTCCATTTTATTAATTATTAAAGTAGTTTACAGAGATACACATGGGAGATCTTGACACTTTTACAATTTCGCAATATTGTGTCAAAACTGGTAAGACTCTATTGGGGGATGTTTTTGTGACAACAAAAAATTTGCGCGAATTGATGGCAATTTTCGTGTATTGGATTTCAATTGAATTTCATTTATGTGAAAAATATGTTCAATATTTATATGACATCATATGATAGATATGAATGTATGTTAAGCATGTCGAGAGAGAAAAAGATATCCGTAAATTATCTTGATTATTATAAAGCTGCGTTCTTCTTCCATATCATCTTTATATACTTTTTCGCCGAAAGTGTCTCGTGAAACGGGAACAGATACGAGCTGTAACAAGTCGTCGAATGAAACTCTAATCATCCCGGATCGCGACGCGCGAATTATTCGCCGATTTTTTTTTTTTCTTACGCGCTATCTGCTGTATTAAACGCTCGCGATATATCGTCGTGCCTGCGAATCGTGTTTGAACGGTTACCGGCCTGATCCTACACTGTAACCGATGAATGTTTAACGACGCGGAGATCAGCTGGGGTCGAAGCGGCCCGGCAGAAATCGAAACGATTCAGCCAACGGAGATTCGAGAACGTTTGACAGTTTAAAAGCCAAGAAGCTCTCTCGCGGAGGGGCTGAAAGAGGTGACCGGGGGAGAGAGAAAGAGGGCGAACACGCGGAGGATTGGCAGTCAAAGCGGCGGCGAAGAAGGGCAGGAGGGCTGGGGGAGAGGGTGAGGGGGACAGACAGGGTGCGCGCGCGACGGAAGGGAAGAGACTACATTATGTACGGGACAGGGCTAAGCTGTTAGGTATCTGAATTATTGAGGCCGAGTTATCTCATCTCTGCCTACAGTCATCTCGTTACTTTAAACGCAGCTGCACACCGGACCGAACCGCGCACTCGCGTCGCGTTAAGACTCCGCGTGCTTATGCGCGCTTTGAAGAAGACTCACCTTCGAATTCCTCGACGATTTTGTGCCTGTCGATCTAGACAAGCTCGAATCCTCTATCCGCAGTTTTGCCCTATGCGAAATAAGCTGAGGGAGAAAGAGGGATTTCTCGTTGAATAAAAAAAGGTGGAAAGGGAGCAAGTAAGAAAAAAATTCCCCGAAAATTACATCCCCCTCTTCCTCGAGATTTTTATTTCCATATATTTCTGCGATGCGACTCTCTTCTCTCTCTACAGGAAAAGTCCGTCGTGCGCGCGCGGTGACGCGTTATTGATCGCGCGTATGATTACCCTGTCGTGCGTGCGTCTTTAATTAAAAATGATGTACTTGTCACTCCGACGTGAAGTTAACTCGTCGTAACATTCTAGACAAATGTACCTGTCACGGCGATAACGTTCCGTCGAGCGTACCGAGACAGATAACGCGTGTCGTCGGATTCTAAATTGAATTTCACTCGCTTGCGACGACAAAAAACTTCACACTCTCTCGTCTCTCCTATATGCATATGAGATACGTGGAGCGAGATAACGTCTCTGACGAACTTGCGTCCGTAATCCGAGGAAATGTAGAACTTGCCCTACGGTTTTCCCTTCGATATCGAGATATTAGATGTAGAAGTTACTGAATTACGTAGTAATAAAAAATAAAAAAAAAATAGAGAGTCGGCATCGGAATCAATTGATTTTTGTTCTAATCCGCGTTTGAAAACGCACGCTGTCCGCGAGCTGCGTGTTTTAATAGATAATTGTGTCTACATTGCATGTATAATTTTAAGTCGCTTCGATACCGAAAGTAGATCGGAGAATTGAATAATGACTGCAACTAAATCCGTGCACAGATTCGCGGCAATTAAGTAATTATCACAAACGAAATTAGAAATGTTCATATTTTAACCCCGCCGTTTCGAGCCACACAGTGTCACGTAGTGACAACACCAGTGTAAATAGCGCGTTGATTAAAATTGAAAGAATATTTGATTCGCGAATTTTCTTTTTCGAGAAGGAGACATCGACGAGGAGTGATTCTAATCGCGACGTTCGCGTCGCACATCGAAAATTTAAACTCCGGAATTTAATCCCATCGACAGACTGTCGCGCCAACGCGACAAATACACGAGTAAACACAATCTCTCTCTCTCTCCTCAGGAACTTTACCGCTTTATCACCGCGCGTTCGTAGAAAATGATCCAAGGACTCCACAGCGCGACGACGATTTTAGAAATTCTGACGCTGGCCCAGAAACAGAGACAGAGGGATGGAGAGACAAAGAGAATCCTCTGGAGAATGTCGTCAGGGCCCTGTCTCGCCGCTCAGACGCGCCCGGTATCGGAGAGCCGCGCTACGAACGGGTCCTCTCCGTCCTCCTTTTTATCTAAATGACGTGTTTTCGTCCTCCCTTATCTTGAAGAGACTCCAATACATTTGACTGCCAATGCGTTTACAGATATACGCGTCAGGCCGCGGCTAACCCGTTATTAACATTCCGAGCGCGGTTTCCAGCTCGCGTTTCGCTCCTCCTTTTCTCCCCCTTTCTCTCTCTCTCCGGAAGATGCATTCGCCGTGGAAACAACGATCGTTCGAGCAACAAATGATCGTTGCTAAACGATTGGCGCTATAAATCACCAGGGTCTTTCGTGATAAAATATATTGCCTCGACTTACCTCCATTTCGTCCGCCTGTTTTGGAACCAGGTTTTCACCTGCGCGTCCGTCATCTTCAGGGATTTGGCCAACGCCGCCCGCTCGGCGGACGCCAAGTACTTTTGTTTGTGAAAACGCTTCTCCAGCTCGGCGATCTGCAGCCTCGTGAAGCTGGTCCTCGGTTTCTTCCTCTTCGGCGGCGTCCGGTTCTGATAGGGATGACCGATCCGCCTAGGAAACGCTCCGGCCACTAAGTCAAGAAAGAGGAAAAAGATTGTGAGGTTGATATACTATTTTGTCGATAACATTCTATCGCTATTAGGTCAGCATCTTTAAATGTAGGAGCGTTTAAATCAAACAGCTTGTCGATACGTTTAAAGAAATCTTAATTGAAGTGACACATAACGCTCTATGTACGGAAAGAAATTTACTGGAAATATAAGGAACTGTCAACGAGAAATGTGTCGTGTCATAAAGAGATATGCCGGCGTTTTATTATTCATATACTCTTCCATATCATTACGATATTAATGTGAGATAATCGATGGGGTTTGTACTAGATAGACTGACAAAGTTTTTGACGGACGATATCGTAATTTACGTTCGTCGAACATCGCTCACGCTTAATATCCGTTCGTTCCGTCTTCTATTATGCCCCGATGGAGCCGGCTATCGGTGTCATTAAGCACTTATCTCCCTTGGCGTATTGGCGTAGTAATAGCGCGCGAGTAACTACGTTAAACGCCGCGTGCGAGCGAATGGATTTGCATATGTGATGAGAAAGTACGCGAGATTATTAGCAATCTTTCACGAGGATACCATCAGGCCGGATACCCAATAACCCGCGCGACCGAGTATCCGCGAGTTTGCGAGAGCAAATCGACGCTTCTCTATCAAATCCCTAATGGATTAAAAGGACGGTATATCCGAGGAGAATTCGTACGTTAAAGTGAATTTAGCGATTGCGTTAAGAAGCTCGACGATCCACGTTTCCGCGATTGCGCGTTTCATTCTCTCTGCCTCGCCAAGGGGGGCTTCGAATTATTCGCCGAATTAATTAGGAGGAATCGCGATAACGCGGGAATGTAATCTCGCGCCGTGGATTATCGCGAATCATGTCTGCGTCCGAACGAGCTTCGTATTTATAAGAAACAATCGTCGACGTACTACTTATTTCGAATGCAATTTCGAGACGGAGGGATATATATTCAACGTACAATAACGGCCTACATTTCCAACTTTGATTTACTGCTAAATAACACGAGTAATACGCTCCAGGAACCCCTCTTATTACGGCCTCCCTCTTCCCTCTCCCTCTCCCTCCCCCTCACGAACTCGATCCGAGGATCGCGTGCGTTTAAGCGATATTTATACGAATACACGAATGAATGTCGGATATTCTATCGAGATACATTTCTTTCCTTTCGACGCGACAGCGCCAACGCGAAAGAAAAAAATAAGAGAGAATTTTCTGCCGAGAAAATACGATACATATACGAATTAACCGAGAGTATCTCTTCTCTTGCGCATTTCTCGTCTCCCGCATAATTTGCTGCAAAACCGAGTGGAATCATCGTTATAAGGGGTAAAAGGGCCATCGAGCGAATATTATCCCATTACGCGCCCCCTTTTTCCGCACCCCCGTTTTACCCCTTTATCGCCGGCTTCTCGTTCAGAAATAGATCTCATCTCGAACGATCCAGATAATAATCTCATTTTAACGCGTTCATTCGCGATTTCCCTCATCGATCTATAAACGTCAAAATCAGACGAACCGCGATACCTCACGCTTATTCTCCGTAAAGTAATTAACTACCTATAAATAAATATCTCTGACAGATCTCCTTAAATGTATTCAGGAGGAAAAGGGGGACGGGGGGATAAAAAAAAGAGGATAAAAAATGCGCCCACGCAATTAGTCATCGTCCGATCAATTTTCACTCGATTCGCCTCGTGATTTGCGCGAAATGCATGATTTATACACCATATGTAATCAGCGATCCGCGATTACGCTTCGAGGCGCGTGTATACATATACAAAACATGCACCCGCGACATAATGACTACAATTGATAAATGATTCGAGAGAGACCGCACATCGGGGGAATATTCGCCCGATTGATTTCTCACAATTGCCCCGGTGCAATATGTCGATGCGGCGACGTGCGAGCGAGCGGGCGCGCGCAATTATGATGATACGCGGCCGAGCGTCATCATCATCTTCGTCATCATCAAGAAAAGAACCGACCGCACACACCATATTTCGCTCTCTCTTTGTTCCCGCGCGACCACTCGCGACCACCCGCGTAATTCGCGCGCGAGCTTCGACCTCACATTGGCCTCTCACATTCTTCTTATCCCGCTCGCGCGCGAAAGGCTCCCTTGCGTCATCGTTCTTGCGCTTATTAGGACGATATAATCGCGTAGAGTAGCTATTATACTTCGTTATATTATCGCGGCGTATTAGACTAGCGCCAATGCGGTTTCTCTCTTACATATACATACACATATTTTCCCTCTCTCTTATAATCCACTCGTAATTACCTTCGCGAAATGATCAGACGCACACCTGTACAAGGATTCGCAAAAGGTCCGACCAAACTTTCATGACATGGATGAGATGATGGAAACGTTTGACGCAAATGAGGATAATATCCATATTTCTATAAAGATAGGAGCTTATATTTCTTTAACGGGAGCGATAATGGGACGATTATCCATCTTCTGATCAAGTTATCGAAGTAACTAAAAGATTAAAGAATACAAGAAAGCGATATATTATATTAATGATTTTTTTTATCGCGACAAATTGTCGATCGTTGTCTGCTACACGACATTGACGCGTTAAATACGCGTCATTTATGCTTCTTTTCTTATTAGTTTTTTTTTTATTGGTGATATCTTGCGAGTCTATGGACACAGAATCGTCTCGACGATGTTTACTATATCGAATAGCACATACGATCGATGGCGAAGAATTAATTAATGGCGTTTGTTACGAGGCGAGGAAGAGGAACGGCCTCCGCCAAAGTGACCGGGAACTTTTGATATCGAGAAAGGGGGAAAAGAGAGATGCGACCGTCTCGTAAAACCAATTAGACCTCCTCTCTGCCAGCCATAACTCAGCGTTTGACGATAACGCTCTCGATTCCTGTTAATTAACTGCGTTTAAGGCGCCGCTTGTTTCCAATCTGACGACATTCAAACGTGGACGTGGACTCGCATCGCGGCCAGGTATTAGAAAGCAAATCTATTAAGGATTAATGAAATTTTGCGTCGACTCGTTTCTCGAAAAATATAAAGCCGAGAGAAAAGAAGACGTGTATATTCGTCTTTGTTTGTATTCTTACGAAATTGCTTCGTGTTTGATCGCGCTTTCGTGTCACATTCGACGATGTCGTTGTACGAAGTCGCCATGGTTTGCGTGTTTAACGACGGTTTAGTCGTCGCGATTTGTCAAACGGTTAAAGCGCGACTTCGGAAATACTTTGCCGTCGAATCTTTGTGTTCACAACTTCTGCGTCGACGATTCCCGACGCTAAAAATTACTACCATCGAAGTAATACTTTCGAAAGGAGAAATTTTTATATTTTTAAAAGAAGGAGAAAGACGAGATAGAACAAAGTATCATAATATAGAGTGGTTTTTTATTATGTAGCGAAGAAAATAAAAGACATAATAAAATTAATATCTCATATTGTTTAGAGATAAAATATTAAAATATTTTATTGGATATTGTGTGAAATATTGCTTAAAAAATTAAAAGCATGTTTCTCTACTTATCGAAAAATTATAGGCTTTCAAAAAGAGCGCATTAAATTGCAAATTACACGAAATATAAAATTTATTGCAATGTGGTAATTCTGTTCGATATAATAATTTGCAAAGTGTTTCATCCGCAGAAAACTCTTATGTAAAGTTACGTTAAGTTAGATAAAGACATTCAGTATTTTTATTATCATCGAAATCTGGTCATCGCTTTTATTATGATAATTCAAGTATTATCGCAGCAGTAGTGAGAAATTCAAGCTAGAGTCGAAGGTTTTCGTATTGCCAAGTAAGAAATATCACGAGAAAGTATGTTCACCAGAAGACTAATGTAAGGGCATGTTCGGGGGTGGTCGTAAAAACAAGATGGCGGTACGTCGCCGTAAAATGATCAACGTAAATAAATGCGAGCGCACATACACAGCCTCCTGGAAAAAGTCATCGACGTATTTTCAGTTCGCATTTAAAGATTTGCCAACCTTTTGTATACTCGTCAAGCGAAAACGCCGATCTTTAATTTCTATCTCTAATCTCCGTGCAACAATTATCGTTAATTTTATCTATAATTGATACGTTGGGGGATATATCCTATTTGTCGATCGCTATTATGTATTTTCGTTAATTGGTACATCACATCCAAAATACTCATCGCGCGTCGATTAATCCGCTCGGTGATTTCAGTGACTTCGATACAGAAATGTACATTATAAAATTAACCAACTAATAGTGAAATATAAAAATAATTAATGGCGATTCATCGGTTCATTCTCTTAAAAAGTGCCTGGACAAACTGTCCATCAACTAATTTTCATTATTTCGAAGAATTTATGAAAATATCGTATTCTCTTCGTATAATCTGCAAGTTTCGAATTTTTAGCTACTGTAACAATATAAGGAAATCTCTGAAATATAACTCTTTTTTTGAGATGACGGTAATCGCGTCAAAAAATCTCTACAAGCTTTCGATGCAGCGAGAGAAAAAGACGGAAAAAATCTAATCAAGATTGGTAGATTTTCCACGAAACGGTTTCGTCTTCGGTGACCTACTGAGCTTGTATCATAACCTTTGTCGACGACGATGACGGTTCCTCCCGCGACCGAGAAAGAGACCAGGCTTGGAATCATCATGGATGATGCAATCGCGCGTCGCTGTCGCACAGCGGCGAACTTAGAGAAAGTCATTATACTTTGAGCACGATCTGCCTGGTAATGGAGTTTGCGGCCTTCAAAGTAAATTGTTTTTCTCGTGCGCAGCGCGAGATTCCACGACAACCGCGGTCGAAGTCGTTGAAGAGGAGAAGATCCCGCGGCTTCTCTCTGTGTTTCGCGCTCGAGGCACTTGTCGCCAAACCTCGACCCGAACCCTCTTAATCCTTTCGAGATAATCCTGCGAAGCGCTCTGTTTATCCTCTTTAGTTCTCGAGTTAATAGTTTTCGAACATATTTCACGGTCTGCGTAAATTCTTCGTCTTCTTTATTTTCGTAGTCTCGATCGTAGCTTTTCTTAATTTTTTTTATTCCGACAATTTCCGTTTCTATCAAATTTATTTTAAAAATCAAAATTAAAATATAATAAAAGATAATTCGACCGCGCGAACTCGTTACTTTTTCGCTCGAAAGCTCAATAATTATTCCGTCGAGATGTCCGTCCCGCACGTGGCTTCTTCAGGTCTTAATTGCACGGACGCAAAGTTGTGAACTCGGCGGGATCCATAAATGAAATAAGGATGCAAAACACGCCGAGAGGTATCGCGCTCGCTGAGGATAATAACACCGGGAGTCTCTCTCTGGACATGCAATTTCAGATGCAACGCTATCCGTAGCTGCATCTTTATGAGGGATTTGCTAAAAGTATCGCGTCGAGCTTCCATCCGCTGCGAAATCTACACGTATTTAGAAAATGCCGATATATGTTTAAACATACACGCACGCATCGTCGACAAGGTGTAATTGAACCGACGTAGCAGACAGCTAAAGGGCACTAAACGGATTCGTAGAAAGCATATTCCATTCTATAAAATTACCTTCTACAACCCTCGTCTAAATATCGCCGTCTTAGACACGTTTCCCGTATGTTTGTCTCGCTCAACCTCGGCTTCGCCACATTTGGTCTCCCCTTTTCTATCTCTCGACAATCTAGTGCTTGCCTCGAAGAAATACACTTTCCTAACGAGAGATTAATAAGGATTGATATAAGTTTAGTTATCGTCGGATGTTTGTATTTGATGAAAAGAATAAACGTGAGAAGAATAAGCTATCCGTTTTACGAGCGCGCGATTTCTATCGGATAAAGAATAAGTGGAATATTGTACAATATTTCCAACAGCGCGTACTGGTTTGTGCGTTATTGTAGGTGAAATTAGATGCCCTTTTCGTAATTAAAGCCGTTCGAGGAATCGCGGCGAAGCGTTACGCGGTGCGGGCCTGCAAAGGATAAGTGTATACGATAATGGGAGTGCTGGTGCTTTGTTAGTACTTAATTAGACGAAAGAGAAGGGGAATGAAAACTAAACGTTTCCTGGAATGTAAATTCGATGCGCTTCCAATCG
This sequence comes from Prenolepis imparis, assembly GCF_030444845.1. Taxonomy (NCBI): domain Eukaryota; kingdom Metazoa; phylum Arthropoda; class Insecta; order Hymenoptera; family Formicidae; genus Prenolepis; species Prenolepis imparis. The sequence continues at coordinate 20,386,303 of NW_028141159.1, read as the reverse complement.
TGAAAATTGTTCGAGATATGCCGATAAAAGATACACGTTTTATAGTCTTTAAACTATGTTACTCTCGATCTTTACGGGGGAAGGTTAATGAAATGCATTATTTCTCGCCGGAAGAAAAATTTCCACGAAAGAGATATCTCGTTTCCTGCCGATATTTTTCTCACAACATGAAGCGACGAATTCTTCAGCGCTTCTTCGTCTTTTGCACTTATTTTATCTCGCGTCTATTTGTCCGATTGATTCCTTATTTATAACGATTCAATATGTATACATATACATATTGTATAAAGATCAATGTAAATGTGATAAAAATATTCCAGAGTGACAGATTTTTTTTAACCAAACGTAAGATTAATTACTTTGTTTCGGTGTGTTACACATTTTTTACGGTGCTAAGATAAGATCTCCCGTTCGACAAAATTTGCGCCTCGCGCCTAAAGATTTAATTAACCGATCGTTATGTAACGTTGAAAACTTTTCCAACTTACAGAGAAGGGACTCGTCTCGCGTTCGCGTTTCTCGCGTCGATTGGAAAAGGGAGATGTGAGAGTCGCGAGCACCGATCATTTCTCAAACTCTATAACTTGATATAGACTCCCTCTTCCCTCCATCCCTCTCGACCTGGGTGGTAAACGGAGGAGCGAGAAAACTGCGGTGCCTTACATTATCGATATTACGAGGCGTCGATAAAAAATCGCATAAAATTAAGCAAGCTCTCGCACGTGTTCGCGATAAAATTCAATACCTTTAGCCTATGGGTATCTGCCAGTGGTTCTCAGTGGCATCTCTCTGCTTTTTCGCCGTCAAAACGAACGTTTAATTCGCCGGTGAACATTTTTATAGAGAGTTGTTACGAGAGATTTCGGGAGGATTCGCTACAATAAAGTCATAATTGTACGCTCAGATCTTGTTGTTCTCAATCTTTAATTATCCTATCTTTAAATTGATCAAATACAGCACGCTTGACGTTAATATTTTAAATATAATAGGAGAGAGAGAGAGAGAGAGAGCTGTCATTATACGTATTTTTTATACATTTTTTATATGTTTTCTTGTTTTCGTCGAGTATTTATTCTCGCATGTCGCGAGAACCTAATACGTTCCTCCCCCGAGTTCTAAATAAGACCGAATTCGCTGTATTATTTAAAGTAACCCTAAAGTAAGACCATCATATATATTCTAAATGTATCGTAAACCGCAGCGTGTATAAGTTACCCCGTATTCTCATGCGCGCATAGGGATAAACATCTCGTACGCGTTTCATCGATTCAACAGCGCGTTAATTATAATATCTCCTCACATTTTTTTGACAGCGCATTTCATTATATTTTTATTATTCGATTGCTACTAGTTTTAAGAATCTTCTAAATTCGCAATGAGTCAGGGGGCTTAATATCTTATTTATAAAAATGCTTGGATCGCTTGCCATCGTCACACGATTAATTAAATCACGCTATAGATAATATTCGAGGAAATACGAGAGATTCGCGGCGGATTTGTCAGTCACGTCCATACGTTATATGACGAGCGGCAACGGCGCGATCAAGGTCTACCGAAATTCGCTCTGACGTGCCACCGAAGACCCGACGGCAAATCCCACCGATTTCTCCGGGGACTGGAAAAAAATCGCGAATGATATGCCGGAAACCGTAACGTCCCGGCGGCGTTCGCCCCGTACCCGCGATAAAATATCGTCAACGTGCGGCCCCCGACGCGTTTTTTCGACGTTTTTTTTCGACATGTACCGGCCAAAAGATTCGCCGCCCGCTGCAGGTCTCTGGGGATGCGTTCGATCGACGCGAGAGACAGGAGAGGGCAGATTCCGGCCGATTTCTCGTATATCTCGCACGCGAGCCACTTTGTTTCGCGAGTGGCCGGTCAATCAATCGATTCTCCCTCGTTTGAAAATATCGCGTTTTGCACGCGCGAGTGTCCGAATCGCGTTCCTTTGTAAACACAGCCGGTGTCGAGACCGATGAGTTGTTACGTAGCGTAACGAAGCCTGAGACTTTCGAGTTGCTTAGGAACGGAATCGCGAATATTGGAGTAGAGGAGCAATATTCGTAATTTACCGCGAACATATTTTGTATTGTAGTAGTTGTAGTAATATTTTATGTTGCGCTCTAGAAATTATATTATACTTCACCGAGCAGAATATAGAGGCTCGATAAAGTAAAAACAAAAAGATATAGCAGAAAATATTATAATAAAAATAATGCAGAAAGTAAAAGGAAATATTAGAAAAATACGTATAAATGAAACAAAAGAACAAGCTACATAAAAAGGAAATACACAAAATTTATAATGAAAAAATCTAATTAAATGAAAGAATGATTAAAGAAACTAAGACTGATTAGTGTGAAACGCGTGCAAAATAAATTAATGATTTAGATTGCAAGTTCTTGTCGTTCGCTAATTTCGTAAAAATGTGAAATGTCCTTTAAATTGGATAGAGGGACCATTACGTCGAAATTGTGTACCACCTCGTAAACCTCGTAAAATACGACGAGAACGATCCGATTCGCCGTATCTCGACCCAAATCGGAATCGTTTCGAGATAACCGACTCTCGCTCTCTCGCCGTCTACGCGAAATAATTGTCTGCAGCGAAATTAAACTGAAGTCACGTTAATTATATAACTCCCCCGCGCCGTTGTTGGGCAATGTTGGGGGTCCAGCGCAAATGCGCGACCAGCGAACGCGCGAGAGGAACGAGAGCGATGATGGACGAGCGCGCCTGACCTTACGGGGGCTGCCAAGCTCGCCCAACGAAATCCCTAACTCAACGCTAACTCGATCAGTCAACGCCCACCGTTGGCCCGCGCCGTTGCTCGGCTCTAATCTGCCTCCAGATTAATTACTACGTAATGCCAGCCTGAATAATTATCGTTTCTACGGAAACCCGCCCGCGCCCATATTCGCATACGTGCTCTCCTTGCGGTATTTTCTCTGCCTCTCTCTTCTACCTCTCGCGTTTCCCCCAAAATGTGCAAACGTACATCTATACGTATATGTAACATCTGATTCTATTAAGTTCTATTAGATTTAACGAGTAATTTTGCAGACAGATAGAGAGGAGATAGAAGAAGATGCGATATATTTAATAGAAATAATTTAATTATGTTTTTATCTATCTAACTGAAAATTATAATCATTAAAAACTGTTGAGAAAATGCTTTAAGCGGTTGCAATAGAAAGTCCGTTGGCTCGATTTTACAGTATTTCACTTGTACAAGTGCGAATGCAATTACGTTTTACACGCATCGTTTGTTGCGATTACCGTTTCTTCAAATATAAGACATGTTTCCCTTCTCTTCAAACTTTTTACTGCGATAATAAAGTGCAAACTTTAACAAAAGATATGAAACATAATAGAAGTAATTGTACTGCATATTTTTGCATTCTTACATTTTATGTAATTTATATATTAATTTGCTATTAATAACTCTTGCCACAGATAATAAATTAACTTTTTTTGCGAACAATCTGAATAATTCTGTTATTAATTTTCGCGTCCATTAACAGATAAATATCTTCTCCTTCTCAAGTGAACACAATTGAAAGATAAACATCGTCTAGGAAAAAATAATTATTTGTAATTTTCGAATTGTCGATTTGCAATAAATAAATCGATATTTTGGAGAAGACAATATCTGTATTTCTGAGAGAGAGAATATATATATTTCATGAATATATATTTATATTAATTTCTTTATTATTATATTTATATATGTATTATTTTTAAATTATTTTATATTTATTATTATTTTAAAATTTATCGATTTTTATATTAGATTCTCCGATGCGTGTGTGTATCGTCGAATAGCTCGGTGATGTGGGAGCGGACTGTCGTGAACCGAGTACCGTACAGGTCAATTGCCTCCCATGTTACGCTTCCGCTAGAAGCGATCCGAAAAATTAAATGCGCATCTAGCGCACTAAATAGCACGGCATAATCAGAGCTTTCGATGCGAGTGTAAATTACAGTAATACTGGGAAACGTTTTTCCGCGCCTCGCGGCCGTTCACAGCCGAGATTGGCACAAGAAATATATATATATATATATATATATATATATATATAAAATGTGCGAATATGAACTACCGTAAATCACAGTCCAGTCCCTCGTGCAAAAAGATCCGCGATTAATATCCATCCGACCTTGAGCCTCGGCAGCGCGTTTCTCGATATATCCGACCTCCAAAATTTCCCATTTCTAAATAGCTAATAAACAGGCCCCTACCGTAATTCGTAATAATTCGTATCTACCGCTCCGCTACCGTCCGCGGCCACCGAATTCGCCGTCGAATCGAGAACAAAACGAGCACGTATATACATATGAACGCATAATTTCTTTCTTTTTTTTAACTTCTTAAATAACCCTACCCCGTAATTTCTAATATTTCATTGAAACACGAGGAAAGCACGCTCGTGCGGGAGTATGTGGCAAGTATGGGGCCCCGGGGGCCGCCGAAATACATATTAGAAATTGCGGGTTTTGCGGGCTACCGCATCTCTCTATATACGTATAGCACACTTTAATTCATTCGTATACACATTCGCCTACGGACATATATATATATATATATATATATATATATATATATTTGGACAATTCCATCCGCCGCGGCATCGACGGATTCTGGTTTTCAGGTTTCGGTCACGCGATGCCTTTTTTCTCTGTTCCCGGTACCCGCTTATCTTTGGGCCCGAGGCACCGATACACCGCGCCGTTTTCTGTACCTTCGTGTGTTGTCGGTCGTATAAGCTAACTTTCCGAAGCTGGGAAGAAGACCTCATCTCCTCTCTTTCGTTCTCTCTATATCTCTCTCTCTCCTGCGGGATAGTTTGCCTCAGAAGAGTCGACGGCGACGATTCGATCGATCCTTCCTGGATCGGAGAACGCACTGGGGATTTTTTTTATACGCGTACAATATCGTCTCGAGTGTACATTGCGATCGTACACGCCATTACGTAAGAGGAACCGGTCTTGCTCGTCTGCAAAAAAAAAAAAAAACGAAAAAAAATAGCTCTCGAAACGAATTCGCCGCGCACGTCCGCGTTTCGTGCCATTGTGCCGTAACTGTTTCCCAGAAGGGCGCAAATCAGAGAAGTAATATGCGGACGTAAAAGTGCGAAGGCCTAATTATTATTGAACGCCTCTTTCTCTCTTTCTCTCTGTCCGCGCAGAGCGTACATTGTAGAAAATTACTGTTGCGAGCCCGCAACAGAGCAAGTTCCAAACTCCGAGATGGGTCCACAGACTCATCGCCCGAGGATCCATCATCGGACCCGCTCTTTGGCCGTTGCGTGGTAACTACAATTGAAGAGTTCAATTAGAAACCGGTCCGGGTTAGCCGAGAGCTAAACAATTGAGACAATATATACAGTCGGACTGTAGAAGATGTCGAAGATGCGTTCGCGAGGCGCTCTAGTTCTAAAGAGCTCACAATCAGTCTGATGATCGTCATTTTTGTTACATCTCTGAATATTCAAAATTCCAGCTAAAGGAGCTGCTTATTGATCATGCATTCCTACGTGTAGTTTGTGCGCTCTCTTTGTGTAAGATAAATTTAATAAGCCGTGGCGAAACGCGAAGCAATAGCGAAAATGTGAATTTTAATAAGTGCAATTTCACGAGCTTAATCTTCGCATTTCTCGGCGCTGTTAGAGTTGTTTTTAATAGGATTCTTTATTCGCGACCCACTCTCGATTTACCATTTCGATTAATCGGTAGTCAATAAAGTGTCGATTTACTGAAAATAGAATGCATTCTGCCGAAATAATTCTACCTTTCGCGAGATCTCGATATGTCTTGTCAATTAATTGGCGATATAAAACTGTATTCTCGAAAGTAAATTCGTGCTGTTAACGGACTATTTTTTCAGAATAAGAATTTAATCACGTATTGTGTATGAGATTTTTAAATTTTTACGAAATTCACTATTTTTTTACGCGACAATCGCATAAGTTATTGTAATCGTCAAAGTGCATTTTTGAGGAAGAGAAGTATGACTCCGAAGCATTCGTAGAATCGTTTGAGGCTATTTTTAACGACGAACGCATTCTACCAGTCGCATTGGCGTAGTTCTTCAGGCTCGTTTTGTCTCAGGTTGTGTTGATTTTCCTTTCCGGAAAATTATCGCGCGTAAATTAGGGTCCAAAAGCAATAAACGATTGTCATTATCACAACAACAGCGAGTAATGCATGTATTAAGATTTTGTGTCACTCGTAAAACACGTAATAAGGTACATGGTATCCAAAAGATAATGAGAACTGATACAGAAGTACTGTATAAAGATAAGAAATGTGTTATTATTTTACGCGACTTGAGTCATCATTATAAATATACTACTATTATGAACCATTAGATATGTAAATTATCTATTCCGCTTATATATCATTTATATTCCAGTTATATGCATATTAATTATTGACTCGATTGAGCCAAAGTTGGGTTAAAATATAATAAAATTAATGAATTTATATATCGCGCTATATAGTCGATTAAAAAGTTGAAACGAATAAATTTGAAGTAACAACAAAAACAACAGTACCACTCCTTCGTCTGCTTCGTTTCGCGAAGCTACGCCGGTGACTAAACAGCTGGAAGAAGCTATTCGGCTTGCAATCAGAGCGAGACGATTATGTCAAATCGGCAAGATTGTTTCTCCGGAAGATAAATTGCAATCTGCTTTCGCGATAATAGTTATATGTCTGAATTTTATTAACGCTTTGTTTCGAAAAATTTCTTCTCGAATTCGATTTGTTTCTCTCATCGTTTCACGACGTCGCGTTGAAAAACTCCTAGATATGTGAACGTAAAGAATCAACGTAATAATGTTGATGAAGAGAATCGAGCGATTAAGATCTCTGCTTATAATTGTTTCGGATTTATGTAGCGCGACGTCTTAATCGCGACGCGGCACTTCCGGTCCCGACCCTAATCGAGTGCGGCGTGTCATTTCAGTGTCAAAATGACAGATAGCAGGAAGTAATTGAGGCAAAGAAGCACAAAGCAAATAATGATACGGTTTACCCTTCGCTCGTCAAGTGAAACTTTATGCGCGCTTCTGTACTTTATATCCCGCGAGTTAAATCACTTTCGGAAAATGTGCGTCACGATCGATCCGACGAAAACACCCCGTTCCGATCGCCGTAATATGTCAAATAAATGGCAGCACAAACGCAATTAGCATTTCCGCCTCGTTTCGAGCGCGATTGCGATGTAAATAAACGACTTTAATTATTCAAAGTATATATGCGTCGTACATGATTTTTTAATTATAATTTCACGTATATCGATCACGTTATATTTAAAAAAAAACTGCTTGTATTGTGTATATTATGCATATATTAATATCCGCGTCTTATAAGGAAGTGCTTTCTCCTGCGATCTTAAATTATAATCTTCTTAAGCAAAAATTATAATGAGACGCCTTTTTTTTGACAAGCGTTTAATCTTTCACGCACGTCGTGTCTTTGCAATTGATTTTTACGATATCTACGATCGAAAGAAAATTCGCGATATCTCCAGGATTATCCCTAACTGCAAAAATTGTATTGTGTCGATCGACATTCGCAGAATAGTAGACATGTATAAAAACGTATACATTTGAAGGATTATTTCGTTTCATTGCGTGTCGATGCTCCTCTCTCTCTCTTTGGCAGGCATTAAGCGTACTTCGAACAAAATAATCGGGCGGGAGAATAATGTTGCTCGTACGCATAAATACATTTCACTCACGCCACGCGAGTAATAGCGGGTTTCATTACCCGCACGAAAAAGTCGGCGCATTGCGGAGAGAATGTAAACGCTAATTATGTATTTTGCACGTACCTGTATTTTAACGTTTTACACTTTTATGTCCCTTTGCCCGTGTGCAATGATCGCGCCCGCGTAATGATCCCTCGGCTCAGCAACATTTCCCGTATATATCGTATTTCTCTCTCTCTCTCTCCCCCGATTAAAGCAAATTAAAATTATACCTTCTAAGAGAGTAGGAGACAGATATGTATTACGAGTTTAAATTGCTTTCGCAAATTACAGATATCTCGAAAGCACGCGGTGAAACACGAGGCACTTGGAGTAACAGAAAAAGTTTTTCCTTTTTTTCTTTTCGCGACTTAATCACGTTTATAAATTGTATACGTATGTTTGTACGAAATACATACAAAACTGTTGCATTTTTCATTGCTCTCGTTTGCGTGACGAGTGACTGATATTTTGCGCCATTTGCATTGGATTAAAACTCCTGATTCTGAGTTCTCGAAACTCTCTCTCTCTCTTCTTTCCGCAGTGTATATAATATAATATCGCCGAATAGAAATAGAAATTAGAGATCGCCAGGATCTAACAAGTCGAAGAGAACAAAAAGGGTTATCGAAGCTAGATAACGTAACGTGACGACTTCGGCTTGTCCGCACCACCATTAAAGTGTCACTCGGTGTCTTCGACAATTTCGTACCGGGCTCTGATCGCGACGACGGCGCGAGTGAATAATTCGCCGCTAATACATAATTGATATCCTCTATATACGGTTAGCAGTCGCGAAGTGCAGTAATGACACCAAGTAGAGACCCATACCTCTCTCTAGCCCGGTCGCCGTCTAAAGATATACCCATCCCAATTAGAGGAATTGACATCGGTGATCGCCGACGCCGACCGGGAACGCCTCTCGTCGTTCTCTCTTTCTCTGTCTCGTTCTATCGTCTCGCTTTATATTTCGTCACTCGATTCTCATCGAACGGCCGGTTCAATCCCCGCTGGGATATATAACACTGGGAATTAATAATATCTGACAATCTCGCTAATTGCATAAATTATCTGTTCCTTCTGCATCATGTAAGTGAGACATATAATTCGATCGAATATATATATATATATATATATATATATCACATGCACGATCGTTATCTCGCCGCGGAGATAGTATAATAATATAATGGCGAGAGAAATAAGTAAAGCAATTAATGTTTCAGGCAGTTTTCAATAGCTAATATCTTTTTTTCACCAAGATATCGCACCGTAGAATATAATTACGCGAATTATACATTTATGTAAAGCCGATATTTAAATAACTGCCGGCGAGAGAAAGAGAAAAAAGAGTGAGAGAGAGAGGGATACAAATGTATCTTTCATTAGATATATGTTTTTTGTTAAATGAGCATATTTTTAAACTATCCAATGTATTTTTAAGTTTTATTTTCAACTTATCTAGAGCTGTGTGTGTGTGAGAGAGAGAGAGAGAGAATCTAATAAAATTACGACGCTACTTTGGACTTCATTGAAAATTAACTAAGACACTTATTCATCTTTATTTTAAAACGACGCTACTTTGCGCATTACGATAAATTAATGAAGATCGATAATACAATGTACATTGAAATATCGCTATTTCGTAATTAAAAACGTGATTTGAAGAACTCTCTAGTGGAACGAAATGCTTAATTTTAATTTTCTCTCTTGCTACTCTCTCGAGAATATTTGAAACGTCATTTACTCGAGACAGAATCATCTCGCTTCAAAATCAAGATACAACAACGAGATATATCAGTAGCAGTAGTCGATAACGATCTACATACGTTTATCAAAAGTACATCTTATTTTCATTTCGCAGCTGTAAAACTTTCGAGACTAAACGCACGTTAATCTGACAAGGAAAATTTTCTCCCCTCCACACACGCAATGTTGATTTTACATTGCATTAATATTAACTAAATGTAAATTTATGAATTTAATTCTGAGAAAAGAGAAAGTGAAGACGAAGAAGAATCTTCGCACGCGAATTTCTTTTAAGGATTATACCGAGGGATCATCGAAGTTTCGATAATCGAGTTATTTGCTCGAAATAGAAATATTCAGGAGATTCGTCTGCTGACTGAGATAATAATTTTCGCAACATCAATTTTCTCATTAATAAGAAAGAGGAACTTAACACGTTTAATCTTCCAATTTATGCAATATATATATATATACATATAATCAGTTAATCCAGAGAATTATTATCTCTATATGTCAGAGCACACGCATGTCGCTAAATTACCTTATATACTATATACCTGCTAGTCTATCCTTGAGATGCGGATGCGGCTGCAGGGGATGCGCGGCGAGGTTCGCCAAGATGCTCGCCCTGTGGAGACCCGCCGCCGCGGCCTGTTGCTGACTGTGCTGGAGGGCCTGGAGGCTCCAGGGTGGTATCAGGGTTTGGGCAGGTAGAGCGCCGTTCGCGCCCGGTGGCCGGTGCGCCGGTACCCTTATGACCCCGCCGCCGGTGTAGATGAGATTGGTACCAGTAGGAAAGAGCCGGAAGGGAGCGAGGAGATCCGCCGCCGAGGCGCAGTGAATGGACGCGGACGAGTTGGCGCGAGTATCCGGTGTGCTGTCGTCGTCGTCCTTCTCCGACAGCTTCTCCTCGGCGTCGTGGCCCCAGGACCGCCTGCCATCGTCCAGGATGCCGCCTAGGGACGTCTGATTGTTGTTGTTGTTGTTATTGTTGCCCTCCTCCCAGGACCATTTTCTCTCCTTGTCGCTGTCCGGCTCTTCCGAGGAGCCCGGGCTTTTCGGAGGGTTCCGGATGCCGCTGTCACCCAGCAGACGACTTATGCTGAAAGGGTGGCTCCGGGAAGAGTCGTTCGGCAACGTTCTCGCGCCGGTTTGGCTCGGGGGCGGCGAAGTCGAGCACTCGGACGTCTCCTGGGACACGTGACGGCCGTCGTGGCTCGCGTAATTTCGCGGACTGCAGCTACGAGAATCCGAGTCGTCCACGTTGATCTCCTCCGTCGCGTCCACGTCGCTGTCGCCGCGTTCCGACATGGTCCCTCTTTCTCCTCGCGAGAACTCGGCGCTTGGTATCGGCTTCCGCGAGAAAAGATAATTTTACGTTTCAAACGGCGGGTGTCTTCATCGAGTCGTCTCACGCGGTTTACAGCGTTTCGCGAAACGAATGATGGTCGTGGAAATAAATGATCGGGAATGTCGGATGGAGAAGATTAATTCGGAGAGAGAAGTTTTTTTTTTCGGAGGACTAGATTACGATGGATTCAAGAGTTCGATGAGCGCGGCGAGCGTTTAAATTTATCGCACAACGAGTTTGATCTGGACCACCTAATAAATTTCCCGTTGAACGGCGGCCATTTTGTTTCTACGCATGTATACCGACACTGGTATCGTTTATATACACGGAAGAGAACTTACCGAGATATATTCATTTCTCCTCAAATTTTTTTCTCGCTAATTCACTGTCTTTTTCTCTCCACTCTTTTTCTCAACCAATTTGAGATGCAACATCCCAACGCGAATTTTCACTGATTTCGCTCACTGACTCGCAGCAATAACAATCCTGTCCGTGTCGATGCACCAATTCTGTGTCTTCAGAAACTAAAATCCATCCTCGAATCACGTCTCTTTTCCATAAGGCGAATCTGGAACCAACGAGCCTCTTTCGAGGCTGGTCTCTCTGTCATCTTGGACGAAGAAATGTCTCTCTGCTGTTTCGTGGGTCACTTTACGTCGATCGCAAACCGTATTGAGAAAATTCTTTTCCTCTCGAAAAAAAAAACCCGATCCCACCAAGTCCGAGTCTTGACAGATCTCAGTCTCAGATTTTAGAAACTTAACTTCTCGAGAACACTAGATGAAAGACTCTCGCGACGAAGGACTCTCGCACTTCATAAAAACATAACAGGTCGCGTTCGCCGGATCATCCGAACGGGGGAAACTCGTTCTCCGTTTAATCAGCGAAACTCGGAATCCTCGATGGTTTAACCGGAGCGCCGGCGAGTGCGTGATTCCGGATCGGTCGCGTCGAGAGAGACCAGACGTTGTGAGGGCACCGGTGAAGCCAGATGGTTTATCCCTACCAGGACGACGAGATGCGTCGCCGACTCCCGGCACCCGGATTCCGGGTAGCCTCGCCCACTGTTGGTTGTTCCAACCAATCCAACGACGACTTTGTACGCCCACGGACCCGCGCATTGGTCGCTGTTAAATTGATACCTATTTAACATTTGAGCAGAATGTTGCAGGCGCGATCGCCTTTTTCCCCTGTATTATTTATTGCTCGATCGTCGTGCCTCCTTTTTTCGCCCCCTTCTCTCGCAGTTTCCGCCGCTTCTTTCCTTCGCGTTTCTTCTCCTGCCGCGTTCTCCACGGACAGTCCTTATAGCTATCTCCTGCCCTCTTACTCTCTCACCGCGTCGCATCGAGTCGAGGAAGTGGCGGGACTTAATTACGGAGAATATTCTTACTACCCTCTCGCCCTCTCCTCTCCACCCTCTCTCTTTTCTTTTTTCTCTCGTTTGTTCATCCCGTCCTATTATCGTATCATGGGTGCCATGAGGAGAATGCAAGAGCAGCAAAGTTGCGTCTCTTTAATTTTAGATGTACGAGCGATATGTTTAGACGTATGAGAGCGGAAAGAAAAGAGGTGTCATTTATCAATACTTGTTTTTAATTCTTTTCCTCAAGAAAAAAATTTCTTTCTCTCTCACTTACTCATTCACTCACTTACTCTCTCTTATTGTCAGTGAAAACAAGGATCGCAAGAAGCCAATAACGAGATGATCCGTTATCCAATAATCCTGCTCCACTGTTATCCAACTCTCTTTCAACGTTATCTAATTATCCTTCGAGGTGCATGCCAACCGGTGATCCTTCTCAAGGGGGCGGGTCGATATCTCTTACCGGGAAGTTCCTTACGACCGATCGATTAGTCGCACCACCCCGTAGGGGTGGCTGTCCGACCGCGTAAATGCGCGGGCGCGTCCTTTTATATGAGCCGGTTTAAAATGGTGACTGTCGACAAGCTCGACCCGCCATTTTCCACGTCCTATCGAGAAAACGTATATCTTTCCCTCTAACCGAACGCAAGAGGAAGCGCTTTTTTTCGCACCCTTCTACGAAGAAGTTCTACGATCGAGTTTGCTGTATCAAATTTATCTTTACCGCAAAACGACGTTTGATTTATCCTTGCAGACTGCGATTAAATTGATGAAGGCAACAATTTTACATTTTATTTATAAAAAAAATTAATGATTTTTGACATATTAATTTCTAAATATATTCATAAAGTCAAATTGACCTCGAGGGTCAGTTCTCCGTTCATTTTACAATTAATATTTCTATAGATCTCATGTTTTTGCGTGGTACAGTCCAATTGATTAATTTGAGCATTACAAAAAAATTAATAAATAGAAATATAAAAACATGAATTCGAAGAATTCATAAATTTTCTAGGGAAAAAAATGATAAACTGGGCAATATTCGTGCGAATATCGCGTTGCGCAAGAATATTTCGATTGCCGATTCATTTGAGAGCAATCCACGGTTCGCCGTGGTGCGTTTGCGCAATAAACATTGCGGTACTTGCCGTAATAGCAACAAAATGATTCACCGCACACGTAGAGGCGACTGTCCGCTCTCTCGCCTTTTGCATTACACCGCCTCGCACGGAGCTCGCACTTTTCTAATGGTCAGAGCGTGTTATTACGTAGTGTTCATATTACACGCGCGATTTAAACTCTTAAGTATATAGAATGACTCAGGAGGAAGGATCGATACTGATGCATCAAGAATTTATTCACAAGGATTCTCTGTCCAAGTGTCTTAAAAATATTTTAAATAATATTTAAACAACGTTTGTGCCCACAATTTTTCTCGCAAAATTAAATTTTTATTTCTTGTTTGTTTTTCAAAATATTTTTCTTCCTATTTTTTTCTCTAGTTATATAAACTCTATTATAGAAAAATTAGCATTTTTGAATTATCGAAAAAAGTTAACAAATTGATCAATCAGAAATAATCAAAAATTGATTACGCAGAATTGTATAAAAAATTTTTAGTTTTCCTAGACAACGTGCAAATGTAAAATCCAAATGATAAAATTAATTGCTATTATAATATCGATAAGATAAGTCGGGTTTATTTTTAGATATGACATATATTAAATACATCAAGAAATATATTTATTGTTATGCATTAAAAATTTTCTCGTATGCATTTACTTTTAAATTTATAGTGTTTATTAGTCGTTGAGAGATAAAAATTCGCCACTTGCGTTTGCAAAAATGTATACATATATACACGTAGGACGGCAAAGAGGGAGGAGAAGAAAAAAAAAGTAGATAAACACCTACCGACACTTGTACTTGGAATCTCACGCCGTTACATCTGGGAAATGGATATTGCGATGCGTTAAAAATGTCGTCACGAGCGCGCGTAAGACCGACCACGAACGTTGGTGCCGTTAAGTAATACCCTACTTTACGCGAAAAAGAAGAGAGGATCTCCTCGCTCTTATATAGGGCGAGTCCTGTAGCTATACCCGTTTATTCGTGTTCTCTCGGCGCGCTCGTCGAAGACTGCGGCAGGGCCTAATTTAATTAGCCCCTAAACGCGGCTTGTCCCGGAAGGGGACTTTCTCGTATCTAAAATTATCCGCTCTCGCGACGAGCCTTTCGTGCTAAAGCGATTTATTGTTATTACCATCGGCGAGGCGTAAGTTCTCGATTCTCAAATTGATCCGCGCATCCGGAATGCGGATTAACGCGATTTCGCGGGGACTTCGGGAATTATGCACGAGATCTTACCCTCGCACGATCTTCTACTTCCCTCCCTTTTATCTTTCTTTCTCTCTCTCTCGCTCTCTGTCTCGTCTTCTCCATTCCTGCAACACCTCCTATAAAATCGGTCCCCTTTCGGAACTACCAGTGCAACGGTCCGTTCTCCATGCGTTCCGATCGAGGATCAATTTAGGTGTCAGGCGTCCATGTGTCACTTAGACGTTTTCACCGCCGTCCGAATAATTCATGCTACCCTTTGGGTATGCTGGTATAAACCCTCGCACGAAAAGCGCGCGAGTGAAAGAGAGAGCGAGAGAAAAAGAGGGGAAAGGGAGGGGAGGGAAGAAGGGTGAAGCGAGAGACGTGGAAAAAGGTGGAATGTACAAGAAAAACGCGGGTTGACCGTTCGCCGACGGCAACTAGGGAGACGTGTTGACGTGAAAAACCAAGCGTACGCGCGTAGCCCTCGAGAAAGGCGGCATTCTTTATTCAAAACTCTCTGACTTTTATCACTGTTCGCATTTTTCGTAGCCGATTCGCGAGATTGCCGAGTGTCGGCGACGCGACGAAAGAAGAGCGAATAAGTTTTGAAGAAAATTAATCTGAAAAAAATGTATCTTACACACAGACAAAAGAAATTAATAAGAGATCGAGAAAGAGGCGATGTGTGATCTCTTTTTCTCGTTCACGTGCAACGAGAGCAAAGAGAATCAATCAAGAGACAGTCCGGCAGATCGGAGATTGGTCCCCGATGCCTCGGAAAACCATGCCATGTCGTTACGCGTTTAAATAATCGTCGGGAACAGTCGCATCAACCCCTGTCACCGTCCGAGTAGTTTCGCATTACGCAGACAGAATATTTATCTCGTAACGGAGCGGAGGCAACGCTAAATAATTGATCGGGGCGGAAGGAGGGTGGGGACCGATGCACCGAGAGTCTCGCTCTATAGAAGGGAAAGGGGTGGAAAGCATCCGAGAAGCGATTCCCAGCAATTGGTCGGGGAATGGAAGAGCGACAAGCGATCCGCGAGTCGGCTTTCCTAGGTAAGGAAATTATTGCTCGTGAGCTTGATTATATTTTCTCTCAATGACGACGTAACTTTTTCGGTGACGTAACGCGATTCGTTAAAAAGCATTCACCATCAATAATTTCCAATCATTTTCCGCGCGGGAGAAAAACACATCTTCATATAATTACGACGCCATTGCGGTATCTTGGTGCGGTAATGGCTCCATTAACCGATTGCCAATGCAGTGTATGACAGTGCAATCGGAGAAAACGCGTGCGAGACGTCGCACATCTAACGGGTGGTTGTTAACGATTATAAGCGATTTACGAGAGACCACGGAGGGGGCTCGATTCGGCTGTCTTCTCCCGCCCCCTTGACTGTTCTCGCCGATATAATCAGGGAGAACGCTCTCTCTTTCTCTCTCTTTCTCTCATACATTCTCTATTCGCGGCCTACGCGCGGAACGTGATATGAAACAGAGACATCAATTTCGTTACGGCGCGCCCATGTGACCGCGCGACACCTACCCACCTACACGCCGTGCCCCAAATTGTTACGATCCACCGACCCGTTCCCCGGGGAACTGGCTCGTGCGACCGTGCTGCGGGGGGTCCGATGCACCCCTCGATTCCGGGGTCTTTCGCGCGCGAGGGATCCTAGTCTGTGAGTTAAGGAAGGTGCGAGGGGTGCACTTGCAGCCGTTTCGAGTGCCTGCAATTTTACGCTCGTATCTTAATATCAATTAAATAAGGAGTGAATATAGAATTTTATTGAATCTCAGATATGTAATCGCAGTACGCGATAATAAGTAAAAAAGTATGACAAAAAATGAGAAATAGACATGCAGAAAATCTTCATTTTATTAATGCAATATGAGCCTCGCACCCCTTCTGAGATGAATCTTTGGCTACGACCCAAGGGAGGACAAACGTGTCTCGATGATTGGCCTGTTGTGAAATCGTACACCGTGTATCGAAGGGTCCATATGCGCGGAAGCAAGTGTCGCCCGTTCGTTTATTATCAAAAGATCAAATGTAAATTTCGGTTGCCACGGATCTCCATTACAGGTCGATTACACAGGTTGATACGCGGCATTTAACGTATCGTACAATCGACGACGATGATCGAAGATTTTTCGCGAGATGGGAGAAATGGCGGGGATGCACTTGCGCGAGCGAGAAGGGAGAATAAAATTTAAACGCCTACAATTTAATTTTCGCTGGCAAGCAATTTGTGCATCGAATTCGCATCGTAGAAATAGCGGACATTATACACGGATAATTTAATACACGATATCCTTGCGCGTGCATCGCTAAGGACGAGAGAGAGACTCCCCATGCTTTAAATAAATTTTTTCGGCTTTATAGATGATTCATTTTTAAGTTTACGCGATGGTCAAACGAGTGAATATGTATCAAATGTGTTCCTCTTTCGAGGATCCTCTTAGATGAGCAATATTTATAATACGAAATAATTTGGCGAAGCCGCGGTTTTTTCTTGCAACGGGCAATTTTTTTATTCTAAAATATGCACTACGTTCCTTGAAAACAATTCGCATGCTTGCCAGTCTCTACTTACACATTTATTTTTTTCTTATATTGGATTTATCAAAATAATATATAATCGTAGGATTCTATTCATAACTGCATTTGAAAGTATGGTAAGACAATCTGTCTGTGATATTCTTTACTGTTAAAAATACGAAAACGTTAAATCCGTTTTTCCTTGACAATGATTGATAATTCCTAAAAAAGCGATTGAAAAAAAGCGATTTTTTAAAATTGGAATTTAGGATAATTGCATTTAAATAATCGTTATCACGCGTATCGTAGTTCGAACGTCGTATATACATTGTGCGAATCGGCAAAATTAATTTCACTCGGCAAAACAGTGGATTGTAGAGAGTCGAACGAACCGATCGGGAGTCACTTTGGAGCAGCTTTATCTCCGCTAAAACATTCATGCGCGGGACAGTCACGGACACCGAAGCCGGAATGGAAAATCGACGTATCTCTCTGAATTACCCCGCGGTGTGCAGACTATACGGCGGACGGAACGAAACTTTCTGTCTCCCCACGGGGCTTCCCCGATTTCTGCCGCTCGCGGCTGCGGAACTTTAAACTTCGTGGCCGACCGAGAATTGCCCTGAAGGGGCCCTCGCTACGGAGATCCTAAGAGTTTGCGACGCGACTCGGTCGCCGAATATGTATCTGCAACATTCAGGGGGTAGAAAAGGGACGGGAGAGTGAGAGAAAAAAGTTTTGCCGCCACGGGGGGACATAGATTCGCGTCAATGTAAAGTCATCGTTGTCGCGAATCTCTCGCGGAATTTAAGTACCTTGCGTAAATCGTACATCGATACATCGATGTGTGTGTAAACTACAAAACGATTACAGAGCCAAAAAAAGTGATACGCTCTCTTAATCCATAAAAGAGGGGGAGGGTAATATCGTTGCGGAGCGCCGTCTGCCTAAAACATTCACGTCGGAGCGGAAAAGTTTTACGCGAGGAAAACAATAGTCCCATACGTCTTACGAGCACCTATATTCGCCCGTTGTTTCCATTGTTGCGGCTGCGATACCGAGGGGGTGGGAAGGAAGGGGCAAAGAGGGTCCGAGAGGGTTCCAGCGGAAGGTACATATGGCTGCGCAGGGGCGAAGGAGATGCGCAGAGGGTGGCTGGGCGAGGCGGAAAGGGAGAGGAAAAGAGGAGGGCGGTAACATCACATCGCCGCCGTTGCCGCCGCAACACCGCATATAAATATACCGGGCAAGTCGGCCAGAGTGAAACATTTATTTAGTACCAGGGGATTTTCCAAATGGAGGGAAAGCGGGTGCAGTAATTCGGCGGAGGCCACGATAACTCGGTTAGCCGGCAGACTTTCGATCTGTATTCTGTCTACCGAGGAGTTTATCACCGTGAGAGCGCATTCTCTCTCCCCCGACTCTTTCTCTCTCTCTCTCTCTCTCTTTCTCTCGCCTTTATATATGTTATTCTGGACCGCCCCCTCCCGTTGTTATTGTTATTGTCGGAGTTTTCGTTTCTCCTCTATCCGCCCTCTCAAGGATCGGATCGCGTGCCACGTGTCGATTTTTTCCTACGCGCGTTCGCTATATTTCCGATCGTACCTAAGCATCAGCTTAATTAATAGATGGACAATTAATGGATAGATCAAGAATCACGTAGTAATAGAATTTTACCAGATATTTCAATTTCAAATGCAAAATTCAATAACAAGTTTGCGCGAAATCTGCTCGTGTCTCGGGCATTTTTTGGTCCTGAGATCAAACAAAGTTCCGGAGAGAGGCTTAGCCTCTCATCTCTCGTGAAATATTCCTCCCCGAGAATTACTACCTAATTCATTTCTTCATGATTTTTTGATTGATTAAGAGGAACTCCGAGCTGAGACGGGTAGAACGTCGCGAGGAGATAAAAGAATGCTTAATTTCCGCTGGCAAGGCGGGCGGCTATAAGAGTCGAGCAACTGTTTACAATTTTTTTCAATCATTATATGATACTCGTTCGACCGATCGAGATAATAATTACATGGTATCTCCGAAAAGAGATGTCGTTGTCGAGAAAGTTACTTTTAAATAAATAATTAAGTAGAAGAAAATGATATAAAATTGAAAAGTGAAGGCTCTTAAAATTAATGACGCTTTTCGTGAAAAATTTGTGGATACACGCTGTAGTTTTCAATTCCGCCGCCATCTATATTCTTCGCTGCTTTATTTTACTATTAACGTCACGGGATTCGGGGATCATACATTGTCGGCTAACTCATTTACATTTTGAACGAGATTAAGAAGCGCGTAAATATTATACTCAGCCGGCGTTATGGCACGGCGCGATTAAATACTCGTTGCTTTCGAGGTACGATGAAATTAATCCGTTACGGTGTGGATTTATACTCTCGGCGTTACCGTCTCGCGAATGTCTTCATCTAAATCATCGCCCAAAAGTCTCATTGGCGTTCCGCGAATTGAGAGTTAACTAATTAATTAATTAAATCTTTAATTGGCACGGAACATTTCTACGCAGTTAGCGCTAATTCCAATTTAATGGAATATCAAGTCGACGCGGAGTGGCCCTAACTTCGTTTTACATTGCCCCGTAAAAAAAAAGTTTCACAATAGCGTACGTCAGTCACTCGTAAGATGAAGGAAATAAAAAGATGAGAAGGAGGAGAGATAATTTACTTTCACGTCGCATCTCGTGCCTTAGTTAAAATTATTATTATAGAATTCACGATATATAATTTAACTTTGCTTTTTAAACGTGTTTCACGTTTATCCTCGAGAAAAAAATGTAATAAAATTCTCGGACTTACGTACTACTATTTAACATACATTTTTCTCCTCGGTTCAATTCTCGATTAAATTGGCTCTTGATACAGAAGCGTTTAAAAAACACGTGCCGGCGCGGCCAACGATCTCGTCATAGGAGGGTGAAATGTCGGGAGATACAGTAGGATCGTGTGCGGGGCGAAGGAACGTGCCCGAGACTTAATAGAAATACAATAGAGTACATTGAGAGGGTGGCCGCCCTCCCCAGGCAGCAGTTTGGCTCGCAAGATAAATCAAACTCCAATACGCTAAGTGGTTACGGATGACGTAAACCAGACTTCTGTGCATTCCGGGCTACGACCGCGCGTCCCGAGATTAAATTGTATTTAATTTCGAGCTCCATGAAATTCAGCCGAGGACAAGTCGCCGCGTTTCCCTTTAAACGAAAAATCGGATTAACGATAGATACGATATCTCGCGACATTTTCGCTTCGATCGGGAGATACACCCCCGTAAACATAAGATTCGTATTCCTATGAAAAATATTATTTCACTATATGTTTATATATTGCAAATTTCGCGAATAGTTGAGAAACAAATAAATTTGATTAATATTCCGTAGCATTATTTTTCTAAATCGATTAAAGAAATAATTTTGCGCCTCTATAAATATATTATTTTTATTAAAAACTCTATTAATTCCACGTTCACTGATTAATATCGATCGATAATACCCTATGACTTATTAATGATCTAGATCTAGAAATAACAAAGCATTCGCTTTAAGAGATGACGGCACATGAGATAAGGGAAACTTTAACCAGACTTTTCGTTCAAAGCCATCCGGGATTTTCAGGTGGCGGCCATGTTTTCATTATACCGTGCTATGTCCGGTGCTCGATCACGTTGTCTCTTACAAATTTCTCTCTCGTTCTCTCGCTGTCTCTCTTTCTCTCGGTCTATCCATCCCGGACCCTTTTCCACCCCTTCCCACCCCCTGCTTTCTCCAACCGCTCGAGTGTGGCTGTTCCAGCTTTTGCAAAAGCAGTGATATTTCAACAGCTGCGCCGTTCTCGGCGTTGGACCTCGCCTCAGTCAACGAGAACTCTAATTTCATTATAGCAGGTCTCTTGGGTCAAAAACAGGGCCGTAGTAACTGCGTCACGAGAGACAACGTGGTCGCGCGCACGTGGTCTGTATTTGCGATTTTTCGAAGCGCGAAATTCGTTTTCAATGTTATTTGTTTTCTCTCTGTTTTACATATCAATATAGATATATACAAATATTTAAATTATTCGAAAACGTAATAATACTTTTACTTTTACTTACGCGGTCTTTACCGATCGAAAAAATTGTACGTCGCTATTAGAATTTTCTCCATCAACTTTAACCCCGGAGTTGTTTCGACATAATATCCTATCACGGTAATCGCAGTACATCGTTCTCCATTTCTCCGTTAGCCTTTGCCCGGAATTGGTGTGATCAGCACGCATGATCGTAATGTTTCCTGCCGGTATCCGCGATACCTTATTGGCTAGTAAAACTGCCAATTGTCTCAAAAGCTCGGCCTCGGCCCAATAATGAGGGATTAAATATTAAGGGGCGTATCCTGCGTGAGGTCTCGCTCAATGTTCCTTTGTTTTACGGCGGTACGTGACCAGAAAGCGCAACATGGCGAGCCGAGCACCTAACGCGATTAGACCCCTAACGTTTCTTTTCTCCCGGCTGGAGAGCTATAAGCTTCGGGAGGACGCGGTCGTCCGAGATTGGATGCGATACCACCGCGGCCACTGGAGAGAGAGAAGATTTTAAGGCTATTCTTTCGCGAAGAAAGAAATCAACTTTAATGCATACCGCTCGCGTCGTACAAATGATTAATCCGAAATCGGTCGCATCACTGTAAATGGATATTTAGTTGGCGGATGGATGGTCTTCGTCCCTTTATACCACCCTCGTAATTACCAAGTCTTCTCTCGGCTAAGAACTTGGCGAGATTCAGTCAGATTATTCTTATGTCGCAAAAATTATCGCCTTTCAATTATATAGATTTCTCTCTTCCTTTCTTTCTTTTTTATAACATATTTCTCTTATTTATAAATGACATATATAGTATATATTTAGGGAGAGAGAGAGGGAGAGCGCTTTACATTGTATATTTTATTTTTGCAATTCGCGGGAGAGAGAAGCAGATTTTATGCACGGAAAAAAATTGCGCAATAACTGTCGCAGGACATAGATATTTTTACCGCAAACGTCGGGTGTTTGTCACGTTCGTTTTAGGCGGAGTGCGATTCTCATGAAGAATGCAGAGTCGACAAGGATACCGGCTCATTCGTATTAGGCCAACAATGGAGGCGCACCAACGAGAACTTTTAAATGTTTCACGAATTCGTCGTGTCGACATCGATTTTCAGGAGTCGCGCGCAAAGAAGCAACCCGAAGAGTGAAACGTTGCTGTGCGTAAAATAATTCGCATAAGAATTTATCGACAAAGAGAGACATTCATTCCTTGATAAAACTTTTAATTTTACTTTGTGTCCCGAAAAAATTATACTTTCTTTTTCTGCCAAAGTTTTACTAACAGTTTTGATTTTTTATGTTAAAAAGAAGCTTAACAAGTCTCTCGTTTTTCTTAATTTAAAAAAATAAAAGAGGTAGATAAGAAATTTAAAGGAGGAGAATGAGAGGGAAAGAGTTGTATATACATCACAGCATCTGAAAGATATAAACATGTATCTCGCAATTTCCGTATCCTTAGTGAATAATAATCGAGAAATGAGATATTAATCGTTTTTTTCACACAAATCTCATCAGGAACTCCGGCCCGATTCAATCTCGTTCGATGGAACGGCGCCGCAGTTATTCCGGATGGAAGCACCGGTGTGTGCCGGCCGTCAAAAAGCGAACAAACAAACCGGAGGGATTTAATAGGTACGCGCAACTAGCCCGCGATTACGCGCGGACCGCGTATATAAAGAAACTAATGGGCATGCCCGATGTTCTTGTGTGGACTCACAAATTGCCCGCGCGGATATAGTGATACACAGCTGAAGGTCCATCTCGTAATATCATATCATGCGATCGCAATCGGCCATAATTAACGCTGTGTTATTCTGCATAATTTGTTAGGAGGCTTGCGCGCGCGGTCGAGATCGTGCACTGGCAATAAATAGGTATTACAATTGCCATCGACGAGAAAGAAAGGGATTATACGCGAAATGCAGCTGCATGCGTCTTTCGACATTGTTACCTTTGTACTCAATTTGCTCGTTCATACGTTCTTATTCAATTTCATTACCCGCCTTATTTTTGCATTTTTATTACATCCTTATCTCACGTTGGAATTTTTATGAAGGTTTTTCAATTTTTTCATATCTTTTTAAATAAATCAATAAATAAAAGAAAGTTCTCTCTCTTTCTTTGATGTAAATGTACATATAGAATCAAGAGTGGTGAGCAAAAAAAAAATATAATTATTATGTAAGTTATTACTTTATTGAATTATATAAATAATTAATGTAAGTATCTTCACACTAGAAAATTTTATTTGAAATATTTAGTTGATGTTACGAGTCAGAAATATATATGTAGAATATTTCAACATGTTTCATTAAAAACTTCAAGAGTCATCAAATGAAATAATTATTTCTCTCATTATACGAATAGTAAAAAATGTGGATACTATTTTAATATAATTTTGTGTTCTTTCGGTTTTTCTTTTTATTAATTTCATTTCTTAGATTCGTTTTTGTTTATGTTTGTAAATCATGTGTGTTAGTCGTTTTCGTAAATTAGTATTAAATTGATATTAATTACTTAATTATTTTTGTTACTGTATAATATTTAAAATAATATTTCAAATATTATGCAAAACTCTTTAACATTTTTTACATATTTAACATTTTTTCATATCTATTATTCTTAAAAAATAAATTTTTAAGTAATATTTTATTAAACAAAACTATTTAAATAATTAATTTCAAGAATCCGCGATCGAAATATGCCACTGAAATGACTTTATTGCGTATCAAAGAATTCACTTACGCGTCTAGTATAACAGATAATTGCAAATGATGTATTTTCAATTCCTATCGCCATCGATACGTGAAATGCCATTTGATTCGATTCAATCTATCAGGCAAAATAAAAAAAAAACAAATATGCACGTGCATTTAACGAAGATATTTCCTCCAATGCGCGCGATGAATCTCTCAAGAAAACAAATAATTTAAACCTGAGAGAGAAATATTTCTTTTAATACGTAAATTATAGACGAGTAATGGAAAATGACGTATACACGCGTGCAACGTGCCAACAATATTTCTCATATTTCCCTTATAATGTGCGAATCAATTTTATTGCCAATGCAACACTCGGAAACGCTATACCTATGTGCGATAAATAAATCTCAGTCCGCGTGATTCTTCGAGTTTCACGTTGACATAAATCAAGAATGCGGACCTTCAAAAACAAAACGATGATACAGAACTAATGCTCGGTGTTTTATTGCCATCGATATTATACTATCGATATCGATTTATGAAAGTACATATACGCTCGTTTTTCGGTACCTATTACTAGCTATTTTTATTCCTGCGAGTCTTGAATTAAGAGAGCGTGCTCGATGAAACTTTAACTAAGAAACTGCATGGACAAGTAGAGT
This sequence comes from Prenolepis imparis, assembly GCF_030444845.1. Classification (NCBI taxonomy): domain Eukaryota; kingdom Metazoa; phylum Arthropoda; class Insecta; order Hymenoptera; family Formicidae; genus Prenolepis; species Prenolepis imparis. Next base: position 20,361,782 of record NW_028141159.1, on the reverse strand, counting down.
ATTACGAAACTCGATTGGCGCGAGATTAAAAAGTCTCGTAATCCGCTGCAACAGCATCACGGCACATCGCATCGATGTACAAAGTATCGTACAAACGAGGCGCGCAAAACGATGCTGCAGCGACGGGGAGGAAGAAAGGGATACGCGAGCTTTCGCGCGCTCCGCGTTCAGAGGGAAAAAAAAGATCCCCCGGGCGCGCGCACGAAAGGGGATGCGTGGGCAGGGGTTGCAAACGCGTAAGAACGAGCGAGAAAGCTGGAATGAAACGAGCTGGGAGCGGAAGAGAGAGAGAGAAAGAGGGAATGCAAGAGGGAAAATAAGAGAGACAGGGAGAGAATATTAAGCTAGAAACTCATTACGCGCTCGCTCCGCCTCTGCTGTTCGACGAAGCAGCGGCCAATCGGATACTGCCGGATCGTAATCGCGCCGGTGCACGGTTTAATCTCGGCATCGCGCCCAAGTATAGCACGGTGCCGGCGATGCACCGTGTTGCAAGTGCATGCTGCCAATATACAAGGTTTCTATAAAGTCTGTTGTCACCCTTATATTTCGCAAACGGCTCAAAATTATGAAAAACCGCGAAATACGCACCCCTTGGGAGGACATCCCTCCAGCTTTCTTAAAAGAGTAGCCCCTCGAAACATTCGTACACGTATTTCGCGGTTTTTCATAACTTTGAGCCGTTTGCGAAATATAAGGGTGACAACAGACTTTATAGAAATCCTGTATACATACGTACATATGCACGTACATATACACAGAGAGAATTTTCTCTTAGTTAGAATTTACCCTGAATCATGGTGATCGTGGGACAATATGGTATGGAAAGAATTTTATGAGAATTTCTCTGATTAATATTTATCACAATAAAAATAATAATATCAATGCAGTTTAGTAAAATTTTATTGTGATAGATATTATTATTTTTATTGTGATAAAAATATTTAAAAAATTCTCATAAAATTCTTTCCATACCATATTGTCCCACGATTACCATAATTTTCAGGGTAAATTCTAAGAGAAAATTCTCTTAGTGTAGGTATAAGCGCATATATACGGCCAATGCGCCGCTGTTGTGTTAAGACGTGCATCCATCGTCGCGAGCTGCATCATACGAGGTCGCAGCGAGATCCTTCGCGCGCATCTAAGCTCCTTTTGGTCTAAAGTTACGATGTAATTCTCCGGGTGTTAGAGAAATCGCAAAGCTCCGCGTAATTCGAGATTCTATAAGCCATAGTTTATATGTAATTGAACCTTCATATCCAAAAGAGAGAAAGAAAGATAGATTTTTAGAAAATAACAAAATTTTTTAATATTATCTATCTGATATTATCATAAAATAAAAGGACTTTATAGTACGTGTTTAAAACAAACCAATAAATTTGTCATTAATTGCATAATGCAAGCGCGAAAATCTCTTTACATCGCTCTTTATTTATCGTCGGTGAAAATACATGGCCGCGCTGCATCGGCGTTAAATAAAGGCTAATAAAAAAAAGCGCGAGAGAGCGGATTCGCGACGCATAGGGCGTTAATTTCATTGCCAGTTTGGTCCGGCAAAATATCCGACGTCACGTAAATGTGTATACGATCGAATGCATTGTGTGTCGCATCGATAACCGCGCTTTCGCGCGAAAATATACGAGGAGAGGACATGCAAAAACAGCCGCCGCGCGCGAATGACAAAAAGAAATTTGGCCGCCAGTCATTCGGCCGCCGATGTTGTGTGTTCAGCGAATTACCTGAATAATTGAGATCGACCGATGTTCTCGCATTTGCACGGTCAGCAGCAGGACTGCCCTTGGATGGACACCGATTGTTTTTTTTTTTTTGTTTTTTTTTTTTCCGAAATGTCCGACGCGGCGCGCGCATTTTATGCGTCCTTTTCATTATACATTTATAAAAGCGATCGGAAATTTTACTCTCTCTCTTTCTCTCTTCTTTCTCTCCCTCTCTTTCCTTTTTTTTAACGGGGCTCAATTTCCCAGCCGTACGTCGAATCACACAATGACATCTCTCTAAATGTAAAATAAATATTCAACGCCGCTGGGAATAATTCAACAGCTATAAAAGTGGATACGCGTTTGATAAAACGCCGTATGAAGAATTCACGGGGGGATTCGTAACACTGCAATTGCAAATGCAACAACGCTTACATTCGCATCAAAAAATATCCAGAAGAATATAACAAAGATATATATTCTTCTGCAGAGGGGCAGGTAAAAGATAGCGTTTAAGATAGAAAATAAAAATATTTACAAGATATTTCTTCCATTGGAATAATTAGTTTAAAATAATTATTTATTTATACGTCAATCAAAATCCTATTTGAACGTGCTCATCTCGCTGGTTTAAGGATGGCGAGATAAAAATAAATTTTTTATATAAATAAAACTATTTTTTTTTACTTGAAAAAAGTGCCCAGAACAGCTTCCTATATTTAATATGCATTTTTTTTCGCTTTGGTCTTAGCAAATGATGTTAAGAAAAATAAAATCGGATCATACATAGTATTTAAAAGAACGCAAAGTCGCGTAACAACGTAAAAGAGATACAGGGTGGTCGGCATGACATTGAGGGAAGGGGGCACGAAAGAAAGAGAGACCGAAAGGAGCTGTAAGAAAGAAAAAGAGATCGAGAGAAAAAGAGAAAGAGAATTGACTGAGGGAAGCTGGAGAGAGCGAGAAGAGAAGGAGGCGGGTGGAATAAAGGAGGGAGAAAAGGAGAGAAAGGGAAGGCACTCGTACACGTTGAAATTGCCCGGCCATTAACGATACTATGTTATTACGCTTGTCCTTTTTTGCTCCATGGCCTCCACTCGCGAACGCGCTCAAGCCGTCGTCGGCCATCTTGGAATATAGGATTGAGAAAGGAAAAGCGTGCAGGGGGAGGAACGAGAAAGAGAAAGAAAGAAAGAAAGAGAGAGACAGCGTTTTGTCTCTTCTCTCGTCGAGCCGATCGACTTCGATCTTCGTCGAATCGATCGATTAGCGCGAACCGCGAAACGACTTATATGCACGAGCGGAGTTTATTTCGGGAATTGAAACCGGTATAATTTTCGGTGAGGTCAATTTTTTTTCGGCGCGACACGTACCTGAAAACCTGATGTGTAACCTGACGTTCAATTATCACGTGTATATTGTTCGCGAATAAAATGAATCGAACGTATTTTAATTCGCCGAAAGTGTGCATCGTCGGGGTTTCGCGCCCTCTCTCCTTCCTCTCTCGGATTTATTTTTGCAAATTGCACGAGTCATTTGAATGTCGCGTATCGCGAGACGCGAGGGGATAAAGTAAATCTTTTTCTGCATTTCACTTTGCGCAACAATACGGAAAGGATTAACTGGTCTAGTGTCGGAGTCGAGACGTCATAGTCGGAGCAGCGAAAGGGAAAAAGCCGGTGATCAAGTGTTTGAGCGCCCTTTAGAGCGGCTCGTTTCTACATCGAGGATGGGAGAAAAGGAAGCAGAGAGAGAGAGAGAAAGAGAGAGGAGAGAGAAGAGAAGGCAACGGGGGAGAAGAACAAGGGTGGGGAAGATGGAGCTGCATTATTAGTCGTTACCTATAATCTCCACTCGGTCTCATCGATATCGATAGTCATTTCGCATCGACTTTTGACCTTACGTCGGAGAGACTGTAATCAATCGTAAATCGTGTCCAGCTCTTTTTTACGAAGCGTTTAAAGACAAAACGATCGCGACGTGGGCAACTATTACCCTGTTTCGTCCTCTCTTTTCTTCCTCTCATCCTCCCCTTTCCTTCCCCCTTTCCTCCCTCTTTCTCGTTCCGTTCTTTACAATCTCATCGCGTCGCGTTTCGCTATATGTATGTATTTGCGGTGCCAATTTCCCAAGACCGTCATTTGCCGGAGCATTAAATCGTTTTGGACTCCTATTCGGCACGACTGATCGTGACTTGTGACCCCGGTCGATTTCGTATGGAACAACCACAACGTCTCGGGGACTCTTCGCCGAGAGAGATATCTTTTGGTTGCGTTTGAATCCGAAAATGCATCAGCGATTTTTTTAGGCGAGAGTTTTTAGACGAGATTCTTCGCGAAAGAAAAAAAATTATCGATCGGATTTATTAAATATCAGAGCGATCGTGGAAAACGGAAAAACTCACATGCGATAAGATGCTCACGCAAAATCAAATCGAATTCCCGAATTAATCTTTTGAATCGAGAGCAAGGAACCTCGCGATTCTTACGCCCGCAAGTACCATCGGCTTTAAGCCCGTGTGTCGTAAACCTTACCGTTTTATTTGAATTTCAAATGCGACCGAAATCCACGCCGGTATCCAACAGCGGATCTTCTTTACGATACTCTACATTTATCTTGATGCTGCCCCCCGCTATAATTCGCGAGCATGGAGTAAGGAGTGTCACATGTTGCGAAATGTCAAGCCGAGTTCGGATATGAATAAATATAACATGAGGAAAGAGAGAAAATATTTATCGAATTAAGACGGAAAATGATACCGAGATACGTGTCCAATATCTTGACAAACATGACAAACACGTGCTATATTTGTCATTTAATATATGTAATAATACGATGTACTAAAAGTATTATATGTATTTGTCTCTCATATTTAAAAATAATATATACGACTGTCATCTTACCTTTCAATGTAAAATATTTTTTTCTTTCATCTTCATGTTGAACATATTTCTTTATTATATAATTGGATAACAAGATTTTATGATATAGTAATTTTTTATATAACTTAAAAATATTCCATATATGTACGACTGTCATCTTGCTTTTTAATTTAATAAAATTAAATTTAAAAATAAAAATAATAAAAAAGATTTTAAAATAAAAATATGTTATAAAGATTAAAATAATAATGTTATAAATAATATGTTATAACATTTTAAACTCGAATAATATTTTTTGACAGAAATCAGCTGATAACTGTCAAAAAATATTAATCGAGTTTAAAGTACTATAACATATTAGTTGCTTTCCATTTACATCAAAACTCAGATAAATCTCACTTCTGTCTTTCTTCAACATCCATGTTAAAGAAAGACAAAAGTGAGATTTATCTGAGCTTTGATGTAAATGGAAAGCACCTATTATTTAAAACATATTATTACTTTAATTTTTATAACATATTCTTATTTTGAAAATTAATCAGCAAATTAACGCTTTAATCAACAGATTTCTGTCAAAAAATATTAATAAAGCATTAATTTGCTAATTAAATTTTAAAATAACAATATGTTATAAAATGAAAAATAGTAATATGTTGTAAATAATATGTTATAATGCCTTATCTGCGATTAATATTTTTTGACAAATCAGCTGATAAATGTCAAAAATATTAATCAAGTTTAAAGAAAATTATGATATATTATTTAAAACATATTATTTTAATTTTTAACACATTCTTATTTTAAAAATTAAATAGCAAATTAACGCTTTAATCAGCTGATTTCTGTCAAAAAATATTAATAAAACGTTAATTTGCTAGTTAAATTTTAAAATAACAATATGTTATAAACTGTAAAATAGTAATATGTTGTAAATAATATGTTTTATCTGCGATTAATATTTTTAATTGCAGATAAGGCATTATAACATATTTACAACATATTTTACTATTTTACATTTTATAACATATTATTATTTTAAAATTTAATTAGCAAATTAACGCTTTATTAATATTTTTGACAGAAATCAGCTGATTAAAGCGTTAATTTGCTATTTAATTTTGAAAATAAGAATATGTTCTAAAAATTAAAATGATATAATATGTTTTAAATAATATATTATAATTCCTTAAATTCAATTAATATTTTTGACAGTTATCAGCTGATTTCTGTCAAAAAATATTCGAATTTAAAGCATTATATAACATATTATCTACTGTTCTAGTCACTTTCTAAAAAAGGCATGTTAAGTTGAATCTCGCAAGTATTGTTGCCTCTTTTTCCCGAAATTGATTAGCTGCCTCAATTTGCGTTGTGCATTATATTCATAGCATCGAGAGGCTATTGCGAGGCTTAGCAGTTTGACAGTTTGTCCAAAATAAAATTAAATAAAATAGTATTATGTTTGAAATAATATGTTATAATACTTTAAACACGATTAATATTTTTGACAGTTATCAGCTGATTTCTGTCAAAAAATATTAATCGCGGATGAAGTACATATTATAAGTATAGCTTATAACATATTATATTATTTACAACATATTATTATAATTAAAATAATAATATTTTGTAAGTAATATAATAAGTTGTAATACTTTATCCGCGATTAATATTTTTCGACAGAAATCAGCTGATAACTGTCAAAAATATTAATCGTGTTTAAAGTATTATAACATATTATTTAAAACATAATACTATTTTATTTAATTTTATTTTGGACAAACTGTCAAACTGCTAATCTTCGCGATGACAGCTGCTCGATTCTATAAATATAATACACAACGAGACAGCCAATCAGCATCGCGGAAAAGCGACAACAATGTCAATTACATGCCTTTTTTAGAAGGCGAAATTTTTTTCTCGTTTATGTTAAACATATTTATTTATTATATAATTGGATAATAAGATTATGATATAATAATTTTATATAGATACGTAATAGGTATATAATATACATATATATGTATTCCTGTGTATATCTATATAAAATTAGTTTATCATAATCTTGTTATCCAATTATATAATAAAGAAATATGTTTAACATGAAGAAAGAAAAAAATGTTAAATTAAAACCAAGATGACAATAGTGCATATATATGTAATATTTTTGAGTTATATAAAATTACTATATCATAATCTTGTTATTCAATTACATAATAAAGAATAAATATGTTTAACATGAAGAAAGAAAAAAATATTAAATTAAAAAGCAAGATGACAGTCGTGCATATATATACTGACAATGAAAGAATTTTCTCTCAGAATTTACCTTGAAAATCATGATAATCGTGAGACAATATGATATGGAAAGAATTTTATGAGAATTTCTCTGATTAATATTTATATTACGATAAAAATAACAATATTGATCACAATAAAATATAAAACATGTTTGATTAATTTTACTATGCAGTTTAATAAAATTAATCAAACATGTTTTATATTTTATTGTGATAGATATTATAAATATTAATCAGAGAAATTCTCATAAAATTCTTTCCCATATTGTCCCACGATTACCATGATTTTCAGGGTAAATTCTAAGAGAAAATTCTCTCTGTATAGGTATAATATCTTTAAGTTGTAACATATATTTATATGTATATCCTAATCGAGAAAATAGAAAAAGATACGATCGTCTCGGTGAACTTTCCGCGAAAATCTCCGATATAGAAGTGGTTGAGGCTAAATCGAGGCGCGCTCAGCGAAAATACATCGCGTCGTTCGCTGCGATAAGATTTGTCGTCGCCCCCGAGACGACGGATCTGGTTTACGAGGAAGCTCGTCTCCATCGCCGAGAGCACGCGATTATTATTAAAACGTGCCGCCAAGACAGAGAGAGAGAGAGAGAGAGAGAGAAAGAGAGACTCGCGGTAGACTTGCAAGTCTGAAGGAAACACGCCGGCGCGGCTTCTAAATTAAATCGCGTTCCTCTTGCTCGTCGTTTTGCGATCGAAAGGGGATTCTGATCGGCGACGGCGGCGACGGGGGCGAGGGAGGGGTTGAGAGCGTTCCGGTGTCGCTCGCAATCGGGGGCGTAAAGTGTTCACATAAAGCAAAGTCCTTCGGTAGGCTTCGACACCGAGATGACCCAGGTGCGTCGTGAAAACGCATCGGACCCCGAAGAATCTCTCTCTCTCTCTCTCTCTCATTGTGTCTCGCTTCATTCAAATATTTATTCTTCCGCTTTGTTCGAATATTACTAGATATTTTTTTATCCATAAGCAAAAGGGAAACGAGTTAATTAAAGCGCAGCGAACGGTGCACGAATTATTCTTTCTTATTAAATAATTTTTTTTTTAATTTTTTATATCAAATTTATTTATGATGATTATGGAATATTATATGTGACTCGGTTAACTTTCTAATCATCGCTTTATGGTTAGACGTAAATATGCATAAAAAAGAAAGAGACAGACTTTTATCTTATCTCAAAGTCCCCTTCACGCTCCCTAAATTTATTCGCTAAAACTGAGAATAAATTGTTGCTATTATACGACAAAATCGCTAGAATCATTTGCATGTATTGTTATATTTCGATCTGGGAATAAAATATTTATGTTTCTTGCGTACTTTCTAGTTTGCATAAACATCGATTTAATTCGAAAACTACTCCTAATCAAGACTTATTTCATATTGACTATATTTAATAATTAGATTAAAATGAAACCACGCTCGCATATAAGACGTATAACCGCTACAATTTAAATAGAATGAATAAAATGGAAATAAATAATAAAATTGACTTACAGATCGCGTCGACCATTTCGAATATTTTCCTTCGGGAGTCGGCGGCGTAAAACTTGCGAGCCAAACTGTTGTAAGGAGAAGTGGGGCGACGAGAAACGGCCGAAAGAGAGTCTCGTTCATCCGAAGCTGCATACCGTGTTATCACTGGAATGTTAAAAGGCCGCCTCCTCAGCCTTTTAACTCGGATTTATTCGAATTAAAAGCTCACCGCGCGCGACGCGCAACAATGTCGGACGATGTTGTGTCTACTTGGCGCCAAACCTGACGCAGCCGCCACCTGGGGACGTGAAAAGTAACCATTAACGTAAATTGTCGATAAGTATGTACGGAGAAATCTATATTATCGACACTTGTACCTTTGCGTATATGTGAAGAGGGATTCAGAATCAGAGTTGAAGTTGTAGTTCTCTGATTACAGTTCTCATTGTCAGAGCACAAGAACAGAACTGTTTAGACACGAGTTTTCTGAAACTAGAAGATAGAATTATTAGATGTCAGACAAAAATTCATAAACAAGTGTTTGATTTAATTTCATTGTTGATTTGTCAAACAAAATGAATGATACTAATGAATTGCCACCAGGAACAGCATCACTACTCGAAGAACTCGAAAGTATACATTTGATTAGTGTTTGATATGTGTTGTTTTTTTCGGTTCTATTCTTGTTTTTCATTTGTTAATGAAAAATTGTTACGATATCTCATACGATATTTTCTGTAAAATAACGCAAATTTATATTATATCACATAATATAGAAGTTATTTTAAATGACAAATCATATACAGAAATTTTTACACACTGTAATAAAATTGTATATTAGAAAAGATCGAAAAGATCATAAAATTGTTTGTAACTTCACTTTGTATTCTTATATTCTTAATCTCAATTAATCATATATATGTATAATTCGATACTTAAAGTTTTAAATGTATAAAATAAAGCTTTCTTTTTAATACACTGATCTGTTTAGTAAAAAATCTATTCATATTATTAAACAATTAACACTTTTCAATCTTTACTTCTTATCCAGAAAAACTTATGGTTTTATTAAGGGATGGCAGAACATTAATTGGATATCTTAAAAGTGTCGATCAATTTGCTAATATAGTACTTCAAAGTACGATTGAAAGAATTCATGTTGGTCAAGAATATGGGGACATTCCAAGGGGTATTTTCATAGTGCGAGGAGAGAATGTTGTACTTTTAGGAGAAATAGTAAGTTTTACGAATAGAAAATATTTGTTATATAATTTTCCTGATACTTATAATTCTACACGACACTTAAATAAACATTTTTATACAGGATATAGAAAAGGAAAAAGTCCTACCCTTAAAAAAAGTGACGGTGGACGAAATTTTGGATGCTCAAAGGCGTGAACAAGAATCAAAGCAAGAACAGAAAAAACGAATGAATAAAGCTTTGAAAGAGAGAGGTTTTTCATATATACCTGACTTAAGTCACGATGACATGTACTGACATACAAGTGTAGCTATTTCTTTTTGTATCAGTTCTAATTAATTTACGTTAATTAAATATAACTGCTATATGAGATTCTAATATAATGCATTACTTTTCTATCAAATATAATATTGTAGTTGCAGAATATCTGAAAAATATATCTCCTGTTTATAAAAATAAAAAATGATAAGAATCTAACTAAATGTATTACACGACTTTATATATAGTATATCATACATTAATTGGGAATAATAGTTTCAATCATGATTAATAAAATAAAAATCATATAAGCCACATCATATAATATAACTTATGTATAAATAAAATAACACATTCTGCATGCGTTGTATAAAACGCACATAGAATTTTCATGTATTATTTATAATCTTATTTAAGATGCACAAGAATTGTTACAAAAAATTATTCTTGATATCAAATCTTACAATTATATTAAACCATTTTTAAGGTTACAAAATAAATTGTAAAAATAATATTAATTGCATCTCACAATAGTTATATATGATAATTATATTTTTTTATCAAGATTGCAAAGGAAATTAAATTCTTTTAAATGTCTTGCATTATATACATGTAATAATAATTTAATTTGACAAACAGAATAAATAATCCATTTACTGCCAAACACTTAATCTATATATTTGAGACAAAACTATATATAAAGTCGTATTAATAAACAAACTATAATGCGGCAATTGTCTCTTTCCTCTTCTCAAAGTATACAAAACATGGAAATGTATATTTATAATACTCAACGATATATTAATATTAATAACTAACGAGTCTCGTAATAAATTAAAATGACGTCTCTTGAAAGCTATCCTGCATTTTCACAGAATTTATTTCGTCCGATTCATTCCGCGGCCTATTTTTGAATTCTTCGCTCGTGCCTTTGATCGCATCTTTCCTCGCGGATCTTTTAGAATCGTTTCGTTGCAAACTGGTCCCTCGTTTTCTCGGAGAAGTAGATTCCTCTATTTTTTCAGCGGAATTATTCGTACTACCGGATGCTATGCCAGAAGTATCAGACTCTGGTTGGTTACCGTCCAAACAACACAGTAAGCTGTCAGACAGTGTATCGTTGTTCAAGATATTTAAATCAGATTCGGATTGCTCAAAATCTCCCGTCCGCGACGTAAAACTGAGATCGACGGGGCTGGCAGTTAAGACGCTTCTCGACAACAAATATTCTCTAAAGGTGCTCGTTATAGACATCGAACTTTGTTGTGTACAAGCGCAACAATTTGCAACAGATTGAACACAGTTGTGCTTCTCGAGCGTGTCTATCTCGTTATCTTCTTTATTTTCGACATCCTTCACATGAGGCAGTATATTGTCCATGCTGTTGTACGTCTGGGATTCCTCCAAAATAGAAGCGCAATTTATTGTGCCAACCATGTCTAAATTAGATCCGCGTAAATTGCAGCTGTTGTTGCCGGTAACGAGATTGCAAAGATTCGAAGTTGAAACTATCATTACTGGCTTTCTGGAGCGTGGAGTCATCATAGTTTCCTGTTACAAATTATGAAAATTGATAATCTCTTATTGAGAAATGTAAAATTATTATTATTATATAATTTTAAGTTTGTATATATTTATAATTTCAAAATTATATATATTATTAATTTAATATATTAAATATTATTAATATATCGTTTTTCAAACATTTACGTACCTGCATGGCTTTTGTCATTTTCGTTGCGCTTTGCGTAATTGGACTCATGCTTTTATCGTTGTTAGTTATAGGAGTCAAGATATAATCGTTAGTGACCATGCTTCGTAATAAACTCGACGGCGTCGACGTATGAACAGCATACACATTCCTGAATCTGTTTCTTACAATCGGAGACTGTAAATTGCATGCGTTTTCGATACGTGGCTCAACGTTCAAAGTAGTTTCGGATGATTTTATGCTCGATGCACAAGTCTTTATAGGAAAAGTTTCTACGTTGGGTGTTGCAGTGAATGCAAGTATAGAATCCGAGTCCTGTGACACTAATTTATCGTTATTCGTTAACGAATTATCACAGTGATTTGCATCTTGAGTAGAACACACATCTGGTGGTTCATCGAATTGTCGCGTTAGTTTATCAGTATCGGATAAATTATTGTCACTTAGCATTACATTAATCTCCTGTAAACTTGTACTCCTGCTGCGTTCCAGCAAACCTAAGCTCTGTTTCGCATCGTGTTGCAGATTTTTTTCATCCAATTCCTCTCTCGTGTTTGTGGATTGATTGCAGAGCTTCTTTTTTATTTTACAACTCGTTAAAGTTTCATTCTTAAAGCTATCTATACTACTACTCATGTGTTTGACATGTAAAAGATCGTTATTAGTAGTATCACAGTTTTCCGTGCTAAATTCATCGTTTGATTTGCTAAGAAGCATTCTTGCCGGAAGCAATGAATCTTCCAATTTCTGTATAATACATGCAATTATTAGACAAAAGTAGGATGCTATTGTTAAAGACACGTAATAAACAATATACACTGAAAGATATTTCTTAGGAAGATAAAGATTATAAAGAAACTCACCGTCGACAATATATTCTCTTCGCTACTCGATCTAGTAATATTGCATCCAATATTATTGTCAACGCACTTTTTGTGGCTTAAGATTTTCTTTTGAAAAATATGTTTCTTAATGGAATCTCCGAGACTCTTGGTTTTGCAGTTCTTTACATGTCTAGGTGTACCTTGCCCATTTTCCTTATTAAACTGTTTCACAAGACGCCGTTTCTTGGCCGATTCCGGCATAGCTTGTATATGAGCATAAAGCTGAGCCAAAGCTGCCTGCGTATCTTGTGTAGAATTTGCTTTCGCTGTTAATTTGCGATCGACGAAACTGAATACAGTGTGCGCTGTACCAGTTGTGTCTGGTACCGACTCGTTCAACTGTAAACAATTGTAAATTTTGTATTATATTGTATAAGGTGATATGGCCAAGTATTACTTTATAAATTTAAAACTTACATCACTCTTCTTAGGACTCAATAATTTTCTTTCTTGCTCCACCCAGTATGCTCTTATATCTGTAGCTAATTTCGGTGGAATCTCGAATAATTCTGTGCCTTTTCTAATCATTAATGCAACTAGACACGATAGATTCTGCGAATTGATATGCAAGGCTTCAGGAGACAATTTTCGCGGACACAATAAATGTGGCGTAAAGAGTGTGGCCAATGTATCGCTATTCATTTTGTTACTATGCTCGTAACTTGCCGTCTTATTCAACAAAATAAGGATAGCTTTTAATAAAATTCTATTAGGAGTTGGCAAAAGCAGTAGAAGCAACTGTAAAGAACTCAATAATCTCGCGTCGTTTGTCTGTGCATCCAAGCTGCATAATTCTGCAAATAATTTGATCATATAAATATTATTTTATAAATATAATACATATATAGTGTGTGCAAGCATAATATGCTCTTATTTATTACCGGCTATCTGACAATGAGCTGGATAATGTAGATCTGTCAGGAGTGGCTCCGACAATTCTGCTAGAAATCCTTTTAACACAGAGGCACAATCGTGTACACTAAATCGACCATCGTCGAGATCCAAGGATACACCTTGAGACATAGCTGTTTTTAAGTCCTGTTGCCTCGTTAACTTTCCAGTACGTCGAAATATTCCTTCTTGTACAATATCTACAAAATAACATTTATAAGAAGAGAAATGCATTTAAAAATGTATTGAATGGTTATCTAATATGTTTACTTACTATGTTCTTTAGACAAATAATCTATTAATTGAGTCACATGACTTATACTATCCTCAGATAACATAACACCTTCTGTACCCTTTTCTAAGTTAACCGAAGACTTAGGCTTCTTGGTGAAGCTCAGAAGACCCCATTTTTTCAATCTCGCTTTCTCAGTAGTACTATCGCTGCTAAAAAAAAAAAAAGAACAATCAAAATGTTATTAAAATACATGTTGTATATCTTATAATAGATATTTTATAATAGTAGCTCGCGAAATACTTGTAAATTATTACACGAGACATTGATCAAGCGTTAAAATTGATGAAACACAGACAACAAAATATAAATGTTATTTACTAGAAATGTCTATCAACGGTATGTCAATCACCGGATAGCCGAAACGGAAATACAATTGAGAGAGGGTCGGGGGGACATCGTGACTTACTCCTCCGTATTGAGATCCAATTCGAAGGACAGGTGCATCCTTACGAGCGTGTGAAACTGTTCGGGATTGACTTTTCGCATTCTAAACGCCAATTTCCCGTCCACTCCATCGTTGAAATCTGCCATGGTTGATTGGTAGCGGCTCGTATTATGTATACAAAAATTTAAACGCGCTCCTACATGTTGAATCCGACCATTAGCAGTGGTGCCACATTAGGAACCGCGAACAGTCACGAAGCACGAACAATCTAGATGCGAATACCTATATACATTCCAAGAGAGGTCCTAGGGAATTTTAATTTTTTCGAGCTCTCGCAAGTTCGTCATTTTCTCTTTTATTTCTTTTTTTTCTTTTTTTCTTTTCTTTTTTTGTTTTTCCCGCGTTCTTTAAGAAACAAGTCGATAAAATAATACAATGAAATACGGATACACGTTAGACTCAGCAAACGCTCAACAAGCATGGACGCTGGCTGTTTGACGCTATTGCCTCCTCCACAGATAGAGCGTCAAATGTAGTCACGTGATCAGATTTGACGCTCGAATCCAGCGTCGAGCGTCAGCATGAAAATGTACCTTTAAAGATGAAGAAGACAACGAAGGGAAACTCTCTACACAAAGTTGCGCTGGAAAATTCCGCGATTAGCCTCCATATGTTCTAGAGACTTTAGAGAATGCTCGGCTGTGATTAGTCGATTAGCTTACGGCGAGAGGGAGAGAGCGCGTGTCGATATGCGCGCGCGTTCGACTTTAACCTTCAAGTGGCGCTGCGTCACGTGGTCGCGCGGCGGTCGGAATTCGGCGGCGCGGAGTGGGGGTGAGTGGTGGGGGGATGCGCGCGCGGCGCACGGCGCACCCCCCACCACTCACCCCCACTCCGCGCCGCCGAATTCCGACCGCCGCGCGACCACATGACGCAGCGCCACTTGAAGGTTAAAGTCGAACGCGCGCGCATATCGGTGGCTGATGTTCCATCTACGTATTTTATTACATCTGTGGGCCGTGTTTTTATTCCTCCTTCCTACTGTTATGGCACGTGAATTTTTCAATCATTTCTATCATTTGAATCATTTGATTGATCAGAGCGAAAGAGATAAGGATTTCTCCATCCCGATATATCGATCAAATATTTGTAGCGTCAGTTTAAGCGTTAATTTAATTTAATCTCATTGTCAGTTGTATATCAAATGCGTTAGTTGCACTTTGTATATACCGGTGAGCGAAGTGAAGTTAATGTTTGATTGACAAGTTACTGTTTGATTTAATTTTAATATAAGGGTGCGATTTCACTATCAATTTGTCGTTAGCGTCTAATTGATCACGTGATCTGATTTGTGACGCTAGCGTCAAGAAAAAAAAGCTTGATTTGTTCAGCTTTCAGAGAACGAAGAACGAGACGCTTGTCATAGTTGTAACTTGGACGCTAGGCTGTTTTCACGCCAGCGTCAACAGACGCTAACGTCAATTTGTTTTTATTGATGCTTGACGCTGAAATCCAGCGTCACAGCGTCAAGTGAAAATGCACCCTTAGAATTGTCCGCTTTGAAAGGAGAAAATATGCATTCGAGGGTTGGAGGAAAAAAACCGCGATATCCGAAAATATATATCTAGTGACTTTACGAAAATGCTGAACGAACGCACCTCTTGGTCCATCGCGCAGTTCATGGCGTAAGGAAAAAAAAGAAAGGAAAAAATTACTACGCCGCACAATCGTGGCAAATGGGAGACACCTGTGACCGCCGCGGGATGTCTGTAAACGTGGAAGGGATAACATGGCTACTGCCTGGTGACGTTCCGTTCTGTCGTCGCGGTATCAGATGCTCCGAAAAACATCTGGCGACAGTTTAGCTGCGTGCTGCCGATAGCGTTTCGCCGATAGAGGATATCGCGCGAGGTGAAACATCGTCAGCGAGGACGCGCGCTAAGTACAACGATGATGAACATGTGGAAAGTGCGGGAGCTGATGGACAAGGCGTAAGTCATCGAGGATGCGCGATATAACCTTGCTTTGGCTCTTCTCGAGCGCGTTTCGCGTTGCGTTTCCTTACTTAGGTACGTCTCGCCTCTCCTCGAGCGCGCAAACGTCAAACGTCAAAACGTGCGCCGCGTTTTATTATCGTAAAAAAATTAAATTTCGAAGAAAATGCGGACGTGCGATCCGCCGTCGACTCTTATCGCGGGAAGGAACGGGAGAGACAAGTTTGTCGATTACATCAATCGTTCGCGAGAGAGTGTGTAATCGCTTTCTTTTATGTCTCATCGAGGAGAGACGAGGAGGGAGGAGAGGACTCGTAAAACTGGAACGGCGTGGATAATTTTATGGCGCGACCTTGAGGTTCGATAGTATGTATGGATGTATGTATGTATGTATGTATGTATGTACATACGTGTGTGACGCGAGGTGATAAAACGATCTCTCGAAAAACAATCGTGTAATCGTGTATTAATGACAGGCGGCACGAGGTTCCCCCTCTTCGACGCGCGTATTTATCTTGTCGCACCCTCGAATGTTTCGAAATTTATCTCTGTCCAAGTTTCCTAGAGTTAATCTTTTTCCGTATCGTTTCAGCTTTCTTTACACTTGTAATCTTTTAATATTCAATATTAGAGTTAAAGTACTCTATATTGTCATCCGACAAAATCGTAGGAATTATGTAATAATGTTAAAATTGTATCTCGAAAATTTTCACGTCTCTTCTGATTGAATTATATAAAGTATTATATTAAATATCTCCCGATATTTTTTTCCTTATTATTGGGAGAGCTCGAAAATGTAATTTTCGTAAAATCTTAATATTTGCGACTTGTTTTAATTTGATTTATCTCTCGTTTATCAAATTATATTCTCTTATGATCTCGATGATTTGTCGAGACTGTCAAAAGACGTATGTCGCGATCTCTTGTTCAATTACGTACATATAAGTCTCCTGGATGCCTATTATGTACAGTAGAGAAGCTCAATCGCACGATACGTGATTCCAATTCATATTGTTCGCACGTGAATGCCCGTTTAGAATTACGAAGGTATTCGAATCGCCTACTCTTTCACAGACACACACACATTCTTCGTATAAGAGTTTTATTAGCTTCCGCACTGTTTAAAGCCAGTTTGACATATTTGGTATTTAAATAAAATCATTACAAGTTCAATCACCACTTGTATAATTAATTTCAATAGTAATATTGTTACGATTACTTTTTTTTATGTAAACAAAATGTGTGTGCTTTAAATTTATCAAAACTAAATGTATAAAGCTTTTTATTTTTATCTCCAACATTCCTTGTTAATGTATTAATAATAAATATATATAATATACTGCTGTTTGTGAAAATTGTAACACAGCTGATATTATTCCTTCATGATGTTGCAATCATGATGTTTCACAAACAGCAGTGTATTAATAATAAAGTAGAATCGATATATACTTTTGGAAGAACCATTAATGGAAGAAACATTAATTGAAAATATAAATGTATCTGAAAATTTAACATTAAGTATAGTAGTACTTTCTTCTGTGACTATTATTAATAATATTTTTGAAATGCGATTAATTAATTAATTATTAATCTTTTCTCGTTTAAAACTCGTTTAAAATGTCGTTTAAAAACTAAGCTAAATAATTAATCATCTTAATAAATTAATGAAAATTTACGAGTGCGTTTGGAAATTACCAATTCGATGCGTAATAAGTCACGTGAGACACACTACAAAGCTACTTAATGGCTTTAAGCTGTAATCATTTACGTAATTTACTGCTGTGTGCACTTTTGTTGTCGCACGAATGTGATATTGTATGTATAATACGTACATATGCGCGAATGTATGATTGCAAGCATCAAAAGTAAGATAATAAAAGAGAAAAGGCCACAATATATTGTTATAACAATACTTAATTATTTCTATAAATATAATTATCAATATCATAATATATAATTAATATAATCTTTATTAATATAATTAATATAATCTTTATAAATAGAATTAATATATCCTTATAAATAAAATCAATAAATATAATATTAATTATGGGAAGATTATAAATAATTCTTTTTCACGTTAGATGATTCAGCTAAAAGTTATCTATAGACACAAAATGTATAAACGATATATCTCTTGTAATAACTCTTGTACACGCAATGTTTATCAAACGTCTTTATCAAGCTCTTTTATGGAAATAATTACTTGATTAATTCGCACTACACAACAAGCAAATAGAAATAATTACGCATGTAATTCTTTATTTATGATTGCATATGTAACTCTTGCTAAATTGTGCTGCAAAATACATTGTATAATAAAAAGTTACATTTATTTATAGGACCAACGTTGTAATGAATTACACGGAAACAGAGGCCAAAGTTCGGGAAGCGACCAATGATGATGCATGGGGCCCCACAGGTATCATTATCAGCGATAAAATGTTTATTTCTAGAGATTAACTTGAAGAATACATAGAAATTAATTGTCTAATCTAATCGAATGCGTTGCTTTCGTTTTTTTTAAGGAGCAATGATGCAAGAACTGGCTCAGGCTACGTTCACGTACGAGCAATTTCCAGAAGTGATGTCCATGCTCTGGAAAAGGATGTTGCAAGAGAATAAACGAAATTGGCGACGAACGTACAAGGTATAATCGTTTCCCTCGTCGTTACACAAGGTTTTCATATATGTTAGAAGATATGTTGTGTGTGCACACACAGCTTGTCTTTAAAATAAATTCTCTACTATATCGAAGATACAAAAAGAAAAAAAAAATTGTATTGAAATGTAAAAAATTATATTATAAACTAATCAATGAAATTCACAAATGTGTGGATAAAAATGTGCGAATTTTATTGCGCGTATTTTCACCAGTTTAACTCACTAATTTCCATTTATTTTCTTTTACAGTCTTTGCTCCTTCTTAATTATTTAGTTCGTAATGGCTCGGAACGGGTCGTCACGTCGTCACGCGAACACATCTATGATCTCAGATCCTTAGAAAATTACACCTGCATCGATGAATTCGGGAAAGATCAAGGAATAAATATTAGACATAAAGTTAGGGAATTGATCGATTTTATCCAAGATGATGATAAACTTAGGGAAGAAAGGAAGAAGGCTAAGAAAAACAAAGATAAATACGTTGGCTTGTCGAGCGAAGCGAGTGGAATGAGATTCGGAGGTGGTGACAGATGGATGGATAATCCTAAATGGAACAAATCCAGTACAGAAACGTATAACGACTGGGAAAATCGTGGAAAAGGATTTGAAGATACAAATAATAGGTATACATATCTAATAATAATATTTATAATATATAAATATATATATATGAATATGTATATATATATATGAATATGTATATATATATGAATATGTATATATATGTATACGTATATATATGATTACATATGTATATGAATACGTATATATATGAACACGTATATATATGAATACGTATATATATGAATACGTATATATATGAATACGTATATATATGATTACGTATATATATGAACACGTATATATATGAATATATATATGTATGTATGTATATATATGAATATATATGAATATGTATATGTATATATATGAATATATATGAGCGCTTGTTTAAAAGAAGCGTGCTGTAACTTGAATGAATTTTTCTCCTTACAACTGTCATATTTTTATATTATAGCGACGATGGCGAAAGAGAAGACTCGGACAATGATACTAGCCCAAAGAAAAGTGGAAGAGAATATAGAGATACATTGGACAATATCAATCAAATTGCTAAACCTGCTCAAATATCTATACCTTCTACAAATACATCCCCTGCAAGGACAACGAGAACTATCAAGAAAGTAGATCTTGGAGCAGCAGCAAATTATGGAAAAGAGCAATCTAATGTAAGTTTACGAAACGTAAATTAATTAAACGTTTTGCCGTCACAAATATTATCAATCTCCTTTTTCTGTATTCTTAAAACATAATGTATTCTTAAAACATAAAATATTTATGTTTAAATTGTTGTGTAATTGCATTTCAATTTCTTTGTACTTACAGAATAGTACACCGGTACAACAAAGTAATAATTTATCATCGCCAACAAATAAACAGAAGACCAAAAATGATATATTAAACGATATTTTTGAATCGCAGAGCGATAATAACAAATTAGACGATGATGATTTCAATCCAAGAGCGAATTCTCAGTCCTTGGCTCAACCACAGACCGCAAATTTAGATTTCGGCGATTTTACTAGTGCATTTACTAACCCCGCGACGGTTAAAACAAAGGACAGCAACGAGTTTGCCGATTTCACGTCTGCCTTTAACAATGTCGCTATATCTAATCCTCCGAGTCAACCGCAAACGCAAATCAATTTGATGGGTGTAGCAATACCAACTGTGAATAATCCAACGGCGAATAATACGAACATCAGTAATGCAATGTATGCTGATACAATGCAGACAACAGGCACAATAGCTGGAACCGCAGTCATCCAAAATCCTAAAATATCCAATGATCTATTTGATTCTTTACCGCAAGGTCTCAATCAGATAACAAATAACAATACAGGTAGGATCATACATTTGTTACGAACTACTTTGAAGTTTAATTTGACAGTTGAAAGTAAATTTTCGCATAAAACATATGATTAATCATTTCATTAATATGAAGACGATGTCTTATATATATTATTTCTTTTATATAGTGACTTCAAATACAGACCTTTTGTCGGACTTAGATAGCTTAAATACCTCATCCATGAGGTTACCTGATGGTCGAATAAACAGCTCTAACAATTCAAACATCTTTATAGGAATGAACAACGCGCCTTCCAACACCGTCAATTACGCAGGTGAGCATACAGAATTATTCGAGTGCATACATACACAATATTTGCTCAACATGATGTAATTGTACAGATTCCGAGATGCATTAAAACGATATTGGGTTTGCTAAATTATTCTAACATCACTAGTTATTCATTAGCTCTCTATTTGTGAACAAATATAAGAAATTTAAAATCGCTGTTGCATGTGTTTCCGTAAATGAAATTCCGTGCGTGAGGTGTTATATCCTCTGAGTTTGATGCTAATATAATTCCCGCAAGATAGTCCTTTCCTTGCAGCCTGTAAAAACGAAGAGAATGTTACGTCGACCGAGAGTCTCTCGAATAATGCCGCCGATCAGTTGTTGGAAGTGTTATGCACCATATGCAGTATTAAAAGTTCCATCGATTTGGAGAGAATAAGATTGTCCATCTTGAACTATGTCAGATTTTTACCGGGACTAGTTACTGCTCAAAAATATAGCGGTCTTGATTTCGATACGAAACTGGATACTATATTATATGGAAGAATCTTGGAAGAGATAATCGGTAAATTCGATCGCGATTGGCCGCTAAAAGATGAAAACGACTTGGATCCCTCGATCGAAAAATTGATAGTCGTCGATGGTGCGACGGTTTTCATTCTATCGGAATCTTTGAGGGCTTTAACCGCAGCTTTAAACGAGACCAAGGATGAAAGGAAAATTCGTGTTATTTCTATATTACTGGAGAATCTATTGAAAAGCGACGCGATATTTTCGGGGATAGTGGACGCATGTAAACACGAGGTGCGATCTTACATGCAAGAGGAGGAATTGGACCAGGCTTGGTCGAGTACGACGCAAATTTTGGTCTCCCTGCCGAATCGCGTGTCTAACAAATTGCAGTTCGACACACCGAAGTCATACACGCCGCAAGTTTACGTGAAAACGCTCTGTTTTCATATATCTCGCGCGATATCGTTTGTCAACGATGGACTATGTGAATGTAACATTGAGCCAAGAATAGTCGCGCTTTCATCCTTAATCAGCAAAATTGTAATTAGCTTAAAACCGAATAATTTTATCTGTTTCGCCGACATTTTGGAGGAATGGTGTTTCGAAAATAAGAGGAACGAGCGACGTTTGATCGAAAGCATATTTCGCGAATTAAATTCGGCCGCCATCGAATATATCGCGATATTATTCTTGAAGCGTTGCGATCCTAAGCTCGGTATGCGTCCTATTTTTGGTAATCTTTTAATGGAACAAAATTGGAGGTACATTTTAACAACGAAAATTCCTTTAATGCGTTATTACGAGGACGAGAAGTTAATTGTAAACTTGATCTCCTACTTGTTATCCTTTTTGAACGAGAATGATATTTTACCGGAATTACTGATCAAGCTCTTAGAAGTCTGGAGCGATAGGAGTATCCTAAATCATGCATCCGTGGAGCAGCATGAATACATTACAAAGCTGATTATTCTGTCTGTAAAAGCATGTAAAGATCATTTAAAGCAAACTGAAAGAGACCAGTGTCAGAAATTGTTACTTTCTGGAGTATCTGTTCATCTTGAGTGTACAAATATATCTCTGAGAGCGATGGGTATGATGACTGCCGAGATTTGCATAAATTCTTTGTCTAACATGGACGATGATGCACCAAAATTAAAATTCGAATACGACAATATGCCTATAAAAGTGTCGGAATTACTCGAGTCTCTGAAGAATCTAAAAGTATCGACTGTAGACGCGAAAGAACAATACGAACGAAGGGGCGAGTTGATCACCGAGAATATAATCTTCGATTCTCTGAGTAGTAAGAAGATCTACGAATTGGGCGTCGAATGCGATATCTTGCCCGAGAAGAAGCTATCGAACGGAAAAACAGAGAAAGACAATTCACGTTCGTTGAAAAATGACTCGACGATAAAAGGTAATCCAACAAGAAAGAAGAAGGAAGCGGAGCAACAAGCGAAACAAGATCGCGAGACCTCTTTGGATCTGGATAGCGATGATGATTTGGTTCCTTACGATATGAACGACGACAAACCGTCCAATAAAGTACGCCCGAGGTATCTACGAGATGTACGCGACAATTTAACGGACGAACGAACCATTTCCGATCCCGAGATCTTCTCCGAATCCTTATCAGTCTGCGAGGAACTGATATTGACACAGCTACCGAACGACGACGTATCCTTCGCTATAGAACTCTTGCAACTTCTCGTTACGTTGAGGCAACATTGTTATGTCGAGAACTTCGAACTTGTGATTTTCAAATCTTGCGTAGCGATTGTGACGGTGTATCCAAGGGAATCCGCCGAGTTCCTTTGTAAAGAGTTTTACGAGGACGTTGGCAAGTATTCCCTCAGCCAGCGTTTATTGTTTCTAGATATACTAGCCGAATCTGCCAAGCAGTTATCGAAAATTCATATTGATAACGCAGATAACGCCGAAGTTGAGACGACGATTAAGGAGAAACGAATTCCGAGCCGCATATCACTCTTTATGGATACGGAGGAACGAAAGAAACAACAAGTGTGGTACGAGGAAGACATCGACATTGATCTAGAAACGTCGGAAGAACAATCTGCAAACTGGCGGGAAATCGTCGACAAGAGAATTGCATCGCATACGAGACGATTCGCTCACAACAGCCTGTCAAAGGCTTCCAAGATATACGTTAATCACTTTGGCAACGTCGTATCATCATTCTTCTATCCGCTTCTACACGGTTTTGGTCGTTACGGTACCTACAAGGTGAAAGGCTTGAGGATTTATACGGATCAAGAGAACATATTACTGATACGTTTCCTGAAAACGTTGTCGACCATAATGTTAGCAGCGCAGAATTGTCCATTGGCACCAAAGATGGGGAAGGAAATACTGGAACTTACTTGGACAGTGAGGAATCACGAGGAAGCGACAGTGAGATTAGTTGTTACAGAAAATGTCGGATCCGTGCTGATCGCGGTGCCAAAAGATGCTATCATCGAGGAATTATCTGAACTCCTAATGGAAATAAGAGAATGGCTTGTATTGTCGCAAAATGTCATCTATGGTGAACACGATGCAAATTGTAGAGCTTTAAACGCAAAAGTATTGTCCTTCATCGACTCGATTATTGGATCTGCTTTTCATATTGCATAGATTAGATTAGAAAGTAGAATAGTAAACAATTATTACCATATTGTGTCAGAAAGAATCCTCTATCGCTTTTTCAATATTATACTTATAGTAATTGTTAATTATAAATTTATTTAGGAATATGTATGTATGTATGTGTATGTGTGTATACATATATTTTCACGCAGAATACTTTTTAGACTTAATTTTTCTACTTAATTTTATCAAGAAGAGCGATTATGAGTAATTAAAATTAAAATGAAGGCTTTATTGTATAATATAATTTCAAAACTTGATAATTTGGTCAATTTTTCAATTAAATAATCTAAATCATATAATACACATAAATCATTAATAATAAAAAATTTTAATTCCGTGAGATAAAATGTTCAATTTATTTATATAAATTTATGTAATATAAAATATGACTTTCTTTACAATGCGATTATATCGTTATTTTCATTTATATTCATGTATTAACACATACATTATGCTGAATGAAATTTTAATACAATATTTTAATATTACATAATATACTAATTGTAATAGATGAATAAAATGAATTATTTTTCATTCATATAATTTTTCATTGAAACACATTTTTATTCACAAATACGACATGTTAACAATCGTAATGCATATGTTATGAACTAAGATTAGTGTCGTGTTTAGGAACGATTGGACTGTCACCTGTTACAAATCTTCTTCCACCTACAGCCACGAATATCAAAAGTCAAATACCTAACAATATGACATCCTCTATGCAAATTGGCTCGACTTGGGCTGGTTCGGGATTAAATATCGACCTCGATAATATAATGGGTGGTAATGCGAAACAAACTGGTCCAGCGCCGACGATGAATCAATTGGCAAGCAATAGTCCACAGCATCAGACTAAAATAACACGTGAGTAATCCCTTAACTATCTGTTGCGAAAGGTTTTTCTATCGAGTGTCGTTTTAATAAACTTATTGACTTGTGATTGAAAAATGTTGAACTATAATATGATGTTTCTAGATGAAACATGATTTTTATTTTGTTGTTAATTATTTAAATAATTGCACATAGTAAATTAACCATTCTAATTTGAATGTCTCATCTCATTGATCTGATATACGAAAACGTGTGTGAATGGTTAAGAATAAAGTGTATACTTGTAGCACCAGGAATGGGATACGTGTCACCGATGCAACCTCTGTCACAGAATCAACAGCAACAGCAGGCCAATGCAACGTTCTTTCCTGCATTCCAATAAAGGATTATCAATATAAGATAAAGTCTCATAGCACAATACGTGTGTTTGCAAAGATTAAAGTTCTTAATGAGCCAAAATTTTGTTTTGTTAAACTATTTAATCAAATGGAATTGAGTGAAAAGATAAAAAGCTCAAAATTTTATTTGATAATTCTCCTTTAAATTTATAGAAAATTCAGTAATAGACGATTATACATGTATCGAAATGTATTTTCTATTATCGCTTATAGAATTCTAAGTGCAACATGATTAGGGAACATTCTACTTGCATTCAAGAGATAACTCCTCGATACAAAGGGAAATTAGAGAATTTATGTTGGTATTTTATAATTCTGATTTGTATAAAATAATTCATTATCATACAGGTTCTTCAAAATTGGAACTTGTATAAAAATGATATACATAGGCGGTAGAAAGAAAAAAAACCGCATAAATACAAATAATATACAATATATACAATAATAATGAATAATATATAAAGATATTGATCGTTGTTCTTCTTAATTATTACAAGGCAGCCTGATACATATATACATAGTTTGAGCCAATAATTACGCATTAAAATGCAAATGCGATGACAAGCAGCATTCCTGAATTTATAAATACATAATAATTTCAATAATATGTGTCGTTATTGCTTGTAAATTACGCAGGAACAAATTTGGCAGGATTTATCACTATGTGTATTTTATACATAATGTATATTAATCTCTCTCTTTTTTGGAGGAATCGGGATTATGCCTTATTATATAGACATATGTATTATAAATATATATATACATACTCGAAGAAGAGCATAATCTGATTAGTCGCATTCACTTATCATCACGTGTACATTGCTGGAACATGGACACGATGGATGAGAAAGAGTGTTAATGAAGTGTTTTATAATAATAAAACTACGAAAGATACAATTCCGAGTCTTTAAAAGACGCGTATGTAAAGTGACATTTTGGCAGCTGACAGAGAAATTGGACGAAGAGAAAAAAAATCATTAGTGGATATTATTAATAAGTGCTTCCCTCTTTGTTACTATGGCAGGATGAGAAACTACAATTACCGAAATGCTCTTTCTCGTAAAAAGGGTTGTAGATAGAAATCGATATTTTTAGCATTTATTTTATAGTAAAATTTTTTGAATCTATGCACAAAATCGGCGTGAGAAAACTTTCGTGCTCGATTCAACATCAATATTGCATATGCGATCCATTGTAAATTGTTTAAGGATTCGCTAATTGCGTATAATTAAAAAAAAATTAATACTTACTATATATTACATGATATTACACGATTGTTGTAAACCAAGCAACAACGCATCATTATTTAGCATTTGATTATATTACTTACTAACAATGAAATGCATATCCTTCGACATAAATGTTTATAGAATTATCACATCGTAATTAATTGTAAGCAGTAATCAATACCACATTATTGTGTTATACATATAATCACGCGTTCACGTCACAACTGTTCTTTTTAGATTAGTTTATCTTTGCTACATGATATTGAAATACTTTACTTGTCGCAAAAATTATGATAATATGATAAAAAATTGAGATTGCTTGATTCATTATTTATTGTACATATATTGAAAAAAAAGATATTTATCTCATCAGTTCTCAATATATTCATACAAAAAAGAGACAGGCTAAAATTATTTCAAGCTCAGTGGCAAAGTTAAGTATTATAAATACATGTCATATTCTCTTACAAAATTACATAGTATTAATGTATCATGAAATTAGATCTCAGAAAAGCAATTAATTGAAAGAAGCCATTCTGTAATTACAAAGAAAAAAAGTATGTCAAATAGTTATCCAATCGTTTAGTTTTGCTCTGTAAAGTTAGCTCAAAGAAATCATATTCTCTAAGCAGAGAGAGGAGCTTTCGCGCGAGTACCAGAGACTGAATGTAAAGGCGATTGGTCCTTTACATTTTCCATTATTTGAGCATTTTATATGAGACGAGATGTTTAACACATAGGCAGGGATATATTTTTCAAATGTGAAAATATATTGTATAAATATATAAAAAGAGAAAAGTCGTTTTAGTCAATTCAATGCAAGATAGATCATCAGCCGATTATTATTATAACAAAGTGTTATACAAGGGTACGTGTACAGTTTAGTGTTATAAAACCCTTTGCAAAACTCGAAGTTAACACAATTCGCGCGACATCGCACTTGTTGAAATTATTTTTCTTTTAGCTGATGAATTTTTCAATACTTTGCGCAACACATTATTATTCTTTATCATCTTATTTACGCGCGATAATATTGCTTATGTTCGATTGATTGCACGCGAATACCACTCTAAATTTCTATTAGATTCTTATTTTATAATGATGTTTTTTATTTTATGACTATGTTACGAAAACTTAATATTCGGATAAAAATTTAGCTACGAAAAATATCTTTAATATATCTGCGTATTTTCATCGACAAATTCTTATTATGTAAATATTTGGAAATTATGTTTTATATATACCGATACATATCAATATTAATCGCGCGTATAAAATATACCTAATATACATACCTAATCTGATGTATAATATTTCAAATGAAATTTATATTTGGTCAATGAGCATTTATTAATCCTCCAATGTGAATTATGGCAAAGTAATACATTGCTTATAGTATTTATATGCGGTCGGATATTTAAATAGCTCAGTTGTTGATTTTTGAGACTCTGAGACTTGGCTAGACCTAATAATCTTATTGTAATTATTGTTTAGAGATATTTATATCTACTTTATATATATACAGACTTATCGTTATTAAATGGTCATTGGTGCTGGTGTTAACACTGAATATTAATGATAGTCATTTATTTTTATTATAATTGCGCCTCTCTTCCTATTGCCCCTCATCTATTATAAAAACAATGAATCAAGACTCGTAAAATTTTCTTTCATTTATATAGTCTCTCAGCTTTGTCATTTTATTACTCCGATATACAATTCATCAGTTATCTATTTTTTATTGTATATTTTATGACTCTATAATAATTAAATTCAATCAGTGTCATGTAATATATATTCTCACAGATCCAAGTATCTTTCCTCAATATAAAAATGTATATATACTCTCCCTCAATATAAAACATAATATTAAATCTTTAGATATTGTTTATTAATAAAATACATTTTCGTACAATGTTTTGAGTTAAAAAGATTCAGCAGATATTTATAGTGCACGAATCCATAGACAATACACAATTAGTAAATGCTAAATAACACATAAATAATTTTGTTGAACTTTTATTTTCCTCCCAGCCATATTCATTCATGACATTAAAAGTAAAAAATCAAGTAAACCTTTCTGTTGCAAAATATGTCAGAATTTATATAATGAGGAAACAGGATTTTTAACAAAATTATATGTTTATTATTGAGTGTTGATAAATTCTGCATTCACTACAGACAGATTCATACATTAATACTATGAAAATTATTTATTAATGTTTGTAAGAAGTAGAGAATATACAGAATTCGCTAATGCTAAACATTATCGAAGGTAAATGAGGCATATAAAAAGAAGCAATTTTTTCTTATATATATTTCCTGAGAAAAGAATTTACAGAATTTCTTGTTTGATAATATGATGTCAATGAAGTCAGAAATCCCTCAGTAAGAAAGAAATTTTACTTTATACAGAAAACTATTAGTTCTCTCTATAAAGTAGAAATCTATAGGAATATTTTCAAAGTTATAAAAACATATATATATAATTTTTTTTTTTACCTTATTCTTAATTTTAAATCTTTATTGTTGTTAAATCTTTAAATTATATATGTATACATGTATAAAGAAGATAAAATTCTATTCGTTAGCAACGTGTTTCGATTTTTTCTTCTTCTTTTTCTGTACCGACGTATCCACTTCTGCTTCGCCGTTTTCAATATGTCCATTTTCTTGGCCATTTTCGAGTACTTCATTTACTTCACTTTTCCTTTTTTTATTTTTCTTCTTTTTTTCTTTCTTCTCTTTTTCCATAGCAGCCAACATATGTGTCGTTTCCTCTAGTGCTTCTCTCATCACGTCTAAATTTTTCTTTGGCTCCTTGCCAGTTGTGAAATACACTAATCTGTCTTCTACTTGTTGTCGTAATTTCTCACCAAATATTTTCATTGGTGTTTCCGTGAAACAATCGATTCTAGAAGCAATGGAACATTTATTCGCCAGATATCTTGCGATTCGACCTCTATTTTTGGTACCAGCACGGCCGATAAATGTAGAATGGAACAAAAGACCGTATTTCGGAGTATTTACTTTTTGACTACGGCTTTTTAATGCTCTGAATAAAGCTTTTTCTGCTCCCAATATCTGAACAGTAGACGCTGGAGCCTTTGCTAAATTAGTAAGCGACCCGGCGTGTGCTATTAATCTAGCGCCGACCTGATCTCCGATTAAAGTAGCTAGATTTGGTGCCACTCCTGCCATTTTCGATGTTAAATATTCAGACATTTTTTTTCTATAATTTACTAATGCGACAACACGTTTGACAAACTGTTCAACATTCTTTAAATCGACCTCATTTATATCCATTCCCATAGATGACTTGGCTGCCTTAATGATGGCTTTTGCTTTTTCACTATCCATAACAATTTCTTCTATCGCACCCAACTTGTCATCCGTCAATTCTTTCCTGTTTTGTATCACTCGAGCTACCTTTGCATACATATGATTCTCTGGAACTATCTTTGCAAGTTCTGGGAAGTGATAGCTGTACCATTCACTAGAATTAAAACAAAGATCAAAGTTATTTTTTGGCATACTTTCGAATTTGCTTATATTTCTAATATATTCAAAATTAAAAATACTATACATACCGTATACGCATGCTGAAAGTATTAATATCTTTGTCCAATTGATCCAGCAAAGTTATGCTCTGTATGATCATGTTATCTACTCGATTCACATTGAATTTAACTTTAGCTCTTGAGTAACTATGTCCAAGACCCAATTGCGCAACTGTTGAATTATGGGAAGTGAAGCCTTTCACCAAATTATGAAAATGAGATCTTATTCCTCTAATGATCTCAGGAACAGCGTTGAGGTGGTCACATTTTATATTTAAAGTTTCAGTTATATTAGCACCAAGTTTAGGATCCGCAACACCAAGAACAGTACCCTTGATGAACTCGCTGGAGCAAGAATCTAAAAAGAGCTTCAAATCCTCTGTGACAATTCCTTCGGAAATACTGTTGATGTTTTCAAGAGCGACCACTGCTGTCTTAAAAGGCGCAAATCCAACAAGACTCACGACACTACGGAAACGCGATAGATCTGTTATTGACTGTTCCACTTGAGGCAATAACATTCCAATCTCTTCAAACTCTTTAACCCGAAATAGGGCATAGCCAGCGGCATGCTCAAACAGAATGAAGAGCTTCGCCTGTAAAGTAAAAAAGATTTTTACTTAGTATTTTATAAGATTTATTTATTTTTCTTTTCTTTTCTATATACTAATATAAACTCTAGAAAGTCTGCTTCAACTTTAATATCTCGCAAACCATAATTTAACATTTACTGTGATCATTATCTTATTATTCTATCGTTTTCATTTGTTTTTAATATTATAGTAAATTGTTAATTTTCTTTTTTAGAGAGTTATAAATAAGTTAATAAAATAAATAAATATTGTGCACATACACGTGGACAATAAAATCTACCCATAACCTTGAATCAAGAGGTTAGAAAATTCGAAAATAACAATCATCTGTAGAATAATGATTGTATCTTAAAATATTACCGAAATTACAATCTAACAAATATCTTAATTTTGAATCTGAAGACTGCGAATGTACGCGAAATTCATATAATATCCATATAAAATTGAACGAGTGCCACATGTTTGTGTGTGTGTGTCGACACGTTGTTCTAATCAGAACGCAAGGTGTTAGAGAAATTTAGAAATTACAATTAGAAATGGATCATCAAATAGTCATATAACGTGAAAGTTGTCACTTACCATTTTACGCTATTTTTATATCTTTATATTTTAAAAGAACTCCAAGTTTTTAGCGAAACTTGTAATCAAGCTCGATAATGCCTTCACCCATCCTGTGTAAAAGATAAAAGATCATCCCGGATGTAGATTATAAAATACTTACGACAATCTATAGATGGCGCAGGTATGTGAATAATGGCCGCAACAGCACTTCCTGTTATTCGAAATAATAATTGTATTTTACAAATTTTAATTAAACTAAAATATCGCATATATAAATATATTAATTACTTTAAAAGCCATTTATATCGAGTCTGAATAATAATTATATATCAAATATATTGATTTTAATATCTGTAAAACAATTTTCTCTTAAAAACAGAAAAAGATATTAGAAATTTAATCAAAAATTAAGCTTTTAGATTTGCAATATCAATCATCAATAATAAATGATTACACATGATTAAAAAAGTTGACATATAATGTTAGCTTATATTGTTAAGATTATTTCAGAAATTAGTTCAAAAAAGTCTCACCGTGTTTTGGTTCCCGCCAAATTAAAAATACATGTTGGCAACAATGATAGCGCGAGGCGTTTTTTCAACCGACATTCATTCATATATATATCTTCTCGTTTATCATCGTGTCGTCGTTTGTGTGATTATTTTCTATCATTTTGCATTACATATCTGCGCGAACAATCGCACATTTAAATAAACGCGTATTAAATTATCTTGTGAAAATATTCAAAATATCGAATCCCAGTTTCGTTGATAAATCCCAATAATTTCCATATAAACAAGGTAAGATTTAAGTGATCCTCTGATTATTAATTATTACTATTCAATTTTTACGTGCCTTCAATTTTTTTTCTACAAAGAATTATGATACAAAAAATTCGCGATATACATTTTCCATGAAAATATGTAGGCTTTTTACGCTTTAACGTTATTTCACATATATCTATTTATTTGCATAGATTCTTTCATTATATTAAATCCTAAATAAATACATATCGAATCCGCTCAGCTGGAATCAATTCGAATCTTTGCTTGTCCAGTCGAGCAATTTAGATTCGCGAACGAACGGCAAAATCGCGTGCAAAACGTCAAGTTGGCAACGACTCGCATAAATTTCCAGTTTCCGGCCGTGTATTGCATTGTATATGCGTATGTACGGTTCGGCGGTGCCAGGTGCGAGGACACAGATATATACGCTTTGTGTATACATAGTCCCGCGGTTTGTGACATTCCGCGCTTCCTCGGGAGATCCGTCCGGCAGCTGTCAAGTTTCGCGGAACGATGCAGAATCGCCGATCGTCGACGACGTCGCCGAGGCTCGCGGTTTGACGCGGCGAGTTCCCGGTCGCGAGTGCGCGCGCGCGCGCGTTGATTGGCGGCGAACCGTGCACGAGCAGACACACGAGCGTGCTTGCTGCGTCTATACCAAATATATAGTACGCGCGTGCTACTTCTTCTTGGCGCGCGTCTCTCGTTCGCTCGTTCGC
Source organism: Prenolepis imparis (assembly GCF_030444845.1). Lineage (NCBI taxonomy): Eukaryota > Metazoa > Arthropoda > Insecta > Hymenoptera > Formicidae > Prenolepis > Prenolepis imparis. The sequence goes on along the minus strand of NW_028141159.1, from coordinate 20,329,117 downwards.
TCGTTCGCTCGTATCTTGTTCTTGTTTCGCCGATCGGGTTTCTTCTCGTTTTCTGTAATCGCGACTGCATAATCGGGTTCCTCGTCACGAGAGAGATCCTCGTCGAGCAGCGATGCCGCTGCTACGCAAACAGCCGTTCCAACGGCTCTACGTCTCCTCCGACTTCAGGGACGACGACGAGGTCTACCATTGCGAGGTTACGAACGAGATATTCAAGAACTACAAGTAAGTTTCGCGACAGCGAAACCATCAGGGATCATCGGTCCCTCATCCTTGATTCTTCAGCTGGTAACGGTTGTTGTATCCGGAGAGAGGATTCTTGCCCTTGTTTTACGATATAATGTATTGTTGCGAGAGGCAAAACTCTCCTCTTGCTCTCTTTGCCGCGTAAAAATTATGTATGCGCGTCGATCACCTGGAATTAACTTTGCTGGATTGCAATAAAATTGGATAATACAAGATTTTGAATGGCCTGTTTGTAACGAAATATGTTGAAGTCTATTGATGTCCTTGAAAAGTTGGCCAATTTTATTCGGAAATCGAAATAGAAATTGAACGTCTCGTTTTATCATTTTGTTTCTTTGAAGAAAACAAGACAATGCTTTACTATCTTTATTATTCTAAAGCATCTTATATCTACACATCTGTAACCATTAAATAAAAATTTATAATAGTCAAATTTATACATGTCTTATCACTAAAGAAATTGAGTCTTTTCTTTGTTACAAAAGCTCTGATTTATAATTTTCTTCTTTAAAAATGATTAAAAATCAAAATTGTACTATTACATTTAAAAATAAAAGTAATTTTTATTATGTATGTTAATAAAATTCATATGACTAGAAGTTTTGTTAAATATATATATATATATAAATTATATTAAATAAATATTAGTGTAAATGTACATTTAATAACTATATTTTTTATTTAATTAAAAAATATGTATAAAAGATTCTTATGTATATATGTTACAATATATATTATATTCTATTACAGTGAATTTTGCGAGCGAATTATCTTATGCAACTCGCTTATATGGTCGTGCAGTATCACAGGCAGGACTAACATGACGTTTGAAGAAGCTTTACAATGCGAAGAAAATGCAAAGAAGAGCTTGAAAGAATTTCCAATGGAGGTATAAATATTGTATTTTGTATAAATAATGTTATTCTGTGTATAATAATCTGCATTGAATTAGCATTGTTGAATATACTTTTAACTTTGTATTTTTTAGTTACGAATTCCTATACTATACCTCGCCAGTAAAACAAATAGATCCTCTTTCAATGAAATGGTTGAAGATGTTTTCCAATTTGCGAGAGATCGTTATTTTGTGGGAGAAATGGTAGAGGCTAGCTTTACTGAAGAATCTTGGTGTGATTGTCATGTTCTTCAAGTTATTGTACCTTCAGAACAACAAATTAAAGCATACTTAAATGAAAATGGCAGGTAAATATAATTTAATTTATTAAATTATTTTTATACATTGTCAATTTTTAGCTTCACTCATTACTGAATATTTTAGGAATCTACAAGAACAGTATTATCATCCACCAGCAAAATTATTTCGTTATGAAGTAGAACAATTAGATTCTGGAGATTCTGATGTCAGCCAGCTTATGATAGTAGAAGCATCTCAAGTCAGAAGACAAAAACAACATTACAGCAGAGAACGTAATAAGATATTTCTTCGACAACTCTGTGAACAAAATGATAGTGGTATATGGATTGTCAAGGTTAGTACAAAATATTAAACAATTGTCTGTGAAAACATTTATACTTTATAACATTATTCTTGTAACATAATTTTTTCGTTTTATTGTTGCAGGAAAGTGTTTTGGAAAAATATGGAATTAACAAAGTACGTTTTGATACTATATTTGCTGGAACACTTCCAGATTTTACAGTGCGTGTGAAAAAATCTGTTAAGCAGAAACAAGAATCCATAGATAAATTTCTGACATCAGATGTATCAAAACAGAAAACATTTGAAAAAGCGGATCCTTTGAAAAAAGTTAGCGATGGTAAAAAAGCGAATGACACTGGCGCAATAAAGAAATTTCGAAAACCAAGGTAAAAGCTATTCAGGATTTGTTTAAAGGTGTTCTTTTCTAATATTTTTTTAACATTTTCAAAATGTTTTATCAACAGAATGAATGGCAAATTTAAAGAAGAACTTAAAGCAAAAGCTTTGGAGGAAAAAGCAAAACGTAAAGAAGAAAGAGCGTTGAAAAGCGAGCGTAAGAAGGAGAAAAAACAAAAGTTAGCAGCTTTGGCTGCATATGTGAAGCAGTGGAATAAACCGAGAGAAGATCTCGAATGCGAAGATCTTTGTCCCATTCCTGAACCTACTGTTATTAAATGCAACATACCAAACGAAAAATTTGGAGACTTTGTTATGATATCGGAATTTCTTGAATTTTTCAACGAAGAATTAGAGGTGCCAGTATATTTCCCGGGAGGCTTCAATTTCGAATTGTTAGAAAAAACATTATTGACCAAAGAAGCGTCTGGTCCCTGGAGTGATTTGTTACAATTGTTATTATCGAATATATTTAAATATCAAGCCGGAGAAGATAATGAAAGTGATGCTCAAGCATCTACTTTGCTGGATGATATTAGTCCTTATGAAGGCGCATCATCGATGACAAAAGCCGTAAAACTCGCTACAATGGCTTCCAGATGGTGTCCAACTTATCAGGGATGCAAGCTATCAGAACTTACATTAGATCATGTAACTTTGAGCGAGATTTTGAGACAGCATTTATTAAGTTCTGGAGGACGTATAAGCGAAGCGGCTTCTAAATGGCGGTATTCTCAAAAGGGTATGTATATGTATGTTATAATTTATTTAATATGATGATTTAATTTATTTAATATTTAATGTTTTTCCTTTATATATCACATATTATCTGTTGTAGGTGGCTATACCAATTTTGACGAACCAGCACTTCTTTTAAGGATAAATGAAGGTTCCCTTTTGCGATTATTAGGTCACCGAAATATCTGCGAATTTGATTTAGATGACAAAATAAAGATTGTTACATGTCTGATCAATCAGTTGCTTAGTTTTGCATCAATACGTGATGCAATCGAAGAACGATATGATAAACTGCATCAAGCAAAGAAAGAATTAAAGTTGTTCTTAGTTGCTGAGCAAAAGAAAGAAAAAGAGGAAAAAGAAAAGATGCGGGAACGCGAAAAGGAAGGGAAAGTCGAGGAAGAAGAACCAAAGAAAAAGATTACGCGTGGCGATTATGAGGAAGAAAAGAAAAAGGAAGAATATGAAAACAAACTAAAAGAACTACAGCAAGCGTCAAGAGACGACAAGATGATGCTTTATCTGGGCTCGGATAGAGCTCATCGAAGATATTGGAGATTTATATCTATACCAGGTATGTTTCTAGATTCATGTATAATGTTCCTATAAAATTTTTAATGGGAGAAATTACAAGCTAGATTAAAAGAATTAAATTTCCCCTATTGATTATCTATTTTTTTGTAGGATTATTTGTAGAAAATGATGAACGCTGGCCTGGAAACTGTTTTCCCGAGGGCACTCCACATCAGCCAGAGTTGCAGGATAAGGAGGCAACATATGCATATCTAAAAAATAAATTTGAGGATGAGTTTAGTGACAAAGAAAACAGTTTCAAAAAATCAAAGAAGTCACCCAAGAAACTTTTATCGGATAAAAACGGGGTCAAATCGCCATGGAAGGAATTTAAGCAAGACCTCACTAACATAAAAAAGAGCTTGCTGTTGTGTACAGGAGATAAGGATTGTCCTGTTCATTGCAAGAGATCACTCGTCACCTGGAGTTTTTATAGCAACCAGGAAGACATACAAGGATTAATAGATAATTTGAGCACAAGAGGTATCAGGGAGAGCGAGCTTAGAAATAATCTTTTGCAAGAGATGGACAATTTGCTTCTTGTTATCAATGACTGTCCTAAATACAAATTAAATCCCGAAGTTGTAAGTATATCTTTGTTTATATAATTTATTTAGTATATCTATCTTTTTTTATACTATGTAATTACATGCGATTAAAAGATGAAAAATAAATAGATTTTTACGCGTAGTTTGCAGATTCCAATAAAGGACAAGTTAATAAGACAACTAAAAAGAATAAATACGAGAATGTGAATTTAAATTTTCCTTCCGACGTAGCGGTCGATGACGTAATGGAATTAACGTTGAGAGATCACGTTTTGGACTTTGAAGACAAGATCAAGGCAGGTTGTTTGGGTTTCCTTAAGATTATCGATCGCGCAGTCTGGAGAAACGCGATCAATCAGAGAAGTTATGACAAACAATGTGATAAACTGATGTATGCCGGTAGCGAGATAGACATAGATATACCACCATCTAATACATTGATAGACAAGATAAAGAACGAGTCTAAACACAGTAGACCCGGTACTCCCGATTCCGAGGTCGGAAGTATCAGCATAAAGACTTACAAAGATCCAGGAATGTACTTAGGTTTATCCAGCGAAGATGAGATGGTGCTCGATCAAAGGCAACAGGCAGTTATCAAGCAGATGGCGTGTGCAATTTTGCAGCTGTCACATGCTATAGAACAGAGATACTTGCAGAGACCGCTTGGGCCTGATCAGAAGGACAAGAAATGGTCAGGCGAAGAGGCTCGAGAGAGATGGGAACAATCACTGATAGCGTCGACCAATTGGTCTCAGTTGTTCGTTCACTTGAGCACTTTGCATAATAGTGTCGCGTGGGACAGAAGCGCGTTGAACGCTCAATGTCGCATATGTCGAAGGCGTAGAGACGCCGAGAACATGTTGCTTTGTGACGGATGTAACAGGGGACATCATCTCTACTGTCTAAAACCGAAACTCAATGTAATTAATATTTATATAATTATCTAATGAGAGTTTATATTATCCGATGGACATTAATCGATCTCTTATCATTTCATTATTTACTTAGGCTATACCGGCGGGAGATTGGTTTTGTACAGCGTGCAGACCGCCGGAGATAAAACCCAAGGAAAAAGCTCAAAAGCGGAAAAGATTTGAGGATGAAATCGAAGACGAGGAAGTACTGACCAAAGAGACGCGACATAATCGCGCGAAGCGCGCACCTCACAGCGATGATGAGGACGATCAAGAAGACGATGAAGATGATGAAGACAGCGAGGAAGAGATGTAAGTTATCTTTTTAAGTAATATTAAAATTTGTTTCTTTTTCAATTTTTTTAAATTTAACTGACTTGTTTTTTTTTGTCCTTTTCAGGAATGTACGAATAGAACGCTTATGCGCAAACTGTAAAAGTGGTGGAAAGCTGATCTCCTGCGACACATGTCAAAAACATTATCATTTAGAATGCTTTGAACCACCATTGTCGAGGCCTCCTAGAGGAAGATGGTCTTGTTTTGAATGCAAACCTAGAAGAAGAAGGAATGTAACGAAAGGTAATGAAAGAAAATGTCGAGTATTTTGTCTTGTTCTCCTTCTGCTATTACTCTAAATTTTTTCATTTACTGCCTATTAAAAAATTATAGAGAGATAAACAAGTAAAAATATTATAAGAAAGTTTCTTAGCGTTAAAATTATGTTGATAGTGAGGGGGCGTGAAAGGGAAAGAGACAAGGAGAGGCTGTGCGCAGCAGCAGCACGCTCTCGCATCCATGGCTTTGCCAAGAGCCTCCTCACTACAGAATCCACAGACTGGGATGGTCTGTATTGTATCCCTTTCTTTTTTCTGTGTGTATATACGTGTGCAGCATCTCTCCTTCATGACTTCATCCTGTTTCTTCATTGGAAAGCACTGCACGTTATTTAAGGCTCCTGGGTGCTCACCGCGGCCATATTGGAATCGTGACGTCAGAGGTGAGAAATAACATGTTGAGATTTCTTAGATGCCATTTCTAAATAAAAACATATTTGCATAAAATAACACTTAAGATCTCTTTAATACACTTCTAAAAAACGCCGAAAACTATTCTTTTCCCTTGATAGTCAATCAACAACCGTAAAATGATCGAGATATCAGACTTTGACATGTGGAATGACTGCGCATGTGCAAAGACCAGACGGACTGGGCCTCATAATATTACATTTTACAGCTGTTGATTGATTATGAAGGGAAAAGGATAGTTTTCGGCGTTTTTTTAGAAGTGTATTAAAGAGATCTTAAGTGTTATTTTATGCAAATATGTTTTTATTTAGAAATGGCATCTAAAAAATTTTAGCGTGTGTTTTCTCGCCTCTGACGTCACGATTCCGACATGGTCGACAAGGTACCAGGAGCCTTAAAAGAGTATATATAATGGATCTGTTCATGGTTAATATATCTAGATATTTTTTATAATTTTGTATTAAAAATTTTAAATGATATATATAAACAATAAAAGAGGTATTATACAAATTTATGATATTTCTCTTTTTTAATAAAATTGAAGTTATTTTATGGACAGATCCTAATACAACGTTATACATTCTCATATATGTAAATACTTTATTTACATCTTATTATCTTGATAATGAAACATGCTATTGCTAACTCATCTATCATAAAGATATTAGCTATCAATAGAATTTTACTTTTTCGTTAGTTTAGGCTTATAAATTTTTAACATTGAATTGAGATAACATAAAAGATATGGTATGTGCTAGCTAAATTCAGGATATTTTGAATGTACAGATAGCAGCACATCCGATGATACCGAACCAAGGCAAACGCGACGTGCGACGAAAAGAGCCGCAGAAATTGAACACGAGGAAGATAAAAATTCAATCAAGGGATCTATGGCTAGACTGCAAGAATTTTTAACTGACATTAGGCATCATAGAGATTCGTGGCCGTTTCTGTCGCCTGTCACAAAGGATGAGGTCCCAGATTATCACGATATCATTTCTAATCCGATGGACTTTGGAACAATCAAATACAAACTTGGTAATGGCGACTATGAGACGCTAAATAAATTCTTCAGCGATTGTCAGCTGGTTTTTGAAAACTGCAGATTGTACAACAAGGAACATAGTTCTGTATACAAGTACGTATCAACATTATTGTCATCTATTTTATGTAAGTTCGGATGCCAGAGACTACAATGGTAATTAATATGCAGAATTAATTTATGTATTTCATGCTATTAACAATAGCTACACACATACACACACATACATATACATATAAATAAACATATATTTTAATTAACATTATATGATTATTACTAATACCAAAAGAAATCAGCATCTCTATATCAATTCTTCTATTATTTGTATACTAACTTTGGCTTGATGTATAGGTAATATCTAAAGTATGATTCAAGTTAAATTAGTGTTTAGGTATATAATTAAATTAAAAAAAAATTCTTATTACAAAATGCTAAATTATGTAATAGATTAGATGAGATTAAAACTATTTATGTAATGTAATTAATTATTTTCGACTGCTCAGTGAAAAGAATTGGCTCTTATATCTGTTAAAGCTTCTGAAACGCGTTAATTCATCTGTAACTTTTAATATGTCTCAGATAAGGCTTCGCTATTGTGTTGATCTTGAAGTAGTCTTTGGCCTCCGAACCATTTTGAGAATACACATATAAAGAGCGAGACTATGTTTTGTTAAAACTAGTTACGTGTACAGTGCAGGAACACGATTACGCAAATACATCGAGAAACGCTGCAAGGAATTAGGCTTGAACTTTGACGAACTTTCCCAAGAACCCAAGGTTAAGAAGGCAAGATTCGATGGCAATGTCGAAGAAAATTGCACATCGGATAGCGAAGACGATGAAGAGGAAGCACAGAAGAGAAGATAGAATAAAAAAGATGTATACATATATATTATATATACTTTTAGCATAGAGTACGTGAGATTTAAAAATCTGATGCCGCTCAAGAAATTTATATATTTTGAATTAGCATATGGACTTACGTATCAATAATCGATTATGAGCGGTGAACAGATTCCGTATATAGCTCACGATATATTTAATGATAATGATAAATTAAACACTTTTTTCACAATAAATAATGAGAAATTTATATTGACAACTTATGGAATAGTACAACTAAATGATATTTACTTTGCAAAATTAACAGTTTATGTAAAACAGCATATGTTAACAGCATATATAAAATGTACGAGTTTTTTTCTCTAAAGTCGATTTCTTCGAGGCTTGTTACGATAAAGATGTATGCAGTATTATTTGCAGAAGTGCATACGCATAGTCGCACTACATATAATTTTAGATGCATTGCACATACACAGAATTTTGCAAACACATATAGCTGATTAGTTCCATTGGCTTTAATTAATTTTTTTTTCTAGATGTAGAAACAAATTTTCAATATATTCTCACAATTATTTATTTAGTATTATTTATACATAACCACGCATGTGTGCGAGCGCGCATGCACTCACACATACACATACCATATATAATACACTAAACATATTTTTCACAGTAGTATATTAAGGATTGTTAACTGTATATGATGAATTCATAAGCTCTCAATTTTACTTTTCTCGAAATTGTACACATGCAGTTAATCATAGAATATAGTTTTCAGGAAAATGCATAAATCATAAACCATTAGCAAATTTATGTTTATAGATCCAGACAATAAAATTCGATACTTTTGTACTGCGTGTTCCAAACTATTGTAAAACTAAAAGTTGTGTTGCATCAATATTAGTCATACAGTAAAAACATGGCACTGAATATGTCAATATCGATAATAAAAAGAGACTAATAAGAGCTAAACATGAGACAGTACAAATAAAAATATTATAAATTATGAAATAAATTATGAATAATTTTAGATGTTATTTAATAATTTTTTAATTTTAAATACTTTTACTATTATAATTAATAAGTAGTACCTAAAATTATATGATTAAATTATCTAAAATTAAAATTAGATTTTATTCACACTAGCCTCTTTTTATTACCAATATTAATATTACTAATCTTTTAATGAAATTTTCCATTCTATTAATAGTACTTATTTTTTTTTTTTTTTTTTTCATGTTTACCATGTATTACTTTATTTTGTAATGTTTTACACTTTTAGGATAGATTTATGCAAAAATAATGGTACAAAATACTATCGACTGTATTGTACAGCAATTGCAAAAGAAAAGAAAGTTCTTTTTAATCATATATATTTTATACGATGATTTTGGTAATATTAAACCTCGAATAAAATTTTTAAAGCGGTCTTCTCTGCCTCTCCTGCAAACTATCTTGCATTTATATAGTGAAAGATTTATTTTTTCTAATTATACATAGAGATTTTTCTCTTATACATTTCTTATTTTTAACATATACTTTTCTAACGATTTTATTTCCATTTTAATGATGTCCAGTGCCTTCAAACATTTCTCTGTGGATTTTATCCCATTTCTTAACATTCTCGGGAGAATATGCTGAAAATTGTGATAATAGGTTATACATATATTTCACTCGAACAAATGTTTGATCTATACAAGATATACTTACATAACTTTTGTATTTGGTAAAATATCGGAAGTGATATCCCTGTCGCGAATAACATATATCTAAACAACCAACTGTGCTTCACATAATATTTAAATGGAAACTGAGCAATTTTTCCAGAGATAGTATATGGATATTTCATAGGTCGATATGATCTGCCTTCAAACATGTTGAATGCCTATAACAAACAAATTCTAATTGTAATTGATTTATATTTATATTTCATAACATACATAGTAATGATGATATTACATGATAGAATTGTGCTAATAACGAAAAATTTCTTAAATATTGGACTCAAACAATCAAGTTTTACAGGTTATAAATGTTATAATTTGCAAAATTGTATTTAGAAAAATTTTGTTATATATACAGATAAGAAATACGAAAGTAGAAATTCAACATATGATTAATATATATATATATATATATAACTATATCAACAATGATAAAAAAAGTTTAGAAATGAAATTAATACGTGATTTGTACGAGACGTCATAACTCTAACCTTGAAGAAGAAGAATGAACTATGACAATTTAATTCTGTTTATATACTGAGAAAGAGTTTAATATATATAATAAAACGAAACAATCGTTATACACTCCGTATTTCTTTATTTTTTAATATTTTTAAATTACTCACGATTTCTTGATCTAGATGACTTCAATAAAATTATATAATATACTGCGCTAAGTTTTCGAACCACACACTAGGGATGACATGCATTCTTTTACGTGTGTATGGTTGGTAATATTGTTAACTAGCTGTACGTAAACGCCTCTTCGCAATATATGTTTTCCTAAATCATGCCTCTTTGTAAGATATGTTCTCCGTGTCATCTCTCGCCTGAGTTAATAGCAAAGCATATGTTGCAAAGAGGTATGTATTAGGATATAAGTGCGAAGAGGTGTAACATACCTCTTTGCAACATATGCTTTGCTATTAACTCAGGCGAGAGATGACACGGAGAACATATCTTATAAAGAGGCATGATTTAGGAAAACATATATTGCGAAGAGATTTTAATTCAGGCGTATTTACGGGCGTAAAAGGTTAGGTACATTACTGCTTGTTTACTACATTACTGACCACAGACACGTATAAATAAAAATAAAATTTTATACTGATAAATATGTAAATATACATGTCATTTTTAATCTAAAAATTTATCACAAAATTATGCATATATTGAGAATCGGTACGCGATCCAATCAGCTGAGTTGTACTGTGATTACAGCTGGAGTCCAACGTATAGATTACTTTAATAAATTAAAAATTATTTAAAAAAACAGAAATTTCGCGTTTGTGACTATTTTTGACTATTTCAAATATAAATATACATCTTTTGGAACAATTGATGAAAAGTGGATTTCAATTTAAAGTGGAATCAAAATCAGAAATTTTTTTTTCATATTTTTATATGTAATTATTAGTTTGACGATCAAATTAGTGGAATATGGGAAAAATTGAAAAGCAAATCAAGGATAGATAAACTTGGTCATGGTGAAAAGAAGAATATGTAAGTTTGATTGTAACATTATGTAACAAAACTTAAAATAATCCATATATTAAATTACACGTATATTTGTTAGAATGTTTTGAGATTTATTATTCTCTATAACATTCATTTCATCAAAGCGTGCACTACAGCTTTGGCATTCAATGACTTCAAATCGGTGTAAGTTTGGCCAGTTCCAACAAAAACAATAGGCTGGCCAGTAATATATGTCATTGTGATTGCTGCGCCCACCTACAAATAAAATTTATATGTGTGAAAAAGCATAAGTAAATGTTATATAAAAATTAATAGATATTATATAGTAAAATATATTTATATCTCACATTATATATATATATATATATATATATATATATATATATAATAAAAATTAATCTTATAAACAATATTAATAATTTCTGTAAGACAAATATCAATTTTAGAGAGTATTTCTGAATTGCATATCTATATTTCAAAAGAATTTAGAGAAATTTTTAGAGCACAAAATAAAAAAGAAATATGATAAAGATTGTATACATAACTTTATGTAGGAAAAAACTTACCTTATCATCGATTGTATCAAACTTTGTCAGCACAATACCATCGATAATGTGAGGATTAGCAGACTGACTGTAGTCGGCTAAAGCCTGATTAAATTTCACCAGCTGATCAACAGCTTCGTTACCGACGAGGGCTTCTCCGACGAACAATACTAAATCCGGTTCGTTCACCTTTATCAACTTTGCCAGGGCTCGCATCAATGGTTCATTATCCTGCATTCTACCGGCAGTATCAACTAGGACTATATCCATATTAGAATCCTTCGCAAAGCGAATCGCCTCCATGGCGATGCCCGCGGCGTCCTTTCCATAGCCCTTTTCATAAAGCTGCACCATTGTCTGATTTCTGTGCTTCTCTGGTGGATGCAGGGCGTTCAGATGTCGTGTGTGTGTCCTCAGTTGCTCGACTGCTCCAGCTCTGAAGCATAAAACCATTATTACTATTGTAAAATTATTTAATATTATTATTACAGTTGTTATAAGGCTGAGAGAAAGAAATAGATGACCGATGTTGATGCCCGCAGTTGAAATGAGAAGTATACTGTTTTAATCTCGAATAACTGATTTACCTGAACGTATCACATGCAGCAATTAACACGCGGAAATTGTTTTCTATCAGCCAGAAGCAGATCTTTGCTAGATTCGTTGACTTGCCGACCCCGTTGACGCCACAAAAAGTCATGACATAAGGTCTATTAGTCTTCTTTGCTTCCAAAGCGTCTCGTAGAATATCAATTCTCCTTTTGGGCGATAGTATCTGTACCAGGGCATCCGTCAGAGTAGCCTTTATAGTGTTTGCTACACTATCGAAGGTACCGAGTACCTTTCCCTCTAGCTTCGTACCAACGGAATCGCATAATTTCTGAGCGATGTCTGCAGCGACATTCTTGGTGATTAGATGATCCTTCAGTTTTTCCAAAACTGGTAACATATCCTCCTGTTTTAGAGATTTGCTGCCTACCAGACTCTTGAACATGGAGAACATACTCGGTGTTTTCTTCTGCATCTGCAACTGGGAATGTTCTATCTCCTCCTGATCAGAATTGTCCTCGGATTCGCTATCCACTTCGAGATCGCGTATGCCACCCTTCATCTGTCCAACTAGCTACAAAATAAAGTAACGAAAGCATAAATACAGATAAAGCATAAACTTCCATTTTCCAGCTAAGAATTAAATTGTTATATATATGTATAATTCTTTCTTCACGCTTTTCATAGTTAAATACAAATAATGAAGCTAAATATATACAATTTTTTAATTTTAATTTTCAAAAAGTAAAAAAGTAAAGACAATCCGATTATCAGCCAGAGATATTAGATATCGAAAAATTTTTAAGACACACTAATAATATAAGACAAAGAATGAACTTTTCTCGCGATTGAATATTAAATAAATGCAAAAAGAAAAAAGAAGAAAAAATATTACAGCTATATTGGCTGCCACATAATCGCCACTCTCTTCAGGCTTGTCTTTTGTTCGCTCCAGTGAAGCGAGATCCTTGGTGGTTCCACCCAATTCCCAAATACGCGGTTTCTTGCCAGCTTTCTCAGGTTTAGGACTCTTCCTAATATAATTATTTATTACAATATGTTACATTTTGTCATTTAAACAAATTGTTAGTTTTATTATATAATATTATGTAGTATGATTAATTAATTTTATTTGCACTTTTAATATCTTTTTTTAGGCAATACATAGATATTTAACACAATACATAAATGTTTAATAAAATAATTAAAACATGGAAAAAATTAATGACAACTTTATAATAAATATTTCATCTAATCTGTACATTCTATCTCAAAAAAATTAGATTTTACAATCTACATGTAGGAAAAATGTCAATAAAGAAATATATAATTAAATTTGTATATTAGTCATTTTTATCAGTTATAATTTTTTTTATAAAAATTAAGTTAAAATGATGTGATTTGTTGCATTAAATATTTGTCAATATCAGTCTATACTATTGTCATTTTCTAATTTGATTAATTAAAGATTTTTAAATAGATTAAGAAAATAACATGCACTTACTGCTTGTCAGCTTTCTTCTTTTGACCTGCCTTTTTCTGAGCAAGTTTTATACGATTGGCGATCAAAACTTCTTCATCAAGTTCTCCATTATGCTCTGTTTGCTGTTTCAGCAATTCTTGCTTTGGAGTTTCTTGAATTTTTGCTATAATATCATAGAACATTCAATTTAACATAAAATGTTAAATAAAAATAATTTTAAATCACAATTTTATAAAAACAAAAATTACATTTGTATTATTTGCATGCGAAAGTTAATTCAACATCTAAATAAAAGTAATAATAATAAAGATAGAGAAATGTGATTAAAATTAGTAAACAAGTAAAAAAAATATTGAGATCATTTTCAATCTTTATAAAACATTTTATTATAGTTTGCATTATGATAGTAATTGCTTAAATAAATTTATTGCAATTAGAATATTATAATAGTACTGTGTAAATATAAATTTTGTTCATGCAAATATTACACACATTCCATGCAACAGTATACTATGCAAAGATTTAGTAAATGCCACTTACTATGATAATCCCCATTACAATTAATTGGCTTCTTTTTTTTACCTAAAAGCGAAGAAAATCCCCATTTCTTGTTAGTGTTATCCAGATTAGAAAGAAATATATTAAATCAAAATAATTTATAATTTTATAGATTAAATCTTATACATAAATTTATTTTTATAACTGTTATATCTCGTGAAAATAATATCAGCGTGATATTTCTATACATCTATTATTACGCTATACTTCTTTTTTTGAAAATATTATTGTATAAATTTTATTTTTGAAATTTTTGAACTTTATAGTATAGCAAATTTAAATAACAAAATAAATTTTAACATCATGTGCACTTTTTTTGCTTAAGATTATTTAAATATTCAATTCAATATTCAAGTTAATTTTTTTTAAAGGTAAAGCTATTTACAACTGTTATTGCATTTACTTTTTCATAAATCATTATACTGTCAAAGAGCTATGACTGTACCTGGTTTCTTATCATCTTTATCATCTTTTTTCTCGATCATACTTGCGACAGTCTTTTTAGACTTCTGACTTTCGTCAAAGGTGCGCATTTGCTTCGGTATTTTAGCTTGCGTACGCGTCCATTGCTCAGCCCGTTCGAGTACCAGACGGTAGACATGTTCAAATTCAAAATTGGAGAACCAGCTCGAGCTCTCAAGCTCATTCTTAAAGCGATCCCTGAACTCCAGATGAATATCGTTCAGGAATTTGTCTACATATGATAATTGCAATATCTTCTGATACGCCACTACAAATACCAGCTCGAATTCATTGTCAAGCTTGTACTGCAGCCGCAAGGAGTCATGCTCAAAGCTATGATTGCCTGTACGTTCCTGAAAATTAAAAAAAAATTATTTCTTTAGAAATTTTAAAAATAATGGCTTTAAAATACAAAACAAAATTTTATATATTTAACTTTGTAATTTGATTTAGATGCTTATTTATTTTTAAAAAATGGAGATATATACTATTATGTGTAATAATAGTTCAAAGATATATATGTGTGTCTTTTTAATATATATAACATGTGTCTTTAATTTAACTTTTGTTTCGTTAGTGCAAATAATGAATCTCTGCAAGATTAATTTTAACAATCTCAACCATATGGTACATTTCTATTTTATATTCTTACTTTATATACATTTAATACACTTGCAAGTTCTAATAAATATTTACGTGTCTTACAAACAATATATATATCTTTCTTATATTATATGCAAAAGCTCTATATAAAAAAAATTGAAGACTGACGAATGGTAGAGTTTGAAAATGATGTCTGCGAAAATAATTAAGATTGTTGGAATAATTAAATTTAAATATTAAGAAGTAAATAATTAGACAGCGAGTTGGAAGAAACTGAAGGGGACAATTCGCTGATTCGGGGTCAAAGATCGACAGACGCAGAGAGATGCATATATTTTGAAACTTGCCTGCAATATGACACCTCTTATCAGGGCATTGACACTGGGCGCGAAAATCTGAGACGTGCTCTGGAAGCACCAGAGCACTATGCCGCCCTTGCTGAATATTGTGAAAAGATCGAGCATGATTTTACAAGACTTTAAGGAGGAAAAAAGAAAAGACCACGCTCTCCCTCGAACGCAATCAACACGACGTTTCGAGCTAACCTACTCTAACCTATCAAGCACAGTTGGCTCGTACGTCAAATCCAGAATCATCAAGTCACAGTATATCCAGTAGCGCAACTCTCTGTCGGCGCCTTTAAGTTAGGGTGCCGTCACATGGGGCGTAACTTGCGTAAGCGTAACCAGCGGATCGCCAATCACCGAGTTATTCCGATAGAGCCCTTCGTCGAGCTCTATCGGAATAACTCGGTGATTGGCGATCCGCTGGTTACGCTTACGCAAGTTACGCCCCATGTGACGGCACCCTAAACGTACTCAATGCTGTCAACCTTATGTCATCGAACGTTTCTAGATACGATTCGTCTTGTGAGAATACGCTCGTATGATCCAGCAATCAGGGCTCTTTACGGACTGGGATAAGCAATATGGCTGCCAATAATAGCCAATCAAAATTCTTCGCTGCGAATTGGCAATTCTGCTCCCAGTTTAATCAAATTACTGCGAATTATATATGTATGTGCATGTATATATAACATACAATCTACAAGCCGAACCAGTCGATGCATCGGAGCCATTAATAACGGTCGTGATAAGTTCAATTCGTTCGCGATTTGCGTAACGTAGAATAGAATGTAGGCGTCCACGTTCGCGATTGACAAGACCTGTCGGATCTATCTCGAGTTGTGAGTAACGCAATGCATTTATTATTCCTCCGATAAGGTTTATTACTGGGTTTTTTTTGAGGCGACGTAGTGTCGATAAACATATATGGCGGCGCGATGTACCTCGCGTATATCTCACACATGTTCCTGGATCATCTACACCGGACTGCGTCTCATTTTAATTGAGAAGCGAAATTGACTGGGTAATTTCGATGATACGCCAGGATGTTTAATTCCTTCGCGTAATTGTGTAACATCTAAATCTGAATTTCAGCGAAATTATATGCGCTTCTCAAAGTCCTGCTTTTTAGCTTCTTCCGCAGGCACATTTCCCTTTAACGAAGATATTAAAAATTGTATTGAAGGCTTTCTTATCGATACAATAACACGAAGAAAATTTATATTTATATTGTATCAAGATTGCTCCTACAATTTCTCTTATAATTTTTAAAAATTTCTTTAATGAATTATGAAACAAATGATTTTTGTATTTTTGAGACATACATAGAAAATTATTTAAGATAGAAACAGCATATTGTTTCTCATTTCTTGATTTTCTAATTACTCAAGTCATTTCTCAGCAGTCTTACTGCTAAAAATATTACTCCGATTATATATTTGCGATGAAGTTATGTGTGATATTCTGCATTTCTAATGCTATTATATATGTTGCAAAAATATTTGTGATTGTTTTACGATACATTGGACAAGCCAAAATGTATTGAATAATCTTACATGGCTTGTTGTACAACTTGTTAGTCATTTTGTTAAGTTTTTATTATATTACTGAATATAATATACCTAAAAAAGGGAATACTTAATTGCATTTAAAAAATTTAATAAGATTATATTAAATAACAATATATCTGATTATGCGCATAATATATAATTGTAATAATCTGATACTTATGATATAATTAATATAATCTCTGTTGTATTTTTCCTATGATTCTGCATTTTGCAAGAAATTTTATGAAATCTAATTTTATATTATATTAGTGTATGATTGGCATTAAAAAAATGAATGAGATACTTTAATTATAATGACTGTCGACACATATTTTCTGATATCCAATGCAAAAATTTGTTTTTTGGAAACAAAAGTATTGTTAGAAAGTTCTAGGAAACAGATTCTTTTATTGGATACTAGATGTGTTTCAAAAAATCAGAAGAAAGTATCTTAATGTTTTTGGGATCAATTGTACATTACATATACAAGGTGCCTAACAGATTTCTATACAAACTTTGCTAGTGTATTTCATTAAAATCATACTAATAAAAAAGTGTTATTTAAATTGAGGTCTAGGAATGAATTT
Organism: Prenolepis imparis; assembly: GCF_030444845.1. NCBI lineage: Eukaryota > Metazoa > Arthropoda > Insecta > Hymenoptera > Formicidae > Prenolepis > Prenolepis imparis. The sequence goes on along the minus strand of NW_028141159.1, from coordinate 20,311,464 downwards.
TTTTCAGGTTACAAACATTTGCAATTTAAATTAAGCACATTATTAGAAACACACTACAATATCTGAATAAATTCTCTACAAATATTATTGTTCAAATACTGTAGTAGAATATGGTTAGATATCAAATAATAATAGTAGTGCTCTCAAGATTAAGTATGTACTATTTATATTGTTATTTGGTATCTATTTTTTAAATATTTGACTATTGTATCTGAGCAATATAATTTATTTAGCTTATTCAGATGTTGTAGTTTTTATGCAAATCTTTATGTAATATAATCTGCAATTTAGAAAGAATGCATTTGCAGGAATATATTTGTGACATTTGCTTATTATAATACATGATAGAATACATTTGAATAAAGTTTGTTTAGTTATTTTAGGAATACACTTTGTATATTTAACAATTTATGCAACATTTGTTATAATTTGAGAGCGATAATGAATTTAATTCATTACCATATATATTACTATATTATTTTGACAGAATAATTTATAATATATAAATCTATTTGAGTAATAATTAGAGATTATTATTCACATACGAAATATGTGAGTCATTTAACATTAGAATAAATAAATATTTGTTTCTGTGCCATATAAATGTATGGCATAATAATGATACAATTTCAAATTTTTATCATGCTTTTTGAAACTGTTACTTGTTAACATTTTGCATGAAAAATTACCAAGTGCATTATAAAATGCAAAGATTGTGTTAACATGTGATGTTTAACTTGCTGCATCAGACTGCAGATTTAAATTACACATTTTCAGACTCTTCTTTAGATAGAGAAAGTCTAACAATTTTTTTTTTACTTTGCGCTACTTTGATGCATGATCTTTTTGATACATTGAACAAATTGGACTACAGTTTTGATTTTATTTGTCAGATTATATTTCTGACATAAAATCAACAAAATATGCGAATTTTAATTAAAGATATAGTGATTGATAATATTTATAGTGATAGTTATTTTTTTCATGTTTACCTATTTTCATATATCTGTTTATAAAATGATATTATTATGAGATTTGCACAAGTTTTATTACCATCTGCAATTTTTCAAACTGCATTAGTTATGATGCAGTTGTATATCTCATATATTACTATAATATATATATATTAAATATATTTTATGTACATATATAGTTTTACATATTACATACAAGTTTTACATATGTATGTATATACAAGTTTTATATTTTATAATGAATAATTTTAAGCAGTTCTATGAAATAATGTGTATATTTCATTTTTATAGAAATACATTCTGCAAAATTTGTCGGCATTGATACGTCGTCATATCTGACATTATTAATCTGACATTAATTAATAGATAATATTTTAATACAGTTTATATATATATATATATATATATATATATATATATAAACACACACACACATACACAATTTATCTTCATTATATTTAGCTATTGCCTTTACATTGTGTAAAAAATAAATTAGAGAAAAATCATATATATGTGAAAATATATGTGTGCTTGCAGCTGCAATGAATAAAATATATAAATTTTTTTTAAACACCAAATAGCCAAAATCCTAGAACGGACAACCTTTAGAGCAAACTAGCAAATCGCTTGCTAGTCCAACAGGATTCAAAAATGCAAAATTGGAATCAATGGCAGCTGTCAGCTGGTGCTGTTACAACTCCAGTGCCGCAGCCACCAGTTGGCTATGCTGCAGCAGCTGGCGCAGACCCTATAACTCTGATGCAAAGTTATATGCAATATTATAATCAACCAGTAAGTATAATTTCATAAGATACTACTCTTATATATGTATATATAATATAATTTAATAATAAATTGATATTTATTTATTCAAGATTGTGTTTTATGCATGTAATTATTAAAAAAAATAAATAATATACAAAATATAACAGATTATTATACATGTACATTCATCTGTATAAGAATAAATTAAAAACGAATTGAACAAAATAAATTCTATTTTTTCCGGTCTTTTGTATTAGATTGGTGCAAAAGATTTATTGTCTCTACTAAATTTTATTTTAAAATTACTAACGTAGAGCAGTTTGATGCAAAAGGAATGGATTGAAAAAGTTTTTAGATAAGAAAAGTGTGTATTTAAATCAGTGATGACATTTTTGATTTATAAAAAAATTAGAGAAGATTATGTTTCTTTTTCTCTTAGTTTTTTCCTCATTAAACTATTACGACAAATTTTTTTGCTTATCTAACGAACGTTATATTAATCAACTAGATGATTATTATTTTGGCATAATATATAATATTATATAATCTTTATCAGACACCAAGTGGATATACACCAGAGCAATGGGCAACTGCGCAACAACAAGGCTGGGCTCAATGGCAGCAATGGCAACAACAATATCAACAATGGCAAGCACAATATGGCGACAAGGTATAATATAAAAAAGAATTATTATACGAAGAATATATTTAATAAATAAGTATATATATATATATATATATATGTATATTTATACATGCATATATATATAATTATGAATATATAAATGTAGAAAATTACATGTCAGATTTTTAAGAGAGGAATTTTATGTGTTAACAGTTATTATTTATCATTGAAGCATTTGCAAAATCTATAATTAAAAAAAAATTGATTATTTTATTACAGAAATGTATATGTTATGTATACATACATACATACATACATACATATATATATACATTTCATATATATACAAAATATAGGAAGATGTTTATATTCTCCTTTAAAATTCTCCATCTTCTTTGTGATAATTTTATACAAAAATAATTTTGCATTACTTTATTTTATACATATTTTAAACTAATACAAACAAAATTAATATATTTGATATGATTTAATGGAAACATTTTATTGCAAGCAATTCTTTTTTTATGTAAAGTTATCTTCCTTTTAAAACAGATGAGAGATATACGAAGAACTTTCTCAAATAATTAAAATTCAAAAATTTAGAAAGTTATATGAAATTAATAGTAATAATTTGCATCCCTATTTTTTAAAGCTATTAAATAAAAATAATGTATTCTGATAAAACGACTTTGTAATGTGATACAATATTTCTTTTCTTTTATGTAAAATTATTCTCTAAAAAGAGATACGAGATGCAAATTCTTTTTTTTACTTATACATCTTTCTAAAGCTTTTTGCTGAGTTTTTTAATTATGTGATAATATAAAAAGTGCAAAAATTTTATTTAATTCTAAATATATTAAATTGTTTTATTTATCATACTAGTACAAATAAAAACAATAGGTTTTGATAAAAATAGTTTGCAACACATAATTTTTTTCTTTTTTATAAAATTATCTAAAAATAATTATTTAAAATATACAGATGTTTTTTTTTTTTAGACACATTTTGTATTTATGTAACTTTTTTTATTATTAACTAATATGTATTGTAAAAATTTCATGAATTTATATGTTCAAAAAATGTCTCGTATCTATAAGGACATCATTATATATGCTTCAACTCATTAACTTCTATCGATAAAAATTTATTTTTAGTACCAGGAGACGATGAAGCATTTATCTGCGCAGAATATGAGTTTGACAGGCCAAGTACAACTGCCATCAACTATACAGCCACCGCCTCTCCCCAAAGAGGATGTGCGACCTCCTTTGCCCTCCGCTTTACCTACCACAAATACATATCAATTTGCGAACATGCCGCCTCCACATCAAAATAATCTTCCGTTATTCCCCACGAAAGAACCTGCCAATAAAACAATATCACAAGCGAATGTGACAAACTATCCTACGAATCCACCGCTACCTACGAGCCAGCCGCCTTTACCACCGGAAACCGGCGAGAATAAGGAGAGTATCTCGGTTGAAAAATATGGTAGTAATGTAATTAGTGAATCCAATAGTGCTAAAAAGTTGAAGCTCGAAGTTGACGAATTGACTGAGGTTGAGAGAACATTTGATGAACAGTTCCAACAGTGGGAAGAGCAGTTTAACAAGTGGAAGCAGCAGAACGCCAATCATCCGGACAAGGTAAGTAATGCTACAATTTATATACTCGACATCTTAAGATGCATAAAGTTTACTATAAAACTAAATGAATATTATTAAAGAATTGTATTTCTTATACATTAGGAGACACATTTTCGATGTTTAATTTTCATGTTAAAAATGTTGAAATATGATTTAATTGTACTTTTGTTTAACATCTTAGGCTTAAATGCACGAGCTATGTGCATCTTAATAACAGATTTATAATTTTTACGAGATTAAATTGACATTCTCAATTTTTCAGATTCAGTACAACGAATATGAAGCAAAGTGGACATCGTGGCGTGGAAAATTGATCGAACGGCGCGAACAAATGCGTAAAAAACGCGAACAACAAAAACAAGTCGCCGCGAAAACGGAAGCCGAGAAGAATAAGAACATATCGTCTGGCGACGATAAAATATTGAATATCTTATCGAACACCGAAAATCAACGACTGATTAATAATTTATTGGGTATCGGACAAACGCTGGGTCTGACAGGAAAGCAAAACACTACGGCACCCTTGCCGCCCCCGCCGCCGCCGCCTCCACCGTTACCGGAAGCTACAAATTCTAACGATCAACCTGCGATTCAAGGAACGCAACCAATTTCGTCGCAAGTGAATATGATCAGATCTAATGTGCCATCGTGGTCTAATCAACAATGGGGAAATCAGCAATATAATCCTAGAATAGAAGCAGGAACACCTGCAATGAAATCCTCATCGTCGAATGTTGGTCCACCTCAAATGATCTCACCAAATTTTACACAGCCACCACCAAATCTGCCAAACAATCTCATCCCAAACTTTTCGCAACCTCCACCAAATTTCTCTAACAATGATCGACCGCAATTGCAAAATGCGAGAGCGCCAGGTTCAGCAAACACGAAAGATTGTCCTCCATTTAATTCGACTGATCCTTCGAACATGGACATGCGTTTTATTCATCCAAACGATCGATCGTCTCACAGTTATGACGGACAGCTCAACTTTCGAAGAAGTGATCAGGAATCACATTTCGGACGAGAAGCTAATATCAATTCAAATATAAACGAGCAAGATCAGTTTAAACCTACTGATACTTTTGACAGAATCGAAGCGCAACGTTTTAGAAGAGGCGATACAAATTACACTGACTTCGGGAATAATCAGTTGAATTTACAGAATAATTTCAATGTAGGTAACGAGCGATTTGGAACAGGAAATGATCGTTTTAACAGAGAAAATAATCGATTTGGACCAACGGGAAATGATCGGTTTGGATCAAATAATGATCGACTTGGTCTAGGGTCAGATCGGTTCGGTAACGAATGGCTTGGACCGGATGGCGATCGATTTAAAACTGGAATTGATCGTTTCGGGATAGATAAAGATCGTCGTGGACCTGCAAACGATCGATTTGGTCCGGATAATGAACGATTTCCACCAGATAGATTTGCGCCAAGTACCGAACGATTTGGACCTGGGACTGACCGTTTTTCCTCTGATCGCTTCGGACTTAACAGCGACCATTTTCGCTCAAACGATCGATCAGATCGATTCAGCAAAGGTAACGCGGATTATTTTGATTCAAAGGATGTTACTGATCATAGACGAGATAGTTTCGGTGCAAATCTTCGTGGTTTCAATAGGAATCCGTCATTCAGTCCGCCGAACGAGTTATCACCGGAGCTGAAGAAACTCATGGAAAAGCGGAAAGCCGCCGGAGACGTATTCAGACCTAGTTTCATCGATTCCGACAAGTCTAGTAGTGTTGGTTCTCTCAGTGAAAGCTTTAAGAAAATTGCTGGCGATTCACCTTTTCGAAGTTGCTTTGATCTTCAAAAGAATTTACCAAATCGTAGTGGATCAATGAACTTCTCCAACAGTGGACCGCCCAATTTTCAATTACATTCCGATTCAGGACAGATTTCCACTTTATCGTATGGTCCACGAGGTCATTCTTTTAAGAATGATAATGATTCTTCTTTCAGAGGATCTTCAGATAACTTTGTCAAACATCCTATAGATTACAACGAACGATTAAGGAAAGATGATATAGATGTTAGATCTAACCAATCGCAACCAATCAATATTCAGTCACAAGTTCCTGTTAAACATCTCGAGAATATTGAAACTACTCATTCCGATCCTTTATTAAAAACTGATAACATTGCAGATTCAAAGGTTGTAGAAGCTGTACAAGCGAACGAGGCTGATAGTGTTAATACGCAGGAAAATCTTGTTACTTCTGAAGATAGCTCAAAGAAGGATGACACAGAAGAAAGCAAGTTTCTCAACAGCGATACTATTCTTCAGCAAGATAAGGAGCATGATAATGATCAGATACAAAGTAGTGCCGAAAAAATAAAAGAATCTAATAACAATAACGATATCAAAAAGTCTGAAAGTTTGCCATTTATGGGTGAAAACGATCCACGACCGACAGATTTAAATATTGAACCACCGCCAGAACTGCCCAATTTGTGTTTTATTTCTACAAACTCCAATCAGAACGCGCCGTTGAATACGAATGAAGATTTTGATAAAAAGGAACCGGCTGGCAAATTCGATGCGCGCTTTGATCGTAATTTTGGATTTAGAGGAATGGAATTTAAATCTAGTGCATCGTTTGAACTTCGGGGGCCGCCGATGTTTGGTCCTAAAGGTTCTCACACATTTCCAACGGGTCCTGGTCCGAGCATGTTTCAGCCGCAAGGTCCTGTAGACACACAGTTGGCTCTGCGAGGTCCCCATGATGGTCCCTTCGGGCCTAACGCATCCAGTGAAAGTCGAGGCAGTCTTGGGAGATTCAACGATGAGCAATATAGCGAGCGAGATCGTAACGACGAATCATCTGAAGTGTTCAACAGCGGACAGTTCGGCTCACGAGATACCATGAACGAGCAATTTGACTCGCAAGCGCTGGGAAAATTCGGGCCGGGCAGACCTATCGATCTACCAAGAGGCTCAATTGATTCGCCGTTTGCTTCGCGAAATCCTGGTCCATTTGGTCCTAGAGGTAACGAAATGCAGTTTAGATCTAGAGGCGTTAATGATCATTTAGATTCTCGAAGTTTTGAAGGACCATTTGGTTCGCGAGGATTTAACGATGGATCATGCGGTTCTAGAGAACCCAGTGATAGTTTTTTCAATACACGACATCTTACAGATCCGCAACCTATTGGATCCGGTCCCAACAGATTCGGTAGAATGAACGAGGCGCCACCGTTCGATAAGAGACCTCCCTTCGAAAATAGCGGAGCCTTTGGAATTCCTGGCGACAGATCTCGAAGGTCCAACGAAGGATTACTTCGTCTCCATAATTCTAATGATATTTTGCTTGGTTCTCGTGATTCAAATAACGTTCTTCTTCAACATAACTCGAATTTCAATGAGAATCAATTCGAATCTCGAGATCTTAACAATGGCTCTTTTGGACTGTCAGACTTCAAAGCGAGAGGACCGGTGAGCGATTCCAACAACGCAAATTTCTCACCTCGGGGCGATTCTTTTCATACTCGCGGCGATTACATGCATACCAACCTTTACAACCCTAGAAGAGAACAATTTGAAGATAATATTGCCGCTAAAAAGGCCAGGTATGAGGGTCCAAAACCAGTCGATGAGTTTAATAGAAGCTGTCCAGGGAACGAGAATATTGACATAGAAATGCGAAAGGACAAGACTACTGAATATCCTGGAAATACATCTAATCTTCACAAAAAAGAATTAGAGATCATACCTCCTCGTCCAGGATACGATCGAAGGCCTAACGATATTTGGAAGGATAAGTTTGGTAACGATCAGAGACTCGACGGAGCTCAACAAAACATCGGTAGTAACATTCCAAATACGTTTGATGAGAAATTGAAATCGGAAAAGACCACGACCGAACCAATTATTACGACGAGCGATTATAGACCACCATCTGCTGCTAATCCTGCGGACTTCCAGCCGAAACCCACCTCTCATTTGTTTATGAAGCGATCACAATTGAGAAGCGGTCAAGATTTTTGCGCGCAGAGACAGTTTAATTATAATCATGGCGAGCCTGATAAGAAGTTTGTCGAACTACTCAACTTTACTCCGATGAAGGTGATTGATTATGGACACGCATCTCGTCTGCCAATTACGGATCAGCATTTGTCGCCTGTTCAATGTTTCGATTACGGTCACGGAGATCTGAAACCGGTGATACTCGATCGCGAGCAGCAAAAGCATCATTATCATTATCCGAAAAAGGATTTTAGAAACTGGGTGGAGAACGAGCAAAATATGAAGGAGTACGCTGAGAAGATGAGCAGCTACGAGAATTCCAAAGGATATATGGAAAAAACGAGAAATTATGAGAACTACGATACGCGTAGATCGGCAGATAATTATAATAAACGGAAGGAACACGATTGGCAATCTAGTGATAAAATATTCGAGATAGAGAGAAAGAACAATGGTGATCGTAAAGAAAAAGGGTACAATCCCGAATCGGAATCCCGATTCTTCGAACGTAACTCTGCTAACGATCAGAATGATCCATACCAAAGCGATAGAAGCGTTTACAAAGGTAACTTTTTTTAAATTTCAGGTAATCATTTGTTTTAGATAATAATAGAATTCCAGTTATAACAACTAGATTTTTTAATGAATTGTAAATCAAAAAAGATTTTCGTTGTTTATCTCCATTTGCTTATATCAGTTTATATAATATTAGCTCCTCTCTTATAATTATTTATATTTATCTATACTTGATATAGATATATTAACGAAGCTTTTGTAGAAAAAGCTTCCACAGAACATATAAAAAATATTTAAGCAGAAAGCGAATAACGGTTGAGCATTTTCTTTGATATAACATTTAAATATAGTAAGAATGCTTTGACGTAACAAGAATATTAAACTGTAGTTGATTGATTTACTTAATGTTCACTGTTTCAATTCTTTTTTCCTATGCTATTGATTCTTTATTTATGAGAAGTGAAAGATCAAAAGTCACCGAAACTTTATTCTAAAACAATATAAAATGTCCCCCAAAATAGTCGATTAAATCAGTGTACTTTACTTTATTAGCGTATTCTACTAATCGGACTGATAAAAAAGTATTATTTACAAATGTTAGAACGGGATGTAGAATACGTTTATAAAGTTTGCAACACTGATTTAGAGATTTATTCTGTTATATTATTGTAAATTATAAATTATATTGAAATATTGAACCAAATAACTTTTTATATTGAGTCTATATTGAGCTTCATTGTCTATTGTTTTTCGGATATAGAACGAGTTCAAGAGATACGCGAAAGTTCCCGAAGAGAAACGAATAAAGACAATGACAAAGATGATAACAGGTATTGTGGAAATATTTTATCTTATTTTTTATAATATTTTTTATAAAAATGACTATATAATAATAAAAATATGGCTCTATATTATATAGTTATCCCGTAAATGATAATATATAAATAAAGTTCATGCAATATATATATTCTGAATGTGTATGGCATTCTTTAGATTGAAAGGAAATATTAACTGGCAGGAGAGTTTGAACAAGAACATCGTAGACACAAAGCTACAAGAGACCAGGTATGTTACATTGCTTCTTGAGTGCATTGTAGAAACTTTATTCTACAAGTTTACTCTCAGACACTAGCTCAATAAAATCGATATATTCAAAAAGAATAGCATTTAACATTTTTATAAAAAACAATATATGCAGAATTATTTACATTATACACACACATACACACCTATTTAAAGAGAACTAGAGTTATAATATTTATTCCATTTATTTTAAAATATTTATTAAATTAGAAATACAATATATTTCTCTTTTAAGACGTATCGTGCTGATTTTTGTAGATCATTTTGATTACATGCTACGCATACAATATTGCGAACTCTTATATATGAGGATTTTTTTATTATATCCTACTATATAAATATTGCGCATATGCGATTGTGCATTTGCTGCAACATGAGCTACGTATAATTATTTGATTACAAGCTATACGATAATTATGTGATCTTTTGCTTCTGACATCGTAATACAATATAATTACAGTAATATGTCAGAAGCCTTAAAAGCTATTTATTTTATGTTCTACAATGTTTCTACAATGTTTTGTGTAATTTATTGACACGAATTATCTGGATCTTCTGACTTGAGTATAATCAAATAATAATTATTTCGGATAATCCAGATTGTATTTTTATAGGCTTGATATATAGACGTAACAGATATATCAAATTTAATATATCTGTGTGTTATGGTCATTTCGCATAAATTTTCGTACAATTATGCATAGTTAGTATTAGAAGATTTTACGTAATGACCAATAACATTGGTTATTATAACAAATCTGTCCCAATTTATATATCAAGTTTATTAGTTATTTTTCATGATTTCCAATACACATTCTCTAGATAAATATATGATAAACAAAGTTAGTTTATAATATAATAAATACTTTTTTTTTTGTAAAAATCTTCTCTGTTTGACGAATAAAGTTACGCTTTAAAAGCAAATATTACTTTAAATCATTTGTGCCAAATTTTTATTATGGCTCTCACACTATAAGATACAGTAAACAATAAAATATAAAAAATTTATTAGAGAATGGTGCGTACTACTTTTAATGAATTTTTTATATTTTATTGTTTACTGTAGGATTACTCATAATTTTTATCTACAATAGCGACATTTATTCACACAGAATTTCTGATATTTTTATCTGACAAATTGAATTCTTATGATAAATGATATCTATATCAAATTTTTATCATTTCTTGTAATATGCCATTTTATATGCAGCTTGTGTATATATTGAACATGTTACATCTATCGATTTGTATACATATTGAATTTTTATATTTTATGTCTGACTCTTTTTGAATTTGATTCCTCTGTGACAATTATGGTATATTTGTATTAATATTATTGCTCTCTTAATAGAGAGGATATATAATATGCATTTTGATTCATAACGGGTGCATCATATCTGATAAAAACTGAATCTTTTATAATGAACGATATTATAACAAGTTATTGTTATTGCTCTTGCTTAAATACTTGTAATATGTTATTTCATTCTTTATAATGAATTTCTCATACTTTATTGCTTACTTGAGACATTCATAATTCTATCTACAGTATTCTTCACAACGAAATTGTCATATTTTATGTCTGACAAAGAGTGTTTTATTTATCTATTCTTATTATAAATATAATAATATATTAATATAATATAATAATATATTAATATAATAATATAATATTATATAATTATATTTATATTAATTATTATTAATGTTATATAATTATATAATATATATAATATTCTTATGATATGATTATTAAGAAATTAACATTTTTTTATTATATAAGATTGATCAGAGTTTATTCGTTTTTTTCTTATTTATGTAAAAATGGAAAAAATCGAGTAATTTTTTTCGATCAATCTGATATATTAATTGTATGATTTTATTTATTTTATTGAGAGACAAATCCTTGTTACAGTCTTCCCCTAGACACAAAGAAAAATGTTGCGGAATCAACTACAAAAACTCTCGAATTGGCAAAAATGCCAAACTACACGATGGTCGATGATCTACTGTGCCCACCGGGTCGCCAGAACAGACCATTAAAAATAGCTATTATTCTCAGAGGACCACCTGGTAGTGGTAAATCTTTTGTGGCTAAACTTATCAAGGTATGTTTTAATAAATGCTTAAATATATGTATTAATAAAAATATTAATAACATTTTTATTGAGTATATTCTATTTTCTCTCCAAAAGATATACATATTATGTATAATTTGAATATTCAATTATTGTATTATTTAATTATTGTATTATTAAATTTGTTCAATTCAATTCAACATATGTATTCAATTATTTTATTCTTTATTCAATTATTGTTACATGTATCACGCGCGTATATGTATATTCTATGAATTTATAAAAATATAATTTATTTAATTAACTATACTTTTATTTGTGTAGGATAAAGAAGTTGAACAAGGAGGCTCTGCGCCGAGAATATTGAGTTTAGATGATTACTTCCTCGTCGAGAAGGAAATAGAGACTAAAGATGATAATGGGAAAAAAATCACAGTTAAGGTACAGAGTATTGTGATATAAAAAATAGCTTCTGTGAAACTGATAACTACTTTTACTTTAGAGAATACAGTCACCAGATTTGTATTATGTAAAATTCATATAATAATATTAATAATATTCTAAACTTAAACAGGATATTATTAAATGTATTTCTCTTCACAATTTGTCATATGCTACTATTGTTTAAATTTATTAAAAATCTTAGTTATAAGTATTGTAAAATATATGTATATATATATATATATATATATATATATATATATATATACTATATACTATAATAAAAAATAAAGTTACGAATTTGTATTTTTTGAAAAGAGATTTGGAACTCTGTAAACAAAAAATATATCAATAAAAAGAAATGGTAATCATTTGATATGATCATTAATTTCGATGAATAAAGAAGAGAATATAATATAAGGTTTACTGTTATATCTGATGAATATAATACAAATCTGTTGTGTCTAATAGTAAGTTGGATATCATGTAAACACATTGTATTCACATGAATTTACTGTTTATAACAGGAAATGGTATATGAATATGAAGAAGCTATGGAACAGAGTTATGTAACATCTCTAATTAAAGCTTTCAAGAAAAATATAACAGACGGATTCTTCAATTTCATCATATTGGACTGCATCAACGAGAAGATTTCGGATTATGAAGAAATGTGGAGTTTCGCTAAAACAAAAGGTTTCAAAGTAAGTTATTTTAATAATTTAATAAAATTTAATAAAAAATAAAATTTAATTACATTTAGTAATATATTATACAGAATGTTTCAAAAAGTAATCTAATATTTTTTTCGTTTTGTAGACTTTTCAATCTGGAATCAATCCTTTTTTCAATAAAAATATCACAATATTTATAATTTATAGAATAATTAATGATTGGAAATAATAGCTTTGAAATTCTACCTTCACGAAATTCATATACTTTGCTAACAACGATGTTGTCTCTATAAAGGTATATGTATGCGAGATGGAAATGGATCTGCAGATATGCTTGAAAAGAAACATTCACAACCGTACCGAAGACGAAATTAATCGGATTATAGATTACTTTGAACCAACGCCCAGTTATCATCAAAAGTTAGATGTGAACTCGATGTTGCAAGAGCAGGCGATAGAAGAGGTAATTTAATTGGCGTTTCTTAAAGAGAAATTAATATCTGTACATACTTTGCAACATAAAATCGTTCCATTATTAGACGTTTTTCATAATTGTACATTATAAAATTAGAATTTTAGAATAGTATGAATGAGAATTGATACAAATTAATAATATTGCAAAGTATATTATCTTTTAGAGTATATATTTGTATAAAATTGTATTTGTAATCAGAAATGTTTTTATTAAAGGTCGATATGGAGGATAGCGAAGAAACACAGGAGAAATCTATTGCGCAGAATGAAGATAGTCAAGACAGTCATGAGGACATTCAAGATACGATTGTAATTAGATGAATTTAATACTTGTACACAGAGAACTAATTCGTTATTAGTGGTATTCATAAAACCTTATTCTTATTTTTTTTAAATCTTTCTAGAATATTGTATTTATCCATAATAATCTTTTATTTATATTAATTTTTGTTAGAATGAATTCTCATTTATCTGGCAATACCGTTGAATTACAGACTTAAGATAGGAAAATATTACTAATTTTGAATTCTCAAATTTGATGTCTTTTAGAAACGAAACTTTGTACAAAATATTTTATTCTAAATATTTTGTTCTTGCCACATTTATTAATATTCTTTGTTAAATTTCTAACAAATTATCGTAATGATTTTATTCTACAATAATATATTTATACACACATATATATGCATTATTTTTTTTAGGGTGTCAGCAAATGGGAGAAAATGGAAGTTGAAGATAAATTAGGTTAGTTAATTTCGTTATTTAAGTTATTTCATATATACTAACCGAGATTGAATAAATGTTCATATTATATGTATATATTTTTTATAGTTAAGATGAATGTATCTGTAAAAACATCTTTATTTTTTTGTAATGCAGATCGATTAGATGGTTTAGCAAGAAAGAAAAACGAAACAAAGCCTCAAACTATGGAAGATTTCCTCCAAGTTCCTGACTATTATAATATGGAAGATACGTCCGGTAAAAAACGGGTGCGTATTATGCAGAATATTAAAACAATCAATTATTCTTCAAATCGCAACTTCTTTTATCAATTTGGAGATGATTTTCACAAAACTATTTGAGGATCTTATTATTTATTTACTTGCATTATTTCAATTTTTAGCATTGTATTTGCTTATAATTCAACCTTTAATCAAATTTCTGTTAAAATTCCCTTCTGTTTCATTGAAACCATATTACATCAGAACTGAGAAATTATGCGAGTCCTTTTCTTGCAGAATAAGTTGAAATAAATTAGTTTCTTCATGTCATTCGTGTTTGATAATGCAAATACTTGCATTCATTATGTAATGTAAGATGACAAAAAAAGTTTTCGGCATATTTTGTTAATCTTATTTGTCAAGTTTATATGATTTTTCATTTTTTATTTTTCATCAAGTATGGTTGCAGCAAGAAGTTTTGCATACAATCTTTCACGTGTAAGGTTTTTGGAGAAAAAAAATTATAATTACGCTCATTTTTTTATTTGTAGGTACGTTGGGCTGATCTGGAAGAACGTAAGGAGCAGGAGAAAATGCGCGCAGTGGGATTTGTCGTTGGACATACTAACTGGGATCGAATGATGGATCCTACAAAGGGCGGAAGCGCTTTAACACGTACAAAGTACATATGATTCAAATTTACTTCTAGAGCATGTACTCGACGATAAGAATAAAATAAGATAGCTTATTAATCGCTTTTTCCACGAGCTCCTCTCTTCCACGCTTTTTCCTTTTTGTAAATTAAAATTCGATCAATATATTGTGTGTTTTATGTATGTGCATAGAAAAGAAAATCTGTGATATTTCGCGTATCTAATTTTTCGTAGCTTGATTGATTATTCGGAAACTTTCAGAGATTTTTTGCTTTTTTTATAGTGCATACGTAATAAATAAGCATAGTAATATATAGACTCGTATATTTGAACTTTGCTAATGCTTTTTGTAGTTATAAAATAATTTTACTATAATGTATTTTACGCTATTGATTGCCAAGATATCAATTATATACACAAAATATACGAATAATTATGTACAATACATAAATATACATTTTATAATTAACATTTTACATACACACGCAATACTATTACATTCATAGAAGGAATAAAAAATTGGATAAAGTAAACATATATACACTAGCTGAAAATGAATGAAGTTATTTATCAATTTATTTGTTTGTGTGCATTATATTTGAATTATAGAAAACATGAGCACTTTATTTACATAATTATTATTGCAGGTTTTTCTCACTATCATAAAGATTGATAGTTTAATGCTGAGTACTGAAAAAGAAGTGGAAAAAAAATTCAATTAGCACATCCTGCTTTTTATAGTGTTTTATAAGCTCTGTAGTGTATAAAAAATAACTATAAAAGAATATAAACCGTTTTTTTCTATAAAAAAAAAAATTAGAAATATGAAAGTTGCAAAAAAAATAAGATTACAAGTTCAATACATTAATTGTAAGATAAGATTGTAAATTTTGTATATAATAGATGACGTGTGTGTGTGTGTGTTTGTGTGTATGTATTGCATATATAAAACATAAGATTTCATGTATAAGGAAAGTGTAACAAGAAAAATATATATCTCCATTATTATACATCAAATATGTGTAAAAATTACTTTAATAAATTATTCTGCCATTTTTTATCTAATTATATATTTTCTTAATATTTTGCCGATTTTAAAAAATTTGGATCTTATATAGTTCGAATTTTTAAATTTAATATTCTTGGAATTTTAATTAGTGCCGTTTCTAGCTTGATTTATTCTTCTGATACTTTGTCCACTTTTAAATGTAACGTAACTGGAGCATTAGTCTGTATTATTATATGTTATCAACAAATATAATGATAATGAGTATATTAACAGACTTTTGACATATTTGTTTTTTTTATTTTGATAGGTCACAATAAAAAGCGTTTTGCATTATTTTTTTTACATGATCATTAGAAAGATAAACATTTTTTAATATGGAGTGTAAATAACTTTTTTACGTTTGTTTTGATTCAGAACATTTATATTTGATATAAATCACAATAAAAACATCTATATGTATACTATTAACATATAGATAAATATCGCAATTGTAATTAAATGTCCTCATCTTTCTCAAAATGTAAGTTACTATTTAAGTAATCTTTTCATATTATTCAAATTTATAATGCGATAAAATTTATCGTATTATTTGAAAGGGAAAATATTAACAAATTCTGAAAATTTTATTTATAATTTTTTTAATTGTGAAGATTATTTTGGATTATTGAATTTTTTCACACACTTAAATCGTTGTATTCTCATATCTCTAATTATTCAACAGTTGTACATGTAAATCTAATTTTATTTACACAAGTTGTAAGGTCAACCTAACGTTGAGCTTAAAAATTTATTTCATCTAATGTTGCACCTTTTTCTTGAAACATCGCAATGATATTATATTCAATGTTTTTTGAAATAACTAATAAACATTCCCGGTAATCATCATTAACATATGCAATCGCTTTTCGATGCATATATATAAATAAAGAATTCGTGCTATCGGCATCTCATCATTCCATATAATTCTTAACACAGTTTAACATATTTATGGTCCATCCTGTGTAGAATCTACATACATATTAAGCGCAACAGACTTACAAATGTGTGTGTATGTGTGCGTTGTGTAATTTTATGAATAAAATATGGACTCTTCCACTTCCAACAATTTCGGTAAAGCTATATGTATAACAATAGTAAAAGATAAATAATCATTACAATAGGGACGTGCATGTACACGAACATTTTAATGATGAAATTAACAATAAACGCAGCGAAATATTTGCGAGACGATACACACATGCATATATGTAATATTTATACTTATTATTATATATGTATATATACACAGAGCAATTATACAATAACAGTATATATATATAACAACACATATTTTGTTATATATATATATACATATATAATAATAATTCCTGGTCCAGTGAATATTAAGTATTTGTGTAAACGGATTAGTGTGTTCCTTACATAATATATGTACAACACCGAAGTCGCGAAATTTCGCATCGAGACTCTAATTTATTGTCGAAGCTCAATTCGCAGCTAAATATCAGCGACTAACATATATTTCGTTTTGTTACGAGACAGAGACCGATATTTCGACGACGGGCAAATTCTTTATTAAAATTGATATCGCAGATTTGTAGATAAATTTTGAACTACTATGTGCGATACATCGAGATTATAAATAAATTATGCTCGCACACGCTTGATATCACAAGTTATAGAGATGATATATAGAGATACATATTCTTATTTAATAAAGCTGTAAAACTACATGAACTACTTTTTGAGACATATTACTTACAAAATAGTGTTGAAAAATGATTATAAATAAAATTCATATTTCTATATATATTCATATTAAATTGATGCCGTCGATATATCGATATTGAGGATTTCAATTGCAATGAGATATGTGTCGTAGTTGGATTTGACAAAAATTTTATGTAATAAAATAAAATTAATAACAAAAAAAATAAATTTAAATAGATTATTAAATATATTACAGAGAGTATTAGTCATTATGTCATAAATTTATTTTAAAAAACATGTAAAACATTAAAAATGTTTAAAGTTCAGTTTTATGAATTTAATCGTTTCCTATTTAAAAATTATTATAGCCTCTATATTCTCATGAGGATATTCGTCTTAATATGTTTCAAAGAATCTGTCATTAAAAGAACACCTGATGGTTTTGGCATACTTTATATAACGGATAAAAAATATATATCTATATCCTCTCCATTTTTTTAGATAATTTTATATTAAAAATACGTTGTAAAGTATTTCAAATTGCATCACGAAAATATACATTTTCATATATGAACTTTTATATATGATTATCTAACGTGAAATTATTGTCTTTGCTTCTTTTCTTTGTCTGGTATTAATTTTACTACAATTTTAAGATAATTTTAAAATTCTAAACAAACATTGCAGAAAATTTAAACAATTTTTTTGCAATAAAATTATCCCCAAAATATATCTTTTGTTCATTGCATGTTCTTTATTTGAACATGTAACATTCATTTCAAACAACGTAATTATATTTCAACTTTAAGATATATATCAATATGATTAAAAAAGTGGATCATAAGATAGGACGAATATTCCCATATCGCATAATCCAAATTTATGTATGTACAAAAATATAAAAGTCACCCGCCGCCGAGAGGCGTCTAGATGTGCATACGAAATTAAAAGAATGATTATTGTATTTGAAAAATGAATGACAAAAAAAAAAAATAATCTCAAGAGAGGCAGAGGAAACGCCAAAATCTAGTCTTACTTTTCTCGTCTCGATATATTCATAAGCAATACTACTTTTTTTATATAAGCAATCGTAGGTACATCTCTCGATATGCCAAAGTATATTTAGAAAAGAAATACAATACTTTATTCATATAAACATACCTTTTTATTTATCGTATGGATTAATCCATACATAAAATTATCAAATTATTGCCCGCAACACTTTGCAACTATACATTGCCGACAATAATTGGCATAATAATATAAGCTCTACCCGCGTTCGAAATATAGTTCTAATTATCTTATAATCATAAGTACCTATAAACCCATAAAACATACTTGTTTTATGAATCTATAAGTGATAATATTGATCAATTTTTTTACTATCGACAATACTCTTGATAATATTATATCGTTGACGAATAATTGCTCCGAAAAATCATCATTATCAGTATATTATTAAAGATTATATATGAGTCTCAATAATTACTCGATGTTAATCAATTATTGCCACCAATAATAGTCGGAAGATGTATATAGTTGACAATAATTGTCGTAAGGAGTTGTCAGAACGTATCTCTCGATGTACACTGTGAAATTTATCCATTCCAGAAGGACAAAGATATTTGATTTGATCGATAAAAAACATAATATTTGTTCTATATATTAATTTCAATATAGTAAGGAGTTCTTAATTAAGACTTCAAGCACATATTTCTAGATTATCTACATATATAACTTATATTGCTTTGTTTAATTTTATTAACTGCCTTGCCAGCTTCATTATATTATTTTTGAAATTAGCAAAAAAATAGTAAATATAAATATGTACACATATTACATTTATATTTAAACAAATATATGCAATCCATGTTCCAGTAAATTATAATTATTATAATTTTTGTATTTTATTATATATCTCAATTTGAATAAATTATTATACAATAATTATAAATTAACAATTTATAAATGTTATTTTATGCTTAATAAGATTAGAAATCTTATAATAAGAATTTAAGGCTCCTGGCTCTTCGCCAACCTCGAGGATCCAGGAGCCTTAAGGTAATAACATAACATTAAGGGTCCGATTTTTCGTCAAAATTCTGTGAGAAAGAAAGAAATATGTGCTATCTCATTCTGCAGTAGTACTGTAACTTCATAATCTTATTTATACTGTGTACAAATAACAATAGTTGGATGTACGGCAGTTTTATATTATGAAAATATTTCCAAGAGATTTTTTTGAAATACTAATTTATTATATTTAACATGATTTTTCAGAAAACTGATGCGAATTGACGAAAAATGACGGATCAATCAAGTTGCTATCTTAAATTCAGACTCTTATTATAAAATCTCTAGATAGTTTTCACTTGACATACTTTTCTCCATCATATAAACATGAAAAATTGTAATATTTTTGTTTTCTATAAATAGGATTATTTTTCTTTTCAATTGTTCGATTAAATAAATATTATAGAGAAGCTAAATCTAGTAAAATTTAAATTTGACGAGGATATCAGGTGATCATTCAGAAATCATATTTGGTGGAAATTATTTTTAAGATTAAATAGTTTTGTTTAGAAAAAAAAAAAAAAAAATGTGAAAGTTTTTTTGAAATATTTCTACATTTAATATATAATATACTATAGATTAGGTCTATACAAAAAATCCAGTCAGCTGGATGGTTATAGATACACATGAATATGATACATTTGATATTACATTAGTAATGTAGAACAATCAAATTTTTTCTCTCATTACATATACATATATATAATTATTTATACTTTCATCTTTCTTTCTACACTTAAATTTTCTGTGTAAATATATATACACGTGTACTAATATTCCTTTCAAATTTTAATATCAAATTAATGTACTTGAACTACCTCACAATCTGAAAATGAAAAATAAAGAAAATGCAGATTGTGTGTATGTCTATATACAACCAAATATATATTTTTGTCCTCCTGCATTGGAATAAATTTTACGTTGTGCGTTGTTTGCATGCTGATTTCCTAGAGAGGGCGATACGCGGAGACACATTTATGACACATAACACAGTACGTTTAGTATGCATATGTAGAAAGAGAGTCGTTAAATGGCAGTAGGGAATAAACAAACTAATACACCGCTGTTTGTTCCCCCTCTTTAGGCACCCGCAAAGCCGTACACCTCCAACACTCTGATCTCGAAGTCACCACTGGCACAGAGGGGTGGATTGTTGAAGGTCGAACACCGGTCTGTCTTGCCGAATCTTATGTTTTCATCCATCCAGATCGCTTGACCATCTCTGAGAATCAACAAACAAAATGACAGATCGTATTGAAACGGTACGTTATAATAATTTGCTCTAAATCAATAATTTTAGTTAAGGAAATGGGAGTATATTTTATAAGCAGAATTTTTTAATAGAGTATTTTTTTGTTCACATAAGCAGTTTTAAATCTATTAGTACTAAACAATTTTAATTTCTAAATAATATACGTTCATCTCAATTTCTTTTATTTAAATATATATTTACGTATTGAATATAACATTACGACAGTCTAATCGATGATTTTATTATCATGCAGTAAATTCTTTTATATTATTTTATATTATAGCTCACCCGCCACCGATAGTTATCATTCTCGAATCCGCAGCCATAAATAGTTCAGCCGAGTGATGTACTCTGGAGTCGTTATGCGATGAATCCATGCCTACCCAAGGATACTTGGCTCGCTCAGGATACAAGCTGAACAGGAATGTCTCGCCAGTACCAAAGTACGCTTGTCTTTGTCCTTTGTCATCTTTCATATTACGCTCGCACCATCTTGTGGAACAGTAAGCTCCAAATACCTGAAAAATTAGTAAAATGAAATATGTTAATTTTTTGAGATTTCTATAATGAAATATCTAATTAAATTATTATTATTATATTTATTTATCAAAATATGTTTTGTATATATATATTATTATATAATTGAATTTGTTTATTTATATTTATATATTATATAAGTAAAAATCAAAATATTATTGATTATAAGTATACATGACAAGCACAAGAATGCACTAACACATCCGGCTTAAAATATACAGCAAAAATTATTTGTTATAAGCTATTTAAAATAAAAAAAAGTTTATACACAATTTGGTTTAAGAGAAAAAATATAATAGTGCAATTAAATTTTCTTTCGAAGGAGAATTATTATCAATATTTTGAGATATAAGTATGAAAAAGTAATTAAATATTCATTGAGCAATAAAGATATTCTTTTACCTCGTTGTTACAGGTTTTTATCATCAGGAGAGTGGGCTCGTGTTGCTCAACTCGCACATAGAATGTCGTTAAGGAGCATCCATGTTCCTCGGTCGTGTACAACAAAATAGGCTGGTACATCGTGATTCTCATCGGTAGCCACGACCATAAGGTGAATAACTGGCGAATAAACAGATTCAAATAATTAATCAGACATGAAAAGTAAAAGACCAATTTTTATAATTGTGCAAACATTAGTTTTCAACGGCTAATAAGAAGAGCAAACTAAATCACGGTAAAACATGCGCTCGATTGTGACATTAAATTAAAATGATTATCAGCTGTTTTACGGAAAAATACAATAATCGACATGTTAATAAAGATTGAAAATTGTTTGTTTTCAACGATGATAAAACTCATTGTTTGTTGAACGTAGTCGTATAAGATATAATATAAGTATATAAAAATCAGTGAAAGATACACAAACATAATAATATGATTGAGTTAAAGACATTTTTTGCGAAAATCTCTATCATTGTTTCTTGCTTTTCAGCACTTTATCTCTTTACTGTATTTTTCCATAACAAAATGATAACAAAGCAAAAAAAATATTAAAATTTATTTGTTGGCAATTATCCATTTTATAAATGGTATAATCATGAAAGATTTAACTGTGAGATGTAAACATACATATTATACTATGTGTAATTTAATTGAGAAATTTCATAGATATTTTCAAAATATCTTAATTCTTCTTGCGCATACATGTCACGAAAAGAAAATTCGACTATATTTTTTCTTATAAAAATAATATAACATTTGTCATTTCATTATTTTCTATATGTTAATTGCTTACAATTGACATAGCAGTTTTATGTACCAATTTGTAATTATGCACGTCGGCGCTTATAACTTCATAATTTAATTAATACTTCATAAGTTAATTTATGCTAAATTATTCTGATATCAATATATATTCTGATTAAATTATTCTTATATAATGACCTACACATATGCACACATATCTCTACATATTTACACATACGCACACATATCTCTATAAAAAATATATATACAAAATAAGAAAATAATTAGTACGTTTCCTATTTATATATATTATATCGCAAAAATATTTTCTTATAAATATTAATTCTAATAATAAAATGTTTTTATATTTTGCATGTGGGATGTCACCAAAACATGTGATGATATAACAGATATGATATGCTGGCGAAAAGAAACATCCGTATCCTTTTGCAAAATCAGTGCATAATGTCATTCGTCATGCAACACAGTCAGGGCACAGCATCACTCGGTTAGAGATAAAAATATAGATGGATGTTAACGAGACGTCAACATGAATTTTTGCGCTAGCGATGATAAATGCATTCTTTTCAGCTGCACATTCTGTTTCTTTTTTTATCCAGTTTTCCTCTTTACACATACTCTCTTTTTTTCTCTAATATATGGAAATATTTAATTTCAAAAATTATTTGTTTTATCTAATTATCAATTACGTACACATTTCCATTTCGAATGATATGCCTCAGTTTATCTTTCAAGACTTCTTAGCGCGTAAAGTAAATCTCCTCTGATTACATTCCCTATTTCAAAAAAATGATATCGTATAAAGTATTTCAATGACACTCTGAAAAATGCTCTGTATATGTACGGTATATGTACATTCCTTGACAATTGCATGTATACCAACGACGACAATACATGCAAGCCCAAAGATCTAAAGACCTACTCGACGGAACTTTCGAATTTCAATTCGATCAATGAAAGGACGGCCGTATGAGAGTACTTACATCAGGCACATCTAGGATCTGGGAGCATATACTTTGTATGGGGTAAACACCCATTGACAGGGCGCGTGGTCCAGGACTGTGCGCACCCTATATACCCGGTACCATTTAATCCATCATTCCAGTGAAGGCAGCACAACACAAGACAGCACAAACGCATCAGTTACATCGATGTACAGTGCTCAGCGCGTTAACGGTACCGGTGCAAACGGTAATTTGCATGTACCTACCGCACGAATATTCCGAGGGGAATGGATATTTTTTTATCATATAAATTTAAAAAAAAGGACCAGGGTGTGCAAATTTTCTTCTTTCACTCATTACGGATAATACATTTTCGTGAATTTCATATTAACAATCCCGTCATCTTTAAATAAGATGATAGTATGGGGCTCCTAATCTTGCTACATCACTAGATTCATATAAAAATTAGCGAAAAATTATATAAATTCTTTTTTCCTACTACTATACACTATACATCAAAATAGAGTCATTTTGCATGCTATAACTTGTTTTTGATAGAATACATTTTTATGAAATGTGTTAAAAAGACTATTTCGATGATTAATAGATAACATGTGTGTGTGCGTAAACCTTGATCAATTGTCATATGTATAAAAACCATTCTCTCTCGCATAGTTTCAGGGCATAAAAAATTTGAGGTCAGTGCAAGATCTTAATCTCAAGTGCAAGATCTAAGACTCATAATCTCCTAACAGAGAAAGTAACATCTCAGTATACAATGAAGATGCATCTATCATTATCACCAGCTCTTAATTCCTTTTCTATGATACAAAAAATATTGTTAACTACATAAGACAGGATATAGAGGTAAAAACCGACATTTTTAATCACATTGGCTCCTATGATAAATTTGGGGACTATTTCCTCAACAAACTATCAAAAAAAATTGTAATTTTTGTTATACAATTTTTGATATTATATATACCTAAAAATTAAAAATATAATTTTCTCATCTATTCGTTTCAATTTTAATTCTGTTAATAGAATTGTGAATTCATGGGCTTCAATACACAAAGAAATGTGTAATAAAATACATAGAACATGATTTAGATGTTTGTCGAATAACAGATACGATGTATGTGAACAGAGTTATATCTACGAAAAGCATCCTCTATAAAGCTAATAAAATACCTGCATTGATACAATAGAGTTACATTTAAAAAATAGAATTGTGAATTTGTAATAGGTCACACAGAGGGGAGTGAAATTGATATTAAACGCTCGCTAAGCAAGGCTCGATTAAAATCATTTAATTAAGATAAGATCCTGTTTTTTTTTATATTCATATTTTACTTTCAAGTCGCAACTCGCATCGGTACACGCGGAGCCACACCGAAAAGCCAGCGAGAGTTTCACATTATGCGTTGCAGTAGACATTGCGAGATTATATTGGTTACTGTCGTATCGCGATAAGGAGACGTATTAGAGGAATCACAGCGACAAAGCTGGCACGACAAATGTATGGCAATGAGTGAATAGATAGTATGAGTGTAATATAAATAATATCTCAGAGTATATAGAGGAAGGGATAACGGTGGGCAGAGCACAATGAAATTGACAACACATTTCCCAAAAAGATAATTATACGATACCCTGTCTTTGTACGTGTCTTCACATTCTTTCTGAAAACAAATGGAATCATTGAGAGATTCAGAGGTTCAACAAACCCTACAAGAGTCTACTTTAACACGCTGGACTGTACAAAGCGGAGATTGAAACCAGTGTACAGGATGTTCAATAAATTATGATACAATCGATTTAAAGAGACAATTTTTCTCATGTAAAAAAATTCAAAATCAAGGAAAATCAATATCTTTTACTTGTTTTTTTTTTTTCATGAGAAATTATCTGCTTATTAGTGATATCATGATTTATTGTAGCATTCCGAAATTTCGTCGAATTGAGATTTGGACATCATAGGCATGCACATGATAATGATTCTTACGTTTATCCGTGAGCAAATGAAACGCGATAATCGCCATAAAGTCTTTTCTTGCATACCTGTAACATCGAAATTCGAACTCAACGAAATTATAACTGTTTCAATCCTTGTTACAAAGTAAGAGGAATTATATGGAGCAACCAAACGTAAAAGACCCCTATCATTTCTTAAATTGAAGGAGACAGATTGTAAAAAATAAAGTTTATATTTAATCGTTTGAACTGAGCTCTATTATGAAAATGTACAGTGATTTGTAGACGCTGTGTCTATATTGAGTAACTGATTATGAGAAGTAGCTTCATTTTTTCTTTCATTATTAAAAATATTTATACTAATTTTTCGAATAACAAATATTTTGATTAAATAATAGCGTTTTATAACAATTAATTACTGATAGCATTTAAACTTGATCATGAATTATAAAAAATCATGCACAAAAAATAATCATCAATTATCTGAAATCACAAACCACATTAAAAAAAAAACCAGATAAAATTTATATGATTCGTAAATAAATTCTGTTAAATCAAATTTGTACCAATCCTGAAATACATAACTATATTTTTTATTGAACAGCGATATACTATAATTTTTTGAATGATAAAGTTGCTTCTTTCTTTCACAATATGAACAATTTTTATGGATTATTGTTATACTTATAATAGATCAATTCACACAAACTATTAAAATATAAGCTTTATTTGCTATATATCTCCCTTTCTTTTTAGGAAATAAAAGAGGCTGGTTAATTAATACCAGGATAATAAAACATTGCATACCATATAAAATTATAAAAACTTCATATTTGCCATCTGTAAAAGTTTCGTTAATTAAAATTACACTCGTGCATACAAATTCTCTTCCCTAGATATAGGTTTCAGATGCTTATAATAGAGTTCTGCTTTTGTGGAATTAATATTTTTATAGAAAATATTGCAGCTTATAATATTTAATTTGAATTATTATTTAATTTTAATATATGATTTGTTAAAAATTGAGATAATTGCTTGTTTTATATTGAATTTATATTAAATTTTTTATATCATATATATATATATATATAAATATATCATATATATAATATCATAAATATATCAACACTGTTAATTTAAAACTTAGACTTGTTGAAGACATTCTTTTAAATGGAAGGGATTAAATAAAAGAATAAATAAAAAAATCGAAATAAGATTCAAAAAAGATAAAATAAAATCTTATTTATCAATTAATTTCAGTAGTTGTTTTCTGTAAAGTTTTGATTTAAATGTCAATTATTGAATAAATAATGAATAATTTAATATCCAATTATAAAAAAAATACATTGAAAATTCCACTAACAGAACTTCTATACACATCTCTTCAGAATATCCAATATATATAAATATATAATAAAAATTAAATACAAAAATTTTGTGCACGATGTGTGTGTATTACATCCACAAAAACATGCTGAAAATTATTATTTATAAAAATTATCATTTTTTACTAATACCATTTTCCTATGTTAGCAATTAATTGCATTCATATTTAAGTACTAATACTACCTATCAAAGTAAAAAAAAAACCTATGCTTTTATTAATCACATTTATATCACTATCCTGCCTATCAAATCAATTTTTTCTTGTTCTTTAATTAATAAATATTTGCAAATCATAAGTGTCTTGGGGTTAATTCTTCTTGAAAAAAATATTCTGGGGAAAAAGTCGGGCAAAGAATCCACAATAAAACCTATCTGGTCATTTTACCACAATCTATATACGTAATACTAAAATTCCAAGTATTCTAATTAATGGATATGTTAATATATATAAGCAAAATGTTATTAATAAATTCAGCTAAATACAAAAAGTTAGTAAAAGAAGATAGATAGATGAACAACATACTTCTCGTATTGTGAGTGTGTGTGACATCATCTGAATGTTGACTTGGGATTGACTGGTAGGCAGATTGTCTGTCGAGCGTGATCTGGCCAAAGATCGGGATCCCGTCAGGACACTCTTACTTTTGAGAGCCATTTCCGTGCGTAGAAAGACCCGTGATATGTATGCTGAGCTGAGTCCGCGAATCCCAAAGGCGGTGCGCAGAAACTTGGCAGGCGTCACCTGAAAATTGATAATACATTGTTAATATTTTTAAAAATTAAAGTTTTGTAAGATTATAAAATGCAACAGAAAAAAAATGTCTTTATAAAAAGAAATAATATAGCAAGTATTATGCAGCAAGTAAATTTGCTTAATATTAAAAGATAAAAATATTGTTTATATTTTCCTTTTTATATTTGTATATTTAAATAAAAATTTAAATAAAATATTTTTTTAAATAAAAGATAAGAAAAATCTGTTGTGTTCCGAACTGTAATATCTATTAAAATATAAGGAGGCTAATATCCAGGAAAAAGATTTGATACCTATAGACCGACCCATGTGTAGAAAGAATGGAAAAAATATTACAAACAGAAATTGAAACGTTGAAAATACAAGTATATCAAATTACATGATAAATGATACTATTGACAAACACAATATATATTTTAAATTTTATTACTTACTGGTATTTGTCTACAAAACTTAGATAGAGCAGCGTCTATACCATTCCTCGAAATCTCATTCATCCATTCTGAACTCTGTGGCGAAGAATGCTTATAGAATAATAAAACTATAGCCATAGCAACCCGATAGAAGACCTGAAAACAAAAATTTAATTACAATTATTTTTATGATAATTATGTACTATGGCAATTACATCTCTGTAATAATTTAATGCTTGTATTTAAAAAGTATATTTCTGCACATGAAAAAAAGAATTTTTGCTGACGATTGTTACGAAATGATATCTACAATTAATAATTTTAAGCATATAAAAATACGAGAAAAAAAAAATTTGCAGCTATCACGTAAATTATTCATTATATGTACTATAGTATCGTAGAACTAATAATAAATCTACATTTCTGTGCGTTTTAAATCTTGTAAAATAAAATGTCGCAATTTTTGGATCCAAGACTGTATAATGATATGGATAAATATCCGAAAAGAACAATTTTATGCACAATCTGATATACAGGGCATAAAAATGTCCGCAAACAACTTTCCGCTGGCATCAAGTCAATCATCGAATTTAACATTTGTACTATTTCTAGAATATAAGTGCACTGCACAGAATACATATAACGTGCAGTTCATCTTTATCTATCAGTTGGAGGAACGCCAATTTTTCTCGCACTTCATACGTATGTTAGACGGACGGTCTTATGTCAGGCAGTTCTTCTAGTTTTGACTTGAATGCAGTCAGAATTAATGTTGGGAGTTTTCCATTTCAAATAGTTCAAATCAGTTCTCGGAATTCTTTGATAAATATGACAAATCATATAAGTAGATCTTATATGTATATACATAAAAAAACTTATAGTATTTGTTAATGCAGAGGGAAAAGAGAGAAAGAGAGAGAGTGAGAATAAAAAATTAAAGATGAAATAAATAAACCTTAATGCCTTCATGGAGAAAACAGTCCATAACCCTGACTAGATGTTGAAATGGAAGAAGTTGAAGAATCCACCAGATCCAGTCCATGTAGATTCTTTCCGCCCTTGAGCCGGAGCAATGCCTCGCTAAATGTACAGCAGCTGATTTCTTAAAATGATGAATTATATGATATATTAATTATAAAAATATATATTATATATATATATATTTACTAATATAATTAATATAAATTAATATTTATATAATAATATAACGATTTATATAATAATATATATATTTTTTATATAATAATTTACTTTTACTATATAAAGAAAATGTGTGTGTGTGTGTGTGTGTGTGTGTGTGTGTGTGTGTGTGTGTGTGTGTGTGTGTGTGTGAGAGAGAGAGAGAGAGAGAGAGAGAGAGAGAGAGAGAGAGAGAGAGAGAGAGAGAGAGAGAGAGAGAGAGAGAGAGAGAGAGAGAGAGAGAGAGAGAGAGAGAGAGAGAGAGAGAGAGAGAGAGAGAGAGAGAGAGAGAGAGAGAGAGAGAGAGAGAGAGAGAGAGAAACTAATTAAGAATAAGTATTACTATTTGCAACTTCAATTTTAGACATTGATTGCTACTTACAACGTGTTTTTTAGTGATCTGCTCTACCGTTTTCCACGTGACTTCATAAAGAAGTTTAGTTTGCGTGATGAACGTTTTTTCTTTGGCTGCTACCAAAGTGGCCATACAGTGATAACATTCCTCCTCTAAAAAATAATATTCCAAAAATAATATAAATAGCAGTTTATTGGAAATAAACAAATCTGTTATTATCATATATGATAAATTTACTTATACTTTAAGCCTCAATATTGTATTAAAAGATGCGTAAAATCGCAATTAATCTATTAATGATTTTCGATTAAAAGTAATATCGTAAATTACATATGCAACTGACAAAAGTTCTTATAAGTAATTGCAATTTGTAATTAATAG
Organism: Prenolepis imparis; assembly: GCF_030444845.1. Taxonomy (NCBI): domain Eukaryota; kingdom Metazoa; phylum Arthropoda; class Insecta; order Hymenoptera; family Formicidae; genus Prenolepis; species Prenolepis imparis. Next base: position 20,281,436 of record NW_028141159.1, on the reverse strand, counting down.
TATCGATCCATGAGTACATTGCATATATTTTTGTGTATGAATGTATAAAGATGTATCGTAATATACATACTATACGTGCGTGTTTTGTGTATGTGTGTGCGCAAGAAAAACGAGTTCTAATATAAATATAAACCAGAAATACAGAATAAAATTTTTTCGTAACTTATATTTCTCGGGAAAAACTTTCAAGATTGAAAAAATTAAGTCGAAGTTAAACATTATTAAATCTTTACTGTATTTTTCTATCGTCAATTATAAGAAAATATGTCCTGTTCAAACTGCATGACTCACTTTGTATATACAGATTGCCCTCATTAAGTGCATTTTCTTTCAACTGCGACTTCATTGGCCAATTTTGAGTCGATTTTCCCTTACCGAAAAAAAAGAAAATATATATTATTTCTCGCTTTTTACCGTAAATTCCTTTTGGCCACAAATTCGCGATATTTTGTTAATAAAGCGAGAAATAATCACATTCTTACGTAACGCTTTAATGTGTCAAGTTATTATTGACTTACAGCATAAACTTAGTTTTAACTCACCTGGCACGAAATGCAAGAGAAGTGCAGTTAATGGATAAAGGGATGGGCTGTACGTGATGTCAGGACAAGCGTATCCCAGTACTGAGACGATTCTGTCCGCAACGTTTCTGCCCTTTATCGTTAAATTGTAAGATAAGCAATGTGTACTATCGACGAACGGTGGTAGCATGATTGACTTTTCTGGTAATTCTGCACAGACAAAATTATTTCAAACATTATATAAGTGTCCATGAGCAAAGAAGGTACAGTTAACAATTATAAAAAAAAAAAGAAAATATTAAACATGCTGAAAAATTTGGAATCTTTACATTTGAAGCTGCATTTTTCGTGTTTCGAATGTCAATGCCTTTCAAAAATATGTTGTAGAAATTCATTAATATTTTTAAATGTTTCTATGTGTCAAGAACGCTATAAATTATAAATGTGCGATAAAATAAGATTACACCAGTCGCGCTGCTATTATACATATAATATATTCTCATTTGTCCCTTTACGATAGATAATATATAAATACGCAAATGTAAAGGGTGAAAAAAAATATGAGCCGAAGAAAAAAGATACTTTTGGCGTATCTCCCAACCTGTTGTTCCAAAGACTTGGTTCACCATGTCCCAGTAGAATCCGTCGAGCATGTTCTTGCCATGCGCGTGCTGATTGCAGAGCGCCGGCCAGAGTTGCGCCCTGATGCCGTTGTTGAGGGGCCAACCGTTTTCCCGTATGATTAGCTTTGCCTCCCGCTTTCTGTTGGATTGCAGCAGCGCGTTCACCTCGGCGAAGGTCTTCAAGGCTTGCTTCTTGCTGGTAGGCGACTCCGGCTGTATGACAATGTTGCTGGTATCGACGTGCGGCGGGAACGCGTCGTCGATGTTCGCCGCCTCCTCCTCGAGCACCGACAACGTGTTCGGAGGATTGTCCATCGGGGAGGCAGTCACTAACATCGCTTAACTACGGCGCGAATTTTCTCATGGCGGCCGCTCTGGCGACTTTCACACACCCACCTGCTATCTACGTCAGGTCCTGAGACGTTTCAATTTTCATCTGGAAGAGAAATATATATAAAAATATATATAAAATATATATATAAATATATATAAAAGACGGTTATTTTTACCATCTAGTAATAAATTTATCTTTATCTCTATTAGGAAGCTAATTTGTTAATATAGGTGATTGATAAAGAATAATATTTCTTTGTTACAAAGATTATTGCTTAATACTGATCGCTGTCTTCTAACGAAAGTATTTTATTTTCTGAAATTTTATTTTTCAGATAACTGTTCCAAATCTTGCCAATAATTCGTCTAGGCAAAAATGAAACAAGATTAAACGAGCGGAAGTTTGAGTTCGCTTATATTAAATTGAAGAGATAACTCGCTAACTTCTAATAAGCGAAACATTTTTCTTGTGATGAGGTGAACACTTATTTCATCATAGATATAAGAAGATAAAATATATTTTACTTTTACTTGTGTACAGCCAAATTTCTGTATCTTTCATTCTATATTTTTATATTCTTTGTAGCGCTTTCTTTTTTATTATGTTGTACTTCATATTTGTCACTTGACTATAAACATGCAAGACAGAAAAAAAATATTGTGCGCATAATAAAACAGATCTCTGTCTGAGATAGAAGAAAATATTCAGTGTTACCACTTAGTTAGCGCAAGTAAGAGTAACATACTTAATTTTTTCACATCTGTGAAAGGAAATATGACAAAATTATCTTATCTTAATTCGCGTTACAAATAATACAATAAATAATCATTTTGTTTCGTTTATTGCCTTCTCATAATAAATTGCCTAATTTTAGTTTGCTATTTTATCTAAAATTCAGATTCGAAGTGTTCAAAGAGATATGTAGTATATATTTCCAGACGCGGTGTGAAAGAAATTGTTCGTTCAGATTGTAATTTTGTCCCTTCCGCGAGAATTATGCAATACGAGTAAATACGACTGAATAATAATGCATCCGATTGCAACATCGCCTAAAGCTCATAAATTCGCACGAGTTTCGAGATAACGCTTTAACCGCTTACTGTGCACATCTGTTGCTATCGCGTTGCAACAACACCCTTCTCCTGGCGTCGTCTTCGCGCTCTCTCGCGCAACTCATTTTACGACCAAAATCAATTGTCTCGTTGTAAGGATGCCAGCGTAAACAAGTCCGGCGAATATGTATACAGTACGCTGCACCACGTGCTCGCTTTTTTTACCGCGTGAGTAATTCACGCGAGTACTGCTTGTCATATATGTATGACTTAACATTTCAACTAAATTCATATTCGCTTGACATTTCCGCATGTTGGATCCAACATATCACATAATCTAAATATTCATGCATATTATATATGACTGTGTTGGTCAGAAACATTTCAAACTGTGTATACTTTTATACTGATTTAATATTTAATATATAATTATTTAATTTTTAATATGTAATTTAATATATAATATGTTATTTAATTGTTAGTCTCTTATGTTAAGTTAGTCTTGTAATATGTATGTGTCGTATACATCTGTCAAACTGTCAAACTCTGAGTCATGACGCAAGAATATTTATAGAGATATTTCAGATATCGAAATTATATTATTATTTCATTATCGGTTATTAAAAAATTAGTGCTACAAAAATAATTTGCGTTCACAAAATTTATTGCAATTCTTTCAGGAACAACGCGATGAGATACTTGGAATTATTTTTCCAGTAGTGTATAATATAAGCATTTAAAGAGGATAGAGAGATATCTATTTTTTTCAACTTGAAAGTTTTTTTACCCTCAAATATGCGAAGATACTTGCTTAAAAAGATGTCGAAAAAAATTTGTTATTCTCTATTTAAAAAAATGAATATATATATATATATATATATATATATATTTATTTATTTTAAATTGTACTCTACATGATTTTAATTGTATTCTAATAGTTATGAAATAAAACAAATAATAACATTAATTACGAGATTTGTAATTATTTCGTATTTGGAAATGACTGGATCACTATGTTTAAAAAAAAGCTTCCGTCAGGCATTGACCTATCATCAGACACGGTAAGCGGAGACAATGAATATATAATATTGGCATATAATTAACGCGAGAAGGAGCTGTCGCTAATAATAAAACAGCCAGATGAGAAAGCACGAGTGGCTATAATCTTGGTGTACTTAACGGTTATTAATAAAAAGCGCGTGTTATCTCTCTGCCACGAACATGCATTACAGTCCTTATCAACACACCATGTGCTATTCATCAGACACACGGTGATATTCACAAAGAGATTCTGCGGACAAAACTTTGCAGTATTTTTAATTATCTCAGAACATTAATCATATCTTTTATATATATATTATATAATATAAAATATTCAATTAATATATGTATTCTGAAATAATGTCAGATTAAAGCAGCTTAATGCAACTGCAGTTTAGCTCTCGTGTTAATCTTTCTTTTACTATAATTTTTTTATTATGATTTTTTTATTATGATTTTATATCCTCTGTCTTTTTCCTTTTCGCTTCTTTTATTTAAATAGCCAAAGTACGAGGGATAATCGAAGATTGCAAAGTAAGTTCGAGTTGAATTCTCTTTAAGAAAAGGATTAATGGTAATATCGTTTGAGAGTCTGTGTGGTTGAGAAAAAGTAAGAATTTTAGGACACCTTGTATATATAGAATATATGGAGACTTTTGCGAGGCAGTTGCTCTGCCATAGATAAATATTATTGCAAGTTCAGAGCGCTCGAACCACTTGATAGTATAAATACATCGCATCAAAGGCGGAGGCGAAAGTAAACGCGCACGCATTGCATTGTTAAATACGCAAAGCAAAATGGTATGCATTAAGTTTGCGTTTCTTTCCACGGTGATTACATCGCCGTCTATAAGCTTTGTGAAGAAAAATACATGAAACCATAAAGCGCCGTACTTCTTAGAAAAAAACAATAAAATCAACGATTTGTGTCTCAAATCGTTGCCGCTGCAGTGCCTGAGAAAAAGTTTTATAGACGAAGTCTCGCGATTTTTCTTACATTCTTTCCAGTGCAATGCCTGTATTTTTTGTATAAGTCCTCGATTTTTGAATTTAAAATTTCAGAGAAATATGATTGAGGATATATGGAAAAAAATCATTGATATAACGAGAATAAAATCAAACAGCTAGGACACACAAACAGGTACTACACGTGGCCCCAACAACAGACAGATAGTACCAGAGTGTGTTTTAACTATGAAAAGAATGTGTGCCGAGAACACACTAATGTCATCCACTTTACTCTTAACCACTTCCTCTTACGCTGCTCTTCGTTATTCTCCCACTATTTCACATTTCCCACGTGACCACGATAGTAGAATGAAAATGTTAAGTAGTGGGAGAGCATATAAAATAAAAGGGGAAGTGATTAAAAGTAAAGTGAACAATATCGGGAGGACCTGGTTCTCTATGTACATTGCACTTTAGTGAAAATGAATGGATATAGATACCGAAAAATATATTCTAAAATTTAACTTTTTCTCGTATAATGTGTATTCGTATTCTGAGAATTATTAGATAAAAAAATTTGTAAAATAGCAGCTTAAAAAATTATTTCGCAAAATTTTGTCAGTCTTTTTTTAGACTCATCATAAATATGTAGAGAGAAGGAGCCAGTAAAATTGATGAGCAATAAATTGAAATGCAAAAAATTGAAATGTACACAGGAAATATATGGTAAAAAGAATTTAAAAAAAAAAAAATACGAATAAAAAGAGCGTCCCTGTAGGTATCGCGGTCTCCTCTACTACTGTACATCATAAAAGAGCATCGGGTGTGAACCAAACGATAAACAACGAGCGGTAACGTGCTACCGCGGACGATCCTCGCGCATGATTACGCAATGCCGCGTAATTTCAGCGTGCGAAATCCAAGCGGTCGGGATTCGGCTGCCGAGAAATTTTACAAGTGCCAAACCGCGCGCGTCTCGGCGTTTGACCTTGACAATTTCGCGAGAATTACCATTCTTCTCCGTGGATTTGTGCACGCTGAATAATTCATCGACGAGCGTCAACGTAATCGGAGCCTGGACCCTATTAACGAAGTGCCACACGCAATTCACGCTTAATTCTTCAAGGGTCACATTGCGCGTGAACTCCACAAAACTTTATTAATCTTTTCGGGATTTTCGCAGAATTAAAAAAGAATGTATATAAAAATTGCGTGAAATATAATCAAAGTTGTCCGGTGCTAAAGAATTAAGAAAATGCAAAGAATTTAATCCCTCTCCTTCCTTTCTTTCTATCTTTCTCGTGTACTAGAATAATCAAAGTTACATTCTCAATTATTTCTTCATGTAGAATATTTTTGCATCGAATAATAATTCATTCTATAATTCATAATTAATGTAGATTAATGGTGAACTTGCAATGGTATTCTCTGTAATACTTGAGGAACAAACTTTTTTTCCTTTACATATAATTAATTTGCATGGCTCAATTGCTTTATGCGAAGAATGAAAAGAATCGAAATGTCCTTGTGAATGTACCATTTATACACGTGGTTTTATACATAAAATTGTTTACAAGATCGCATGAGCCGGTTAAATCCATTGCGAGTGATCAGACTTCAATCCAAGTATCAATAAAATTTGCATTTCTTTGTAAGATTATTAAAGAAACAGCGCGCAAAACGTTCAAGGTTATTTTTTATCTATAATAGAACAATAAAGTTGCTCGAGATATATTCGAAGTATATATTCGAACAAATATGAAACAAAATCCAACTCAAACCAAAGATCCTCAGCTGGATTAATGTGTGGCGACTGTGGTGGTATAATAAGCCTATTAACAATATTATATAACTACCATCTTCTTGTTTTTCTAGCGATGTATTTAAGATCGTTCGTCTTGTTGGAGGCAATAATATCGTTCATTCAATTTTAACGTATCTGATAATAAATTACACTATGTAGCACATTGATAGATTTATGCATTCATCAATAAAATCAAGATTTTCGCTTCAATTATATTCTAAAAATTACAATGTGTTTGCTATCATGTTAAAATTCTGAAATTCAATATTTCATTCTCCTTTTACGTCAATGTTTTCCTATCAAAAGGAGCTTTAAATATACAGGGTGTCCCAGAATGATGGGGGCTAAATTCGTGTGCAGATTCCTGGGATCATTTGGAGACGATTTTTCCTCAGCAAAAATGTCGAGACACCAATAATTTTCAAGTTATAAGCGATTGAAAATAAAGGGTTTTTCGCAAACGAAGTCTTGTGGAAATAAAATAATAATAAATTCACATTCTTCAGTTAATTTCAGGTAGAGTTTACTTTAATAGAATTTTAATTTAAGGTTTAGTTACAAAGATACATGATGGCAAAAATTGGAAACATGCAAAAAATAATGACCTCCCTCGACATTTTCGCTGAGGAAAAATCATCTCCAAATTATCCCAGGAATCTGCGCACGAATTTAGTCCCCATCATTCTGGGGCACCCTGTATTTATATATTATAAATAGATCATATGTGTCATTTAATATGTGATATACATAGTGCGACTTCTCTTTATCCAATAAATCTACTTGACAGATATAACGCGACAAACAAAATAAATTTAATTTTGAATTTCAAGATCAAGATGAATTTTTTACGACATATTTTTTTAATTAAATATCTCCACCTCGAATGAGAAGTGAAGAATTCATCTGGGAAAATCGCGACGCGTAATTTCTCTTGCAGTCTGTATCTGAAAGTGTTAAATGGCTATTACCAAACATCAAGAGCGTAAAACGACTCGTCAATGCTAAATCAGCAGCCCTAGTATCGTTCTCTATCTCGTTGTTACCTATACATATATATATAAACGAAAGTCCCTGAAATGAAAACTGCCTACTTCCGAGCAATAAAGACCAATGCCATAATCATCGTGATTTAACGACACTAGCTCGACTATCGTTGAGCAGGGTGTTACCGTAATAAGTAAATGTTTTCATAAAATAATAATATTTTCGCCTCGAATCTCTGATTTTAATCCTCGAAAAAATATTGGAGAAAAATCTACGCTAGCGAATCGAGATAAATAAACGCGACTCTTGCATCAAGATACTTTTTTCAGCGTCAAAATGGGAGAGTCTACGAAACAAATAATTCTTTTATTAAATATCGAAGGGGCATTCCGAGAAATTTGTTTGAAAAATAATCTCAATCATTTTTCACGCGAATAGTGCAATCTTCTGGACCCGCGTGCGAAACTGCGTCGATGTTAATTGACAATCGTCTCGGTGTGGATTCCGGGATTAAATGGAGAACGCTTCTCTCTAGCTTCCCCCGCGCCGAAACACGGCTATGAGAAAATCGCGCAGGGCGGAGCTGCGCAGATCATCTAAAAGCACGATCGAAGTTCGCACAGGGTGCCTGAACACCCCCTTTCCTCTCTTTTCCTCATACGTTCTCTCTTTCCCTCCACCTCTCGAACGTCATTTCTAGTTGCGATTAACTTGACCTAAAAGACTGATCGATCTGAAAGATGTGTGCGTGTGTCTGTAATTTTGAATAATTAATCAATTAACTGAATTTTGCAACCGTTAAGTTTTTTTGTATTTTTTAATAACATCTACATCATTTCTTTTCTTATTTATTATACAGTACTCCGAGAAAATTATCTGTCTCCTATATAAAACATGTATAATAAATTATCCCATATATTCTCAATTCACAAAATGGTAGGCTAGAAAGAGCCAACGCAGTTGTTTAGGCGTCAGATATATAATTATTAAAATCGAATTACAAAGATCTTCATATAAATAAAAATTAATATATAAAAAGCGTACGTTTCGACCTGTATTTAGGTCATCTTCAGCGCAACAATATTGAAAAATGACCTAAATACAGGTCGAAACGTACGCTTTTTATATATTAATTTTTATTTATATGAAGATCTTTGTAATTCGATTTTAATAATTATATATCTGACGCCTTAACAACTGCGTTGGCTCTTTCTAGCCTACCATTTTGTGAATTGTTTTATTCTCGAGAGCCTTATTAATTTTTAATTTTTACCCATATATTCTATTCTATTATATTCTTTCTTTTTTTCTTCGAGAGGAAAAATGAATTTAAAAAGATCTCAAAGACAAAAGCTGAGGAAAAAAGAGAAAAAAAGTCCTTGTAAGTTTAAAAAGTGTGCTCTTTTTAAATATTGCACAGAAAGCGCAGTCAAAACATTTTTTAGTGTCCTTTTATTTATTGTCCGAGAGACATTCCATTCCACTGTTCTGCATTCTCTTATCATTCCTCAACTCGGAATGAGAAAAACGTCATACCGTATCTAACTTTACGTATGGTCATGTGGTAAATGGTAAAGATATAAGTGGGAGAGCATCGCGAAAGAAATCGTGTTTACAGAAAAACAGCTGTTTCCAACCACAGAAACAGCTGTTAGAGGTCATCTATCACTAATTGCATTCTGTATGCAGAAAGTGCAAAACACATGTTCTCAAATAAACAATCACGAGGGAATATATCCTGATTTTATTTTGAATGCAAAGAATTCAACATGGAGATATTAGGAGAATTTAATTTAATATGATTCAGTTTTTCGCCAAGAATTTTTTGCATCTGTTATAAAGATAGGGAAAGAATTAAAACTATTATAATTTTTAGGCGAGTCTTTGATGCTACAAGCACGCAAAATTTATTTTTAAAATATGTCAATCATCGTTACTTCTAATATAATTCAGTTTGAAAATGAAGTTTTACTTTTTTATGGTCTACTTTCTTTAATTTGTAGAAAAAAGAGATGGTCGCTTACAGTGAGATGTCCTGCATAGTTGTTTAAATATAAAAAATAGGAATATGCAGAAAGGTAAATGATAAATACTTAAGGATATATTAGTTAAAATAAAATAGATACAGGATATACTGGTATTTTGTAAAAAAAAAGAAAAACTACGAGAGCAGAAAGTGTGACTGAAAAGAATAGACGGCGCTTATTTCATTGCAGGAAAGCATAAGAAAATGCAATTCAAATGCACGATCTAAAAACTAGTATAAAAATAAAAGCTTCGTGCTTTCGAAGCAAAAAAAGTCATAAATATAAAAATGTAGAAAAAAATAATATATATACATCTCCTGTGTCAATATAATAAAATGTCTTCGACCGAGTTAAACCAAATTATTACGTTGACGTCTGATAGTGCATTTAGCACAACTATTACGTCATTTTTTATAATCGCTCTCGAAGCGATCCAAACTCGCATGAAAAAATGCCGAGTACGAAAACTGTGAGTAAAGACAAACAGATCAATTAACTTCGGCAAATGTTTAACCGAGATCCTTCGTTTCTTCTCTTTCTCTATATATCTCCATCTCTTTCTCTCTTACAGTACTGACTATAATGTGAAATCACTCGTGTTTCAGTCGCACTTTGCCCCCCTCGTCTTTCTTTCTTTTACCCCGAAGCCTGTATATATACACACACTCACCGCGCTTCGAATCTGCGGGAAATAAGTAGGTTAAAGGCAACGTAAAGCGCGAGAGAGTATAGCCAGATAATTATGACAATTTGATTAATCGCGATAAGCGTTAAGCGCGCGACATAATAATCGAGAGGAAGACGCTGAGGATAACTTACCGCCAGTCTAGGAATGTACACGGTATCGGCGAAGCGGCCTACCTCGACAAGCCCCGCGAAACGCCAGCAGGGAGCTCCAATTCTCGCGTCCGAGCGTGGCATGCAAGCACGACGTGCCGCCGGCGACGGAGGGCGGCGATGCACCCAGGTGCAGCCGCGGACTGTCAACGACGTCGCCGCCGCCGATGATCGTCGCTACTCGTCAGCGGCTAACTTCACCACCTACTATCTATGTAGATTTGTACGCGCGACCGCACCGATGTCGAGCGCGGCATATCACGATATTCCCCGCACTTACACTTACTCTCCGATCGGGAGATAATATCCTGCCCGCACGCACACTCGCCCGCGATCCGTCTCGCTCCGAGAAAATCTCGTCCGGTGTATCTCACGCACTGTAATATATAATCGCAACGACCCGACGACGCAGCGGACACAGCTCGATCTCACGTACGATCGCGTACGTCCACGGACTGCGCGCGCACTAGAGTGACAGCTGACTGCTGACGGCGCGGCGAGCGCCCTCGCTCCAACTAGGAATGATAAATAGATAGATGGGTAGGCGACGCGCGAATCGCGCGCGTCCAAACCATAGACCATGGATGAACATAGAGCGGTATTCGCGTAGTCATTTCTCGACCAATAATGCGGGGTCTACAATAGATCGTAAAGTCATGGGTCGCAAGAAATTAACCAATCACAGTCGATTATTCTCCTCACATTCAACTGTGATTGGTCAATTTCTTATGACTTACGACTTTACGACTTTAGAATTTATTTTTTTATACATTTATACATATATATGTTATATAATATATATAATTATGGAAATAGATTTAATTATGAAGAGATAATTTTGCGCAATTTTTTTCAGATATTATCAAAGAAAAAATATAATCATTATTATATATATTTATTATAAATATCTCGATGTAAATATAATAAATATATAACACTATAAATATTTATTATACATATATGTATATATTATATATATATATATATATATATATATATATATATATATATATATATATAATAACGATGATCTTCGTCCTCATTTTTTTTTTGGTAATATGAAAAAATCACGCGAAAAAAATCATCTTCATAATTAAATCTAATTATGAATATTCACCAATTTATCTCCATTGGATCTCTTGATGGAAAACGTGGCGCCAGACATTTTCCGAATTTAAACCCCCGGGATTCTCGTTAACTTCAAAGCGCGTTTATCCATCGCTACTACTCGACCTACTCGTGTACCAACTACAAACTACATGGGACTCGATTCTTGAATTCATTCGCAAGAGAAACGTATACGCAAATTCGGCTCTTACAGAAAAGTTGCAAGTTGATTGGCGATCGCATGGCTTTTAGCCAATCAACTTGCAACTTTTCTGTAAGAGCCGAATTTGCGCATACGTTTCTCTTGCGAATGAATTCAAGAATCGAGCCCATGGTATACCAACCGTGTATGTGTAAGTATGTTTAGTCGTTTTTTTTCTCGCCCTTCCGATTACTCGATTATGCAAATTCACCTCAAATGTTTGTCACGCACGCATTAAAATCTCGCATTCTATTCGTATCCACGCAATCTTTTCTACTGTTCAGGTATGCGTATGTGTGTTCGTTTCAGAGACGCGACTTGTCATCCTTCGTACACCTGCATGCTCGATACGATCTATGAACACCTACATACCTGACCACAATTGTATTCGCAATGTCATCATTCGGAGTGTATATCGATTGATAAATTGTGATAGATTAACTCGTGACAATCTCGTGCTTTTTTTTCAGCTGACCCTTTCGATAATATCGAGAGATTATCACGATATTTCAGCTCTTTTGTTCAAATTCGTAATCGCTCATTGGAATTTAACCTTAAGAGTATCCTTCTCAGTGACTTTGTTTCTTTTTGTTACGAGAATCTTTGTTGTGTAAGTCTATTTTTTTACTATTTATTTTTTGGAGTTAGCTTGCGTGCGAGAGAAAATAAACTGCTCAAATAATATCCCTGCGAAGCAAGGACGTTTGTCAAAAGTCAGTGAAATTTTGCTGGTGACAGTGAAAAAAAATAAAATAAAAAATAATTTGATTGTGTATTATATTCTTCGCGCGAAATTTCATCATTGATATTTCACGATGACGTCGTTTTATCAGAATGACAAGTTCTCGCTTGCGGAGAGTTGTAACTGCAAGTAAGAATTAATGATCCGTTGCAATTGTACATTATCCAGAATGATAACATAAACTGTACACTGGGTTTACATAAAATATCTTTAATATCTTCTTTGCACCACACACTTATATACTTTGCAAGAGTTTAACTTTTAATTTTTGACTCGTATATAATGTAATAAAATCATTACAAGTCTTGTCCAGAAGAGAGAAGAAACCTAGTTCTAAATATCACAAAAGAGAAAAACTGTCTGCGCAAAACTGACCTCAATATACAGTTTTAAATTCAGTCTCAATATATATGTGTGTGTGTGTTTGAATGTTACATTTAATTCAAACTATTGAAATTAATATTTAATAGTGACATAATTTTTATAGGTGACAGTTTTCATAAATCCTACTTTTAAAATCTTTGTGTTTTTTTATGTTTACAGAAATAACATTCTAGAATCCAAAGCTGCAGTAATCAATATGTCAACTCACAAACGTGTTGAAAAGCGATACGATGATATAATAAAATCACAAAATGATGACAGATTGTATAGAGGTTTAGTACTTGCTAATAAAATGAAAGTGCTTTTAATAAGTGATTCAACAACTGACAAGAGTGCTGTTGCACTAGACGTTAATATAGGTAATTTTGATCATATTATCATATTATCTATACTGTGCTATAGATAAAGATATAGAGTATTTGAGAAATAAATATAGAAATTAAAAAAAAATTATTTTATACATGTTTAGAACTATTGCATAGATTGATAAAAATATATTATATAAATATTTCAAATTGATGTAAAAGTCTTTGATAATAAGATCTGTTTGCTTATTATATGTTACAGGCTATATGTGCGATCCAGATGATCTGCCTGGATTAGCTCATTTTTGCGAACATATGTTATTTTTGGGAACGGAAAAGTATCCTCAGGAGAATGATTATAATATGTATTTGTCACAGAATGGTGGCGCGAGTAATGCGTCGACACATTTAGATCATACCACCTATTACTTTGATATAACTCCGGAAAAGTTAAGAGGTGCGTTAGATCGTTTCGCCCAGTTTTTTTTGAAGCCCCTCTTTACAGAGGCTTTGACTGAATTGGAGTTGAACGCTATAAATTCGGAACACGAGAAAAATTTAGCAAGTGATACTTGGCGATTTGATCAATTGGACAAATCGTCTGCACGCCCTGATCACCCGTTTTCCAAATTCGGCACGGGTAATAGAAAAACATTAGATATAATACCAAAGCAGAAAAACATCAATGTTAGAGATAAACTACTCGAATTTCATGAAAAGTATTATTCTGCAAATATTATGTCATTGTGCATTCTTGGAAAAGGTAAGATAATAATTTATATATAACGGTCTGTTCACATTATTTTAATATCTGGACATTTTGCATTTAAAGATTTTGAAATATGAGTAATGAAATATTCATTATAAATTTGTTGATAATTTTCTCTTTCTCTTTTTAGTTTCAATTACTTCATTAATTGTTTATGTATTGTCACATTCTTTTTTTCTTATTAAAACAATTTTTTATTAGTATTTGAACATGAAAAATGTGAAAAAAAATTTTAAAAATTACGAAATGTTTTTAAAAGTGATTATTGAGACTTTAAATAAATAAAAGCGAAATTGGCTTATTTTTATAAAAAAATTTAATATTTCGAGGTAATCAGATTAATATGAGCCAATAGGCAAATATTCATGATAAGTATGTATAATTTTTGTTTCAATTTCTCTGACTAAAATTGGATCTTTTTTTTTGCACAGCTCCAATAATTTTCATTATTTGTAACATTTGTCATGTGTTTATTATATATTATATATTTTATATTAACAAATTTTATGTTTAGAGAGTTTAGACGAACTTGAAAACATGGTAGTAGATCTCTTTTGTGAGGTGCGAAACAATGAAGTTGAAGTTCCAGTATGGCATGAACATCCATTTAAAAATAAACACTTTCGTACTAAGTGGTACATTGTTCCAATAAAAGATATGAGGAATTTAGACATTACATTTCCTTTGCCTGACTTGCAAGAATATTATCGGTCTGCGGTAATATATAACTTTTTTTATTTTATATATATATATAATTCTCAGCATTATATATATATATTTTTAGTTTTTTTTAAGTAGACTATATTTTGATAAATAATTGAAAGATTAGTTAAAAAATATAAATAACATATATTAATAATTAAGTAATGACAATAAAATTATCTATCAAATCTATTCAAATTTTCTATTAAAAGAAAATTGATTTTATAAATTCTATCTCACAGAATTTATATATATATATATATATATATATATATATATATATATATATAGTAATAAAATTCTTAATAATTATTGATGTTACACATACATATAATCTTATGTACAATATTTTTGACAATTTATACCTTATTAATGATATCATCTTATTGCTCTACTTATTGATATAGCCTGCACATTATATTTCTCATCTGCTTGGACATGAGGGAAAAGGCTCATTACTATCGGCTTTGAAGACCAAAGGTTGGTGTAATTCCCTGATATCTGGAAAACGGCCAGGCGCTAGAGGCTTCAGTTTTTTCAGCGTTCTTGTCGATCTAACCGAGGAAGGAATTGAGCATGTCGACGATATTATTACACTGATGTTTCAGTATATCAGTATGCTTAAAAAAGAAGGCCCAATTGAATGGATCTACAATGTAATGACGAAATGAAATATAATTTTAAGTAGGAAGTGCCTGGTAAATCGTAACACAATCTGCGAATTGTTCATAAAAGCAATGATATATAAACTTTTTAGATATATTTTTCATACAAAATCAATACAGAAATTGTAGAATAGAAAATGATTATATATTTTTGTCATGATCATTTATTTTTTGATTATATAGTTTTTGTTTTTCTTATGAGAAATCATACATATTCTCGCTGGCTGATTATACTGCGATTTACCAGACATCCTGCTTTTTAAAAAATTCTAAACATTACACTTTAATATTAAATAGAAGCTAACATGACTTTATATATATATATATATATTTGTAGGAATATAAAGATATTGCGAATATGAATTTTCGTTTTAAAGAGAAATCTTCACCTCGTGGTTACGTGAATTCTACAGTACAAGCGGTGCAAGAATATCCCATGAATGAAGTTTTATGCGCGGAACATATTTTCCCTGAATGGCGACCGGACATTATCAATCAGATAATGGAGGACTTAACACCGCAAAATATCAGAGTTCACGTGGTTGGAAAAGTATACGAAAATATAGCTAACTCGACTGAACTCTGGTATGGCACTAAATACAAAAAAGAGAAGATACCAGTGGACGCAATTAGCATGTGGGAGAACGTTAGCGATAATTCGGATTTGCATATGCCTCCCAAGAATGAATTTATAGCAACTAAGTTTGATATCAAGCATGAAACTAACGTAATTAAAATTGTTATTTTTCGAACTATTAATTCTTAAGCACTCTTTGATGATATCTAACATGAAATTTTCATGAAACATAAGCTCCGTTATTGTAAAGCTTGTTATAAAATTGAGTACTAATGCAAGAGAGTTAATTAAAATAGTTTTTTATGCATATACGTGGACTTTGACATTCAATATAATAATTGAAATGCTGAGTATATATCCCATTACATTATTAATATTACAAGGAATATGTGTGAGTGCTTATGAATTAATTTAATCTTTCATTTGTATGTCATCACTTGCATTAGTTGCTAAAATTTTTTAGGTAGAAAAATTTCCTACAATTATAGAAGATACACCGTTTATAAGACTTTGGTATAAGAAAGATGACGAATTTCTTGTACCAAGATCTAGGATGATCTTCGATTTCATCAGGTATGTGACAAGCTATCAAATATATAATTGTGTATAATGTAATGATTTTTTTTCCAATCTTATCTAATTTTTTTCTACTCTTTTTTAGTCCACTCGCATATATGGACCCCATTAGTTGCAATTTAAGTTATATGTTTGTTCAGCTATTTCGTGACTCTCTCAATGAGTATGCATATGCTGCTGATTTAGCTGGTTTGCAGTGGGAACTCAGTAATAGCAAATATGGAATAACAGTGGGTACATTTATAATAATAATAATATTATTGTAAAATATTGTGTAATTTTGTTTGTGCATATAATATTATAATATCTATCAAATCGTCTAAAAATGATTGAAAATTATTTTTAAGGTAAAAGTAAAAGATTGTTTTTTTTAGCTTGCTATAGGTGGTTACGATGATAAGCAATGTGTATTGTTAAAAAAAATCATGAACAGAATGACAAACTTTAAGATTGATTCAAAGAGATTCGAAATCCTAAAAGAAAGTGTATGTATAATAAGATTTATAGTTATTTATATTGTTGTTAAATTAAGCTGCAGCGTATTTATGTAGAATGGCTTACAGTATATCAGAAACTTGAAAAATTTTGTGGCCGAGCAACCATATCAACATGCAGTCTACTATCTCGCAGTTCTGTTAGCAGAACAAGTCTGGACCAAGGATGAATTATTGGAAGCAGCTGCTCGTAAGTTTGTTGTATAATAAATATTAAACATATATAAATATTTTTATAAAATGATAAAATTTTTTATAAATTTATAATGCTTAAATAATATATATTTAAATATTTAAGCTATTATATTTATATATTTAAATATTTTTAATAATGTGTGTGTGTGTGTGTATGAAAAATGTTTTTCAAAATTTTTATACTATTAAAATCTTTATGTTGATTTTGCAGATTTAACTGTTGATAGAGTTCAAAAGTTTATACCACAACTTCTTAGTAAAGTGCATGTAGAATGTTTGATACATGGTAATGTGACTATAACAGAGGCTACAGATACAGCTAGATTAATTGAATCCAAGTTGACAAATGCAGTGTCTCACATGATGCCATTATTGCATAGGCAACTAATATTGTATCGTGAAATTAGATTAGAAGATAGTAAGCATATAATTTAAATCTCATTTATGACAATTTAAAAATTGATATGCTTAAAAAGAGGAGAGAAAATATAAATATATGTTTATTATAGGTTGCCACTTCTTATTTGAAGCAGAAAATAAATTGCATAAAAGTTCATGTACAGAGGTATACTATCAAACTGGTTTGCAATCAACGGAGTCAAATATGCTCTTAGAGCTTTTAGCACAAATTATTTCGGAACCTTGCTTCAATATTTTAAGAACTAAGGAACAATTAGGCTACATTGTATTTAGCGGCGTACGTAGAACGAATGGAGCGCAAGGTTTGCGAATCATAGTTCAAAGTGACAAACACCCGCAATATGTTGAAAAACGAATCGATTTATTTATGGATTGTATGTTGGTGAGTATAATAATACTCGTGAGATAACATAATAATAATAATATACATTATGTTATAGAATTTCTTATGAACTTGATAGAAGAAATTTTATCTTTGTTGAAATATTATTTATTATAATTATATATTATATTACATATATTATTATTATTAGGATCACATATCTACAATGCCGGAAGAGCAATTTGAGAGACATAAAAAAGCCCTGGCTACGATACGTCTTGAGAAACCAAAAATGTTAAGTTCTTTATGCGCTACATTCTGGAACGAGATTTCAAACCAGCAATACAACTTTGATCGAGTAAATATCGAAGTAGCTTATTTAAAGACTATAACGTGGCAGCAAATACTTAATTTTTATAAGGTATCACATTTTGTATTATACTTTATCTCATTTTATATGCAGAATATATAGAAAAAAATTTGAAGAATTAAAAAATTAATATATTTTATAATCTTTTAGGAAATTATATATAGTGAAGCACGACACAAATTGTCAGTACATATTATATCTACAGCAACAGATAATACATCAACGGAAGAAAGTATACCTGATTCGAATAATAAAATTGAAAAAGTTATTGATATACCAGCCAATCAAGAAGTTAAGAAAATTGATGATATCTTATCTTTTAAAATTAGTCAATCTTTATATCCTCTAATAAAACCGTTCAAGAAATTTCCTAGAAAGGGTATACGCTCTTCTAAATTATAAATAAATAATAAATATAGTAAGACAATTTTTAATACGAATTAGATGAGCTTGTTTAATGCATAATTCTTTTATTTATTTATATTGATTGAGAAATTAACGCAGATTTTAATTGTTTTAATTAAATTAGTTAATGCATAATAACATTTAATCACTGAATTTATATATAATTATATTTGTATATGAATCATAACAAATACGTATACAATTATTCTTGGAAATTATAATTGTTGGATTATGTCATCGAGATTTTGTAGATTAAATTCATATAATAAAAACATGATTTGTAGATTAAATTCACATAATGAAAACATGATTTGTAGATTAAATTCACGTAATAAAAATTGTCTTGTTTGACGAAATTTAACCCTTTGATTGTCATTTTGAATATCTAAAAGTAAAAATAAATTTAAAAATGTGTCTTCAACAATGTGACTTTTCATTTACTCTATATAATTAAAGTATCAAAATGTTGGAAATTTTAGATGCAATGTTAATGAACTGAAGAATCTTAAATTGTTCTGATTATTGATCTTGAACTTCATTATTATGAAAGATATTGTAGTTTTCAGATTCCAATAAGATTCCAATATATAAAAATGTAATATTAATCATTGAAAATTATTAATTAGATTTGTATTTGTAAAACTCGCTGGTATGTTACAAAAATCGAAATTGGAAAATATGCATAAATGATAAGCATAATTTAGTATAAAATTGAATGTAAATTTATTAAATAAAATATATCTTGAATCATATTTTTCTTTTGCATTCTTTTATACTCTTTAATGGACATCAAGCAGTATAAACATTTGGAAGATATTTAAATATCTACAAAGAAAGCTTGTAGTATAGGAATTGATTTTAAATGTACAATCGTGAAATTACATAAAAAATTATTAGCTGTAATTACAAAAAATGTATTCATCTTTTAACGATTAAGCGCAACAAAAATTTCTTCAATCACTTATTTAAAATAATTTATATAGGATTTATTCTATAATTCATGATATTTTAAAGTCTTATATTTTGATGCATCCTGTATATACGAAGATAAGACTTGTGTATATATATATTTTATCTCCAATAATACAGTAGTATAATTAAATCTTTTGTATCTAAATCTATTTTTATTTTATTTACATGTCATATAGGTGTTATATTAAATAATGTCAATGTTAGATTAAACATGTCATGTTATATTAAAATATTAAACACAAAAAATATATTGATATATTGCACATTAAATGTCATATATATATAAGATTGATAAATTAAATATAGAAGACATGCATACACATATATTATTGGAAAATTGAAAAAGAATTATGTATTGATATAGTGCAATATTATCAGTATTATAAAATTTTTACTTCCTTATTTTAATATCCAGATAGTCAATATTATATTCAGATAATGAATATTTACACACAATATCAGTTTTTCGTATTATAACAAAATTATTTTTTCTTTAAGTTCCTTTCCTTAAAAATACTCTTAGTTTTTTTAAGAATGAATCAATTTTAATCGTCCTTTCTTAGTCGTAGATTGTTCAGTTTCAAAATCTGAAAAAAATATGTAGACATTTATATCAACTCGATAAAAAATTTATTTTTTATTAATATTAATTTCCGAGAAAATTTTGAACATCAAAGTAATATCTCTATATTTATATATTTCACTATATATAATATTTGTATATAGATTAAGATATTATCTATATACAACAATTAGCAACAACTTATCTACCTGAACTTCTTCGTTTGCGCTTGTTGCGATCAACTTTTAACATTTTTGTTCCGTTCGTTTGTTGATTATTTATTTTTGACGATTCCGATTCGGAAGAAATAACAGCATCATAAGAATTTGATACATCTGATTTTCTCGAACAATGTGGCAATCTTTCTCGTACAGTAATAGTGCTGATATTTTTAATATTTACTAGAAAATAAAATCAGTTATAAGAATTTCTCAAATATTCGAAAAATATTTATACAAAAATAATTTAATTTTTAAATAATATATTTTTTTATTATTTAAAAAATTATTACTTTTAAATATATACAAAATGTAACATTTTCATCTAAAAAAAAATCTATTCACCTGTTTTATAAGGTCTCCGTTTTTTACCAGTAGCAAAAATGCAAGATACGGTACCCACTTTTCTACGCACGATTCTGTATTTATTTTTTCCGAATTTTATCGTGTTTTCTTTTAATGATAGCAGTTGACTCTGCAGATTGCATTGTAAGACCTATGAAATAATTTATAAATTAATTTTGATTAATCAAAAGAAATGTTTATTTCAAGACTATTACTTAATTTTTCTATAACTTAGCGCTTCTACTATTAGGAAACAAATTTAGATTTATTCCACACAATTACATATTAATTGATAACTAAATTCTTGCCCTAATTATTCAAATTTGTTTTTCTTATATTGGCAAGAAATTAATATTAAAATTGGAGATGCTAAACTGCATTGATGGGAATGCTTGTACAATTTGCTAGAACACTAGTATTCCCATATTTCTTAAGAGAATATACATTGATTTTAAAAAATAGTTATTTACCTTATTTGGAATGTTCAAAATAAAAGCTTCGTCATCTTCAGTAAGATCTGCTAGAGTAAAACCTGCTGGTATCGTTTCCACAAGTAAGTTTTCGTCCTCGATTAGTTGCTGTAACTGAAAAAAAAAAATAATCAAATAATAGTCGTTTAAGAAAGAGAATCGAGAGAGAAAGAGAGTTACTTACATTGTACGGTCTAGAATGGCAGGAAATATCAAGATGCGCATTTGAATGTTTTGTCGATACGTGTGTATTTTGTTCATGTTTAGATTTACATCTAGTTCCAAATTCACTTATACAATCGCTTATTCTGTCTTCATCTTGAATACTTTCATCACAAAAGTTCTCTTTATTTAAAGATGATTTATTTCTTGAAAATTGATTTCTAGATTCTTCACTAAGGGATGAAATGTTATTTTCAGAAACTCTCAATTGAAAACTTTCTTCTATACTTTCATTATGATTATCTTCATCATTATATACATTTGCACAATATTGGATTTCCTTTAATAAATTTTTGTTTACATCAGATGTAGATGAGTTATTATTTTTATATGTACAACTTGTTAATGATATAGTTTTATTAGCTTGCGTCTTTATTTCTTTTTCTATATTTGATGAATCTACTTTTATTTTTTCTTCTATAGGAACCGGCACGACTTCATTGCTGCTGTCTTTGCTACATGAAATATCTATGTTGGTTTTTTCACAATTAGTTTTATCATTCTCAAACATATCTTTACTACAACTTGTATCAGAATCATCGTCATGTTTTTTTGATGTTTCAACAGTTATATATTCGTCATCGCTTGGACTAGAATCACTGCTCACAACTAAGTTTAATCTCGATTGCTGTTGAAGTCGTTTTTTAGTTTCAGGTGATATATAATTCGCATTATCTTCTTCACTGTCAGTTTCTAATGAAAATATTAGATTATTGTTAATTTTTTCTGCTTTCGATAATAATTCTTCTTGAGAATTAATATCATTTTTTTCAATATTGATGTTATCATCTTGCTTATTTATTATCATATATTGTTGGTTGATAATTTCAGTATAGGTAATTTTAGGTAACATTTGTTGCTTTTCAATATTACACGAGTCTTCTAGTTTCATAGAATGCGTATTATCTTGACAATTAATTGAATAAATCTCTGCATCCTTATCAGCTTCATTTAATCGAAGAGAATGTTTTACTTTTCCTTCAGAGGTCTCTTCTTCGTTAATATTTTCTTGTTCTTTTAAAATATTATCACAAGATTTTGAATGTGCATCCTTTGCATGATTTTCCTTTGGAGATAATGATTGCTGCTTTTCAATATTTTCTTCTGCTTGCACAAATTTCGTTTTATTTTCCTGATTTGTAAAACAAACTTTTTGTTTAATGTTCTTATCAATTGAGTTCAATTGGGAAGAATTCTTCTCTTCTTCTTCTTCTTCTTCAGAAAACGCTTTCTTATCTTGTTTCTCTAAAATATTGTCATTATTTGTAGCCTCTTTAGAATTTTCCAAAGTTGTTATTTCAATTTCAGCAATCTTCTCAAATTGTTGAGGAGAAATAAGCATTTTTTTTGCAGTATCTAGTATTGTTGAACTTTTTATATTGTTTTGTTCAATCTTGATAAATCTATCTTGCGAGTCTTCAAATCCAGAATCTTTTTGCTGGTCCGGCGATAAATTGGATCGTATTTTTTTTATTGGAGTACTGTGTCGAGTACAATTTGTGGTAGGTACAAGTAATTGATTATAATTTAGTCCATTTTCTTCGTTTTTATCCTTCTCAATATCTTTATCATTATTCATCAAATCAGCTTCTTCTAGCACAGGTGTTAAGTTCCTTCTAACATTTTTTAATAATTTAGATTTGTGACTTTCATATGTGTTGCTATAATTTTTTGAGTTTATCAAGTTTTTGTTATTTACTTCTACTAATTTATTGTTGTTGTTATTTTTCAATTTATTAACAGTACTTATTTCATTATCAGAGCCTTCAATATTTTCCAAAATAATCGATTTAGATGAAGAAATCAAATTTTTCGGTAGAGAATCTGGTGGATTTTGTGAATCTAATTTAGTATTTGATTTGTCTATCACTGCATTTTGCTCTTTGTAATCCTGTATCTCACTTTCACTAGGTTTTATTTCATTAAATATTGTATCTTGAGAATTTGATTCATTTATTACTATGTTGGAGTCTATGCAACTTTCTCTTATATTTCCATTCACAGACTTTACTATATTAGATGTTGTACTATTTTGAGAATCAAATGGCAGAGACCGAGATTGATTGTTAGATTGAGCCAGTAAATAATCAGAGTTATTCTTAACAATATTTTCCTCACTATTTGTGCATGTTTGATTGTTAGACAAGTGTGATATTTTATTTTTCTTTGTGACTTTTTGCCAGTCTATACGCTTTTGAGATGCTCTAGTATTATATTTTGCTTGCAATGGTTTCTTCTTTGGTATGCTTGCTTTTATATTGTTGATATTATTCCTGTCCTTACGCTTGGTGTTAGTCTTCTTTTTAAAGCCTTTGCAATCATCTTCAGTAAAAATATATCTTTCAGAATTAGCAACTGAGCTTTCGGTCTGTCTCAAAGAGCTGTATATGATATCATAATCGGTGTCAGATAAATTGTCCGAGTTATCAGTGTCAGTATCCTCTACCAAGTTCCGTATGACATTAGTCTTTAATTCTACATAATGTTTGTAATCTTTCACGCCAGAATATTTTTTTATTTTAGTGTTGAGTATTTTTGTTCTTCTTCGTATTTTTGCCGATGGTGTAAACTTATGTATCAAAGAATTGTCAATTATTCTGTCTTCAACAGAATTGTTTTGAACAATCCAACCAATAGCCTCGTGAGAAAGCATGATACTTTATTTTATACCTAAAATAATAAAAAATTATAAATATGTGCACAATGTAGGGTTCATTAATTTGGATAAAATTTATTATTTAAGGCGTAGAAACATTTTCGAGTAGAATACAAAAATTATAATTAAAATCATTGTTCGGTATTGCGAAAAGAATAATAACGTATTAATATTATAAAATATTAACGTATTAATAGTCACGTTGACTGGATGAATGCACGAGGAATCGAAGCACGTGACATGTTTTTGCTAATAGCCTCGCAAGAGAAAGACATTATAGAAATATTCTTTATAGAAAATAAGCTTTTTGAAAATGATTAATTATAGTTTTTAATTAGTAAAAGTATTTTTTCTCAAAAAACGAGAGAAATATAAAAAAACAAGATTAGCAGATGCTAACCTTACAATTGCGATACTAATCATTCAGCATTAATAAATTTCGTCCAAGTTAATGATAAACTCTACATTGTACACATATTTATAATACTTAATAAAGCACATACTTGGATAAAATTTTACTGAAATACAATATTTACATCTTGCATAATATTGCGCAAAAAAAAATTTATAAAAGCAATACAATCTCAAGAAAAATTTAAATATATTTTTCAGTAATTTACGAACAGTCACGATTCATGAATATCTAGATACGATGCGTCCGATCGAAAGAGTCCTGTTAACCCATCTTAATTCCACCAATCACAGCGATCGCTGCATAGGGTTTTTCACTGCAACTAGAGTGATTGACCAATCAGGAAGGAGAATAGATATATCGAGTCAGCCGAAGAAACGCGTTGGGGTTACAAATTCCGACCAATCGGAGGCCGAGGATCTCTTCGTCCTGATTGGTCGATCGGGCGCTTCACTCTATCCGACTATTTCTCGAACACAATCTAGAAGGCTGCCATTTTGCCCTCTCTTCTTCGTATTCAACGTTCGCGCGCACATCGCCGGTCCGCGAAAATACGAGTGTAAGTATATTAATTAGTGGTTTTACGTCCTTAATTATCGTGCGAATCCGCGTATAATATCGCGTCGCGTCTACCGACATTGTGATTGCGATCGCACGCAATCGCGCACGCGCGAGATTATCTCAATTTATCTCGGTCGCGAATCTCGCTCCTTCGTTTCTCCGAAATCGCGTGACGTCACAGTTCCAACGGTTTTCTACTCGATCTACCAAAAGTATTCCAACGCGAATAAAACCGATTTCTCGCGTTTTACCGAAAGTTTTACGCGTCGAAGAGTGTAAGATCCGGGCGTCGAAGATCGAGGTGAAATCCGAGCGTCGAAGATCGAGATGAAACCCGGGCGTCGAAAATCGAGATGAAATCCGGGCGTCGAAGATCGAGATGAAATCCGGGCGTCGAAGATCGAGATGAAATCCGGGCGTCGCGAACGAAAGAAAGTAACGCGAGTGCAAGTGTGAAGTGTTTCTCTTGTACGAGGAGGAGGCCCAGGGTGGCATCGGGCAACGGCGGACCAACTATGTGGTGAATAAATTATAAATTTTATTATTACTATTATTAATTATATTAATTTTATTAATTTATGTATTTATATTTTACAGTTTACAACTCCACTGCTGTGCATCGTATCGGTGAGTCATCAGTTCCGATTTAAATTTTGGGTAATAATTTTGTTTTAAAGAGAAGATGCATAATTTTATCTGTGCTCCATTTATTTTGTTCAATAATATAAAATTGCGTTAATACGAGATGCATATGTTACAATATTTCACAATGCAACACGTCTTCGGCACGATTATGGGTACGATTGCAGGAAACGATTGTGTTGCTTTTATTTAAACGCGCCATCACATCGAGAGTAGATTATCCCATACGGAAGTATTTGTACGAATCGTGCTTTAATTTGTAAATAG
Organism: Prenolepis imparis; assembly: GCF_030444845.1. NCBI lineage: Eukaryota > Metazoa > Arthropoda > Insecta > Hymenoptera > Formicidae > Prenolepis > Prenolepis imparis. The sequence continues at coordinate 20,255,703 of NW_028141159.1, read as the reverse complement.
TGGCGGATTTTTTACAGTTGATCTGAGGTTGATATTTTTGCGGGTAGCTTCTTAAAAAAGAAAGTTTGATTTATAAATATAAAAAGAATATTTACCATATTAACGACGTTAGAATAATAGATATATAAAAAAAACTGTTTCAAGAATTACATAAATAAACACACATAGAAAAATCAATATTATTTTTGATATTCGGAATAGTTGAAGCTTGAATTGGGATGTTAATGTAAAATTAAATAGACCCGCATGCCACTGTTATTATTAATTATCTCAGCAGAAGCTCGATTTCGTATTATTCGCTTCCGATTGAGAAAATCGACTCGCGCACATTCTGTTATTCGAATATATACGGTGTAAATTATCTGATATAAATAGATAATACGAGAATTATATATTACAAAAATATACAGCGTTGCTAAATCAACGCCAATTACATTGAATCGTCTTAAAAACTAGAATTTCTTATCTCTACACTAATTACATAAATACATCTTATATACATCCTTCACGTATGATTTGTTAGTTGATAGAAATGGTTGCGTACATATGTGTGAGAACTCAATATCTTGAAATAAAAACATAGAGGATAATATATATATATATATATAAATATATATATATATATATATATATATATATATATATATAAATGTTTACATATCTAATCGGCGGACACAATGGTATCATCCTTCTATCTCAGCTGTTAAAATTACATTTTTGCACATTTTTCTATGTGCATGTCGTTTGTATCCAGTGATATTTTTAAGCAAGGGTAACTGAACTGAGTTGAGGTTTCAAAAATCATACGGTTTAATCAAAAAGCATTACAATCGAATTAATCAGCATAATTTCGTTAACCACCAGGCTTCTACACACAACTGAACTTGACACCTGAAAATTTAACAGCAATATAAGTTGTAAAGTGAAGATATCCTTCCGAGATGCTTTTGCACATTTACTTTTGCTTTCATAATCGCGTTAATAATTGGCTTTTACGTTTTTATAATTACATCAAACTTTCATATTGATAAATATATACATTTGAAATGATAAAAAATATAATTTTTTAAGACGTTCTTTAGTTATTTTTTCAAGTAAAGAAAAGAGTATGCATTTTATCGTACCGTTCTCGGAATCAATATGCGCTTAATCAATATTACATATATTATACAATATTTAAATAGAGTTAAATATATGTACCGTCGTCACTGGAGTAGCAATTATGGCAGTGGAGCTTGTGATTTCGGACGCGCACATCTGTACCCATTAATCCATCGCCGAGACGTACGTGGCATACGCAACATTTGAAGCACTCCATATGATAAAACAATCGTAGACTTTCGATTATCATTGCGGCACCACGACCTAGGGATCGTAAGAATATCGTGTTAGCAAATGTATATACATATAATGGTGAAAGAACGTTCGGAAAATTCCTAAATCGATTACCTAATTCCTCTCCGCAGTGAGAACACTTTTTCTTTCCGCTCACACTCAGCATTTTTTCTTGATTCCCGTTGTTACTCGTGATTGGAGTATGTTGTGTTTTTTGAGATTGTAATGCATATTGTGGCGGTTGCACAGTGGTTAAGTGTTCTTGAACTTGCTCTGATCTGAAAAGATAAAGAAAAAAACATTCTTTTATAAAAACGCAAGAAGCAAAATTTTGAAGAAAAAATATAAGTCATAAATTAGAATACTATTCTTTATTATTTAAAAAAAAAATATTATTTTAATATTTAATTAAAAAAAAAATTATTTTATATAATAATAAAGAATATTATATATAATAAATATAATTTATATTTATTTATGTTTATTAATGAATATAATTTATTTAATAATACATAATTTATATTTAATAAATATAATAATAATTTTAATAATAGAGTAATATATAATAAAGAATTATAATTTAATTAAAAAAATACTACACATATTTTAATAATAAAGAATAGTATTTTTATTTTTAACATATATTTTTATAATTAAAAAGGAATCCGTTTGTAAATCGTCGAATATTAAGTAAATTTACCTTCTTCTTGTTAAAAGAGGTTTCTCTTGCGTTTTATTCTGCACTCTTTGCGTTAGAGTTTGTATGATAGAATCAGGTAGCGGTTTGCTATCTGTTCGAGTTGGAGCATTATTATATGGTACGGAGGTGCCAGTTACATGCGGTTGAGATTTCCGCGCTGGCGATCGTTGATTTCTCTCATTAATCCTCCTTTGTTCTGCCTCCTACCGAAAGAAAGTGTATAGTTAGAAAAAGTAACTAATTATTCATTTATACAGATCTGCATCTCATTCTATACACTATATTAAATATGTATTTAATTTTATCGGAAATTTAATATAAAAAAATTAGCTAACCATGTTTAAAAATTTGAACTTAAAAAAAAAGTCTTTAAAAGAAGATTAATTAATTATCTGAAAATTATTGGAAAGCGAAATACGCGAAGTTATATAAAAAAATTAATATTTGTCTATTTGCCAGTTTAATTAAGATAATTTTGATACGCACTTGAATGAGCCAATGTTGATAGTTTACATCGTGAGCGCCTCTCGGCACGTCACTTTTCCTCCGCTGAACCCATTGATCACCTTGGACAATTCGTGATCGCGGTACTGCGCTTAACGCATGTAAGGTTTGCCTGGACATTTGCTGACCAGCGTGATTCGCGAGTGTCGTTGCCGATGCGTTCTCTCGAATCGATGCATCTACTTGTTGAGGGATCGAGTCCGCGGACGGTATACGGCTGTTTCTGCACATTCGCGATTAAATAAAAAAAAATCAACAATTACGATTATCTTACTTTACGACGTGGGGAATCTTAGAGTAACTGCTGCGAAAGCATCTGTACAATATTCGTATTTACCTGATAGTAACGTCTCTCTGTCTTTGATCTGGTATACGTGGTTTAGTAACCGGAATCGGCGGTGGCGGTGGTCTCCTTCTTGGCAGCTCTTGAAACTGTAAATTTGGCATCGAAGATCTGTAATTCACGGTAGGCGTATGATACTTGTATTGTTGTGTATTCTTAACAGAATTCTCCGCAACGTCTTGCAAGGATTGCCACTGCTCTTGTAACTGTTCCGCCAATCTAAGTTGCTTTTGCTCACGATAAGCCAAATTATTGCGTTGTCTCTTTAATTCTTCTTGCTCCAATTGCAAAAGCTCCCTTTCTACTCGTAGCACTTCCTAAAGAAATAGTATACAATATTTTTCTATGATTATATTTGCCATCTTTATTTATCTACATGCATTATCTATCTAAAATATTAGGCACAAATATTTTGAACTTTATCTGATTCTAGTTTTTTTTAATTGAAGCAATTATATATATTATTAAATATAATAAAAATTAATAAATATTTTTAAATTCGATAATAAATTCGAAAATAAATATGTATGTATTTTGTTTAAAATATATTTTAAAAATTCTCACTTGTTACTTTCGATTCTATAGAAGTTATTGAGTATATACATATATATAACTCAATAAATATAATAATAAAACAAAATATTTTTAATAAAAATTATCTTGACATATATAATTATACTATAACATATTATAATGTAAATAAAATCAAATTAAGCTAGCTTCAGATTAGTCAAGATGCCCGAAAGATATTTAAAATAGTGATAGTGATGAGAGATAAATAGAATTTTTAATGAATAATAAAATGAATATATTTAAATAAAAGTTCAGTGCAAACAAGCGATTGAAAAATTACAATTATTGCCTTACCCCGGAAGGGAATTCATCTTCGTTGTTGCACAACCCAGCACCGACCAATGCTTTGTTCTGCGAATAATTAGCAACAATCCCTCTATCAATATTTACATTACGCTATATACTTAATTTGCACCGTCTACTATTCAACAATCGAATCCTTCGGGCAATGTTGCAATAAGAAACGCGATTTTTGCAGTGATTTTCACAAATAAAAAAGTATCAAATTGAATAAAGATAACATTGTTCGAAGGATATGTGATAATAGCATTTTCAAGCTATCGGTTAAAAATGCGTGCCTCATACTAAAAGAAATATGTGCATAGTTTTCAAGTTTCTTGCAAATAAAAAATTGACAGAAAAATGTCATAGAAAAGAACATATTCGGAAGATAGTAGAGACGTTCTAGATTCGTTCTAAATTCACTATCTACTTTTTAACATCGGCTTTTTACTTCCTCGTTAGCGTCGCTCGAAGAAAAAAGCCGAATGATTGGCCTTACCTCTTGCTCGCGAATTTGACTTTCCATCGTTCGGATGCGCAGTTCCTCCTTGCGACACGCATCGGCGACTCTTCGTTCTTTCTCTTCAATCTCGTTCTGCATTCTCAACTGTTCCGACTGCATCTTAAGCTCTCCGTCCTTTCGCTTGTCCCCGACGTACTTCGCTTCCTCCTTCTCCTCCTTCGTTCGCGCTTGGGTCTCCCGCTGTTTCGCTGTCTCATCGTGTTGCTGTTGCTGGTGCTCATGCGAGGAAGCATCTTCCTGCTTGCGTGTGTTGTCGTCCTTCTTGCGAAACGCGTCCTCGTTGCAGCGTAGTATCGCCTCTCTCTCCAACTGCATCTTTTCTTCCTCGAGTTCGCGCAATTTGTGAGCCAGCCTTTCCCCTAAGTCACTGTAATGATGTAACGACATATTTGGTCTCAATTCGTAGTATTTTTTTTTTAACAAATAAAGACCAGAAAATGTTTGAAAAAAATTTGATATCTTATTGACATTTTTTGGACTCTCGTACTCGAAAGAATTGTAGGAGAAAAATTTCGTGCCTTCGATAAATTATTTGTACCTATTGTACTCGCGATTATCGCCGTATCGCCACTGTTCCTCTTTCTCGAGAACCTCCATGATCTCCCGCTCTTTTTTCGTGATCTCATCCTCTTCGGAGGAGGTCACACTGGCGCCGAAAGGCTCGCTGCTCTGTCTGCTGTGCTGTGACATGTCGGGGCTGATGGGCTGCTTCGCCCAATCCTCGACGTGGCCCAGTTCGACTCCAGAGTCTCTCTCGTGGCTCGAATCTTGCTCGTAGTTACTGTCAGTGTCGTAGGAGCGACGATGAAGTTGCTCGATGCGTCTCTCTTCAGCGAGAATCGCTGCCATGTCAGGTGGTTTCGTCAACGTTAACTCGGGCTCGAGTTCGTCGTCGTTGACCTGCTATTAACAAAGCGTGGAATGTATATCTTCAAATTTCAGATATTCACTCTATTAAAAGACACAAGATTCATAAAGATTACAAACTTTGAAAGCATAAAGATAAAAAAAGATATATATTAAAAGTTTTTATTTGTAACTTTTTGTTAGATATGTTACAGTTGATCTTTTTTAAAGAAATTAAGATAGAAGTAGTAGATTTTTATTGTCGCACTTACCCCTTCAATACCGAGAAAATCCGACCGTCTTGTACGCAATTCTTTCTTTATTCTGCGAGTAGAGTTTAATCTTTTGAGCGGCTCTGGCGGAGGATTTTCATCGTCGCTAGCGTCTACCGGAGGTGGTGGTGGTTTTTCTTTTGGTGGCTCTACACTCGTTGGTGGACTCAGAAGGAAAGGTTGATCAATTATTTCCTCGTCATTAGATAGAGTAAGCGGCAGAATCTGTAAATAACCAAAGATTAATTAATAATACATAAACTAAAATGTTTATATCTCTATATCTTATGAAATCTTTATATGTTCAATATAATTTTACTTTATCAGTTTTTCCTTTTCTTATCGAAAATTAAATAACTAAGAAACTTGTTCGACGCTCTACTAACTTGTTTGGAAATCGGCGAAGCTGGGCTCGGGATACTCAATGCGTCGATCAAATTAACTTCTTGTTTGACTAAACCCAGATTCGCCGGTCGCTCCAACAGATGATCGGCTGTCGACGTGACAATTGTAGTAGCAGATGTATTTTGCATATCGGCATCGACGCACTTTTTCGTAGTGACAGTAGTGCCGGTGGTGACGGGCATCTCGACACTCGTCGACGTCTCCGTCGTTTCGTGCTGCTCGTGTTCGACTGCTGAATCCACCGGGGAATTCGCAACGGTAGCTACCTCCTCTTGGTCCGTTTTCTCGAGAGCGATCCGTTCCTGAGGAGAGGAAACGTAATGTAGCCGAGAGTTGTACGTAAAATGCGGGTCGGTCTCGCACCATGTGCCGCACAAATTTTGCAACGTTACATTCTATATGTAAATTGAAGGATCGTTCGAAACAGTGTTTTCTAAAAAAATCCACGAAAATTGTACGCGAATAAATTTCGATTGAAAGACAGATCTCATCCATCACAGTATTCTGACTGCGCTTTAGTACGCTTGAGAACATATTTCTTGACACTCTTTGATTAATGTTTCAGGAATATATTTTACACTAAATTAGAATCATCAATCATGACATGGAAATAAACGTGATATTCGAATGGCAATATTAAATTATGTCATTGAAAAATATTGCATTTGTTTCATAATCATCCTAATTAATCTAAATATCTAAGAAATGTTTTCTAATCTAAGACAATATGTTTCATAATATATTCTATCAAAGTAGTGATTAAATAAAATTATAAAAATATTATAAATTATCTATTAAAAAAAAATTCTCCAAGATTCTTGAAGATTATGCATCCGTAATTTGTGAATTTAAATGAAGTAATCGTCATTAAATGACATAATATAATGCGTCTACTTGAACGTCACGAAAGTATTGTCGCAAACGTCTCTTCCCAGAAGTAGAAATTGCATGAAAAATGTTGGGAAAAAGTTTCACGCGCATTGGATGTGCAATTCTTGCCGTGGGAATATGCGGGTGCATTTTACCAGGTCGATGCGCGTTGCGTAATGTTGCACGTCCGATGGATCTCGCGGATCCCTGCAATTATGTGTGCTTTTCTCTGGCGATTTGACACGCCTTTACAAAGGAGATATACGAGCGATATTAAACGTCGTTAAATGTGGACTTGAGAAGCACTGATTTTGAATAATGATCCGAGTAACAATGCATTCACGATCCTTATATTTGCTACACATAGAAGCATCATATAATGCAATTTTTTTTATAACAGATTCTTCAAAGATTTGTCGAACAGAAATATTACTGCACATAATTCATTAACTATTAAATATGATACGTTGCAAAATATGTGGATAACATTGGGCGTTGATAAATATATTTTACAGAATATGTTAATATAAATTATTAATATACTGAATACGTGGACGATAATTAATAGGTGATTGGTAAGATATTGTAGGATAAAAACTTGTCAATTCTCAAAACTTGTCTTGCATGCACTTGTAAATTTTTTTTTATAATAAAAAAAGCAGCAATAAAATTCTAAAGTTATATAAGCAACTGAAAGAAAGAATGAATTTTTGCCAATAAAGCTTCAGAGATGCAAATAAATACTAAAAAATAAAAAAAATAAATACGCCCAAAATAAATAATGGAATTATTTAATCAATTGTTAAAATGCATTAAGTATTAATTTATCAATTTAAAACTGATATGTTCTATAAACTTGTATATTTAAAAAAAAATTTTAATTCTCTACAACTCTTGCCTCATTTCCACTCTATATTTCTCAAGGCCTTATCTTAAAAAAAAAAAAAAAAAAAAAAAAACTGCTGTTCTATATAAAGATAACATATCACTAAACTAATAGCTTACTCTGAATTTTTTTCTAAAAGCAGATACACGTAAGCGTTCTTTTGTTAGCCTGTCAAGTAAAGACTACAAGTATATCGATCAAAGCAACGATCACGCGAACTCACGTTCACTTCAAATATACTACAAATTAAAAATCGCACCAATCTTCACCAATACACCCGTTTAGTAGTACCCCTTACCTCACGAGTCATATTCGCAAATTGCATGCAGGGACGAGAATACACGCGGGGGAAGGAGAAAACTACGTTCACTTTCTCAAGTTGCAAGCGATATCGTGCAGCACACGCCTCGAAAATTGTACAGCCACTAGATCACCGTGATCTCAGGTGTTGTCGGACTGATTAAAGGCGTTGCGAGCACATGACGCGATAAGGTCTTTCGGCGGTCGAGATAAGAGAGATACTTAGCCCCCGCTATCACGAGGTTCGAATTCTCCAATGGAGTGCGGGTGTGACGTGATACGTAATTTGTCAATCAAATATGATAATTTGACTTTAAATGAGATTGATAAGGAAGCGATTCGATCAGGATCTATCTCACGTCTATAGCGGCAAATCAAGCGCGTGCTTATTAGAGTCTGCGATAAATGATAATGAAGATAAGCAAAACAAGCACTCTTCGTCAATTCCACTAAAGACTTTGACGTTATTTTCATCTTTATTTTAAATTATCAAAATTATTTTTGCACGGCAAATAAAATTATTTTTCTTTAGATAACTTTAAATAATTTTTTTTTATTTATTATTAAAATAGGAGATAAAATAGAAATATAAAATAAAAAATCGGATATTTCTCTCAAGATAGATCCTGAATTCGAACAAGCTATCCGTACAGCCATGCGTGTCTCGTGAAATTTGTGCGATTCGTTCTGGGATCTATTAAAAAAGAAAGCCGTTCGCCGACACGGTATCCTTCGGGGCTAACACACAGCTCAGGCAAATCGCTGCTTGTTCGATGCAATCAAAAATATATGACGTCTTACCTCTTCAGTGTATCGAGGACGAGACACGTGGAAAGAAAACGATCGCGAGGCTCGCGCGCCGACAAACGAGTAAGAATCGTTGATGGAAATATCGTTGACTGTGACATGGGTGCTTTTATCACGGCACGTCAGCAAGAACTCTTTATTAATAATTAAATGTCATTGCGATTGACCTTTGACTTTGCGCGCGTTACGAGAATGATCATATCTATCGTACTTTGAACGTGACTGTTATTAAAAGCGCATATTTGTGTACCCTATTAACCTGGAGATAAACTGTGCTAAGTTTTTGCATTGACCGATTCTAATCTCTGAGTGTGAATTTCACACTGAATAATTCAATTCTGTATATTAGGAAAATTGAAATTAGCAGGCACATCATTCACTAATTTGGAATTGATTTTCTTAACTGATTAATATATCGGGGAAAAAAATTTAATAATACACGTTAATATTTTTGTATTAAAAATTAGAAAAAAGTTATATAAATAAATTAATTAATAAAAGCAAAATAAAATTTTCTAATTGAATGAAATAATCCACATGAATGTATGAGAAGAAAATACAACACGGCAAATTTCGTTGGCTAGTGTTTTGTATCTTATGTATTTCATCGTTGCTCGTTCTCTTTCGCGGTCGACCGCTACAATCCATGACAATTAATCATAATCGCGCGTAAAGTGTCGGCGAATTCTTTTAAAGTAATGCTACAAAAGACCGTTACAAGTGAAGCAAGTCTTACATTTTTTGCGTTTGCTTGGAGAACGCATCGCTATATCGTTTCTATAATTTCTCGCGCGATTGATAAATTCTAATCGCATATACTCGACTTAATACGATCGATCGCATTCGGTAATTAAGATTGAATGTTATCACAATGGCTTATTCTCTCGTACGATCGATTTCAGCAATCAATTTTAATCTTAATTTAAAAAGTGCTCGCGGTTTATTTTTTTTTAATCGTAGTTCAACTTTCCCAAATTATGCGATTAGTGCCATAATTTGAGAAAGTTATCAATTAAATTGCGATTAAAGTCGCGATCGACGTTGCCGAAATCGATCGTCGATATTCTCTTTAAACGGCATATGCAATATCTGACAGCACTTATAGACGCCTGCTGTTACGTCGCAGACATACCGCATAACATAAACTTTATTGCAAATCGTTATGCCGTTATAAATGTATATAGAGTAACCGTTACGATGTGTAGCGCTTTTGTATATATAACCCGATTTAACTCTATATAGTACCGGAGATTATCTTATATACCTTCTTCGCACCTGCTTCGCGCTTATTTACACGACTAACTGACGGTATAGTTAAAGTTTAATTTTGCGCTCGCGCGATGTGTAATAATAACGTAGACGTGATAATGAGCCCTGTGTGCGTTATGCTAATTCCTCTCTCTCAGTATAATAATAATTATAATAATAATCCTCTCGAAGGATTCGACGAAATAGCGGCAGAACTCGCGAGACCGGATGACTCTCGTAAAAATGTAAACGTTTTTTTAAACGTTCGACTTATCGGTTGATAGACACAGCGGGAACACGCGGTTAAACCGTAGAGCCACGACAGAATTGCTCCCGGCATCCTCCTCATTCTCTCAACATGTCACACACTCGACGTTTCTCGCACTCTACGAGTCCGCGTAGCCCCCTTTTCCCCGAGATGCAAAAATCTATGTACAAGATCTAGCACGGCTTGTCTAGAGGCTGATCGAAAGCGGAGGACAGTATATATTATTGCGAAACGCAAAAAGAAAGTAAAGAATCCTCGCACTTTAAGACTTTTTCGAGGCGTTGCCGGCTTGCTGATCGTTTCTAACCTCGGTCACAGAACCCTGCTTGTCCGCGTTTATGGGGCGGTTCACCGTGATGAACGGCGTCACCGGCGGCGTCGTAGGAATCTTGCCTTGAGGTACCACCACCTTTTCGCACACTTCCACCACGGTTCGACGTCGTTCCGCAGGTAGTAGCGTCTCCTCGTGGTGTCGCGCGTTTCCTGAGCTGAGTCTCGATGAAGGGGAGGAGGGAAGCACGAGTTGCTCCGCTAGGTCCGATTGCGTGGATGTCGGCGAGGAGGAGGATTCGACGACGGTCGAGCAAGTAGGAAGCGCCGTTTCGGACGTTCTCCGAATCGGGCTGGAAGTCTGATTCGTCGAGGATTTGTTACTCGCGCTGAACGCCTTCGAAGGCGACGAGCCTTTGGAAGCGGACGAGGTCAAGACAGAGTCGGAAGGTGAAGATTTAGCAGCAATTTTACGAGAAAGCGGGGTGGGAATCTTGGATATCGTTCGGGAGGACGTGGGTTTAGAAGGCGAAGGATTGGCTTCGAGGGAGGGACCGACTGGAATCGTCGTCGTTCTGATAGTGGGGAAGGATAATTGATACGTTTCCGCGCTAAGAATGATATCCGACGACGGCAGAGACGGAAGAGTGTTGGAAGAGTGTTCCTTGACGAGGTTCTGCCGCTTGGTTTGGCCAATGAATTTCGGTCTCGCTTGCTCGATGGAGAGTTTCAGACTGGCTGATACTATGGATTCGTTGAGACTCGGTTCGGAATCTGTCTTGAGCTCGGCCGCATCTTTGCCGAATGTCCGCGATTTCGAGAAGCTTTCGGGGGTTTTTTCTCGCGGAGGTATCTTGGAACTCGGATGAGTGGCCGCGCGAGACACCGAGGTATATGAGCGAGATGTATTAGGATTAGTAGTGATCTCTACGTGCGGCTGTGATTTGTTAGTCGATAGTTTTCCAGAGCTGTCAGCAGTACCCTACAGAATCAGAGAGTTACAAGCCGATTTGTAGTCGTTTAACCCATAACCACCAGGAAAGAAAAACGTGAAAAAAAGAAAGATAGATAGCGCGTAAAGTGGTAAAAATAATGATTGAATTTAAGAATGTATATATAGGATGTAGACAAAATTATAAAGTTAGCAATGGAATTTTATGTGTGTGCTTTTATTCGAGCATGTAAAAAATTTGTTAGAAATTCTATCCAAGAAATTCTATCCAGAAATTCTATTACATTTTGCGTTCGCTTTAATTTGAAAAGTTTAAGATGAAAATCGCTATGAGATAATGATCATTTTTCGCCGAAACTTTCGGGGGGTTTATTTCGGGGTATGTGAAGCTGGCACCCCTATGTTATGCTATCATAGTTCTGTTAAGAGTTCTGGGTTATTTAGAACCATAGGAAGAATTCTTGATAATTTTTAGAAATAGTTCCGGTCATTACGATAACGAAAATCAGTTTCAAAAAATAGAGATGCCAACTTCACAATTTTTTACACATTGAGTTCCAATAGTTTTAAGCAGAGTTTTAAGGTTCTTTTAAATAATTATATAGTTCCTGATTATTTTTTGAAAGAGTTCTGCAATTTTTAGATAAAAAAACATATTTTCAATATTGAAAGTATGTTTTTTATCTCTATAAAAATTGCAAAACTCTCAAAAAATCAGGAACTATAAAACTATAAAACTATTAAACAATTTAAATTTACTCACCTCACGGTTGCTCCTTTGTTGCCCGATGCCTCCACGGGCCTCCTCCTCGTAGAAGTTTCAAAACACTTGCACTCGTGTTACTTTTTTTCGTTCGCGACGCCCGGGTTTTAGCTATCACAATCTTCGACGCGTTTCGGTAAAACGCGAGACTCGCGAGAGCTTATGCGCGCGCGAATAAAACCGAAGTTCCATTTTCGCGTCGCCGCTTTTTCCAAGACCCACTTTTCGCAGGAGCTTATCGAACGAAGATGATGAAGAGAGCGACTTCGCCGCGACGCACTCAAGTCGCCGAAGGATGCAGCGAGACGAACATTGAGCGAGATTCACGATCGACGAGATCAATTTCACGTGTGCGATCGCGATTACGATGTCGGTACGTGCGACGCGATCGGATTTATATGATAATTAACCACCAAAGACGCTAATTAATACACTCGTCCTTTCGCGGACCAGCAAGAAGCGCGCGACCGTTCATCAAGAACAACCGAAGAAGAGCACTGGAGGTGGACTGGCACTGCCAGGTTCGGAACGCGCAACGATACGTCGCGCCGAGCCGTAGTGGTAGGGCATTGTAGAAGTCGCGACGTGGGAGCTCGGCGAATCACGTCGCGACTACATACCCCTACCAGCTCGTAGTGGCGAGGGTATGTAGTTGCGACGTGATTCGCTGAACTTCGCACGTACGTTGCGTTGCGATCCCTACAATGTCCCACCACTACGACTTGTCGCGACGTGTCGTTGGTCGTTGTGCGTTCCGAACCTGGCAGTGCCAGACTAGCTCCACCTCCAGTGCTCTTCTTCGGTTGTTCGTGATTAATGATCGCGCGCTTCTTGCCGGTTCGCGAAAGGACGAGTGTATTAATTAGCGTCTTTGGTGGTTAATAACGTATAAATCCGATGGCGTCGCACGTACCGACATCGTAATCGCGATCGCACACGTGAAATTGGTCTCTTCGATCGTGAATCTCGCTCAATGTTCGTCTCGCAGATTCCTTCGGCGACTTCAGTGCGTCGCGGCGAAGTCGCTCTCTTGATCATCTTCGTTCGATAAGCCCCTGCGAAAAGTGGGTCTTGGAAAAAGCGGCGACGCGATAAGCTCTCGCGAGTCTCGCGTTTTACCGAAACGAGTCGAAGATTGTGATAGCTAAAACCCGGGCGTCGCCGCACGTTGCAAACGAAAAAAAAATAACGCGAGTGCAAGTGTTTCGAAACTTCTACGAGAAGGAGGCCCGGGGAGGCATCGGGCAACAAAGGAGCAACCGTGAGGTGAATAAATTAAAATTGTTTAATAGTTACATAGTTCCTGATTATTTTTTGAAAGAGTTTTGCAATTTTTATAGAGATAAAAAAACATACTTTCAATATCGAAGATATTTTTAAAATATCAAGTTCTAGGGAAAGATGTTAGAGTTCTCAATCGTACTCGATAAGACAAGAAAAAACGTGAAAACCGCATGGCTCTATCTATTATAGTTTCGAAGAGATTAATTTTTTTAAATTAATACACTTTTACGAAACATTTAGAAAATCACGAACTCTAACGTTTTTTACGAGAACTTGATATTTTAGAAATATCTTCGATATTGAAGGTACGTTTTTTTATCTAAAAATTGCAGAACTCTTTAAAAAAATAATCAGGAACTATATAATTATTTAAAAGAACCTTAAAACTCTGCTCAAAACTATTAGAACTCGATGTGTAAAAAAATGTGAAGTTGGCACCCCTATTTTTTGAAACTGATTTTCGTTATCGTACTGACCGGAACTATTTCTAAAAATTATCAAGAATTCTTCCTATGATTCTAAATAACTCAGAACTCTTAACAGAACTATGATAGCATAACATAAAGGTTCCAACTTCACACACCCTTTATTTCGTATATTCGGAATTCCACAAATACTAATATTTCACTCACCTTATTCACCGCTACTGCCTCCCGGGGACTGGTAAACTGCGAATGAGTGGCCGTCGTGATATCGTTCGACGCTTCGACCGCCATGCTAGACGCTGACGTATCCTCCTGGATGGTGGAAGTAGTAGATGATGGAAGTAGCTTAACCCTCTCCTCGACGATGACTTCTCGTCTTGTCTCGACGGTTGCACCGGTATGATGCACGATCTCCTCGTCGATCGGTTCGTCCGCCTGGCTGACTGAGCAGCTCACATCCGCGGTGTGGATACCTGAATCCTCGCGGTCCGTATCGTTCAAAAGTTCCGCGGATGACGATGAGGCGGGATATCGCCGTCCGTAATCGAGCTCTTCGAGGCTCTGCACGCGCTCGAAGGTATCAGGTCCGCTGGACGCGTCGGCGTCCAGGGAATCCAAACTCCTGTGGAAGACTGCACGAGGTACACGGTATTCAGAATCGGGCGACGAGCTCCTCTCGCTGGGCGTTGACGTGTCAACCCTGTTCTCTTGATCTCGAAAACAGAGCGGGTGTTTGCCGACATGTGCGGGCCCACGTTTGTCTGTCGCGTCCTTGTTCCTAGCAGCGTCGTTGAATGTGCTGAAGCGATCCTTGATCGTCCTGGTGGTTAACTCGCTATTACGCGAGCGCGACTCGTTCGTCGGTACCGAGGACTCGTCGCTGCTGCTGTATTTTTCTAGAGTAGATAATCTTTCTCTAAGTGGCCTCACCGTCTCCAGATCTTCCGTGCTAAGCTTGCGGTGAACGGAACTCTTGTTCTCTCGCTCCGAAGCTTGCTTCTCCAAATGTGTCAGCCTCTCCCGAATCGAACTCATATCGCCGGACAATCGATTAAGCGCCTTGTTGGCAGTTTTGTCGCCGTTCTCGGTCTCGTATTTTTGCCTCTCGAGACTCGACAGCCTCTCTTTGATCGATTTCGTGCCGGTGAAGTCACCGGATAACCTGTTGTTCGTCTTGCTGTCACTGCTCTTCTGTGACGCCTTCTCGAACACTTCGCGTCTTTTGAGTATGTCCACCTTTACCACCGATAGCGGTGACTTGTTGCTGTCGTCGTTCAAGCTCGTCTTGGAACCGTTCATCGACGACTTGGCCGCCTCTAGCTTGGAATCGATCCCGGTTAAAGACCTTCTCGGTATATTTTGTGCCACCCTCGAGACGTAACCGCGAATGGCGCCTTCGTACGTGTATTCTTCCGGTTCGGGTGAGCTCAATGTCGCGGTAGTAGCGGAATCGTACTCCTGGTTATGATTGTGACTGCCGTGAAAACTATCACTGAATACTTTCCTCGTCGGAGTGGACGTTGCCGACGTCGCCGACGTCACTGTCGTAGTCGCCGTCGGCATCGTCGTGGTGGCTTCCGTTATTGTCGTCATTGCTGTTGTTGTCGACGATGTAATTGTTGCTATTCCTGATGTGGTCGCGACTGTTGTCGCCGTTGTTGACATCGTGGATGAATCACCGTCCGAGTGGCTCTTCTCGATCTCACTGTCCCTGTCACTCTAAAATTTAACAAGCGATAGTAATATTATCTCGATCAAATGATAGCTGTGACGATAAATATTTAAAAATTTTCCGCAGTAGAAAAATTCTGTCTTAAGTTTTTTCCCGTTAATCTATCCTTTTATTATCTCACCTTTCGTACATATAAAATTGAGAAACATTATATCAATCGATAAGCAACAATTTAAAACTAAATAAATATTTATAAGAAACGCGTGTATATGATGTAAACAAATGAATATACAGCGATCACGTGCACACTTAACGTAAATTAATATATTTTAGCAAGATTTCGATGATTAAATTTTGAATTCACAAGCCTACACTTCTCTACGCAGATTAACAAATTTATAATAAAAAGAAGTGAATTAACGTTTCGTGCAATGATGAATTTTGCACTTGTCAAAAAAACTGTTTAAATTAATAAATAATTTGTAAATAAAGTTTGAAAATATTCATATAGAATCAATGTGTCGATAGATTAAATTGTCCTTCGATAAAAGTGAATCGAATGCAAAATGTTGCACGTATTTAAATAGATAGACTTACCAGAACACTATGCGTGTCGTCATGCGTATCGCCGCTGATCGAGCTCTTGCCGCTGCTGGTACCGATTCCAAGGTCGCTGAGATCGTTCGCGTCCTCGTCGTTGTACATAGCCAGACTGATGCTCAGCTTGCGACCTCTATTACCGCGTTCTTCCATCATTTCCGAAAACGTTTTGTTCCGACGACGCTGACGATCATGTTCTTCCAACTCGAGTTTCTTCACCTCCACCACTCGCTCGATTATATGTTCCTGTCGCTTCCTCCGGCTACTCTTCCAGTTATCTAAATTCTACGGATAGAATGTTGCTTTTGTTACTAAAAAAAGTTGTATTAGTCTTTAATTTAATTTAATTCTTTATAAACAAATTCAAATATAAGAAATAAATAGATTTTTAGTTTAATTTCAATAAAAGATTTGAAGTGTCTTTGTAAATTTTATATGAGCTACTAATAAATAATGAGTTAATAAGTATTTTAATCTATTATATAACATCTTATATTTCAATAAAAAAATTAATAAGAAAAAAAGAAAGCAAAGTTCAGGAAAAAAATTTTATACATACAAAATATATTTTTAAGCCAGAATAAATATTAACAGTTCATAATTGGCTAATCATCATTGGTTAATTATATAGTATGAATTAAAGACTATCGTATGTGAATAGAAGTTATTAAATTGTAATCGGAATATCAATTCCTTTTTATTAAAAAAGATATGTATCAAGTAGAGGCTTACCGATTGCCAATCTTCGGGATCATCGCGGACTTCCTGTTTGATCTTCTTTACTTCTTGAACCTTTTGTAGTTGCTCTTGCGCGCTTCGATACAGTGAACATGGTCCGACCTTGACGAATTGTAAAGGATTCGTTGCTTGCTTAGGAGGCGTTTTCAATGTAGTTTTTAATTTCGGTGGTTCGTGCGTTAGCTGTGAGAGTGGAGAAGATTACAATTTTTTATATTTAATATATCACGATATCACAACAAAATTTGGAATCGTAAAATATTAAAAACTTATATGTAAAGTAAATAATATTTGTTTGTTAAAGTGTGAAATAAATTTCCGTAAAAATAGATAGATTTAAAGTGTATCGAAAATTTTTAATTGTAAAATTTTTGTACTCTGTACAAAATTTATCTCGTTTTAAAGAATTTTACAGAATAATTATTTTTGTGAATCGTGGATTATACATATATGGATTATATGTATATTGCATAATAATTCATTAAAAATATAACGAATACTGACCGTCCTTTCGTTTCGCCGCTCGGTTGCGGCGGCTTGCGATGAAGCAGGCATTCTTCACGCTCTCCTGCTTCTCTCGCTTTTTTAAGATATACTCCTCCCCTTCAATGTTGAACGACACCTCTTTGCACGACTCGGCCCATCCTATGTCTTGTTCCTGCCCAAAATAAGTGCTAAAGGTTAATAGAAAACATTTAATATAATTAGGAAATTTACACCATTAAATAATAATAAAACAGTAAAACCTGTCGATTGTATATATTTATCGTTATTTATTAGCGCTATTCCTCGATTTTATATAAAAAAGAATGATATTTTTATATAAAGTTTGTTTAAACTTTTTGTATTAATATTTTTTGACAGTTATCAGCTGATTTTTGTCAAAAAATATTAATCGCAGATAAGGCATTATAACATATTATCTACAACATATTACTATTTTAATTTTTATAACCTATTATTTTAAAATTTAATTAGCAAATTAACGCTTTATTAATATTTGTTGACAGAAATCAGCTGATTAAAACGTTAATTTGTTAATTAAATTTGAAATTAATAGTACGTATAATAAAAATTATAAAATAATATGTTTTAAATAAAATGATATAGTACTTTAAACTCGATTAATATTTTTTGACAGTTATCAGCTGATTTCTGTCAAAAAATATTATTCGAGTTTAAAGTATTATAACATAGTATTTTAAATGTATTATAATTTTAATTTTTATAACATTTTTATTTGAAAATTTAATTAGCAAATTAACGTTTTAATCAGCTGATTTCTGTCAAAAAATATTAATCAAGTTTAAACAAACTTTATATAAAATTATCATTCTTTTTTATATAAAATCGAGGAATGGCGGGCGCGTATTGCGCGCTTGTGTTTGTTCTAGCCACAAATCAATTTTAAGTTGAACCTTCATCTATAGCAAATGCTTATCTTGAATCTGCGAATGTTTATTATCTTGCACACGAATATTATTATATTCTGTTTATGCTCGCACGTCACATCTGCCATATGTGTGTTATTTCCGAAAATTTTTATTCAAAAATATATGTATCATTTTCTTCTGACAGTAAATTAACAAGTTTGCAATAAAAAAATTAATTCTTAAAATTGTTTAATATATATTTTACAAATTTCTATCACATAGAACATGATTTTTATGCATATAGAACATGATACATATTTCTTAAATATATAAACTTATTCCAATGATATAAAAAAAACATACATTTTTCTTAAATAAAGGCATTTTAAGAGAACATCTCCAGTCTCAATTTTTAGATACGCTCTGAAGACTCTTCAAGCGATTGAAATCATATTTTTCTTGATGACCTTGCCGTTATTCACGGTACAGCAGAGATCGCGAGACATGTTCGCTGATAATAACCACGACGGGACATGTCGCGTACCCTTCGATACGTCCGATTGCATCGCGCGTCAGTCAGATAGAATTCCTATGATACCTATGACACGCGCGGTCACTTCAATGACATCGCATGCATGCATGCAAACGCGCGGAGATGAGTCGCTCCTCTTTCTCTCTCTCTCTGTCTCGCCGCAGATCGTTCGAAGCGAAGCAAACAAGCCTCTCAAAGCAGTTCTGGAGCGAGAGACGCGAGAATGTAATCTTCAGAGAAGGAAATCGACACGAGGATCGCGAAGAAGTCAAGGCTGGATATTTCTGTCCGTGTGGCTCGCGCACGTAACAGTCTGTTTTTCACCAGCGATTTTATTTGGTTTATCTAAGAGACCGCGCGCGTGGTATTAAACTGCGCAGAGAGAGAGTCCGATCCGATTATCTCCGTCCGCTGAACTTAAATGTAATTTTTTTCATCGTGCTTCTCTTGTGGCAACTTATAATACTAAAGGATGATTGGCATGATTTTTAATGCTCGCGGCGCAAAAATATATAATTAAAGTGTTGTTAAATGTATAATGGATACCGCAATGATGATATCGCGTGTTCAGTGAGTTTTTCAATCATTATAGGAACAAAAACTTTATGAGAGACTACATGTATTCGAGAAATCACATTAAAAATAAAAAAGCCGGAACTATTTTCGATATATACTGAATATTGTGAAGAACAAAGATAAAGTCATTGTAAAGGAACATTGCACAAGCAAATTAATTTGAGCCAAGTGAATAAAAAGAGATATAATAGACACATTCATGCTCATTGTTGTGTCAAACGTTCTCTATAAATTGAAATTAAAACTAATTAATTAAAACAGTCACCGCAAAATGCATCTAAATCTTCCTTAAATTTCAAGAAATATCGCACAATGCATGGCGTTGGCATTTTGGTATATCATATTGTAGTGGATGTCTGCGGAATTGCAGCTGCGGTCGCATATACGTTCTGAAAATACCATCGCTGCTATTCAGTGCGCGCAAGCGCATCTAAAAAGCTTTCCGAATCGTATGGTATATAAATTCGCCAAAATAATCTCCATTATTACAACTTCTACAAGACGTGTTTTTATACGCGTACGCGTTTATCCTTTTTTTTCGCATCATCCCTTTTCTTTTTATACCCAAAAGTCAACCGGATTTCAGCATTCGCGAAAAATATTTGCGAAAAAAACATGACTACAAAGTAATTAATATTAAGTAAAAATTAATAAAATTCTGCTGCAAAGCTGCTTTCTTAATTATCATCTCGACGTGTTGATTATTAAAGTAATTTTTACTCCGAGAGATTATCGCCAGTTAGTTTATTATAAACGACCCCGCAACAGATAATCATTGTTGCATAATCGTAGCGGGATATTTAGTCTGTCATTTATATCCGTGTCGATGCAAATGTATACAATTCAGAAGACTGCATCGATACGATAAACATTAAAGTAACACGTGAATAAATATTTTCATATTAAGATCAAGGCTGATCGAGACGCAACGAATAAAATAACTTTTTTTTTGTGAGACATCGCGACATTTTTTCGTCTATATTTTTATTTTTTTCGATGCGAGGAAGAGCCACCGTATCATTTTATGGTGCATAAAAAGATTACTTTATGCTACCGAGATCAGTGTCGGTCGGCTTTTATTAAACTATGTCAGGGTGTTTTACGGTCATCGAGCACTTTGATCATCATAAACTATAAACGCCAACCCATGTGCTGCCGCTTTCATATAGAATCGTCCAATTTATCTATGGTTGATCTTTACCGGCATATATTATATAGAACTACTTTCTACGTTAAGTTTTATTAGTACTTGCTTATTGAGAATCTTTAATATTGACACGTGTCTTAAACTATAATATATACGCCACGTCATAAATGACACCATATATAACAAATTAATATAATCCGGGAATAAATAAAATAAAATAAATAAAAGATACTGATATATACACAAATCTTGTTAGGTCAATTTATTATGCAAAAGCATAAGATTTAAACGTACGATGCTTACGAATATATGATATTATTATACTTGTCAAAATAATTCGAAATCTAGATAAACCTATGGGCCGCCTTAGAAAATCGTTTCACAACGGATGCGGAATTTCTGTCGTATCTTACAAGCCGACTTATCGAAGCAGAACAGCATCGTTGAGAAAAAAAAAAGATTATTCGCATGGGCATAAGCTGCAAGAATTATATTCGCGTGTATTTCTCCCTGCTTCTGATGTCACACGTGGCGAGATGTTTAAGATGTAGAGGTGCGCTTAATGCGCCATTAAGAATAAAAAAAGGAAGGAGATGGGAATTTATAACGCGCTTATGTAAGAGACGCTGCTTAAGCTGAGACGTCTCACGGTAAATCCACGACGAAATATCGCAGAGGAGAGCAACTTGCAAATGTGCGAAGGTAGCTAGCTCTCGCCATAACATAGAAGCTGGGCCGGTTTCGCTGTCGGTCCAGGGACTCGCATGCGGGCCTTTGCCATACGACCTGTACGCACGCATAGACACGGTTCTCGAGGGCTCGATCGCGTGATCGTAAGTGCTCCTTCTCCCAAACCTGCATATATGTGTGTATATTTTAGAAATACGATGGAGCAGCGGGTAGCAGGTATCCCGCATCTTTAAAACGCATCTCTCGGTTATTTCGTGAAAATTTTCTAATATTCCTTTGGCTTATTTATAAACCAAGTGTAAAAATCTAGGAACAAGAGATCCATTATGATTTTTAAGATAATTCAATGCAGTTCAATGATATATGAATATAAATTACATTCACCAGAGCGTCTGTTTAAAAAAATCTGAACTTTGTATATATATATTTATTTTTTTATAAAATTATTTATTATAATATATATATTATAATATATATTATAATAATTATTATATATAAGAGATATGTATATATCTTTTTTTTAATAAAAAAAATCTAAAAATTTGTATGACAAAAATCACATCATATAATCACACGACATATACTTGATCAAAATCGTACGCGAATTGTTTCATTGGGTTTTCGACGATAAACAGAGTACGATGGAGTATACCTTCGATGGTACGCACACGCGTGTATGTTTGTGTCCGAGCGTACAAACTGGCCGCTCGCGCGTCGATCGTGGCGCAGAGGATGGATGTTGTGTACGTTCGTATGTACGTGTATGTTTGTTCGCCCGTGGAGAGCGGTGGCTAGGTCACGGTCAGGGCGATGCCCTCTTCCCTTGGGAGAAAGAGAGGAGGCCGTCGCCGCTGTGCGCGATGCTTGAAGCTGCCTCTCGCGCGGGCCACGCGACTGAACGACGGATGAGCATCCCGATATCGGGTGCGTGCTTTACATCGCGATCGGGTCTCGTCTCAGAGAGAACTCAATTAGAGCGATAGAGGGATAAATCTTCCTCGGCCCCGGCAGAGGTGCCTTCTTGCAATTCAAGACAATGCGAATTCGAACAATCGATTTTTACAAAGAAACGTGATTTTCATAGCATCATAGGTTTATGCGTACAAACTTGGTGACAAAACAAATTTACCAACTCTATTTATGAATTGTTTATAGAATTTTTTAATATATATTTGTTTTTTTCAAGTTTGCAAAAAAGTTCTCTCTTCGTTATACTTATTTATAGCTTTCTTGAAATTGGATAAGTTGGATGAGCTTCATGATAATCTCGTACAAAGTTTATATCGAAATAAAATGAAAGAAAATAATAAATCACATATTTCTCGCGGGTACTATAATTAAAATTTATGTAAACTCTTACTTTCTTGATAATCAGCAACTATATATAAATTACTTCATTTAGTTGTATTGTGTTGCCCTTGCAGACGCGCAGCTCTACGTGACTATATATTACGATACTATCTTGTGCTTCTATACACGAAAAGAACAAGAGAAAAGAAAAGACACTCGTATATGCATTGTACGATGACTTGTCAGTGCCGTTACACGCGTAGCATATGCATCGCGGTAGAATACGAACGCTAATTATAAGTAAAGAGAAACAGAGAGAGAAGAAGAGAGAACGGTAGATATTCAATGAAGGCATGAGGTCGGGGCGTCATCGCAGTCGTTTGCATCGCGTCTCGGTGCCATAAATGCTCATTGTACAAATATGCATAGCGCGTGTTCGTCGTATCTCGATGAGACGACGGAGTATCTCGCGTACGGAGGTCGTTTCGAAGTGTCGTCTAAATTCCTGGGCGCGCGATACGTTCTTCGGGGTGCACTTGAACCAGGAAACTGTCCGCATCCTTGGCGCGCGACGGCAATAAATAGACGTTCCCCGGCTGCTGGCACGCGCAAAGATTAATCGGACGTAGCATCGCGTCGGCGGGATCGCGAATTTCGCGAGATTCGCGAGCTTGTTCGAAATCCAGACTCCGAATGCAAAATTGACGGCGGTTACGCCTTAGTCTCTCCTTCGCAAAAAAATACACGTTCTCTCTTTTTCCGCGAGAAAATGTAGACACTCGCGATTCGGAGATGAAAACAAACTGTTTGGGGGAACTTATTTTGCTCGCGGACAAATCTCCGTGTATATGATCCAGTGAGGCATGAAATTAGAGAGATGAGGGAGAAATAATTTAACTAGCTAATCAGATTTTCTTCTATTTATTATAATTGTCAGTTTACACTAACAATCCCTGACTTCAGTAATAAATATATATTTTTCCTTACCAAAAATTATTTATTATTTTTAAATGTAGTTATACAAAACATAAAAACTCGATCTTTTAATTAATTATTAAAAATCACAATATTGAATGTTTTTTAAGATATCCTTAATTTAATTTTTAGTGCCACTTCGATATACGGAACTTTATAAGCATAATATTTTTTTTGTATCTTTCTAGGATGCATACAGCATAAGAACGACAAAGGGAAGGACATCTTACGGTAAATCTCACGTCGGTCCGCTTCTTCAGCTCGTTCCGCTCTAGTTTCTACAGCACGGTGAAAACTCATTTCCACTTCTACTTACGGTAAGTTTTGCGATATATTATTATGCGACAATGTCGTCAAATACGACCGCGGAAAATTAACACTGTGCTACAATTATATCACCGTCGGATATCTGTAATCTTATTGCGAAATAGTGCACATTGTGCTCATAAAGCAAAACCTCTATTTACAAGCTTAATATTCATAGCTTAATTATTAGAGAGCTCCGTCCGCCTATCTAAAAAATAAAGATGAAGACTTGACATATAAAATACTGTTATATATCTCCTAAAAAATATTTTCTCATTTATAAAATGATATATTTTTTGACCCGATGATTAGATGTGCGACTTTGTTGTCGCTTTGACATTTCTGTGTTGTGAGTTTTTTAATTTTACCACATTTATCTGGGGGGGATCTCAAAGATATTTGCAATTTAATGATAAATATAAAATCATACACATCGTATAAAAAAAATATCTGACGAGATTCGCTGCTGGTTTTACGCGCTCGAAGGGGATACCTCAATGAGTCTAATTGTATTATACTGCAACCTTATAACGCTCCGACACGTGATCCGTATGGACGTGTGGTCGCGTATCGGATTGTAAAAAAAAAAGAGAAAAAAAGATTTCGACGGCCTACATTCGACGTTACGCCATGCATCCGTTCCTTGTGTACAATAGTTGAGACTGAAATTGCATTGCGTTAATTACGATTTATCCAGTTTACGAAGGCGATTATATCGTCTCTGTCCGATCGGATAGTACAACGTAATTAGCATCTAGTGGCACGCTATAGAAATCGCTCGCCCACCCCATTCTTGAACATTTTGTAACGAAAGTCCTTTCTCTACAATGAAAATTAAACCGTGCAACGCGGTATAAAATAAAGTTAAACATAGAACACACGTTAGACATTTTTTTTTATCTTGTTACAAAGTTAATCGATAATCCAAAATCGTAAAATGTTTCGCATTACGTCGTAATTTTAATAAAATAATGTATATATTATTTGATAATTCTTTTATTTAATATTATTTAATATATTTAAATTTATGCCTTTATTTTATTGTTTTTATTTTATTTATAATATTTTTTTTTCTTAAAGAAAGACATTTTACAGATATTTAATTTATTTACTTTTAGAATATATAAAAAGACACATATATGAGATATTAAGATGTAATACTTGTAACAACTGACACTTGTCCAAGTGTTAAGCTGTTAAAGGTTAAATTACTTATGAAATGTGTAATCGTCGCTATAAGGGAAAGAGAAAGTATATTACGTGAAAACCGAGAATGCAGGTCTTATGAATTACGAAAGAGCGATTTTTTAACACAAATGTACATACATCCGGCATAAAAATTGTCTCGTGTGTTTGCATATTTCAGTTGTTATCCTTGATGAAAATTACTAGGAAAGGTTACTTTCGAATCGAAAGAGACGAAAGAACAATGAAATTAACTTTAGAAGCACAATAGCAATCGAACATATTAATTTATTAAATCTATTTTTTTCATTTACGATGAGAGAGATGATCACTTTATAATTAATTTCTTTATATACATATATACCAAGTTCATCATACTATCATTAAATATAGTTTAGCTATTGTTAATAATAATAATATTGATTGCGACAAATCGATATAAAAACGATGCTGGAATCATCGATTCTACATCTATTTATATCATAGTATCACATGTATTATCAAATTTTTTATTCCGTCAAGTAACTTTTAAATTAATTTTAAATATCTTTTTACCAAATTAAAATTAAATTGTTTTCGAAATCATACATCTTTTTACATTAATTTCCGTGCAGTTCAGCAAAGCTCTAGTCTTTTTTTTCTTACATACATATTTCGGAATCTCAGCGGTGCTCCTTGTTGAACAAGATCGCCATATTCTAGGTTTATATTTATCCTTACTAGCACAGGGCAACAGGAACATGAATGAAAGGGAGCGATAGGCAAATTGCCAAAGCGTGAACTATTAATACAAGCGATACGGGGGCGGAGAAGCTGGAGCTGGTTTTGATCGCGAGACGCCGCGCCACGCTCGAATTCTCGTTTACGATTTCCGATTGATCGCAGACACGTCTCGGCATCGATCGTGCGTAACTACTTATATCGCCGAGAGACTACGCATTCGACAGTTCAAGGTTCGGCACGTACGAAAAAAATAACACGCGGTTGCGACATATGGCGCGCACGTGTATTCTTTCTCTCTCTCTTTCTCTCTTTACGATGTGTTTCTCCGGTCTGCATTTATCCTAGACCGAAATATGAGCAAGATCACGGAACGTCATGCCCTCCCGGCTAGCAATATATATTTTTGGAGTTAGTATTGCACCAGCTTCTCGCTATCAGGTAGCGAGGAGATCGTAAAGATCTCCGATATTCAACTCGAAACGATCCGGCACTGGCGGATTCTTCCCGCGAGAGCATAGGAATTAGCTTGAGAATAAATAGTGCATATCAGATAATCAGATAATTAGAAATTCATGCCGTCATATACATTTATCAGGGATATTTTTATAAGAATGTGTTTAGAAGACTAGATTGACAATGAGTGAGAGAACCCACAGTTAACAGAATCTTTAGACTGCCATGTCATTAAAATATATCGTTAATCAAACTAATTAATATATTTTTTTATAAAATTTTTACATATAATAATTATATTTATTGTATAAATTTATCAGTAATATTATTAATCTATTAGAATATTATATTATATTCTAAGGGAGGGATTATATACCATCGTTGATAATTTATTTGAAATATCTTTAAAAGATATAAAACACGCGAATGCATATATATGATCGCTCGTATACCACGTTTAATAGCTATGCAAATTGGCCGTAAATTTACCTCGTTTACCTTGATAACGTAATGCGGATAAGATATGAGTTTGGGCAGATATAAGCAAACGCGGCGCGCGGGCGGAGGTACAATGTCAAAGATGTTTGGTACATGCAAGAGTATCGTTTCATTATGCATGCTTGGGAGCAGCTCGCGTGTAAAATACAACTGCTGAATCTATCGTCCGGGACGAGTCATATCTTTATTCGTACTTGAGATTTTTTTTTTGCGGCAGAGAATTAAGTTACGCAATTTATATATAATATACAGCTCACACTGCATCGATACCAACAAATTCATTCATCAAAATAAACGATTATTATTAATAAAGAAAATAGAAGAATGAACGAATACTTTAAACATTTCTGCTTGTATTTTGCCAAGTGCACATTTGCTTGCGGTCACTTCTACTCGTGTATGACTCATTGTTTTTAAAAGCGACGAAAAAAAAAAGATGATGCATCGCGTGAAGTACATTCATCCCATCTTACCTATCAATGCGTTGCACTAAATAATCGTCAGTTCCGCGCGAGTTCTCGACTTCCTCCTTCCTGATATCGAGCCAGATTATCTTCGCGCGAGTGAAAGGAAAGATCCGAACGCGTTCTCGGAACGATCTCAGAGGATTCCCGAACGATTTTATTTACCCTCCTCGACTGTTGGCTCGACAAACGTTACCCGAGGAAGGACGAGGACGGGAAAAACAAGTCAACGACATCCAGGAACGGCCCCGCCGTAGCTGCAGCCTGGCTCGTAAAAGAGTTTAGTGCCGGTTGTGGGACGAGGCCGTTCCTCGGAGATGACGTACTAAAATTTACGGTAGACAGCAGCCTTCTTCCGATGGTAAACTTGGTTTGTATACGAGCTCCACCGGGACGCGTGTTTTCTGCTCTGTTTGGTACTGTTCAGACTGTTCTGAATAATCTCGTCTTCGAAGCTCTCCTCGCGCGGAAAAACAGAAACGAGAATTCTTTATTATATTCTATATTTGAGTTAATTCATGTTAATTCCATTGGAGTCATTAGATTTAAAGATTATAGTGATATAAAGTCAGACGAGTAAAAATGTATACAAAAATTAAATTTTTATGCACATTAGTTTTATCCATAATTTAATTTGGCAACTGTTCGCGTACCTTATGTTTATATATTTTTTAAAAATAAAATCATGAAAAATTATCATAAAATAAAACTGGGCTTACAATTTTTTCAACAGACAATTATGACTTGGATGCATTTTTAATAAATATAACAATTAAATAAATTAAATTTTAATATTACAATCTACACGCGTATCCGTATAATTAAGCGATCGAAAATGAACTGGTAATGAAAATAATCCCAAGTCTAGGAACATTCCAAGCAGAGACGACGGCGCCACGAACGAAATGAATTAATGCAATTCACATGATTAGCAATTTCGCAATTTGTCGAGGCCTGTAACGGGTTCTACCGTCCGCTCGTAGAAGAATGTCACCGAACATTGTAATTTGTTGAAAGTGGCGCACAAGTCCGCCACGGCGCCGACAGTACATTACGAACAGACGCGGATTCTAATTAAACGAAGAGCTCGTTAACTGCCTATTTCATCGGGCTATCGTAAATTCCCTTTCTCTTCCTCTTCCCCGACGAACGGTTAAACGGTAAAGATATCGCACGATATGAAAATTAATTTTTACGCACGACACATACATGCCAGTTATATATGCTCGGCTAAAAATAAATAATTTTACGATGCATTTCGCGCATCGATCTTTTTCTCTTTATAAGGCAGAAAGTCGAGGATAATCTGAAAAAAATAAGTAATGCAAAGTTGTATGAAAATGCAAGTCTTTTAGTTTATAATCTCGTTTACGTTCTTTTTTGAGGGATAGTATTGTATTAATGCTAAATATTGCACAATGTTGAGTCATTTGCACGATATAGCAAAATAATGTACAATGCAAACAGCTAATTGTAAGTCGTATTGTTGTATCTTTTTCGTATATTTAAATAACTGCAATATAATTTTAAATTGCGACAAAGAAAGAAATCTAAATATGACTAAAGAATTATATTTTTTTCATTTTATTTAATTAGATTTTACTGTACTTCTCTTCAACGATTTAAAAATTAGATATTAATTTATGAAAATAAAAACGTATGCGTGTGACGATAACTTTTTAACGAGATAGATATTAAGTAGACAATCAAATTTTTTATTTCTTGGTAAGTAAAAATGATAATCGATTTCTTTTACCGTCTACTAAATGAATCCGGATTTTTGAAGTCATTTTAGAGCGACGTAAAACACGGATCGCGAAACCTTTCAAAGGTACATTTTCGTAGAAATTCGAGAGTCAGCGCGAGAAACAACAAATCTTCGTACTTCGTACTAACTGAAACCCAGTAACGATCTCAAGGTAGGAATATACCACCACGGGTGGAATAAAGGGACCCTAAAAATAGCTATAGACGTCTGTTTTCGTCCGATGACCCATCTGAGCTTTTATAAGAGGAGGCGCCGTATATTCATGCAAGCGGCTTTGCAGAGACAAATGACACGTGGCATTAAGAGAAGTGCGACTCGTGCGCGTTAATTTATCAGTTTTCAAGAGTTTTGTAGTTGCAAATTGATATCCTAAAGTATCTCAACTGAGGTTCATAAAATTTACATTTTACACGAATTTGCATTAATTATTTCTCTTAGACTGTTCTTAATTTTTTGCTCTATAAAGAGAAAAATTATGCGCGGAAATCTTTTTTATTATATTTTTTCCCTTAATAGGTTTTTACCATATAATTTTTATGTATATATAATATATTTATATATAATTATATATAAAATTCTTTTCCTTTTGTTAAGAGACAATTTTTTACTAAAATATAACTTTCTTTTAAATAATTGTATATCAAATACAATTATATAAAAGAAAATTATTCTTTGATAAAAAAATGTCTTTCGACAGAAGGAAAAGAATTTCATATAATTATATCATGAGATGCGTTTTATTGATCGCATTAAAAAAAAGCTCTGCATTCTCTATCTTTCGTATACAGTCATACTAAAGACGTTCACTTTTGTCTCCGTTCGCTTGAGGGAACGATCTGGCGACCTTTCGTCCTGTTGTATTTCTTTTTCCTTCACTCTCTTCTTTTTAAAAGTTCACAAAGTTGTGTCTTTCTCTTTTGCGAAATAATGGCACGCCACATCTCTCACAGTCATTTATATATATACATTTTCTCGCCATTAAGCGATGACGTTGTTATAAATTAGTAGTTTCACTTGTTTCAACACTTATACAAACTTTATACGATTATTCATTAATATACATAGTAGTATAAAAAACCAAATAGTAAATTTTTGAAAATTAAGAAAAGATTATAAAGTGGCAGAGCTATAAATTTCGTTCCTCACAAAAAAAAAGAAAGATAATAAAATATCAATAAAGATGTTTACGAGGCCAACGCTCCCCCAAGACAGAGTTACATAATTCTGTCATAATCCTACGCCAAACTGAATCGACGCCGCATTTTTTTTTATCTCCGTTTGTAAACAGGAAGGAAACATGGAACGTCCTGGCCCCTCTCATGTGCAAAGTTTAGCTGCGCGCGTCGTATCTCACGCATGTACCATCGTAATTTGCAATTTATATCGCGCATTTACATATTAAGTCAATCGAACGCGATGTTCGAGGACGGAAATTACCGTTAACCGAGGCTTCGATCGCCCGGGATCGGATTTTTTCGCGCTGAAATGCCCCGTCGTTGTCGGTTGGTTCATCGCCACCAGTCGGTCCCTTCCTGGGTAAATTTTCATAGATCGTTCGAGTGACACCTTATCGCGGCGAAATTGCCTCGTAAAGGGTCGTCCGAGAGATCGAGATCGGCGTTGTTTATAAATCGCGTTGGAGAACCCATTAGGAGCTCGCGCACGCGTGCGAGATGCGATCTCGCGCTCGCTCCTGGGAGCAACGTGCGCAACGATCGCGTTATCCGCGCCAAAGATCTCGACGTCGTCGGACGAGAGGCTGCTACTGCCCTTTCCACGGTTTTCTACGGACTTGCCTCGATACCCTCGAGTGTCCACGCGACGTTATCGGACGATGCGATAGTCTCTTTTAGAGATAATTGATTACTTTTGTGTATTTCGAATCAAAGTATATTTTACGATTTCACATGCAAAAGAAATTAAATTTCTTTCTTCCTTTTTAACATAGCATAGCAGTAAAAATTTCGAAAATCAAGAAACTTTGAGGAGAGGAATCTCTCTTCAATAAAATTTTAATAATATATTTTTTTATATAATTATTTGCATCGCGCTGAAGACGTTCTTCTAATTAAGATAAAAAATAGACAGTTTTTTCTATCGTATACCGAATATCCGGATACAGTTACGTAGCGAAAAAGATACCGCTTCGGAGATCTCGTCGTTTAGATACACACGTATTCATTTCCGATCGGCTCGAAAACTATTATACTGCCTGTCATCGTCGCGGATAGAGATCAGCTGCGAATTTCACAAGCGGCGTTTCCTCCCGCGTCGCCATTTCTGCGATATCGTATATACGTACACGTGGTAAAAATGTATCGAACGACGAGGAAATAGGAAGAAGAATCTCGAGACGCGACTCGCGATTGCATCGGGTTTTCCGTTCGGTCGCGACTCAACCGGAATAGAAGGCGGGTTCACTGGGAAGCGTCGACGAAGCTGGCAGAGTACGTATGTACTCTGGCAAGGGTAGAAAGTGAACGTAAGCGTGGAGTATACGAGAGAGGAGTGGCGTTCCTTCATTCGAGAGGAAACGCAAGGACGTGGCACCGACACGAGCGAATTCTTACGTCCGCAGTAATATATGTATACGCATATATATATGATAATATATATATATATATACACACACACACATGCGTACACACGTGATTCTTTTATCTACGTGCTAGCTGGTTACACCAGCTCTCCGTGACGCTTATGCCAAGTTATTTTATATCCCAGTATCCAGCTCGCCTCGAACTCCTCCTACCATTTTACCTTTTACGATTTATACCTGCGTGTTGTATGTATAATACACGTACGTATAATACTCTCGCGCGTATATTAATTATATACCGTGTATCTGCATATCATAGGAGCGGTCGGGGTTTCGAGTTATCCCCTAGTCGCGACAACGTCGATGAACGTCTATTTTGAGAGATCTTTATCACACATACGTATATATGCACACAAACTTGTTTTACTTCTGTCCTTTTACTTCTGTCGTTGAAGTGATAAAATAAATTTGAAATATAGGGGGAGAAGAGCTCTCCCGAGAGGAAGCGTCAATATTCGAGAAGATAAATAGTATCAAGAGAGAAAGACGTGAAAACATGTTCAAGCGTTAAGTGTCAGATAATTTTTTCTTTTGCATTCCTCCCGTATTATTTATAGAACATTTGCACCTTTAGATCGAAATCATTGTAGCGTTGAAACTATCCGAGTGATCGTGACAATATTTTTCCTCGCGATTATCGATATCATTGCCTCTTTCCCTCTCGGGACATGCCTTATCAAGTAACATTTGAGATACATTGCTACGCTTCGACGTTTCAGAAAGCGTGGCGGAAATTCAAGATGGGTGGCCAAGGCATTCTTGTGTTCCTTCTCTCCTCTTTTACAGAGTTGCCTATGCTTTATAGCCTTCCTTTCGCCGTTATAAGATCGGAGAACTCCGCGATTTCCATCGGACATTACACAATGACCTTGCGCCGGTAGCGACGTTATTGTTCAGGAACGCCGACGTTCGTCGCGTTTTATACCCGCGGCAAACTATCGCAATTCTTGCCAAGAAGAAACCGCTTCCCTCCATTCCCAAATTGCGCCGATTAGAATATCTCTTGTAAGAGCAATATCGATTATGCACTTCGACTGTATCAACACGTTTTTAATTAAAAAATAACAACATTGAAAAGCCACGTGACGCACAATTAAATTTATCGATAACAGGAATGCTAATTATATAATTAATTCCGTTTTTAAAATTCCGCGATCGTATGAAAAGATATAAGTAATTAACATACCATATATCCATAATCAAGTATATTACAAATGCAGTTATGCTCTATTAATTTATGATTCTGATTGGGAAGAAATAATATATTTATAATAATATAATTAATTATATAATA
The DNA here is from genome assembly GCF_030444845.1 of Prenolepis imparis. Classification (NCBI taxonomy): domain Eukaryota; kingdom Metazoa; phylum Arthropoda; class Insecta; order Hymenoptera; family Formicidae; genus Prenolepis; species Prenolepis imparis. Next base: position 20,222,964 of record NW_028141159.1, on the reverse strand, counting down.
ATATAATGTAATATAAATTATATAATAATATAATTAATTATATTATTATAAATGGCAACAATTAAATTCTCAATAACATATATAAGATAAGATTTCATCAAGCTGTTATATTCAGCAATATTTAACGCCATCCTAATAAAACAAGCTTTATTAGTGTTATATCCCGCACGTAAATACGTAACTTGACCGCATGTGCGAACTCGTCTATCTGCCGAGAGAAGTCGTTTGCATAGTAGCCTTTCCTGCCTTTTTATTTCCACGCTTGTGGTTTACGATTAATTTCATAACGTTGTCTTGGAGCGTTGCAGCTCTATGAAATATGTATATATTAAGCATAAGCATACACGCGCGCGCGCAAAACATTACGCTCATACATTTTCTTGATGATTATCGAGTAATTAATTCTATACTTTAGTACCACACCGATTTCTTTTACAGTATCACAGATATCGCTGTAGGGTTCTTTGAACTCGTTCATTTTGTTTGAGCGGACATTACAGTTATAATAGTTACTTGTCAATCGATAAATAGGTAGGTAAAACTACCTAAGGTAACATGATCCAGACATAAAATAACATATCTATCCTTTGAAAACTTTCAGTTATAATTTCATATAATATAGCAAACGTTTGAAAACATAATTTTATATAAATATATCTAGCTTAAATTACGAGAAAGTCATACAGGCAAAAATAAAAGAATAAAATTCTTATTGCTTATTTATCTTATTTATTAGAAGAGAATTCTTATGCATCTTTTTTATTTTATTTTAAGCAATTCCTTTTATATATTTGGAAAAAAATAAATATAGAAATTCAGAGATTTATTGAATTCCCAGGATGTTTACTTCAAAGTTAATGATCTGAAGAAATCTCATGAAGGTTTAATAAAAATATGCCACAATTACACAGATTGGCTTTACTACAATGTCATGATGAGACAAACCGCTTTGCCTCATATTACGCGACTGTACTTTTGCCCGTCGAGTCGCTATTTAAATCGCCGCGCAAGACTACCTAGCCAAAAATACCGATCATCTTGGGAATGTCTGGGTCGATGCCAGTTGAGTCCGCAAAAGAATACCAGGCTAATAATGTAATCTTTCTAGCCTCTATGACATATTCAAAAGAATTCCATTGAAAAAAAATAACTATCGGAGAACACGAACGTATAGAATTAAATTGCGCAATACAGTGTTTATATAAGCTTCGCGCGTCGATAGATTTTCCTTTATTTCCGATTAGAATCCGATCAAAGATCGTTGTCGAGCTTATCGCGAGGCGTATAATTACGCAGCGTTATACAGATTGTTTCCGATAGTGCGGCAAAAATAAAGTTCGAGTCACCAAGTTGTCAGTCGACTGACAGCTCGACACGTGGGAAAAGAAACAGAACCTAAGATAAAACGAACATTTTTACTGCGGATCCTACTCTCTTTAATCCTCCCGTAGATTTCTAAATATACACAGTATTTAGTAACAGACGTATAGATAGCAGGAAAAAATCTACCTTGTATTTTTAAACATTTAAACTGTTTGGACAAGCTCCGCAGAGGTTTTCGTTGAGCAATCTGCAGCATCTATTTTTCCCTGAGGGGAGAATTTGACCGGCTATTCTCTCTTCTTTCCCTAATTCCCTCTCTCTCTAGGAATTACCTCAGTAACATTCCGTATAAACAGACGATGATAAATCTTCGCTGTCGAGTTTCTAAGAAATAACGATACACGGTTATGAGACCATGCGAGACGACGGCGACGTTCCTCTCGTTCGCGCAAAACGACACTCTGTATAACTGGCTATCCGGATTTTTGTTCATGTCGGATCGGATGATCGTTGGTCGTTCGGCGAATCATATGGATTCCATACTTTACCGTACGCGAGTACGCGTATTCCGAAGCGACGCGAAACGACGCGCGGCGACGCGACGCAGCCTACGGCGGAATGTTACCCTGGCCGGGGTCCAGTATCCAAGGTCCAGTTCTTCCTCGCGAACGTCGAGTGGCCTTTCCTTAAACCGCGCTTCTCGGAAGATCTACCTGGAAACCGTTACGATAATACGGGCAGCGGCCGCGCTGCACGTCGAGACGGATGCGAATCGTTTTGTGTCAAGAGAGGATCGGCTCCGACGGCGACCGTTTCACGGCCGTTTCATGCGCGGTCGAGTAAATTCTTCGGCGATTCCGACGATACTGGACTCGAGGGAAACGTCCCAGGAATTTTTGCCGAAGAAATGCCGCTACATCTACGTCGCGTCGCGTCGCCGAGAGATAAAATTGTTTCGAGTCGAGTGTAATCAAGCGCGTATCGATATAACAATTAACGAGACATGATGAAAGCCACCAAGTGCATCGTTCGATTGATATACGAAGAATCTTTAAGATTAAGATTTATTCGCAAAAATATGCAAGAAGAGAGAATTCTTCAATGTATCTCAAATAGCCTCAAAGCTCGTCAAATGCGCAAGTCACTACCGTCGTGTCTAAAAATTGATGAAACGGAGAACGAGAGACTCTCTCGAGACTGTTAGTGGTGCAGGCATCACGAACATTGCATGATGCAGCTGTTGTCTAAATCCGCAACTAATCGTCCTCTTCCGTAGAGGCTACTCGGCAAAGCGGAATGCCACTCAATTTTCTCGTATCACTTTAAAAACATTTTTTTCGAAAATTGATTTTTTTGTCATTTTTTTATTATTTTGTGTACTAATTTTAATTTTTAATTTACATATACATATACTTTTTATTTAAAACAAATTATATATGACAGTATAAAATAATGTAGGAAAAATAAATGAAAGAAATATTTACATCTTTCTCTTATTCATTTTTCTATTAAAATTCTAATAATAAATAATTATAGTAAAAAAATAAACTATGAAAAATTGTCTTAAAATCATTTTAATAAAGAAGTATATAAATTAAACAGAGACATGATTTCCAGATCAGCTAATATATAATTTCATGATATATGTAAATAATATCTTTTTAAATCGGGTAAATAGACATAAATAGATTTCTAAGAGAAAAGAGAGAGATCAGATAAAGCCGAAATGGAAAAGAAAGACGACAGTTTTAAGTAATTTCATTGGAATCGTCGTAGAGGTTTAATTACTTTACGTGAGAGTCCAAAGACGGAAATCTACGCTAAAACTCGTTGTGCAAAGGATGTCCGGGATCCCGTTTCACGATTCTCGAGTGACGAAAGAATCGAGTAGTATAAAGTAATATCATATGCGAGGATATCCATGAACGGAAACACTATACTGGACTGACTGCTTACACATGTGTATAACGTATTTATTTTGTTCGTGTGGTTTATCGTACACATGTGTAAAAATAAAAATCCTTTTCTCTTTCTCTTCTCTTTCAACGCGATACTAGTTTTAGAGATTTCAAATATTTTATTACATTTCTCTTATTACATTTTACTTGCATTTCATGTAATTAAAGTCCACGTTCAAATAATCATGATCTATTCTATTCTTTTTTTGTATTTATATATTTTTATTCTAATTCAATAACAACAGCTATACAAAGTTAAAAAATGAAAATTATTAATTCTCAGTCATCGACACATATTGCGATGATATTCCGATGAGATAATTGACCCAATTTTTGTTATCGTCGTAATTTTGCTCATATTAATTGCGTGCAACGTAGGCATTAAAATTTGAAAGAGATGCAGAGTATCTAAACTATGAATACTGTAGCTCTCTGAAACAATTATTGTAACGAGCGGAAGTGAGAACAAGCCGTAAGACAGTAAGCGCATGTTATTCGCATTAATTAGCTCTCATTAATCTACTCCTCACTCGTGCGAAGATCAGGTCACGCATTTTACGCACTTGTATATAGGAAGGATTTGTTCAACTTCCGTATCTGGAAGAAAGTGGAGGAAACTTGACAGTCTACAAAACGTGTTCATGTCGTCGCCTTAATTGACGTTTCGCTCGACGGTAGACCGCGACCGATTTAAAGATCGTCGCCCGGCGCGCCTTCAGACTTCACCGAGAGGTTAATTAGGTGGATTAACGTAGCGTTGTGGAGTGGCCATTAATACGGAGCCTCGACACACACCGATTAGATCGTTGATCTTATTTTATAATAAGCGAAAGTCAACGCCTCTCTCGCCTCATCGAATTAATTACTCTCACTGCCGTGAGAACCTATCTAACTCGCGATCTGATATGATTCATTTATGATTTACGGTTTGGAATTGTCATTACAGATAATTCCGATTAATCACAATTATTTAACGTGATATTTTTTTCACCAATTATTGTAATTTTCTTGAAATTAATACCAAGAATTAATATAAAAAATTCGATTTTTAACAAGCTTAAATCTATTCCCTTTTCTTTGCTTTGATAAGATTTATTATTCTTATAGTTTTTTTTATGTATAATGATGTTGCATTATTAAATACGTCCGTTACATGTTTAGTTTATTGAGAAAACAATATGTTTTGATCCGTGGAGAAAGTTCGTAATGATTTTTGAAAATAAGATGAAATTTCTGATGTAAAGTATTATTTTCTCAGCAAAAAGCGTTAGAGATATTATCTGAATTTTACTTGTCTTCAACACGCCGAGTGTGAGATATCAATTTTTCGAAAGCATATTCTCACGATGCACGGACAGAAAATTAAAACAAGCTAAAAAATAACATCAAAGAAATTCAATTCGAATAATGCGCGCTTAACGTAGTTTAAGCCGAAAATTACCCGGAGGAGGAGAAAATTTCCAAGTGCAGGCGCGAAGTAGAAAAGCGTAAAATAGATATCATAGAATATCGTTTGATGCCCGCCTTATGCATTCTAGCGTTAATATAATAACAGTTCTGTGAATCAAAACGTAAGATTACATTATATATATACGAATCTCTCTCGGTGTGTCGTAATCGATCGCACGAATGCCAAGAAAAAAAAAAAGGAAACACATACGTGCAGCAGTTTCGTGCGGCTTCGATGCGGGTAAGAATCTCCTTCCGTGGAACGAGGAAACGTTATTCTCGAGGCGTGGCACATCGGCCGTAACGTAATCACCACACTTTCTGGCTGCAGGTAAAACGTGCATATACCTGCCCGCCGGAGTTATACAATTCGCCATGTATGTATATGTATGTATAAGATATATATATACATATATGTATGTATTTATGTATTTATATATGTCCATATACATATATATGCAACGCGGTTCACCCATAAACAGCCTCCTCTTACTTCGGATTCTACTACACGGGGTTACTTGGCCTGTGATGTAATAACTGTCGATGCGGGCGTGTAATATATTTCGCTGGAAAAACGTGTTCGCGAATTTACTCGCTAAAAATTCCAAGTGTCGCACTGTTATCTTTATCGAGAGAATTAAATCGTTAAAATCTTTCGTGCTAAAAAGAAATATGATACACATTTTTGAATCACACGTACTTGTCTTTCGCTCGCGGTCTCGAAAGCGTGAAACGTGAGCAAGAGATCTCGTCGTCCGCTGTATGTCGATCGTTAAAGTGGGAAGTTCCCGAGACGTGACAGAAACGTCTCGAGCCTCAAGTATACTTTGTGTTAAACGACGCGTGGACAATAGACGATTTATTGGCATTATCGTATTATATTCTAACGTGCTAAACGCTTCGAACCGGAGCGGCGAAACCTAAGGCGTGCGTCGATATCGATCGCTATGTATGTTAATTCGGTATTTAAGAAAGTGATTTAACGCGCGACCGGGTCTTCGATGCGCCCCGATAACCGCGTTATGTAAAATACGGGAGATAAAATTGATCGAACTTATATCTCTGCACCGAACGAAGAACGAGGAATATACCGGTATTACTCCACGTCCAACTGCTCTGATTTCATTATAGAAATCCGCAACAGGAAGTTAATTCAAATGTAAATCGAAACGGTCTATCGGCGCTCGCGAACATTGCCTTCAGTTTTGTCAAACAATTGCGATGTAAAATAAATGTGCAAGCGCGACTAATATTAATTTTCACGCTCAAATTTCGCCTCGACGTCAATCACGAATCAAGACTTAAAACGATCGTAAAAAGGAAGTAAAACGCGTATAAACGAAACGAAAATAAATAATAATATTATAAAAAAATAATGGGAAATATATACATAAATAATTGTATCGATCTCTGATGCGACTGAAATTTATCTTCGCGTGTCCTGTACGTTATTCTGATATAGAAGTTAATTAAAATAATCGCATGAAAAAAAAATACAATAAAATATAATCGACAACGCGAAATAGTTATCAAGTTTCGAGTGACACGTTTCCTTGCGACAAAGTGAATTGAATTTCTAAGTGTAGCCGTCCTTGCTACTATTCACACAGTGCAACAATGCAGGAGACACGAGTTGCAATAATACACGCGCGTGGTACTCCCGAGCGTTCTCCATGCATCTCTCCGTGTAGAGAGGATACGTGTGTACATAACACAGGAGATACAAAGGAGAGGACGATGGAGAAAAGATAGACGAAGTTAAACACGATATATCCCATTATCTCTCCGACTTGTACTTACGCGGAACGAGATTAATTCTCGGCGCGAGTCCCTTCTATCTACGTCACGGAGCGTGCGTTTACCGTCTCAAGAAGGAGAGAAAGGAACCCGCTCTTTTTCACCAGCCTTCACCTTAGACGACGACGACGATGACGACGACGATCGTCGCCACCGAGGCGAGAACTCGTTACGCCGCGGCATTAAATCTCGAATGATTTATGCGCGCGCGAAATAATCGCGTTCTACGCGCACCTGTATGCAACGCAAATAATTCCCGCGTTGAGAATGAAAAGGATCGTCCTTGGGGAGAGAAAGGCCAGGGAAGTTCGACGCAATTCGATCGCGTTTCTGGAAATACCGGCCTTCGGTTTATGACACATATTTCACATATTTCACAGGCGCCACCGATGCTAATTTCATCGGGCTAATCAAAAGAATGCCTAATGAAGAATAAAATTACAGCTAAATAAGAAGTTGATTGATTAATCATTTCTATTTCTGCCAAATAATTTTATTATCGATAATTCTCATGTTATTATATAGTAATGACTCCGCATTATATTGCTGATAAATATATTTTTAATTCTATAAGCACAAAACATAAAAAAAAAGATAATCCCGGGGTTCCTTTGTAAATTTATTATTGGGTGAATTTACCTATTGCTACTTTTCTAATAATAGCGGAATTAATAGTAACACTTGAACAGTTAGTTTCGAGCTGGCACTCGATCGGGGTCGTTTAAAGCAGGAAGAATCGAAGGTACGGACAGCACTTGGCAGCGCATACGATTGATCGCATATCCCATCGGTCGTTCTCTTCGCTATAAATATAGATCGGGGATACCAGGTAGATCGCGTCACGAGCCCGCTTTTGGCGATATTCCACGTGGTCACACGTACCACTCGAAACTACTAATGGGGCGATTGGCCTCTCTTTCAAAATGGTACCGTGATGATTGCTCTCATCCTATTTCACGTCGTTATATATTGAGAAATTTCTCACTCGGATCTAAATTCACGGAAACACTTTTGAGAGAGAGGCAAATTATCGTTTGATTAGTGTAATAAAAAGTTTTTGCATGTATAAAAAAAATATATACATATATATGAATAATTCGTAAGTGTGTTGACGCGCGATGAATTTTTCTAATCATAGAGCCTTTTAAATCAAAATAAATAATCGGTTTCACTGACGTTGATCGCAAACATTAAAACGATTATTTGCAAAACCAGAACTAATGACGGAATACAAAAATAGTCGATGGACAAATACTAGAATGAAACGGAGAGCCGCTAGCATTGAAATCTCGCTTTCTCGAAATTGCAAGGTTCGGGCTCGATTCGGTTTTCCATTTCTAACGTGTACGTATATGATCAGGCTCATCTCGAGTTACTACGACTCTCACGACCTCACTTTCGTCGCGACGACCGAGTTCACCTCTGTGTGGGTTCGCTTTTTCCCGTCGCTTTCCAAAGGGAAGGCGCGCGCCGGCAGGTACATATGAACACCTTGCGTATTGTGTACAGGATGCACGTAGCACGACTGGTTGTTGCAGCAGCGGTGTATCTATACGTGCCACTGTAGAGGCGTAAAAGCCGCCGACGCGGATCGTGGGAATCGGGCCTTTCGGGAAAGTTTTTCCTATACGCCCGTCGCCGTCGTATATAACATATAAGTAACGACTGCGCGATCGCGCTCCATTGCCGATCGATTCCTCTATTAGCTTAGAATTAAAACGATAGAGATTCGCGGTCGCCAAGAGATGCGAAACCGGTGAAAAGATGTGATCGTATGTGATCGTATGTACGCATGAACCGTATATATAATACGTACTTGTCTTCTTTTGCGTACTCGTCACGTCCACGCAGTCGCTTCCTTTCGTTTAACTGACTGAGAACAGCGATTTAAATGACAGTCGACGGGCGAGTAAACGCGAAATGAGCGACGAAGGTCAGGTCAGGGTAATAGAGCTTGTTCAAACACGGGAAATTGCGTACCCTCGAGAGATAGTAACGGAGTATCATTATCCGCTTTCAAACGCTGATCTCGCTCGATTAAAATTCACACATACGCGTCGAGATATCGAAACGTTGCGCCGCGGCTTTAACGATCGTAAGAGAAATTTTATTCCTCAAAGCTATTGACGAAACTCTTCCTCTTGCCACTGCAAAGGTGTTGAATTTCTGCGTCTTACTTGGATATTTTATCGCTAATAAATATTCCTAACATTGCATATTTAAAAATATTTTTAGTGAATATCGACAAACAAACGCGGTACTTTCTGTTATTAAAATTGTATATTATATTGCTTTGTTATTACATTTATATCTGCAGAGAAATCCTTAATCTTAAAACATGTTACGAGTCTCATTATATCTTATGATTAAAAAGGAAAGATTTTCAGTAATAAAAATATATCGTAAAGATATCTAGATCTGTTTCATTATATATATAATTTTACATAATTAATATATACATACAATTAAACATATCTAAATATTACGATATATTTTTATTTTTGAATATAGATACACAATTATGTGTAATAATTAACTTATATATATATATTATGTAAAATTTTACATGTATAAAATAGAAATATTTTCGAGTCAAAGATACATATGTTAGAGAACTGAAAGCGTGCATTGTATGCCATGAATACAATGCGAAATCGTATTCTACGCGAGAACGTTGAAGTAAAGTTTTGCATCAACAGTCTGGATTAGCGAAAATACCGCCGATAAATCTGGTTTAATACAATTCGCCGTTTCTTTTTAGATGATAATTTTACCTAGAATATACGTACACAAAGAAAAGAAAATTAGCTTAAACCAGAGTTAGCCCTAAGGAACGTCGACTTATCCGGCCCTAAAGGTCGAGACGAGACCAATCCCTCGCCCTTTCTGGACTCTCTTCCATTGTCAAGGATCCTTTCCGGCCGGTTCTGATGAATATAATGCCGAGGGGGAACGATCGAGGCGGACGATCCCTTGCGTCCTTGAAAGGGCGGAGGTGCGGAGCTGCTTTCTATTTCTTACAACACTTGTGTGTGTGTGTGCGTGTGTGTACACACTTACTATATACATATTATTCGATCGATATTGCAATTGCGCGATATTTCGTCACGGTATCAGTCACGAGACGGAGAAATATCGAATATCTGGAACGAAGTGCGAGTCAGAGAAGAACGCGGAGAGGCGAAACGAGATGAAGCAGAGAAAGGTGTGTGTGTGTGTTTTCCTGTGAGTACGCGGAGAATGGCCGACTGCACTAAAGCTGTTTCACACACAATAAGGGGCAGGTGCCTGTTTTACGTAAGTCATGCTTGCGTTCTCCGCATCGTCGTCGTTGTCATTTTTGCAACGATAAATCGTTCGTCATTGTCTTTTTCGTTCTCCTTCTCTCCTTGTCTCGAGAATACTCGCGAGATATTGTTCTATTATTTCAGCTTCTCGCAAGAGATTGTGCCTAGAGTTTACGCATCCTCATAAAACACAGACATTCGAATTAAGCCGACCACGTCTTAAGTGCGTCGAGTAAGCGTTGAGGAGGCGGGTGTGGCGTGGGAGAGGAAGTACAAAGAGTTTAATGGGCTTTTTTTTCTTACTACAACATGTTGCGTAGGGTTTATGAGCGATTCATTTAGTTGCCGCATTTGATTGCCACATTAAAAATGCAAATTATTGAAAATAATAATTATTACATATATGCGTATATGTATACATATATTCGGCGTGAGAATAAAAGTACAAATACATAAGAGGAGATATTTAAAATACCGTAATTAAACTTATTAATCGAAATAAAAAAAAGTTTGCAGAGAAATATCAGAAATTCTTATTTAGATATTAAAAATTGTCGAATTGCTCTTATCAAATATTTCTTTCAATATTGGTGTTGATTTTTTATTCATATAAAATCATCCAAGTTTTTCAAGAATGACTTTAATTAATATATACATAAAAAATATTTTATTTTCCATTTTAAATATTTTGTTTACCTATACTAATATATTAAACTGTCCTGAGAACAATTATAGTGATTAAGATTAGGGGATTAATATTATATATTACTTAAGCGTATTAATACTTATTTAACTTAAAAAAACGTGTGCTAATTTATTATTTACTAAATTTTTTAATCGTACAATTTTAAGACATGGCATAACTGTATTGGATCTAGCATTCATTGTCAATCCTCGGTGAATACAGTAAATTGCGAATGTTGTGCGTACTGCCCGTATACCCCAGATCCGTTATACCAGAATGAATTACGAGATGAAATCCGGATTGTATCACGTGCGTATTACGCGTTTTTAGACGTCATTTCTAAACAATGACGCACTTAAAAGCAACTAGATTCGAGTCCGAACTTGATCGAGACTGACACTAAAAAGAATCGTCGAGTCGTGCGCGTTTTAAACTGCGGAAATGCTCCGTTATTCCTTTATTACTACTGACTATTACCGCGACTTTCCGTTACGCCGCGTTAACTCGACGAGAAAAAGCGGAGCTCGCGGTTACATGGAGTTTCATATCGCATCCCTTTCTTGATATACAAGAACGTATTTCCATGTGCATAAAATAACATATGTATATAGGATGTTTGGATTTTAAATTAATTAAAAAAAAAAAAGATTATTAGGAAGTTATACATCAATCAATAGAAAAAATTTCTATTTCACATGGATAGATAAGCAAATTACTGTAAAAATCATGTCGTTACAATCATGTCGAACAATAAGAGAAATCTTATATAACAATTTATCATTTTCGAAGGATCTAACTCGCCATTGTGTAACTATATAACTAACGGTAACGTTGCATCAGCACTTTAATCGTTCAGCTGAGATTTATGCAATTGTATCGTCTCAAGAAATATAAATGTAAAAGATTCAAGTTTTGGAAAGTTAAAATCCGGACTTCTCTCACCTAATTAATCTGATAATAAAAAAGAATATCTAATCTTGACGTATAGCGCTTCTCATATGGCATATGGCATATGGTAAAAAAAGGAATATTTATTCCAAATATAATTATTTAAAAGAAAATAAAAATATCATGTTGCAAGTTTGTAGAATAAATTCTCATTATTTTCTTGCTTTCGCCTAATGATTCAGTAGCACGTTAAAAAATTGACACAGCGGCTACAACAGTTGTATTTGCCGAATATCCTCGCGAACAAAACTCGAGGGGAATTTGCCGAAAATTCTGTCGGACGCAATACGAATTCACGATCCGTCAGCCGTCACGTGAATATCGACGTGTTCCCGTTAGCGATCTTAACGGGTCGCCGTATTTATCGGGCGCGCGCACGTCAGCTGCCGATGAAAGCGTGGAGACGAACGATTAATCCGTTAATCGACCGCCGACCACTTGGGAAGTAACGCGTTTCTTCCGTACACCAAAACGCGAACATACAATTTTGAGGAACGACAGCTGTTTACGGGCGCGCGAGCGAATTCTACTCTCGAACGTTTTCTTACTTAACGAGTCGAGCGGAAATACGTCTTCGTAACGAGCACGCGGATTACGCGCATGTGGGAACCTTTAATCGCGGATCGACTAGGGAGTGTACGTAATAATTGCTCTCGTCGTTTACCACGTCGCTTTGCTTGCCGCAAGAAATCAGCCGCAAGTTTGCCCTGTAAATACTTCCGTGTTTTCAGCTTTGAAAAATATTTCGACGCGGATAGACTGCATGGTAGTTAGTGTTGATAATAGGTTCACGTTATTCTTATCTGTCATAATGCGCATTACGCGCGTAATTAACACGTATATTATTATAATACAATATAACAGTGTAAATTATAACATATACTCTCGGATTTCTCTTCTCTGCCCCCCCCCCCCCCAAAATATTCTAATCGATACCTCGGGTAAACAGTCTGAACGCGAACTAATTTTGGAACGTAAAGTGTGCCGCGTAAAAGAGGAGAGCTAGCAAGTGGTTAACGTATATCAATATGTCCCATCATCGCCATCTCCAACATATGTTTCGCCCTATATTGTACCCATAAGATCCAACAGGTTATGATTAAATCCGAGACTATCCCCCTCGTGTGCTATCTTAGCGTTGTAAAATAATTTTACGAGATACCGTTATATTCGCGTACGCGGCACCGACAGGCGCCGAAAGCCGTAAAATCGCATAAATAGGCGGTCGCGAAATGTCTACGCTAAGTGCTCGCCTATCTGAAGATCCCGCCGTTGATGCATTTTAACGAATTATAGCTAGTTCGCTCTGTTGCAGCAGACAAAGCAGTTCGGGAGAGCATATTTTTATGCAACGCAACGGTAGTACACGTATACACGCATTCACGCACGTACGCTCGTGCGAAAAATCAGCGATCCTACACGTGGCTGTACCTCTCTCTCTCTCCTTCTTTCTCTCTTTCTCGCCGTGTGTTTCGTTGCGTGTATATGTGCGTGACCGTTATGCAATTGCACGCCAACCGAAAGCATGAAAATAAAACGCGACTGCTCCTCTCCCTCTGAGGTGAAGGACGCGCTGGAATGCCGCGACGATGGTGATGCAACGCCATGCGACACGTCACGATGCGTTGTAATGCACCGAGAGATCTTTTCGGGTCATCTAACTCTAGGCGTGTCCTAAATGCACCACGAGATTTGACATTCGAAAATCCACTTTACGCTTATAATATTATATTGATTAATATTTGGACGCAGTTATGCAATATGGAACCAACCACCAATTTTTTTTATTTCGAGATTTTTATTGCAATATATGCCTGAATGTATCAGGCACAAATTGCAATAAAAATCTCGAAATCGAAAAAATTAGTGATTGGTTCCCCATATTGCATAATTGCGTCCATTTGTAACAAATTAATTTATACACTAAGAGAATTTTCTCTTAAAATTTACCGTGAAAATCATGGTAATCGTGGGACTGTATGGTATGGAAAGAATTTCTTTGATTAATATTTATCACAATAAAAATAATAATATCTATCACAATAAAATATAAAACATGTTTGATTAATTTTACTAATACGATTACCAAGAGAAAATTCTCTCTGTATATACATATATTTGATTCTGATATAAAGAGAAAATAAAATATTTCGTTATTAAAAAAAATGTATAACAAAAATCTATAATGCAGCTTGAAACTTGTAATTAAACGCAGAAGTGTTTTTCAAATTAATTAGACTTGAAATTTTTCAATTTTTTGCATATAACTTAAATTCATAAAAAAGTATATCTCAGGTAATTTTCTTTTCATTTAGATTATCGTATCGTAAAGATTTAACAATAATGTATTGCACTAAATGACTAGGGATTTCTAAAAATTAAATTATAAAAGAATTCGCGTAGGAGTTGGCTTTTATTGTCGATTGTGACATTTTCCCGCAACGATGCGGCATCACTGGCCACGTAATTTACACCGCGAGGAGTGGAGGATGAAAATGGCTTCGTCACGATATCGGTGACTTCCGTCGAATCCTCTCGCGCGGAACGCGGAGCGAGCAAGCATTGCATCGCATCACATCGCATCGCATTGCATCGCATTGCATCGCATTGCATCGTCACTAGCGGCAGCGCGGAACAGGTGCATCTAAGTCGGTGACTCGTATGCCAACGGTATCTCGCGTGTGCGTTTTTGCGTCTTCTAAGGATCTTCTAAAGATGAGGTCAACGACATCCTCGCGTCAGTGACAAGCCGGAGCGCTTTGTTGTACCGCGAGAAACATTACGACTAACGTTACAAGCAAACTCGAATCAGATCACGCTAGTAGAATAGACAATAACAGTGCATAGTACCAATCGCTATTGATTATAGCGCAGCGGAAGATGCAAGGAAGAATGCGAGGAATAGAACTAGTGAAAATTCGAAAAGTAATTTAATTTTGTTTTTTTTTGCAAGAAAATATAAAAACGCTGAAAATGGAATCTACACGCGTGTAATTTCGATTTTATCAAATCGCAGTCACATAGCAAAAATAACGGGCATCATCCGTGAAGTTACGAATCTAATTTTACGGTTTAAAAACATAATGGATATTTCTTTCCATCTAGCCCATCTAAATTAACGAGAACGTAACGTCGAAACGGAAGAAAACGGAATCGACGGGCAAGTCAGTCGAGAGAGCACGCCTATTGCAATGCTTTTAGCCTCGAGCGTAACCGAGTCCGCGAACCGAGTTTACGAACAGCTGTATCGTCGATAATTGTTACGCGCGTGTATACTACGCTTACGCGAGATAGGTACGCATCGTGCGTTCCGCATCGCTCGTTCCAGCTGTCCTCGTTTGCTGGGTTACTGGCTCATTTTCAACGTTTTCCGCACGTTTCCGCGAATCAAGAGGATTTATCGGTCCGCGGATAATATTAATTTCGAAATAAACGCATTTTTCCAGCTAGTCCGCTGCCTATCGCTATTTGCCTCGTCCTAATACGACATTTAATGATCCTAGCCCGATATAAAGCGTTATAAATATTATTCATATTTGGCAGACATCTATCGTAATCTGAAAAAATTGATTCTGCTTATCGCACTCGGTTTACAGAATTTTTCTGCATCTAAAATAAGAGATTCGTGCAATTATATTTCAAAGAAAAAGAAAGAGAACAAACTAGCAAATACAATTTTTGAGAAAACAGATTTCTTAACAGTAGAGAAAGTCTGTTTATTAATATGATATAGGCTTTCTGAATTTATTTCTTTCTGTCAGGAAACGTTTAGTAAATGTTTATAGTGCAATTAATAAATTATTTTAAAACAAGAGCAATTATAATTTCTGTCTAATTTATATATATTAGAATAATTTATAATTTTATATAAATGCAACGTATATTATTCGTAAATAAACAAATAAAATGTATAGAGTATAAAAAATACAGTTACATGTTTATATTATATACTATTATATTATACATATACTATAGATTTATTTCCAAGAGAAAAGCACATTATAAAATAATGTTGACAACAGAATGATTACGCAGTAAAGACTTGTGCGGTTTTCTTTCTGCATTCTTTACTTGATTCACTATTTTCAAACCGCGTATTCTTACAAATGCATTTTGAATGAATGGTAAGGGTTCGCGAGCTCAATATCCCGCGGCTTCGAACGAGCGAAAATATGAGGCTCGAGAGGCTGCGAGATACGAGAAGCGACGACGAGACGCGTTCGAAGAGCTAAAGCAGGTCGGTCGGAAATAAGCACAAAGCCCACTGTCAGCTGCCAAAAGATTTCTCGGATCGCATTGTGCGGCCCTGTTGTAAAAAAAAAAAACTTGTAAAGATTCAAGAGTACCGTGAAATCCGCATATAAAGAGCTCTTTTTTTCCAAAGCAATATAAAATATACAACTTATGCGCTGTTATTGAAAATTACATAAAAAAGGTTGTGATTATTAAAAATAAAAATATCAAAAAGCTGCTCTTTTCCTTGAATAATAATTTTAATTATCTAGAAAAATATATATAATTATTTTTTACATTTGCATTAATATCTCTCTCTCATACATTTCTCACAAATTTTATTTATTAGAGCATTTTCAATTAATATAGTATTTATAAGTATAGATTCTGTTTTATTGGAAAACAATTTTACGTGAATGTAAGTGTTTAGCATATTCTTAAAATATAAAATTTATAAATAGATTCTATTTTATTGGAAAACAATTTTACACGAATATAAGTGTAAAATTGTTTTCCAATAAAATTTATTTATAGATGTTATACACGTATATAAGAATATGTGTCAATAATACATTCACAGTATAATTCGCATTTTTTGCGTCTAATCTGCAAGTACACGCATATATTATATGTACACGTTTAAAAATGTAATGTCATTTTAGATGAAGAATTTTTTTTTTAGATATATAAAATATATTTAGATTTAAAGAAAAAAAATATAGACAACGACATATGTAAAGGATACACACATGTACTTTGTACATTCGTAAAAGATGAAATTATCCGGATAATTTGTTAATGTGTGTTTCGAGTAGTAAGAACAGGCGCCGTTAAAATATATCTCTCTGTCGGAGCAGAGTGTAACGAGTGGATTGTGCAAAAGGATCCGTCGTATCTCGGTATTTTAATAAGAATCGACTATTCAGCCCTCTCTCAGGCCCGGTAGAAATGCGATCCGCGTAGATTGCGCGGTGGCAAAGCATTACGCGTTTAAATCGAGCGAGCAGTTGGCGAGTATCCAATCGTTGATCCGATCGCCTAATGAGACTTTAATCGCCGGTAGATTAAATTTAAATTACGACTTAGCCGTCCAAGTATTCCGTTGCACTGTGTCCTTTTTTTCTTTCTCTTGATCTCTTCCCTTTCCTCCCCCTCTGTGTGTCCACAGCGTCATGGTATTTATTTTTCTGAGACAAAGGTCGGGTCCACGTAAGTGCATCCGATGCACGCCGGAATGTGGTTCAATCTACCAGTGCCACGCCAGGCGATACGCGATCGCGCGGTTTGATTTATGCACGTAGATATTTAGTGGTGCTAGAGTGAGAGAAAGAGAGAGAGAGAGAAAATAAAAGAGGGAAATAGGTTTCTCGTAAACCAGGCATGTCGCGCGATTGCGGGCATATTATCGGGCAATTATTCGTGCATATTTCTCTGAAAAGTTATCTCCCGTCAGAAAATACCGAGAGATCTCTGTCCGATCAATTTCAAAAGTGGAATTTAGAAATTTTAAAAATAACGACAGACAGGTGAAGAGATCTCACGCAATATTCTATCGTCGAGAAATATTTCATCTCGTTTTATTTTGTCTTTTTTTTAAGGCCCAATTTCTTAGATTCTCTTGTTAATTACGGAGTTCTGTTCACGTATATTACGCGCAGATGCGCATGATTGTTTCCTCTGACAGCTATATGCGATTTAGAGAGTAAGCTTGTATTTTTACCGTAATTTATTCCGGTCAATAACATGTTCTTCTCGTTTCAACGGCTGAAGTCTCACAAAGTTCTATGAGTCTACGAGAATCACAGCTTGAGAACCGCTATTTTAAACTCTGACAAGGCACAATGCACACGCAGCATCGTATAAATAGTTTGAATAGAATACAATCATGCGATTTATTAACGCTATATTATATTTTTGCGAATCCATAATTAATATATTATTGTGAGAGAAGCTAATTATTTTATCAACTACCGAGCAATTCCTTTCTTTCATACGTAAGAGATTACAAATCAATCTTCTAAAGCTAGTTTTTCTCAATGTTATGTTAATAAATATCTCTATGCCTTTTTTGGAGGCAAAAGCCAGAAAAAAGTCGAGGGATAATTAAATTGTGATTTATGCTAAGTCGAAGAACTTCTTAACTGTTTAAAGATTAACAGTTGGAAGTACAATATGAGGAAGGTATCGATGTTGCTTTAAAACATAGTCAATAAAACGGACAAGACACGTTCACAGCTGTCTCGTTCATCCATTCTGTCTCTTTCTCTACATGTCGAAGTACCCGGATTCCTACGTGCATAATAGCAGACGACATGCCGATTACTATAATTATCATATCTACGTATAACTGCATAACAGGTGTCGCGCACCTACTCGACATGTTTTTATCAACATGCTTTTATCGTGACCGGAATGTATAGAAGTACGAACTACATAATAACTGTCACATGTTTTGCGCGCGTATACAATCGAATATAAATTATCAGTGGTGCCGCAGATAATCCGCTTGTTTAATCCGCCTGTGACAATACGTCACGATGATACGCAATTTTCGATGACAGTTACATTGCACCACGTGTACTTATTTTTCGTGTCATTGTATTCAAATGAATTATTCTCGTTATCTTGAAAATGTTATTCCTCTATCTACCTATTCACGAGATGAGTCTAAAAGATGCCTGAAAGATTACGATCATTAGGATTCTGTTTTAGACATTATTGTAAGAGCATTTGCATAACACAAGGTAATTCTCACATTGTAAAAAGACGAAATGCTAACATGATTTTTTTGTCGGATAAGTCTTGAAAAAAATTCAAAGATTGTATTATACTCTTTAGTATTAAAAGAGAGAGAGAGAGAGAGAGAGAGAGAGAGAGAGGAGGAAGAGAAAAGTAGGTTTTCCCAGATCTTATTTCGTAGCCAAACAGAGAGCTTCGCGTGACAGAGTAGGTTGAGAAGCCATATATTTGAATAGGATGTGCTCGAATGTGTAATGTTTGAATGTTGCCTTGGTTTAACTCCGTTTTCTACACATGTAAATGCGCATTAAATTGATACGAACGGATTTAATGATGTCTATATCCACATACGCGTATCAGAGTCGATCTAAATATCGAAGGGTTTCCTGTTTCCTGTGTTTAATAGACGCGGAAAAAATTATCTTGTTAATATTATGGATACGCGAACGAGGAGAGAGTTAAAAGTGAAAACTAATATTTTATTTTTTGTTTGTTTGTTTTATTATGCAGCCCCCAGTACTAATTATATAAGTATAAATATATACTATAACGAGATTGAAAAAAATTATTAGAATTAAATTAAAATATTAAAGTGACTGTGTGTGTGTGTCACAATTTAAGCGCTATTCTATTCAGAGAAATCATCAACTTTGTTATATGTACATGAAGCCGAGTTCCCATGTTAGAGATAGAGGTCAGAAAAAGAGAGAAAATGCTGCGAAAAGAGAGACAGACTGCGTGTGAACGTTTCTTTTTACCTCATTGAGGGGATTTCCTTGCAGGAGAGTAAATAGTCACCTGTGAGAAGGGGGTCATTTTCACAAAAACGAGGGGAAAGCTCGTTCGAAGCAACATCGCAAAGGCGCATCGCGTATAATATTCACTTCGGTAAGAATTCTCAAGCTTATCTCTTGACTGATTGTTCGTACGCGTTACCTCAAAAATGATTTAAATGCGCGACTTTGTGTGAAATATCCTAATTGCGATAATTGTGCACGACTGAAGTTAACCTTCAAAAACCGTCGGTTTACGGAAATAAACGAATAATCGTATGGTTTCTTAATGAAGATGGACGTGCGGCGTAAAGGTGATTTCACTCTTTCATTCCGCCAAGATCCACAATTTATCAATGTGATGATTAGGATTTGCGTGATCTGCGAAAGAAACTCGCGGAGTAATGATACGTTAGAGATACATATTGTAAGAAAGAGTGAAATTTTCTGTATAAATCACGCGTTACGAGAATGTGTGGACCTTATTTTCATTCAGTTTCCGTATTGTAAAGAATCTAAGAATAATATATGCCTAAAAGTTATATAAATAAATTACTCACGAATCTCTTTGTGACAACAACAAAAGAAGAATCTTAATTTATCTAAGTTATTTTTCATTCAATCAAAATCAATTCCGTTATTCAACTCACTTTTTATTTGTTGTATCACGCACATCGCTTTATTGAGGCTGCCGAAAATCTTTATAGAATAGGCGAGTAAAGTGACTAGAGTGACTCAGACTGACAAGAGTCAATTGAGAAGGTCGCAACATCGACAATGATATTATCTCATTACAATATAGAGACGAATACGATAGAAATGTCACGCATACATATTTACGTCATAATATATCGTGGGGGATATTTAAAAAGAAATTTTCTCTCGAGAAAAAATTCTTGACAGTTCTTTAGCAATCGCGAGATAGCTGGATTCGCGCGTCATTATCCGCGAATTATTAATACAATACGTGCCAGGTGTACCGGATGGAAATCAACTTGACGGAGCATCAGTGCGACGCAGAGAAAGTTAGTGTCGCGATGCGTGCAAACTAACTTTTTCATCATCTTTCGCGGCGCATGTCGCCTGTCATCGAAGACAGTCCGAATCGATACAGCGGCGCAGCAGGAAAGTAGACGAACGCGAACTCGCGCTTACCGCATGGCCTGTACTTCGTGGCGAAGTATATACATACTTGGGTGACGATGAACCGGTTTTCTAAACCGGGAGAAAATGGCGAATGCAGATGCGAGCGAGTATAATTACAGCGACGGTATAATTTAATATGTCGGTCGACGTCGACGATTAATCTATACGCGCTCGGACGAACTATATTTAGACATTCCGCGATATTTTCGATGTGTTGTCGCTCGTGAATCTTTCTCCGGCTCGCTAATAAATACTGTCGAGACTTGCCGTTAATTCGTCAATTGCACGAATGTTTATGAAATTATGTTCACGAGTAAAGTGCTCTTTGTCTCATTATAATTTCACAAATTCGCGCCGTAAAAAAAAGATTGAATTATTTTTATATTTAAACGCAAGGACTGTTTATACAATGCAACCATATAATCGTGCGGATGTACGCGGTTGCGTCGCTAAGAGGACGCGGCAAGAAGAAATAATTGCTAAGTGCATTAAGTCTATTAGCGTCTTTTGCCGGCCAGGAACCGACAAGTCACTCTCTATCTACTGATGCTCCGTTCGTTTTAATTAATTGCCTTTTTAATATTTTGCGAACATCCCTTCCTTGCGGTCATCCTCGTGCATCGACCTCTCTCTCTCTCTTTCTCTTTTCTCTCGCGATCTATTTAAATGATATCAGATAAAGGTATCGAAAAGAGATTTGAAAGGATTATCGAGTCTGAGGAAAGTATAATAGTCGTGAAAGCGCGACAGCCGACTTCCTTCGTGACTATTAAAGCGTACAAATAAGCGGCTAAAAACGAATCATCGATTTCTACAGGCGGTCATCCTCTCCCGTCTATACCTGTTCGCACATTACGATTGTTAGGATTTCCGGTATCGAGTTATAAAGAACGGGAAGCGACGCGTTTCCTCCACCTGTATTCCGCATGTAGAGCAAATCATGTCGATTACGTCGTTGTTGGATAAAAACGTATGATTTGTTTTTAACGATGCAGTTGCAGCGTTAACGTCAAATAGCGTCGCGAGACGACTACGAGATTTTTATAGAGCGGATTTTATAGATTATATATGTTATAGCGCGCATAAATTTTTTAATATTCTTCAGCTGATTATTAAAACACAATGTTAAAAATCGAGGAAAATAAATAACGTGTCAGGGCTGTAAATTCGAATGTGTGAAACTGCGGGGAATTTGTGCATCGAGATGCGGATGGCACGCGGCTTTCTAAATTTGTATCAAATACTAAGAGACGTCACTTTCACCGGATCGATAAATTCCGCGTCACAACATGCAGTTAGATTAAATCCTGGCATGAAAGAGTATATCTTCTGATCCGAAAATTGCTTACAAAACTCGAATAAATTGCAAAGGAGATAATCCTGGGATATAGCTAAGCGAATTGTCGGTATATATATACTATATTTACGTATACCGTAAATCAAACTGTATAGCAATAAAAGATTTCAAACTTTTTTTTGAGATAGGACTCTAAGGAGAAATGCCACATGATATTGATCATCGTAAGTCAACTCGATGATAGACGCGTAGGTTGTTAACACCTTAGGCTGTCTTTTTTTATCATGGCGAGAAAATGATGAATGACACTTGATTAGCATCTATATCCTCGCGTATTAAAAATAAAGCTTTAAAATCAAATATAAACACGAGCAATTGCAAAAGAAAAATTAATTTTATTTAATTATTTTAATTATTTCGCGTATATAAAATAAAATAATGTTCACACTTATTTTCGTGCATAAAACTTTAATGCGTCAATCAAATCAAGTTGAAGTATTAGCATCTATATCCTCGCGTATTAAAAATAAAGCTTTAAAATCAAATATAAACACGAGCAATTGCAAAAGAAAAATTAATTTTATTTAATTATTTTAATTATTTCGCGTATATAAAATAAAATAATGTTCACACTTATTCTCGTGCATAAAACTTTAATGCGTCAATCAAATCAAGTTGAAGTATTAGCATCTATATCCTCGCGTATTAAAAATAAAGCTTTAAAATCAAATATAAACACGAGCAATTGCAAAAGAAAAATTAATTTTATTTAATTATTTTAATTATTTCGCGTATATAAAATAAAATAATGTTCACACTTATTCTCGTGCATAAAACTTTAATGCGTCAATCAAATCAAGTTGAAGTATTAGCAGTTTCGACCAAACAACATAAAAATTTAAAAGATGTCAAAAATATATCTGAAAAATGAAAAAGTTTTTAGATATCTTTCGCAAGTTTATGCAACTTGAATATATTTTGGCAAATGCGTGTAGATAATTCTTAAAAAATTAATTCGATTAACATACAGGATAATCTATTTGAAACATAAAAGAATGAATTGTTTCGTGACAATCATGGTTTGCGGAATTATTTCACAAACGCGGCGTTATAAATCAACTGCGATTTAATGGCGTCTATTATGTAACATGCCAAAATAACATGCGAAACAGCGTTGGTCGTCCTAATGGAAACATGTTCGCACGACATCACGCAACGAAAGACCCGATGGAAAGAGACCATCCGTTCAATTTGCATCGTTAATTATTAACCACGTGATAACATCCACGCTGATTTGGTCATAAGACTAATAATTCAATCGTCGATCGAATCAACAAAGACATTCATATAGCAAGAATCAAACGTTTACGAGTTTGTTTATATTAACGTTGTGTTTAACGTTGACTTTAATTATAAACAAATTTTCTTTCTCTGTCTACACGAATCTTTCTAAATATAATAATAATTTTAAAAAGGATTTCGAATCGCGATATAAGCGAGACTTGCTTAACTTGGTATAATTAGAATTGAGTTGACGCAACTAACAATAAGAGAATGATTTCGTTATATCAAGGCTTAAAATTGAGTGTCTCGTTTCTCAATTTCTATTTGCATGCCTTTGTATAATTCGTCAAAAAATACGAAAAAAAATACAATCATTCTTTCGAGTTATTCATTATCTTTGTTGAATCTACACCGCATTATTTTCCCTTCAAATATTCTAGGAATTATGATTTCACTTGCAAAGATATCTCGTTCGTCACATCGTGATATCAATTATGCAATCAGTTCGCTATAAAATGCGCTCTTTTAAACTAGTGATTCACTGTTGCGGTCGAAACTGTTTGCAATTAAACATTTACAATCTTGTATTATCTTTTATTATCTTCATGTGCGATCCGATCGTCGTTAGACGATCGTCTAACGCAGACATCCTTACTTAGAAAAAAAATGCATTACATTATCGCGCAGGATTGTGTGACTTCACACGGATATACCGTAGTAAGGAATTCGCGACGACACGTCATGAATTAAAAATGGATTTGGGTCAGATGGAGAGCAAGCGGTAGCGCGTGCTAAGTCAAGAATTGCGATCTCTCGGGTTTACGATCTCTTTCCCGGGCGCAGAAATGTTGGTTCGTTCGTTCGCTCGCTCGCTCGTTATCGTGTACGCCTTTCTAAATTCTCGCGTGCGATTTCCACGAAGCGTCGTGGTGAATCCATCTTATCTCGCGTCTCTTACCTTGCGAGAGATGCTTTTCCTGCGTGTCGAGTAAAATATCCACACAGAGAGACAGGATCCTCGCACAAGAGAAGATGCTGATGGGGCGAAGGAGAAGAGCTATGGCGGGTGGCTCCGCAGGCTCACCCGAGGTCCGTGCGCTTGTCAAAACCAACTTATCGATCGCACTTGAATCCGTGGTACACGAGCCTCTACGGATCTCTACCACAGGGAAGAGAGAAGGTATTTCACTGCTATCTCTCGAACGTTGTGTTAGAGCATGAAATTCAAGGTGTACTCGCGCGCGAGAGAAAAAGGAGAGACGGACGGAGAAAGAGAGAGAGAAAGAGAGAAAGGGACGCGAAGAGAGACGGCCGAGAGATACCGCTCAGGCCGGTTTACCGTGAGGAACTGATCGGGCAGGCTCGCAGGCTGGCTTGTTTGGTACGCGACCGCGCAGTCGGCCGTTTCCGTTTCCACTCGGTGCAACTCGGCGCTCCTCGCTCATCGGCTTGCATCGACCGCCTTCGGCTCCACTCGGACGCGGGCAACCTCGAACGAACTTTTGCGCGGGTCGAGGCCGAACGCGAAAAGAGAGAAGAGGCTTCTTCTTGTGTACTACGGCTGTTACATACCTACCTCCGTCTTCCTCGACCTCACGCTCGTTAACTCCGCGACAATTCGTCACTCTGTTCTTCGCTAAATGAAGCTGCGAACGAAGCCGGTGGACGGTAGCGTCCATTATTGCCGCGAAGAAAAGTAGAAGCGAATCGCGTAATCTCTGTGGCGCGGTTTCCCGCCACGAGAATCTCTGGCTTTTGTTGAAGACCCGCACGGTAGTTTCTCAGCGCAAAAATATACGGTACGATACCTTCATTTATGTACAAATGTATAGGTAGGCGAAGATCTAATCAAGGGATGAAGAGCGAACACGAGAGGAGAGGTTAGGTTCTCGTCGAGTCCGTGTTACGTTCGAGTCCGATAAAAGATAATAATCGATAAATGCATATTTTATTATCGTTACTATCACAGTGCTCTATAAAAAATTTATTACTTTTTCGATATTTATAGGATTTTTGGCTGTACTGCTGGAATGTATTAAAATGAGCAAAATGAACACCAATATATAATTGATTTATTTCGCTTATTTTAATACATTCCAACATACATTATAATATAATTTACATAATATATGCATTATAATATATTTATACATGTATATATATATATATATATATATATTATTATATATAATTATAATATTATATACAATTAAAATATTACATACAATAATATTTCGTTCATTATACACACACACACACACACACACACACACACACACACACACACACACACACACACACACACACACACACACACACACACACAATATATATATATTAATAGTTATATTTGTATTAAATATTTTAAAATATTATTATTAAAATTTGTCCGTACATATTGATTATCTGTTAATTCGATTGAAAAGTATCCTTCAATGAAAAAAATATTTCTCAAGAATCAAACGCATGGTAGGTTCTCCTAATTGCTAAAAAACAAATTGTAATTGTTATAATTAAAAATACATAACATTTTGATGAATATATTACGTAATATATGATTGAATTTTTTCTTACAATTTATCTTGAAAATTATGGGACGTAATCGTGGGACAATATGGTATAAAAAGAATTTTATGAGAATTTCTCTGATTAATATTTATCACAATAAAAATAATATATCTATCAATAATATATCTATCACAATAAAATATAAAATATACCAAACTACATAGTAGTAAAATTAATCAAACATATTTTATATTTTATGGTGATAGATATTTTTTATTGTGATAAGTATTAATCAGAGAAATTCTCATAAAATTCTTTCCATATCATATTGTCTCACGATTACCGAGATAATCTGATTTTCAGAGTAAATTCTAAGAGAAAATTCACTCTGTGTATGAATCATAACAAAATAATCGATCGGCAATGCCAAATTCTTACTCATGTAGTACATCCGGGCTATAAGAGTGGGCTCGCGCTTTAAATTATGACCAGGAAGATAGTTGCCGCATTCTCCTTCTCTTTTTTCTTCTTTCTCGTTCTCTTTCTTCGCATCTCTCATCCGGATCCTTTGTTTCAGATCCCGGCTCTTGTCCTTCCCTAGATGCGCGACACGCACGATTCTCCCTTCTCGCCAGACTGGAAATGAGAAACGCCAAGAGCAAGACTCATTTTGCCGCCTTCGGACGAATGGAAAGCATGACTGCGTAGAAAATTGATCAAAATTCGATCCATCCATTTATATAAGGTAAGTTGCACGCTTTTTTAAAATGGAATAATTGAACGTTGCTTCAAAATTTAAATGGCAACGAGTCTTTCAGTCTTTTACTAGACTGACAATGAATAGTAAAAGTTATTCCTTGTGTGTGTATTATATCAGATAAGATATTTATTATCTTATCTAGTATAAACTTTCATTATTTAATTGTTCATGTTCAAAATTATCTCTATTTGATTTTAAAGTACAATTTTTTAAGTTGAGAATAGTTTAATAGTTATTAAAAAAGGAATGTTATTTATCATTGCGGTTAAAAAAATCTCGATATATCGAGAACGTTTGAGCAGCGAATCAGTTAGGTAATGCTAATTGACGAGATATAATCTGGCCAAACATTATTTCTTTTATAATAGAGGACTTTAAATTACATAGAACACAATTTATGATAATGGTCACAGATATCGATGAGAGTTTTAAAGGTCTATTGTTAAACTGATTAAATTAACGATATGTGATATGATAAGCGTTTAATGCATATTTCGGCTATTATTCGCTGGAATGATAGAGAATAATGTAGCGTTTATATTTAACATCTCACGACGAAGGAACATTTTATTTTAATCTGCTGAATCATAATATTCTGGTAATGTTTTTATCTCTAACAATAAGTATTTCTCTCTTATTGAATTACGCTCACCGATCGATTATTACTGATCAATCGCAGGTCTCGTTTTCACGATTCCAATATGTATCGAATATATATTTGACATTCCGAGCATTTGCGCTCGTTCCACCTCGCATTTTGATTTCGGATAAAAAAAGAGACTATTACGAACTCTGGTCTGTAGCGGACGCGTTTTACGCTGTCCGCATAACAATTGGTATACACATCCGTCGTGTTTTCGAAACTGAACTTTCTATCGATTCGCGATTAGATGACGATAATCCGCATGATCGCGAAAAATTTCGATCGGGAAGAAGAAAGTCAACGAAAGTGATCTTCATTAACTTCCGCACGATTCGATTTATTCCTATTCTCGTCGCGTTGTTCGACGAAAGTGATACTGTAAATACATTCCTGATTCTCGACAAGCGTCGCGAAATCTGCTTATTCATGGAATATTCATGGTAGAAAGGATGACCTTATATCGCTTTTCATTAGAAAATCTATCGGTGATATAACGGTAGTTGAGTGTCGAAAAATATCTCGACGCATGTGTCACGATTAGTTTGATCTTTATTAATTTTTATTCCTGAAACATTTATTGGATTGCTTATCGCGTATCGGTTAATAAAATAGCACTTTGTGTTATGTCGACTCGAAATAAATCCTTGTCAAGAAGAAGAAACTATACGCACATGATTTATATGTTTCGATTTATTTATTTATTTTTTTTATAATTAATAAAAATATCTGTGAGGTACAATTAAGCTGTAGACAGAGAGAATTTTCTCTTAGAATTTACCCTGAAAATCATGGTAATCGTAAGTAAAAGTAAAGTATGGTAAAATTAATCAAACATTTTTAAAATTCTTTCCATACCATTTTGTCCCACGATTACCATGGTTTTCAGGGTAAAGTCTAAGAGAAAATTATCTCTGTGTAGGTAGTAATAAAGGTAAATAAATCCGATAAAAAAAGGAAAGAAAATATATTAAATAACATTAATTATCACCGTGAGTTTTTAATGACAGATTTTTTAAAGAGGGAATTGAACTTTCAATCGACGTAATAAAACAACGTTATAAATTAATTGTGGAAGAAGTGAGATTTAATCTCGATTGCTAATCGAAAAGTTTATTTCTCTTTCTTCAAAGTTCTCAAATCTTGACGCCTACATATATTACGTGTGCATTCGCGGTTGAAAGTTTGAATCACGCAGAAATGACAGTGGGATTATTACAAAGTAATAATCGTATACGGAATTTAACGAGCACGAGACGCGCCGTAATAACGCCTCAAATCCTCGCTCGCCTACTAATCTAAATCTCGAAACGCGACATTCTCGGATGAGTTCCACCTGCGTTGATGTATTCGCGCGGTGGATTAGTCATGCGGCCTCCGAGAGTGCGTCAAAATAGAACGCTTAGTCAGACGTCACCAGGAACTGCATTCGAGGGAGTCACCATCCCATTGCAGCCTCCCCATCGCTGTCTTACTTTGTTATGCTTTACGTACTTATTCGATATTTCACAGAGATCTATAAATCTATAGCATCGGAGAACTACAGAATTCAGAGAGTGAGGTCGTGTCGGAAAAGTCATCAGGAAAGTTTCAGTTTTATGAGACGTATTTATAACTTTATATCTTATTAATTTATAACTTTTAATTATATAGATTGCGTTAAAGTGGCATATAAGTATGTAATTATGTAAAATCATGCCTTAGATTCTGCAAAGTAATTATTGGAATTTTTTTCAAATTATAATAGAAATTTCGCATTTCCTATCTTCGCATTCTCTGAATTCTCACGTTTTAAAAACTTTTCGCGAACATCTTCGTAGAATAAAAATTTTAGCATTAATGGTTTTGATTTATAAATTTGTCGGTCCAATATGCTTTTATTGATTGCATCTTGCATCTTTATACGGGATGTGCAAGCGGAAGGATATTTTTTTTATCAGAGAAATTTACTATTTTATCGAAAGAAGTTATAATTTTTTTACAACTTGTTTAATTTTTATCGTAAATTTTGATTTGTCTTTTTACGCGGAACGATTAAAAATTGATAGATATATATAGGTTTTCTGGATAATGTTAATGTGGTGTACGGTAGCGACAATCGCATGCCATGATGGCTGGCATGTATGTAGGAGAGCTAGTTCAAGATCTCAGATCTTAAAAGGGAACCGTGCACCTGGATCGCACGAGATGTTTATTTGTATCCGCGGTTCCGATCACGCGCTGTGCAGCATCGATCTCGACAACACGGCGAGCGTTAAAGTTTCAATCGATTCTATTACTGTAGAGATTCTCAATTTTAAATTACCTTCGAAGCAGAAAGAGATCTAAACTATCAATTTGGCAACGTAAAAAAATTTGCGCATTTAAAATATAAAAATATTTAATAATTAATTTATCTGCTTGCGCGCTGTGTTTATGCTATCATAATAGTCTGTTAGAATGTAGTATAAAATAGCAGCATAAAATTTTAATAATAATTATAGTAGTGAATGTAATAAAGAATATTGCCAGTATATATTATTCAGATAGTATTTCTATTATTATGATTCACGAACGTCTCTATCCAGCAATTGAATACCATCTCTCAATTTAATATTCGAGTCAGACGTAAAATCGACTGGAGGAGTCCTTGAATACCGCGTGGGCGGATAGATTATTGACGATGGAAGTTCTTCGCGAACCTTCTTGCTGCAAACACGTGTAACAAAAGTGAACTCGCATATGTAAAAGTATGCTGTCGTATACGCGTTCGATCGCGTTGATATTCCATTTCGGAAACTAGAATGCGAATGAGCGTCGTGAATTCACGCGCCTTATAAGCCAGGTACCGTTGTGTTACAATGATGCTTGCACGCGCGACGTCGACCATTCGCTTTCTATTTTGCCTCTTTTCGTTTCTATTTACGTATGATTTATGCGACATCGTGCGCTGTTGTACACAACATCGTGTCATTCGCATACTAAAAAGTATCTTTGCATATGCATATAAGAGCAGTGAAAACGTTGCGCGGTCAGCTTTAATAAAATTTGACCCATCTCGTGGAACAAAATGCACGAAAATGCATTCAACTAAACTCGGTCATTTATCGTGTATTCAATAAGATAAAAACCGGTTAATCGATAATGAAGAAAGGAAAGAGAAGGGGAGAAAGAATATAATCAAGAAATTCATTTATATAGTAATTGTAATCGTGAGATAAGAGCAGAGAAATGTCAGTTACGTGAGCAGCTAACAGTCAATTTCATCAATGTTGGATAACTTTAATTGTAACTTTAATTCTTCTTCTACATCGCTAATTCTAGTCTTAGGAAGAGGCGAGGATTCAATTGAATTAAAGTTAGAAAATAAATTAATCTGAGGGCTAGGTTAGTGATTTTAAGCAAGAAAAGACGGAATACCGATCAGGCTTTGCGGTGGGCTTTACAACACTGAATTTATGTCCGTGAACTCGGATGAACCTCTGAACTCGCGTCGTCTCGACTCCCTCACGAAGAGCGACAATGATGAAGGAATGGCATCCTCGGTTATTCGTGCGTGTTGCGTATACGACGTGCAACCGCTATTGAGATTACGGGACTTTAGGACATTAGGTATCGTGTTATTCCTTCTCCACGAATTGTCGAAAATTTCGTGACATCCGAAATATAAAATAAAATACTTCAACGTCAAATAAATATAAAAATTCTAATGAAATCGATATTCTAATGAAAATCTAATATTCTAAATATATTAAGAAATTATTTAAATGTATGCTAGAAATAATTGGACGCAGTTATGCAATATGGAACCAACCATCAATTCTTTATTTCGAGATTTTCATTGCAAATTGTGCCTGATACATTCAGGCATAATTTGCAATAAAAATCTCGAAATCGAAAAAATTGGTGATTGGTTCCATATTGCATAACTGCGTCTAATTTATAAGTATTATTTTGCAATTTTTTTAAATTTAACCACATTAGCTCTATTAGACTACATATTTAATTTTACGTTTCAAAATTTTCTCACATTTATCTTTATGAAGTAATAAACAATAATTTTAATAAAAATTAATAGATGTTCAACAAAATAAATGATAATAAATAGTTCGGGATTTTTTTACAAAATAATTGTATTACGAATAATTCTTATGGAATTCAAAATTATGACTAATACATAAAATGACTAAATATATTATATTATTCTTTGTTCCTAAGAATAATATTTATAAAGACAAAAAAATTATTTTAGCAGAACGTGGTTTCGATCCACGGACCTCTGGGTTATGGGCCCAGCACGCTTCCACTGCGCCACTCTGCTGGTGAATTGCACCCTTGTATGGGGTGAATAAGTGGAAGCGTTTTTTTTTTTTATCAACAATTCATTATTTTATCTTGAAAGGAGTAATATTTTTTTAATCAATAGAATTGTCGTGTTGGATGCAACAATGTATATGTGATTACAATTTTTAAAGCAAACAACTATTTTAAATCAATACGAGGTTCTTTACGAGCACCTTAAGTCATTCTCTTGCAGGGTTGCATTCAATAAGCAGAGTGGCGCAGTGGAAGCGTGCTGGGCCCATAACCCAGAGGTCCGTGGATCGAAACCACGCTCTGCTAGATTATTTTTTTGTCCTCATAGATATATGTTTAGGAACACAGAATAATATAATATATTTAGTCATTTTATGTAGTCATAATTCTGAATTCCATAAGGATTATTCGTAATACATTAAGTATTATTTTATAAAGAAATCATGAACTATTTTCTTATCATTTATTTTGTTGATCATCTACTAGTTCTTATTAAAATTGTTATTTATGTGCACATATTGATTTATGATTCATGCGAATTCTCAATAATAACACCACTTGTTATTGCAGTACGGTGCGATTAAGTTTCTGTATTAATTAATATATAAATTATAATTTGAAACTTAAACTCTGAAATAATTTAATCATCGATATCATATACGAGAACGAAGTTGAACAACGTTATACTTATAAAATACAAATATTAAATTATATATAAAACAGTTCAAAATAATTAATATTAAAAAAAAATATTGCGCTCAAATTATTTTCTTATGTGTCTCTTAAACAGATATTTGATAAAAAAGATCGCAAATCTTATGAAAAATAAATATTTTCTAATTTAAAAATTTATTAATTTTACAAATTATATATTAAATGAATTATAAATTGCTTACTCCACAGTTGCTTCGCCAAATATATTTTATCGTTTTTTTAGACTTTGCGTTCTTTCTTTTAGATTCTTTATTGTTTCTTCATGGCACTCATTCTCGCGAAAACACGGTTAATTATATGTAATTGCACTAATCAGCAGAATACTCGCACGGCTTTTTTATTAATCACATGCGACGTACATTTTATTCTATGGCAATGGAAGAACAAATACGAAAACTACGATTCGCTTGACATTCGAAAATTATGCGAATTTATGTGGTACGCAATTGATAGATATTAAAATGCACAGGATTAATAATTTTATTTATTACTTAAACATGTTGCAATATTGAATTGACAGCCGTTTCGTTAGTGACAGAAAGAAAAAAAAAATCGATTTTACTTGATATTGCGAATCGGACTTAAGAAACACATTAATGAAAATATATCAAAAATTAATCATTGTATTAATAAACTATATATCAACAGTAAATTTATGAGGCAATATCTTGCCTTTTCGTTACTTTGATTAAATAACTGCTGATGTGATACTCTTACATAACGTCTATTGCAGAAGTTAATCAATTTTATATATATGCGCTGGTAATTGCTAATTACAATAATTACATAGAATAATCGTGTTTCGAAGGCAGTAATACGATGATATACGAAGCAACTCTCGCAGCTAGGTATGTGATCGAGTCTCGCCGTACGAATCACGAATGACAGATGATGACGGCATGTAAACAATAAAGTGCTATAGGCCACAAGGACGAATGCCATATATCGTGAGACAATTAACTTATTATTATCGCGAAATATTTAACATGCTACAAAATAAAAGCATGCGGAAATTTTGTTCCTCGAGTTTTAAATTAATTATTAATAAATATTTGATTAGTTTTAATTCATCTATATCAGGACTTAATTAAATATATACGAACTGATAATTTTGAAGATTATTTATAGAAAATAATCGCGTATTACCTAGCCTGGTTCATATAATTTCGTACGACATCGAGATGAAGCCGATATTATTATCGTGTTTCTTCAGTCGTTAAGAAAACATAGTCGCAGATATAATAGATCGATTCAGGTTGAATGACATCGTAGCGTGTTTAAAAAAAAAATAGAGTTATTATTAATTTTACATAAATTTGTTTTAATTGTTACATTAATAATATATAAATTTGATTTTTTTATATCGTTGTTAAACCGCGTATTTTGCGAGATTTATTCGATCGAAATATGTTATGCGAATACTCGGCAAATTTAATTGTTGAATATTTTAGTCCGGATATTTATCTTCAATTTTTAATGTGTAAATTTTTACTTATTAATTAGTTTATGCGAAGTAATAAAATTGCCTCATGTGATATACTATCATCAGAGATAGCATTGCTACTGGCATTTAATTTTCAAGTACTAAGTGAATTATTTTTGTATTTATTCTCCTATCATGATATAAGAAAGTGCACGTCGATTAACGGCTCGGTAGAGCCTTGTAAAACGCTAAGAAAACATCGTATTTTCGTATTTCATTAATTAATGCATATGCAATTATTATTAACGTGTTTTCGCGTGAGTGGCACATAAATAATGATATGAAGAAACAACATACAAGAAAGGAGAAGAAGTTTCAGATAGGTATTGATAGCAAAGCAACGTGATGAATAATTTATAATTTATTTAATGTATTATTTTTTAGAAAATAGGAAATAAATATTATAAATCATTAAAAAGGGAAATAAATGGCTAATAAGAGCCAAAGCGTTGCTGTGATGCAAAGTCGTACAGTAATACATAAATAATAATGATTTTGTCTCCCGAACTCTGTGCTCCCAAAATTAGGCGTGTGCATGTTAACGGTGAAATCACCCACAGTTCTCATGGTGGAAGATTTAGATTATTTTTTATGGTACATACACAGGAACATTTTCTAATATTAGAGAAACATGCATACACAAATCGGCGACAATGTTGAGACTGACCTTGTTGAATCGTGCGTATTTATGCATCCGATTTCGCGACTTTGAAGTCATTCTGGTTCCAATGCGACTAAAGATATCGTGCTTTTTTATCAACCTGACATTGTAGATGAAACAAGAGCAGTTTGGCGGATGGTTGGGTTTTATCTCACAATCTTATGACTCTTAAGTTATATTTTCTCTTATTAATACATCGACTTACATTGCTATTATTTTGAATGCGAAAATATTGGAAACTATATGCTTTTTTGATATTTATTGCTTCTGAAATGTGTCATTAATATTCTAACATTCAAACTATACTGTGCTATTTATGAGAATTGCTAAAAATAACTTGTAATTTAAACATCAGAAAAGACTAAAAAACATTTTTAAAATGTCTGAAAGACGTTCGAAAGAATAGAATTTTTTCCAGATGTTTATTCCGCAAAGCACGCTGTTTTATTTGTTTGTTTTTATTCCATTCAAGGTGTGTACAAGTCTTTTAAATAGCAAGTTCCAAAGTTTCCATCTATTTTTACTTCTCTATAAACTTTTTTATCTTTATTCTTTCTTGTTTAACAATAATTAAATGCATTAAATCTGTGTTTAACAGAGAATATTATTCAGAAAAAAAATTATAATATAAAATTTTAATTTTTATGCAAAATTTCTTATGTAAACTAATTTTTTATTTGCATAAAATATTTTATGTAAAATTAGTAATATATAATTTTTATATTAACTTAATAAAAATTCTATTGAAAATTAGGTTGTTATAATTAAATAATAATTCATCAAAGAAATATGGAATGTTTATCGTGACTAGATGCATATAAAACTTTTATCAAGCCACTGTAAATTTGCGGTTACACCAAGTACAGCAAAAAAATCACACACTTTCTCCCGATTACTGCACTAATCAAAGTAATACAAGAATCTCATTTAGTCCCATATGAGGCCATTGTAATATTCTGCACGTAAGATTTTCGCAAATTAAACTTTAGCAATAAAAATAAATAAAAGTTTACTTTTTATTCAATCTCAAATAAATATTTAATATAATGTTTCTTTGAAACATTATATTGAAAATTAAAGAACTGTTAAAAAGACAGTATTTAATTAAATTTCTACCAGAAATAGTAGGCTCTACGTCCTTTAAAATATTTGTAATAGAAAATATACTTTTGATACTGCATATGTTTTGGCGATCACCCATTATTTACTCGGATTATATACGGAAAGTTCGGTACACCCGCACACGTGTGTTTCGCGGTTAGTAATGGCGATTTACGATACATCTTGAATGTGTGGTCGAGGACATTGTATTGTCAAGGAGGCTCTCTTTCGTGATCTTATTAATATTCCACGCGGAGCTGACATATCGACGATTTCGTCGTCGCGTGATCTTTTCAACATGTTTGCCACGCGCATGCGATAGCTGCTCTTCCGTTCGAGTTTTGTTAATTAACTTGTCAATAATCTTCTTATAAATTTTTATGAAAAGTAAAGTAAAATTCTGATCTTGAAAAATAAAAGATTTTTTGTCATCAAAATATTTTTCAAAAATTAATTATTTTTCTATCACATTTTTTTATCACATTTATAAAATTAATTTCAACTTTTCTTCTTCTGAAAAGTTAATTTTTAAACAGTTTTTCGGAAAAATTTGAAAGAAGAAGAATAGTATAGGTATGATATATCTATAATCGCGATAACGAATTTAATTCAAGTTTTTCATAAAAAAAAGTTGTTTTTGTCTACCTACTTTTGCATTTAGCGTTAAATATGATCATTTAATTCTCGATTCAATACAATATGCGATCTTTGAATAAGTAATACTCTCAGGACCAGAAGCCCATTTAAATGCGACATATAAATTCAGATTTTTTTGCAAGATCTTGATCTATTTCATACATGCTTATTAATGAGTGAAGTGCAAAATGCTTCTATATCGTAAGATAACAACGGCAATTGACGTAAGAATTGAAAATCGACTGTACTTAGTTGCAAGAGATTATCTTACATGGAGACTAAAACTAATTTCCTGTCACGGTATCGTGACGTCAACTTGTGGTGACCGTTATGTAAACTTCTTTCGGAGTTACATAAGAACGTACGTTGCAATTTCTTTTTGTTTTAAACTCGCCGTATAACCATGATCGATAGAGCCAAACCTGCGGCATTTCGATTTAGTCGAACAGGTAGATGAGTGTCATAATCGTCTACGCAAATGATTACGTAAAAGTGGCAAGTAAAACTGTTTTTCGCGCATGATATTTGCAAGATCGTGTGATATGATTACCGAACGATCATCTTGATTTACTTATTAAACTAACATCGGTTATTACAACAACTCTTAAAAATTATGGAAACATGCGTAGTATAATTATTTAATAAACATTAAATTTTCTAGTTTGCTACTTTAGTCACTACTTTAGAATTTAGAATGTTTAATCTTAATTATAATTAATTAGAGTGTCAACTAATCACTTTTTGCATGGATGAGGTTGTTAATTAATATGCGACAACAGATACTCGAGGAATAAACAAACATAGAGAAATTGATCATGGTAATCGAAGACGCACCGCAGCCTCCCGGGTTCCTGCACCAAGGTTGCTCGCAATAACCAGCGCTGTTCGCGTTCGCGATAATCTATTTGCTCTCGACTGTCAGTCGAACGGAATTTATTTCATAAGTGGAAGAACGGTTCCTGATTACGATACCGTACCGTTATGCATACAACTTAATCGCGGTTGACACGTGTGGTTCCGAAGCGAAAAGTATTTGTTCTTAGACTTTTTTACGAGATTACGAAATTACGTGTCGTAAATATTTCCAATCAATGATAAGAAGAAAGATACGAGATCTCATCGATCTTATAATAGAAAATGTATATGAAATTGAGATAGAGACAAAGTTTGCTATTATTAATAATAATAATATAATTTTAAATGAAGTGTTGATGTAAGCTAGTGATAATACAATGTCAATAGTGATGGCAAGTTTCTCTCAGCGAGCTCACTGAGACGGGCATGCAAAGGCTCGACGAATTAGCCGATAGAGTGAACGGCGAGCGTAATGATCGCCGGCACATAAATTTAGCAAGGAGACGAGGCGAGAGACGAAATGCCGGGTGAATAATCCAAACGTGATGAATGCTGGTCAGCTTTACTTTGGAACGGATCCACGCGCGCGAGATCTCGGCGCTCTCGCGAAGACTCTGTAAGAGGAGGCTCTCGCGAGTCGACACGCAACGTCAAGCTCGCGGACGAAATTCTCTAACGCTTTTCGACATTTGACATATTCGCCCACACGCACCTGCCGACTCTCCCTCAAATCTCTAAACCATGCGTCTCGTTTCCGCTTCGTTGCGCAGCATCCGTCCCCTTCATTTTTCACGATTCTTTGGCTCCCCGTTGACGAATGCACGGTTTGCCTTCGCTTGTACGAGAATTTCGTCGGATTTTGAATATTTTTATTTCAATAATTGATAAACGTGGTTAAATCGTTCGATATCGGTTTCGAAATATCATTGTTTTATCATCTCGGTTAATTGCATTTCGACGTTGACACACGTTACATTCGTATATGCTGCTCGTTATATGAAATACTATATAGATATCACGATATCTCTCTTTATTCATTATCTTTACCGGCGTTGTGACATAATTGTGTTCGATGATTCGAAGATAAGAGATTTCGATCGCGTTGAACGACATTTAAACTGTTCTCTAACACATATAGAACTATAAGCATAGGTATATTTATCTTCTTCGATATACATGTATATGCGTGCTGGGACAGATTCTCTAATAAAATTATAACTTTGCAGCGTAAGACCCCCCCATACAAAGGGGCTTTGAACGCCATCAACCGATCGTCTGTGCGCAAATGCACCTTTAAGTATTTATAGCACGTGACGTGTGTATCTGACCGCGACGGTAGGATTTATCACGCTGCCGAAAGCTGCGTCAACTATTCCGCGAGATAAACAGACTCGTTGTTCCCACCTGATATTTCGCAGTGATGATACATGTTAAAGAGGGACAAATGGAGGGGAAGGGGGCAGCCTGCCGGAATTATTAGCTCGTCACAAATCTAATGTTACTCCGAGAAATCGCCACGCGCTGCTTTCACTTACGCGCTACATATTCAGCATGGCAAAACTGCGGAACGCCGAGGATGAATAATTCCTGTGATTTTCCGCGAGTTCATTGTGATGCTAAGAGTAGGTGTTACACGCATGCGGTGGACCGACAGACCGCACATTCTTTCATTTTCACGATGCAAAACGAAGTACGCGATGCATTCATATCAATCGATGCTATACAGAGTATACAGATATACGATTTTCTGCCTTGAACATGATTCATCGGTCATTAATATTCTTTTGTGTAGAAAAGTAATTCTCTCGCATTCTCTCTTACTTATCTTTCTTGCTGCGTTCGTGCACATGCAATCAGTTCCATAAATATTAGTTAAAGTTAACAGACTTTAACTGGTCCTCTTTTTAAAGACGGGATTGGAAAGGGACGCGCGCGAAGTCAGTTAAAGCTCCAGTTGGCTTAGTTAACGAATGTTTATGGGAACGGCCCTACGGGTCGACCGGCAGGAGGGATGATGGTTGACTATAGGTCCTCCGGAGATCGCGCGATAAATTTTCGCTCGCGGACATCACGAGGAGAGAAGGAAGGAAGGAGAAAGGGAGAGAGAGAGAGAGTCTCCACGCTAACTTACTCACTTCGCAACCCGCATTTTCCGCGACATCGGGTGGCGTGCCGGACAGAAACGGCCGTAAAACCTCTACCACTCCGGTGATTAAGGCGCGCCGGAGCGATTCCCTGGGCATCCCAGAGATATTAGCTTGTAACCCAGGGCCGATCATACTCGGCGAGGTACAAACCGCCGCGCCTTCGTCGAGCATCGCGCGACCATATTTCTTTCTCTCAACGAGCGCGAACGCGCGCGGTCCATGCTATTTAGAGTCGCTATTCGGAGGCGCCCAATATGTTGTACCAACACGAGAATTGGTCGCCATTCGGTCGGTTATTTGGGGACAGAGAGAGGCACTATCACGAATATAAACATCCAACGACCGCGATCCTTATGGTGGTACGGAGTTAGCAGGCAACTCCGCCCGGTTGCCAAGAATCTCACGTCCCTACAGCATCCGCCTTGCCGCAGTGCCAAGAGAACGCATTCTGTTTCTTCGTCTTGCTCGCTCTCCTTGGTTTCTCTCATTCTCTCTATCTTTCTCGAACCTCTTGCTATGCGTTTTGCTCGGTATCTCTCTTTCTCGCTCTTTCTTCCTCTCTCTTTCTCTGGGAGAAGTTCTATCTTAACCTGGACTAGGGCGTGCTAGTAACCATTTTTCTTCGGACACCCGTTGCTTCGTTCAATCGGTGATCCTCAGGCCAGAAAACATGGAACGAGAGATTAGTACAGCACGCAGTTGATACACCTTCTCTGTCTATTCTTCTCTCTGCCATGCCGTTTGCTCTCGCGCGGAAAATACGCGCGGTAGGGCAGGAGAGAGGTAACGACGGCTAGCGACAACGCCGTCGACGGCATGTCCATTTTCAATGATGGAATGACGTGATGCATCAACATGATATTCAAAATTGTCGCAATTCGTTTTGCCTAATGACGCTCACCCCTGCTGGCTATTTTCGTCAACTCGCTGACTGATGAATCGATGTCTTCCAACATTGCAACCGCAGCCGTAGTAAATTCTCCGCGCGCATATCTGTGAAGATATTTAGATAAAAATAACATAATTCTCAGTAAGAGATCATGTTTACAGATCACGTAAAGTTTTGCTTCGCCGAGAAGCATGTAGACAAAATTTTTCCAAGTTTCTAGACTCATATAGTGATGCAAAGTTTTGGCATAAAGTAACTCCGTTTAATTATACGTACGTTATTTGAAATAATCTAAAATTCTTATATAAATAGAAACGATCGAATAGGGTACATCGCGCCAGATTTGATCAACTTCATCGTATTGTTCGGCGAGTACAAAGGCATTATATATTCGCGCAATTTTGCCGCAAGGTCCGCAGTATCTCCTTGCAAATCTAGTTTAAGTATCTACTTTACATAATTAGAGTGGTTTGAATACCGGCGATTTTCCTTTTACAATGCACGCGCGCGACTTCGTCGCGGATATTATGGACGAGCGATTGGAGCCACTTGGAACGGTTTTGGTTTACGTGAGTAAAAGACTAGTTATTAAATTTATTATTGGTCGTCACGAATATACATTGCGGAAAAGATCGAGGTCTACTTATCGGAAATGTTCGCAAAATATCTAGATGTAGTTAAAATCGAAAAAAAAGGAATTATCTACCATTAATACAGCTTTACAATTCTATTTTCATACATATGTAATTTACATTACACTGAACTGGATATGTAATTGTATTATTAAATAAGAAAGGATTACTTTATAACTAAATATATTTTTTTGTATGATATTTTTTTATAACAAATATAGAATTAGCTTTATAGACAATCTTTAAATCTATATTACATTATAACGTATAATAGTACTGAAGCGATTATGAAGGACAAGTTTTATCGTTATCATGAAATTTAATAATATATGCTAAATAATATGCACATTAAATATTTCAATAGCAATATACTATAATTTACTTCCACGTGTTTATGGG
Source organism: Prenolepis imparis (assembly GCF_030444845.1). NCBI lineage: Eukaryota > Metazoa > Arthropoda > Insecta > Hymenoptera > Formicidae > Prenolepis > Prenolepis imparis. Next base: position 20,182,324 of record NW_028141159.1, on the reverse strand, counting down.
ACACACACGCGGTTTCCAAGTTACGCTTTAGTTCGCTCGATAGAGCTATTGCTGGTTTTTGCTTCTTCTCTACACAATGATTTTGATTAATAGTCAATAATTCACAACGTGGATGGCGATTCGCGTTGATTATGCATTCCTCGTAAGGGCATACGAGGCCAGGAATATGCGCTGTTGCAGCAATCGCGTCGTAATTGAACCATTACAAGTGTTGGGGAAAATGTAAGACTTGGGTCGCGCCGTCTCTGTGAATCGCTGATCGATGTTTTACGATCCAAAATGATCTACGATCCAATATGCCACGCTCAGTCCTATTTTGGCTGGAAGATTGCGCGATGACTGTAATCAATGTTCGCACGTTTCTACGATAATACTGTGCTTTTAATATTTTTACATATACAAAATAACAGAATCGATAGAATCAATTCATATAATTGTACTTGCACGCAAGCGCGCCTTGAAAAGAATTTTATATTCTCCAAAAGAGGAAGAAGGTATTCTTTTGAAGTCTTACGATCTCATTTTTATAAGTCCGGAAACTAGAGTGTCAAAAACACATCAATTTTATTTAACGATTTTCGCGCGCAACTTAAATTATCGCACTGATTTGAATTGCGTTAAACATAGATTATTTATCTCGACATAATTCCGAGAGTAATAAATTTGGCGAGAACTCTCTCGGTATATAATCGTCAAAAACGGCGCAATATCGCGAACGTTTTATGGTATCGTCGTTGAAAAGTTTCGTTTGAGTTAAAACTTATTTTATCGTTCGGTTGTTGCCGCGGAAATTATCACATCGATCGAAGAAAAATGCTGTGTGGACGTGTTTTGCTTTTTTTAAAGACACGATTTAACAGAACGAGACCGTGATATGGCGCGTGAAGTAAAAGTATTTATAGGCTGAAGCTTCTTGTGTGAATGGAATCTGGAGCGAAGTCGTTCGTCTGAGACGAACGATCGAACGCTCAGTATTTATCATATTGTTTTATTCATCCGTCGATTATCGTGCTCCTCGTTTTACAAGCATCAGGTAATAAACGCTGCGCGCTTAAAACGCTTAACTATGGAGGGAAAAGAAAGATCGGGGCGCGGCTGTTTTTGCAAATGAGGCAATTCGTACATAACTCGGTGAAACTACCGAAGAAATTATTGAGCACGTTATTAAACAAGGAAAAATATCAAATAATAATAATTAATCATTAAAACTAAATAAATATTTTTTTTAGAAATTTTCTTTTCATTAATCGGCTTGACAATTAGAATAAATTAATATTAAATAAAATTGTGTATAGCAGAAATTTTTATACTGTTTTGGACTACAAATGCATAATAATAAAATTCGATCTTAAATTGTAACGAAATTGTTATACAATATTTTTCTACGTTGATTTTAAAGTCTAAACTATCGTTTTAATAGAACGTTTATGCCACATAATTAATACGGCATTCAATCGACAAATGACAGAGTTATTACCAATCTGCCAATTAGATCTGAGATCTCATCTGCAGATGATGACTACTGTTTCTATTTGTTGTTTCACAATCCTTTCCCAATCATCGATCTATTCAGGTGTTCGGGTAAGATGGATTTATTGTGCCAATATCAACGATAGTGCTGTAGTCGAAATGCATGATACGATGCATTTTACACGCGCGTGATATAATCGCGTGCATATGTTAATGTTATATGTTAATGGCGTCCGTGCTCGAGTCCGAAATGCCGCTAAACAATCGCCAGCCTACGCGTCATTCTTTGAGATTTTCTGTGCGGATAGAGGCAGGAACTAGTTCTGCTGATCAGTCAAGGCCTAGATCACTGCCGTCGATGTCACGGCGATTCGTGCTTATAGATTATTAATGATACTCACGTCGACGTGAGTGACCTCGGTCGTCGCTCGGTCCTCTTAGGCAATCCTTATAATGTTGTGAACCAAAAATTATAATGATATCTTGCACGAATATAGTTGCTAATAAATAAATAACAATAAAGATAAATAATTGTAAATTTTCTGAATTTGAATTTTTATTAATTGAGCAGAAAATTTTCATAAATTAACATAGAAACATTTTCTACTTTTTTGTGTATCAATATATATTTTTAGTCTACTCTAGTGTTATTTCATTGAAAAATTTTAATCACTAATCTCGGACTTAAAATTTTTTCGATTAAAAATGTCAGAGTTAATAGTTTGGAATTGATCGGATTTTTGTGAAATAAATTATTTTGCGCACAATTTTAATAGAGTTGGATCAGAAGATTGACTTGAGAGAGAGAGAGAACTAGCTTCTCTTTACTTCGACTATACTGCTTCTCTTCGAATCTGATTAATATAATATCCATATAGTCGGCCATTGATCCTTGGGCATATCTGATACACTCTTCGTTTAAGATGTAATTCGAATCGAGCAGCGGTTTATTCTAGCGGATATATATTTCTTTCTTAATCATAACAAAAGCTTCAGAGATATAAATTCTTGATGATTAATGACGGCAAAATTGGAACAACGTCAATTGTGCTCAGTTATTACTGTAATTGTTTTATTAATGCCAATTATAATTTATGTTTATGCTATGTGCTATACATCCATTCCATACAATTTATCATATATAATAAATGATGCATTTAATTCTATTTTAATCCACATATAATAAATTAAAATATAATAGTAATATGTTGTAAATAATATGTTATAATATCTTTTTCTCCATTAATATTTCTTGACAGAAATCAGCTGATAACTGTCAAAAATATTAATCGTGTCTAAAGTATTATAACATATTATTTATAACATATTATTTTAATTTTTATAACATATATATATATATTATTATTTTAAAAATTGATTAGCAAATTAACGCTTTAATCAGCTGATTTCTGTCAAAAAATATTAATAAAGCGAAAATTTGCTAATTAAATATTGTAGCTTACATATTTATATTTATATTGTGTATGTTATAATGCGAAATAATAAGATTATTCTAATATATGTATATATTTTATTTGTTACAGGTAGCATTGCGATACACAGTGCGATTTACGCGTCGTGTCGAGAGTGCCGTGTAAAGTGTCGCGCGTCCGGAATGCCGTGTAAAGTTTCGCGTGTCGGGAGTGCCGCGTAAAGTCTCGGACAATCGTAATTATTTGTGTTTTCGCGAGTGTCGTCAGTGCTACGAAGGACCAAGAGAGGAGGAGGAGGCCCGGGGAGGCATCGGGCGACATCGGGGCAACTATGAGGTATGAAAAATTACAACATTTTTTCTAAACTGCATTGTTTGAGATATTCAACACCCACATATATGTTTATGTATATATAATTTGATTATTTTGTTTTCAGATCAATGTGTGCTGTGTACTACAACTCCAGCTATTGCACGTATCGGTGAGTGAGAAATTGTTTATTTTATATTTTATATAACATTTCTATAGCGGTAATGGGGGTGTAATATAACATGCCTTTTTAGAGAGGGAGGATTAATAAATAATATTAATAATACATTTTTAAAAAATAAAATAAGATCTTATATTTTATTAATAAATAAATAATTAATAATATTTATTATATAAATTATAAGAATAGAGTAAAAAAAATAAAATTTTTATAATAATTAAAATAAAAAAAACGTCAATTATAGCTACAAGAGCAATAATATGTACGTAATAATTAAATATCAATATCATCAAATATTAATTAATATCAAGAATATATATATATATAAATTTTATATGTATATATATTAGATTAATATGTTAACTATTATATTATGATATTAATTTGTTATATATTAATATTTTGTTATATATTTATTATATAAATATTAAATTGTCTATCTATTTTGTCATCTATTTTATGGAACGTCAACAATTAGATTAAATATATTATACAAGCTTCAAACTTCAAACTGCTGATAAATAAGAAAGCTTACAGTAAATTTATTTGAGTGACGAGACTTTTGCAAAATTGTCTCCGCTAAGATATTTGCAATAGATTATTTATATTATACGAGACAGAAAAATTTGTTCCACGTATGAATAATCGTACACAAGAATACATCTACGTCTAGTAAACTAACGGCTATATCGAGCATATCGATGGTCTTGGTTGGCTTGGTTGGCTTGGTTGGCTTGGTTGGTCACCTACATTCAGTATCTTAATCTTCGTTCGCGGGACACGATTAAGCTAACCATGATCGAAGTGTTTTTGTTTGTTGCAACGAGACGCAACGTCGGCTAATTCTATCTGATGGCCTCTTTGTGTCGTTCCCTTTTAAGATAACGTCGACAATATTTTTCCTATTCCGCTTTTATTTGATTATGTATATCGATGAAAATATAATATATTGATTTTGTGTTCTATCACTATAATTATTCAGTAACTGAAACATAATTGCATGGAATGCGGAAACGCATTGGAAAAGTTGTCTCGGATCCATTACGTGATTCACATGTTTATGTGTGTGCGTTTGGAATGCATATATTATCGCGTAAATTAATTCTACATATATATTCTAATTCTAGTATATATCACATATTTATAGATATGACATAATATATGTCATATACTTTTCTAAAACGAAATTAAAATTAACATAAGAAACATGATAGCTTTGGAATGTCATAACATAATTAGGTTTCACACATTTTATCGCATTAGCGCACAAAAAAAAACAGAAATTACAAGAAACTTTTATCTTAGAATACTTTGGCACAAAATGAAATATATCATCTTTCTACGTTATTATATTCATTAAATATACAATTAATTTTAATTTATATTTTATTTATTGAATATACTAGGGATTTGTTTTTTACCTTCTCTCTCGAAAGGTTCTTTAAATATACCTATTTGCAAATCTACGATTCAGGGATTAACGGGAACAAAGATAGCACCGGATGTGGGAGATGACATGTAGTACCATAACGTGTACTCATTTAGATAGATCATGGCTATCATGAGATATCTAAATGGCGGTCGTGAAAAAGCGACGCGCATCGCGCGCCGTGCAACATCGCTCGTAAATTAACGCGGACGAGCGAAACGCCGTTAACGCAAGGTTTACCGTCAACGGCGTGAAATATTCTCGGTAAGTTGCGGTATAATTTACGCCGGTAATTGCGGGATAAGGCGAGGCGAGCTATGCTCGTACCGCGAGGGACACGTAAAGCGCCGGCTTTTTCCGTCTCGATGAAAACTTTAGTATGTTGTTGCGAATGTTGTCATTGTGTTCTAGAAATTTTCCGCGAAGCCGAGAGCAATTACGGCAATATGTAGAGTTAAACTTCTTCGTTGAGGATCTGGTGCTGATTTAAGAGCACGCTAGTTCAGGATATACTAAGTAAGAGAAACTTCTCCCAGAACTGTTTTATGATTTCTCTGGACGTTGTTAAATGATAAAACTTATAATTGAGTGGGAACAAGCACAAATTTGCGTGAGAGAAATAAATTTTTAATTTAATTCAATTTTAACATCTATCCGATTCAAAATTTTTCTTCTACTTTCGACCTCAATATTCAAGCTAACATTTACTTTGATACTTAAAGAAGTCAGATCGCTTCATTTTGAAACTATTTAATCTTTAGTTTTACCGAAAGTTTCTTTAAGTGGGAAATTATTCGTTTGTCTATTTGAGCTATATATATATATCAAGTAAGAACTCAATATAATATAATTCTCATATAAATAAAACCTGTCAAAAATTTCCAGAATTTATAAACGTGAAAAAATAGAAATTAAAAATAGGAGCAAAATTTTGACTCGGTTAAAGTCAACAAAACGCGATATTTTATTTTCTACAGTTAATTTAATTCATAGTTAATTTAATTTCCATATTCCCTAATCTATCAATCCAGTAAAGAGTTTAATTATTGTTTTAAAATTATTTACATTTACTGATCAGCATTACGAATGTACATTGAATATTTTAATTTCCGTTTGTCTCTTATCTAACGGTATTGTTACGTCGATTGGAATAACGATTACATTAGCTTTCACTCCTTCCGAAGTAGTTACATGAACGAGATAGACCACTAATCTCTGTAATGTCACGAAGTTCAACTAGCTTGCAATGAGCGATTATGCAAACATTCACACCTTTCACATTTTTAAATAACACAATCAGAGATTTTTCAAAAAAATAGTATTTCTTCTTTTTTTGGAAAGATCCGACTTTTTGAACAAGTCTTTATAATTCTTTATAAGATTATATTGTATATATATATAATTATTTTTTATATAAAATTATTATATAAATCTTTCTTTCTCATAATTTTAAAATTCTTTTTAGTTGTAAAATTTTCATTTAAATAATTTTTCTACGTAAAATTTTTTTCATATAATAGAGTATTGTTTAAAATGAAAGCGAACATTGCGCAGTCTCTTTCGTTACCGGACTGCAACGACAATATAATCGATCGAGTCGACAATGGAGAAAGTTGCATGGATAAAATAACCGAGTGTAAACTAAGCATTGCCTACAATGAGAGAATTCGTTCGCGCTGGTTGTTTTTTTTTTTTAAGACGTTCCTAAAATGAGTTTATGACAAAGTAAGCCACTCTAATAGTCGGTTTCACTTGACATCCTGTTTTAGCATTAACTTAAACCTGAGTTCAAGTATAATTCCTTATTTCTTTCCAGAATTAGAAATTTGGCTATTATGCTGACACATAGTTGCGACATATTTAATTGGTTTATTTTTTAACAAATCTTTTTAAAATTATCATTTTAAATAATATATAATGTTGCTTGTTAAATGAATTATGACACAATTATATGTATGTACAATGTGCATATATGTAATAATTAGAGAAAAATTTCATACAGAATTTGTTTTGTATTGCGATTTTATAATTATGATCTTAATTACGATGGCACTCATTATTGGATTATAATTTACAATATGGACGAATAAAAATGAAACAGCGAATTAAAATCTGAAGGGAATTGGACTCGCTTGACAATCGATGGAAGGTCGTCGACCGTCCATGATATCGCATGATCACATTCTAACCAGAAATGTAATATATATTATATCGCATGTATATAAATCGACAGAGAGGCATAAAACATGAACCATAAAGTAGCCAGCGTCATGTTACAATTATGTATATATACGAAAATTATTAGCTAATATATAAATGCATTTTATTATGACGTTGTGAAAATTAAAACATGAGAAAAATATTGATTTATGAAAAGAAGTTTATATAATTTTAATTATATATGTACAAATGTCAAGCTGTCTTTTTTTTCTTCTTTTATGAAGGAGTTATAATAAATTCATACAAGTCTCTAATTTATTTTCGTATTCTGGTAGTAAAAGGCTGAAATAACATCTCGGAGAGATACAGAAAGTTACCTGACAATATAACAATAATCCTTTTGAGTTTTGTTTATTAGATAATTGCACATGCTTGTAGTCTCCACGTAATATACAAACGCAACATAACCGTATGTTGATCTTCTAATTAAGAGAAAGTTAAGGAAGCTAATTGGCCATTTGGTTGTATAAAACTGCCGACAGTCGCTCTACACACATTCGTTGAAATTAAACTGACAGACACATTGCGGCAATAGCGTCGCGCGTTTCTTCTTCTCGCGGTTCATGAACTAATCATGACTATTTCTAACTGTGTAACTGGAAATGATGACCAAATACAACAGTCATTATTCGGTAATAATTGTCGCATTATTTTTCGTTTTTTAATTTATTCTAAATTTTCATTTATTACAAATTTATAGAGTTTACAAAAAAGATGGTTGATATATAAAATATATCTTAGTTTTCTCTGTATTGACAATAGAAATTAAAAGGCATATCTCGGACACATTTACATTGAGATTTACGAACGTTGCATCGCGTGCAGTTTGTCCCGCGGTAACGATAAATCGTGAATCTGAACGCATTGCGAATTTGTCATTCGCGTATTACATTAAAACGTCAACCGGGGCGAGCAAACTGAAGCTGGTTAGCCGCGAGATCGATTTTGGATAACGTCCTAAGGTATACGAGAGAGTAGCGCGAGATGCAACCGGCGCGACTATCTGCAAGTCCGGACGCCTGACATCCGGACGTTAATGGATTAACTTGGCAGAAGCGATTGCGCCACGATAGAATCACCGCGGGACATTACCAGCTGCATTCAATGTTACATCTATCGCTATTCTGTTAGTCCGACACGCGGGCACCTCGCGGATACCAACCACTCTTGGAGATTGATAAATGCGTAACGCGCGCGCGTAAGATCATAAAGCGCCGATTTATGGTTTCGCACCGTCGCCATCCGCCGTCGCGACGATTCTATTTATAATTGCGCGGAAACCGAAGAAACTCTCTCTCCTTCTCTCTCTTTCTATTTCTCTTTCTCTCTTGAGTGGACCATGCTGCTAAGGTGGACTATCGTTTCTCGATCCACAGAGGAGCTACGAGTTCCTTGGCTTGTCAAGTAACCTGATAAATGTCCAGAGTTTCTAATAAGAATACGCATCACGTATTATTTACGTGTAAATGAGTAATGAGAATAATTGTAACGTTGGAATATTTTTTATTTTATTATTTTTTATTACATGAATCTAATTATATTGAAATAAAGTCCGATAAGCGACTAAAATTTTTGACTCTTCTTTTTTTTACTAACATGTAATATTTTTTTTATTATTAAAAACCTATAGGAGAAAAGAGCATATAGTGAAAGACAATTTTAATTTTTGATTATTGTAAATATTAAAAATAAGAGAGAAACATATATTTTCAATATATTCTAAACTAAGAAGAAAGAGAAATCAATCATTTTTATAATTAATCGTTATACTTTTATTTTTTATTTTATCCGCAATGAAGCTCGTTAAGTCCAATGCACTCTTGATGGCTTTAAGCATCCGGCTTCGCGGTAAAATTTAGAAGCTGTCCGTAACAGCGAACCGTAAATTTATAGACTCTCGATATTTTGACAAATAAATATAAAAGAAGACAAGCATGTGCTTTAACAGAGAAGAGATAAATTCTGATTTTCTCTCTAAGTAAAGTCAAAGATGCCTCGCGATTTACTGTCTAGGTTCTAGGTTTCCATAATGATAGAGATAATAGCGAAATCGTTAAGTCCAATGCACTCTTGATGGCTTTAAGCATCCGGCTTCGCGGTAAAATTTAGAAGCTGTCCGTAACAGCGAACCGTAAATTTATAGAGGCGCACCCTTCAGCTTTTCGCTTGAAAGCCATTTGTAGCGCCTGATTGCGTCTCGGTTACGATGCTCGTTGCAAAAAAAAGTCTCATTGCGAACCTTTCCATTCTTACGCGCAGACCAGTCTCGCGATTTCCGAATGCGATTGATATTGTGTTCAGCACGGGACAATGCGAGAGACACCCTGGGAACAACAAAAGACAATACGCTGTAAAGCATCTGATATTACACTATAAAAGGGACACGCGTTCGTTTTCTTATACACGTACTTATGCTCGTTCGAAATGTCGCGTCGTTAAAATCGCTAAACGACGTATTCTTTCAGGATTGCTGAATTCGTTTTCGCAAGAGCTTCGCTCTTGTACGATGCGTTTGCGCGGGGGTCTCGAAAAATATGAAACTTGATTATAAAAATGTGGGGACACCAAGTAAAAGACACGAGTGTATGTGGCATACATTTTATCAAACGTGAAACATCATATACCGTAAATCTTTGCAAGACGCGATCGTTACTTTAGCAGGGCGCGGTCGGACTCAAACTCGTTTTGCTCGTACGCATCTCTTTTGATTCTTCAACGTCGCGCCGCTTCTCGTATTTCTGTCTCGTATGGTCACATCTATAAGTACCAGAGTCAGCCTAGCTTTTTGCATCGATGATCAGCAGTCAGGAAATACAGTGGTCCAGTTGCGATTTCGTGCCAATGGTTGAATGTGATTGGCTGGATCAGTATGCGTCGATCATCGGATTCAATTTGCTACCTGAGCTCCGTGCAACAGTTTAATTTCCCGAACGGAAAACGCCAATTATGGAGATCACTGAACCCAATTTGTCTTGAAATTGCCCTTAGACAGCTGTTCGTATAATAACGTTGATCCTTATACTCCAGCAATTCCGTTTCCATCGAAGGAAAATATTTGGTAGTAAAAAAAAATACAGACAAATCTGCAATTTTACTTTACGATCACTAAAGAATTTGACTTATTCCGCTGTCAATGGATTTCTTAATTATATCGCGATCGCGCTGCTGATTGAAACAAATCAGCAGTTATGCATTAAAAAAAATTTCTTTTTGCCTTATTACGAAATTATAGTCATTGCCAGATTCATTTTCAAGCCTGCAGCGTGGGAAGTAAATGAGAGAAAGTGGACACAGTTATAGACCAACTTTAAAAACCAGTTTTTTGATGTTTTTAGAATAATATAATAGATAATATTTCGCTCTAACACACTATATCGAAAGTAGTTACTGGTTTCCAGTTTATTTCGGAGATACGTTCTACGAATAATATATTAGATTTTCTGCCTTCATATCTCTTTTGACCGGTGCAGAAAAAAATGTGCAATGTAGAAAAACTCTAAAAATAGCAATCGCAATTCTATATCACGCTCAATCTCTCAACGTCAAAATATTTCCCGGTGAAATATCGACTAATATAGCCTCGTTTCAACCAACAACAGCGTCATTTCCGGGAGTATACCGCGCGCGGAGAGAGCTAACAATCAATCGTCCGATCCATTCAGGCGCTATTTTTCGCGAGGTCGTTAGAACCCAATGAAATTCAATTCGCGCTCCGTCATTCCGGTGTATCATTTCTGGATCCGCGTTACGCAAGTACCTTTCACTAGCGCACTAACTGTCACCTTCCTCCGCGGCGAGCCACATTGTCCGCGTCCAGGCGACGCTGCGGAGCGTCGCGACGCATCACGTCGTGCTGCCATACGTGCTGCACGGCATGCATGCGGACCGATGGTATTCTCGATGCGATGCGCGGCCCCTCTATTTTCGTCGGGCACTGGAATCCGCGTCGAATTCTATCATCCGCGTCCCTAAACGTCCGCCTGGCTCGCGCATGAATATATGATGAAAGTGCGATGAAATTAAGAAAGTCTCTCTCTCTTCAAGTCCAAGCATCGAGCCAGGACGATGATTTTTCATTTCCTTTATCGAATAATTGTAGCAACTTTCGCGTGTATCCTTTACGTAAGAGAAGAAGAAAATAAAGAAGACAAATTATCTTTAGCAAGTCGAGATGAACAAAAGATGAGAAGAGTAATTAATAAAAATTATTGATAAAATATGCAAATTATCAATACATTTTTCCAGAAATTATAAAATTCTTCATTTCTTTCATTTATGATGTAAAAATCTGGACGATATATTATATTGGAAATAAATCTGTAATAATGCCAAAAAAATGTTAGGATTATGTGTTTCCAGATTTAACGAAGTAGACCGAAGTAGAAGCTGATAATTGTCAAGTATGTTCTACAACACGAGATAACGAGACATGCGGTTATAATGAATATTTTTAGAGTAATTTATATCGATTCTCTGAGGAAAGCAGAAGCAAGTTTCTGTCATCTATCTCTTCCCCCTTTTGATCTCTCCCACCGATGATTCACATCCTTCATCTTTATGCGCATATTGTGCTTCGTTGCATCTTCACGAGAGTACTCAAGTACTTCGCGTTACGCATCTCATGATTGCATAATGTACAGTGTACCGTTATTACCCATAAACGCAGCTGGTAGCCGGCCAATCTCTTATAATAAATCACTTTCCTCAACAACACGATTAGCTCCGGCCAGCTGAGAAGAAAAATGCATATTTTAAAGAGGATAAAAAGAGAAGGAGTTCTACCCCGCTTATTCCACAATGAAAGTTCATTCTACAATTAGAAGTTCGGTTATTTAACGTTAGTTTTGATGGGGTCTCATTAAGATTCATTAATCATTAGATACAACAAGTTACTAACGATTTGAAAGAAACCTACCAATTAATTTCAAATTAGTAAGAATTAATCTTGGGAATCGAGACGATAATAAATTAAACACTGGTGTGGATTGTCTCACTAAGGCGAGATAAGCTATTAAGCGATTTACAAGAATATCGATCATTTGTATTCTATGCGCTATACTTTGTTCCGGAGATTTTCTCTTCCTCAAATATACGGCATGTGAGGAGGTGCCGCGAGAAATAAAGTAGTAACGCGTTAACTCTCGTTGGCGATAACGCTAAACACTGAGAGATGACAAGGATTAATACCGGCATTTGAGAAACGGATAGTTCGGACTAATGTGTCATGGCCTTATTAAGGGGAATAACTTAGGCGTGTCGTATCTTCTGTTGAAACGCCGGACAGAGACGACTGTCACGAATTCATCGTCTTCGTATCCGATGAAAGCCGCGCGGGTTCTTCTTCGTGAAATTAACATCTTCATTAATATTACACGATTGCCATAAAATTATGCGTAGAACTTGCTGACTCCACGAAACCGTGATACACGTATATAGGACCGTGATTTAATGGCTGGCTAAATGAGTTTTAGCTGCGCTACTTAATTGTGGCCATAAAAAATCGAATTTAAGGGCGTGACCCACCCCGTAACTGTCGCCGACAACTAACAAATCGCCGTAACTGAACTAAGCGATGGATTAAGTGCGGCTATTATCGAGTAATTTAAACGCCGCAGTCGTAGAAATGCGCGATATAGTGCACTAAACATTTCGCTGTACGATGACACGTGCACGACCTCTATTTATTGTATCTTATTTTAGTATATATGTTCCTCCCTTATTTTAAAAATATTTAAAGTTTAAATCGAATATTATTCGGCTCGTCCTGATCCCGAAATTTTTCTTTGCGAAACTTCTTAAATTTAATGTGAAGAAAATCGAATATATCGAGAATCAAACAGGGCGATCAAATTTTGCTACAAGTATTTAAAATATTTAAAAAAATATTACAATTGCACAAAATTATTTATAAAAAAAAGAAACTGTCTAGAAGAATCTTCTGAGAAACACAAGTGTGTGCGATTTTCGAAACTTATATAATAAAAATGAATATATGAAAATAAAGCGATATATTCGTAATTCAAAAATATTAGAGACAAAAATTATCGATGTATTAGTGCACCAATGATAATCTAGCATTCCACGCTTACTCGCGCCAGATGGTGAAAGTACTGCAGCAACCTTTAAACACTTTGCCCGCCAGCGTCTTTTCCGTTTACGTACTTAAGAGGAGACCTGGGAACGGTCACGGAAAAGTGTGATTGACCCTTCTAGCCTGAACTACCACAAGGGTCGTAATGAAATTACTCTCCTGATCAATTTCGCCACTCTACTGTAATTAATCCGCAAAACTTTTCTACGTTACTATCTCACGATGCGTTTTAGTAGCATATAAATGCGATTTCTATATCATTTTTTCTATTGGATGAGTGAGAGGTTCCCCTAATTTTTCCCTAGATTAATTGGAGGAGGAATATAATGTCACAAGGCGAGGAGGAAGTAAGAGGGGGACTTGTGATTAGTTTTAAAGATAGGTGAATGGGTGAGAGAGCATCCATTTGCTTATATAAGTAATTAGTCACACTTTCATGTCGGATGTTGACCTCGACCTCAACGATGATAACGATCAATTGATACATACATTTGATTATACTTTAATGCGTTCAAGGACGCTGACAATACTCTATTTACTTTCTTTCTATATAATTTTAGAGAATAATATTTATCTAGAGCTGTGTATAGAGAGAATATATTTCAGTCACATATAAAAAATGATCTACGCATTGCACATGATGCAATCTGTAGATTTTCTATGTATATTATCATTTATCTAATACATATCTCAATATGCATGCTATGACAATAAACATTATTTTCTTTACGGTACAATAAGGATGCAAAATTTCTTTGAAGAAATTTTATTATCTTATTTCTTGATAGAAGGATTATATAGCGAGAGATTTGCGCGGAATGAGTTTAAAAGCATTGCCGCTGAAACAATGCCGCGATCTGTTCTTTAGGAGGTACCGTTAAGTCGCTAAGAGAAGCTCGTTCGCGTCTCATTCGACTCGGCGTGAGAAGAAAAGTAGAAAAGAAACTATACTAATATCAAGAATCTAGATGCGAAGATAGATCGATATCTTAAAACTGATATGCACCTGAATAAAAACACTTTAGCAATTATAATTTGATAATATTAAATGTAAAAGAAGAATAGAGCTAATGACGCTATAAATCATTCACACGTGATGTATAATGAGAGATTTTTTAGCCATTTCTAAATTTTCAAAAATCATTAAAATAAATTTCGAGTACATAATTAGGAAAGACTTTCTAATTAGTTTTGTCTTGTGAATTATAAGCTCGTTACATTTTACAATCAAAGATAGAGCAATCGGTTGTTGAAAATAAGCAGAGATTTCCAGATTTTTTCTATTTATAAATCAATAAAAAAAAAAATGAAATTGAATTACAGAATCATAGCGCGTATTTATCCCTGTTAAATTTAAATTGTCAATAATAATAATCGAACAGTCGAGAATTTTAAATACTCGGAATAATCGAAAATCCGAGAGATGCACTTTTTTCATAATTATAATATAAACAAAGAGATCATACATTTTCTCGCCGTAAACTTTTGCGTAAAATTAATAAAGTTTTTTCTCGCAAGGCTTCTCAGCGTTAACAGAAAGAGAGAAACAACGATATACGTATACATTTATAACGCCATAACGTCAGAGTTGCGCGGTGCCAGTCTAGAGATTAAATCGCTGCGAGATTTTTTACAAGGATGCAATTCACGTGGGTTTAAGTAAGTGGGTAAGTGAGAGCAGAGAGAACGCGGTGCGCGGCCAGAGTCGGTGTCGGGGATGATTAGGGTGGCGGGCGCCATGCAAAGTACGCATCGTCCGGCAATGCGTCGGTCGGCTGTGCTCTGTGACGGCCGCTGCGAGAGTACGCATGCCATCGAGACTTACGTCGTCGGATGCAAATAATACATAAGTGTGTACGGCGGTGGGAGCGAGAGCCTTTACAGAAGTCGAGCTAATGACCGAAAGAGTATGGGGCCGCGTCCTCGAGTTTTCCATGACGTGAGAAAAGAGATCGTTGCGAGAGTCGCCTGGCGACTCTATTATAATATTTAGTATATACATATATGCGAACGCGTACCTTTTATTAATTGAACTTTACAATTGGCCCGCGATTATCTTGGCATTAGGTATTTTATCGTTAAAGTTAAATGTTGCGTTTTATAATTTATATAAGAAATCGTCCACCTCTTGTTCACAGACGAAGAGTCAGTTTTTTTCGCTCAGCGAAAATGATCACGGCTCTATTTTTAATATTAAATGTCTGGGTGGTTAATAGTCTTCAATTCCTGTAAGAGAAAGTTTATGTTGAACGTTTATAAAAATTCATATTTAACGAGATTCAGTTATTTCTTTATATCTTTGAGATTTTATTCGTTTTACAGCTTTCTAATATTTATTTACAGTTTTAAATATTTTTAATAACTCTGTAATTATTGATACTTCGATTGAAGCAGTGATACTTTGTCTTAAAAGCGAGAATATCGTAAATTAGTCACATATTAAAATTTGTTCAAATTATTTCTATATTCCATATTCGGCTTTTGTCATAATACGAGAATATTTGCGAGAGACCAGACTCCGGATGCCATTATTGCCTTTGAGCGAGATTTGAATGCGGTATTGCAGGTTTGAAAAAACATAATTGGGATCGTTGCATTTCATTTTTATCGTCTTACGTGCCGACATCGGCGCCCGACTAATTATCCGCAATGGCAGATAGTTTCGCTGCATTTCGCACCGGCGCAGCGTAATTAATTTCCGTCCGCTTGCTTGTTTATGCGAGTCTCCGCTTTGGTGTCGCTGACCGCGCGAATGCCGAAGCGCGAGTCGAGCGTTGCCGTTTTTAATTAATAATTATAAGCCATACTGATAGGAGAACGTCGATATCAAGGATTTCACGCATTCCGTTCTGAAATGATTTAACACTCCGATTTCCTCACTCGACCTTTACTCGACTCAGATTTATGTCACGCCGTTTTGCAGTTCAGCGATACGTAACAACTTTTATCCCAAAATAATTTTTATTCGGACATGTATATATGCAGGAAATAAAATTATATATACATATATGAGATAAAAAACTATATATTAAAGAAAAATGATAATAAAAAGTTGTAAAAAGCGATCGCGCGCACTTTACAATTATTTTTAGAATAAAATTGATAAAATAATTTAAGCAGTTAACTGTCAGAATGCTTCTGTCCTTATTTTATGTGTCACGTAATAATAGGAATTTGGTGTGTCCTTGTGCACTAGTATTCGTTCACGGATGTGCGTGGCACATCGCGAGGTTTTTGCCGCATCCGAGTCGATGACCGTGTAGCCGCGACATGTTGCTCATTGCCGGGAAGCCGACCGCAGAAACGGTTTTGTAATTGGCAGGTATGGCGATGTGACACCGCGACGCGATGCCACACGATACACTCGACTCAGATGCATCCCTCACGAATACGTGGCACATTCCGGTGGCTTGCGTCTTCGATCTCTTTAAGAGTGCAAGAGTCTGGACCTAAAAAGGTCGCTTCGCATCTTGTCACGATGAATAAAGCACAAGCGAGATTCCATATAACTGTATGCACGTGATAAAAATTATTAGAAAATCTTGATGGACATTTATTTTTGCTCCTTGTCATTTACTTATCGAAAAAAATTTAATGAAAATTATTAATTACATATATTATTTTGATTAATGAAGTATTCTCCCTCTTTCTTTCTTTCTCTTATTATTTTTAATGCTATAGTTACTATATAGAGAATTTATAGAGAGACAAAGAGAGATATAAAAATCGGATAAAAAATATTGAAAGTTCTGAGAACAGAGCAAGAAATGCAAATGGTCCATTGGACTTTGGGGAGACTGTGTAAGGTTAATAATTTGCAAACAACGAAAGAAAGAAGAGCTAGGGGTGCACAAATCGGTGCCATGTATTTCGCAGCTGTTGCGTTATTTAATATGTCGACAAGAGAGAGAAAGCACCCGTGTCAAACGATGCTTTTTTACTTCCTCTCTGTGTCCCGTTTCTCTTTGTTTTCACTTCTTCCAAAGCTTTTCGCTGTTCAGTCGCATCTGTACGCTCGCACGCGATGTCGGAGTAAATTTCGTCGGTTTTTTGGGTGGATTTTATTTCGCAGACAATATTGGGTGATCCAAAATTTTCATTCTTTTTCACATTTTGCACTGGTGATTTATCGCTTCTATTTCTTTTTTTCCTACGAAGAATTAATTAAAAAAATAATTGCTTAACAAAAACACAAAATTGATTTCTCTCTTAAACATAATGATTATTACCGATAATATTATCGTGTACTTCTAACAGATATATCACCGTGGTCTAATTATTGGCGACTTATTATTATATACTTTCACAAAGTGAGTATATAATTATTACATGTATTACGAGTTATCGGTGATAGTATTATTATGTCTATTTGTCATCGATGTCCCGTCATTTATGTCGACTATCCGTAATGAACGTAATTCATATAATACATAATAGAATATAATAGGTGAACACGCGTTACTGCGGTCTTATCACACTATTGCTGTGGTCTTGAACGATTTTTTGTAAGGTAGTCGAGATGATCGACATCGTCAATCGATAATCACCGTGGCCGGTCTTATTAGAATGCGCTTCCGATTCGTATTTATAAATCAACGCTGTATATTCTTGCGAGAAATTGATGGATATTACGCGAGTGCATATACATAAATGATTGGATAGATAATTTATTATCTCAGGGGGTTTCCTTTTATACATATTACCTCATATACATTTTATGCGGCATAAGATATATTACGTCAATAATGAAATTCCGAAATGTAGAAAATTTGTCTGCATAATTAAGCGAGAAGTAAGGTGAGAGCTACAAGATGTATATAATGACAAAAATAAATTAAGATATTTATATAATTATATAATTATTCAAGATGTGATGTTGAGAGTATTACAAGAAAAATGATTTCTCATTACATATTCTTAAAATTATGTATTCTTATCTTAATAATTTTTTCGAAGATACGGTGATTGAATAATATATCGATAGCTTGTGTCAACTGTGATATTTCTCACATTTCAGATATAATGCGTATTGTAGAATATTTATGATTATACATGATATTAGGTGCGTGCATTAAAGATTATTACGCAATATCGGGGTTTACGATAAAAGAAACACCCTACAATCAGCTTTCACTTTACATACCGCTACCGATGATCGCATTGAAGCGTAAATACATATATTATATAGTCGCGTTTTACTGAACATTCTTGGATTTCTCCACGTGGCACTCTATTTTCTTATCGCAAAGACTGGAATATCCGGAGGATCTCTTACACACTGTAAGGATTCGAACCAGCGCCAATTACCGCCTCGCACGTAAATCTTCTTCCCGTGGACCGAATGCAGCCTTTGCTCGCGTGACTGAAATCCGAAAGAATTTTTATACCCTATAATTGTGGGAAGGAGAAGATCCGTGGCGCGGGCGGCTCTTTCGCATCGATTTCGCGCCGGAGATCGTCTGATGGCCGTCTTTAACTCTTTGCGAATCTTGCCGGCCAATTTCGTAGATTGGCGAGCGATCTGTTCGAAACTTTATTAACGTTTTCAAGACCTTTCCATTGTTGGGGGCCACAGACAGACCTTTTATCAATTTTTTCCATCTCTATATATTATAAGAATTTAATACGGTAAATTAATATGATGAATTGAATAAAAAAGAAATTACTTATAAGCAGACATAACATATATTTTTATTTATTTATTATTTTTTTAAATATATTGTCTTTTTCTGAATAAAATAGATGTGACACAATTGGCGGCATACATTACTGACAATCGAATCATGTTTTAAGTAAAAATTACTTTCAAAAATCCAGATACAGAATCAAGATATAGAGAACCTCAAGAGCTTGCTTGAATAAGGATGGATCTCTTATATACGAATTCCTTAATTTCTAAAATAGTCGCTCGATTAATATTCTCGCTATTCATGTTTATTATTTGAAAAGGCAATGTGACGTTTCACTCCTTTCTTACATTCCACGCTATAAGATAGATACTCACCCGGAGCAATTCTCGGGAAGGCCTTCGGAAGGTTGTGATCTTGTTGTTTGCTTTGTGTTGCATGCGTGCAAAATATTCTTCTATTGCCAAGAGCTGTAGCAATCTATGCTATGCGTCACACTATACGTATAGATTGTATGTTCATTGTAAATTCCTTCAGTTTCCTCTGCCTTCCGGCCGGTGTCCCGGCATTCCGTTACTGCATCTCGGAAAACTCCCTTTGTCACGTATATCAAATAGAGATGCTTATTGACACGATAATAATCTGGGATTTAATTTTAATATTAGAAAAATATTTTAAAAATTTATTAAAATTATTTGCGAGTAATACGATGTCTTCATAAACATTTGCGTTAGCAACGAATCGCAATATTAATTATTGTTATTACATATTATTCATATACATAAATTTTTATGGATAGCATTTCACTGAAGAGCAATTTTCCTTTTCATATTTTTTAATGTGTTTCTGCAAGAAGCTTATAATAATCTCCGATTAAAGGAGCTTCTTTAATATCTATAGGTAATTTTTGTTTCGGACATGACTCGATAACTCAGCAATGTATGTACCAATTGCGTCACATCCCTTTGCCTTGCCTACCTACCCGCATCGTGTTGTAGCGATGTATTTGTCTGTCTTTTTTTCTTTTTTTTTTATTCCGGGACATTTATTTCGTCTCGATATTTCGTGGACGATCGCATAACGCATATCCGCCCACGTCGTGGCGTAATTGTATTGTAGCCGAAGAAATCTTAGCAGCTTAAGGCGGAAGAAAAGTCAGTTCTAAAAGGCGGTCTGTCTCGGGCGAAGTATCGAGGCCCCTTAACGGGACCTCACCATTGGCCATCCGCCATAAATTACACATTATATCGCGTAAGAGCCAACCCACGTGCCGGTAGATCGTAGAGTGCTCGCGAGATGCATTTTTCTTGGCTGTTCGCATGATTTACGGCTGACTGTAACCATCTGAGAGTCGGAAGTCGGATATCGTTGCGTATCAATGTTGTTTGTACCTCTGCGCATTTTAACAGATTTCGATTGAAGAATTTACTTGTAAAAAAAAAAATTAAAAAAAAAAGGTTGTACGAACAATACCACTATTTTAGTTTTACACCATTCATCTTCCATCTTACAATTTTGCTCTTTACGGAAACATTTTTCAAATAATATATGCATCACTCCTCTCATTTAAATTAGAATGTATTATAGAAACACATGTTCTCCAAGTATTGCTTACACATAGCATTTATCTATATGATATTATGATATTATATTTTTGATCTACGACTTTATAATATCTATTTAAAAGACGATTTCTATATAGCAGGGATATGTAAAAGAGAGAAACACGTATGTATTCTCAAAGATGAGAATTAATTGTCAGTAATTCCTTATCTTTGTTTCTTCGTCTTTATCATTTATTATCGCTTCGTAAGTCATGTCCAGGGATGGTCACGTCGACTCGATGATCTTACACCAACTAATCGAATATATTTGAGTGATGTACTGCTTGTTTTAGAGCTTACAGCAGTGTGGAGTCGTTAAAAAGTTACGCCCGCGTGTTCGAAGATAAATTTCTCATCTCGCAATAATAATACGGAACAAGTGGCGCTGACCCGACATAACGGTGCCAACATCGTGGAACATGATTTGCCGGTACATCAGAATCGATGTCGTAAATTTTTCGGGCCCAGTCGCGTTTTCGACTTCGTCGGAAAATAATTTATTACGTTTGCGAGCACGATCTCCGCTGGTGGGTGGAGGATACTCCATCGGGGGTCATCGGAGTATACGTATATAATCGAAATATCCGCATCAGGATTATCGATGCACGAAACAGAAGGGATGGTTCTGAGGATATTCTTTCTTATATCGCGCACTGATCTAAGGAAAAGAGGATAGGCTTGCTTGCAATTCAACAGTATTTGCAGAACTGATGCAAAAAACAGGATACGATCTTTTAGATACACTAGAACAACACAAGCGCGCGCTACCCGCGCGCCATTCTTCGGTTTTATGTTTATTAAAAAATAATATAAAATTTGTTTAAACTCGATTAATATTTTTTCATAGAAATCAACTGATTAAAGCGTTAATTTGGTAATTAAATTTTAAAATAATATGTTAAAATATTAAAATAGTAAAATGTAAAATTGTAAATAATATGTTATAATATCTTATTCTCGATTAATATTTTTTGATGGAAATCAGCTGATAACTTTCAAAAATATTAATCCAGTTTAAAGTATTATAACATATTATTTAAAACTAATATTATTATTTTTTTTAATTTTATTTTGAACAAACTGTCAAACTGCTAATTCTCGCCATAACAGCCTCTCGATGCTACGAATATAACATACAACGCGAATCTTGACAGCCAATAAGCATCGCGGAAAAGCGACAACAATAAGCTTTGATATATGCGAGTATCGATTTTACATATCTTTTTTAGAAAAGAAAATAATTCAACCTTTTTGTCACGCAATTACTCTGCCATAAGCATAAAATATTAAATTCGAGTCAAAAATAATAAAATAATAACTCGCACTTTATATATCGTAATTTTATTATGCACAAAGTAAGAATGTAGAGAAATTAAGTAGTACGAGTCAACAATTTCTCAGTACGCCTTTTCGTCGCGCAATCATTTAATCATTAACATAAAATTATAAATGCATGAATAGTGTATTGTTTGCAGATTATTTTGGTACCATAAGCATACCAGCGTACTACCTTTTTGGTCTAATAAACGTAAAATGAATCCGCGGCGTATGGGATCCGCGGCTTAAAAATTTTAATTTTCAGTATTTTAAAACGCGCCAAAAATTATTCGTTTACATATTTCAACAGCACATTGCCTGCACATTATGATGGTACCATCACCATACCAGCCTACAAACTTTTTGGTATTATATACGTAATATAATTGTGCGCCGTATGGGATCCGCGGCTTAAAAATTTTAATTTTCAGTATTTTAAAACGCGCCAAAAATTATTCGTTTACATATTTCAACAGTACATTGCCTGCACATTATGATGGTACCATCACCATATCAACCTACAAACTTTTTGGTATAATATACGTAACATAATTGTGCGCCGTATGGGATCCGCGGCTTAAAAATTTTAATTTTCTATATTTTAAAACAAGCCAAAAATTAATCGTATATAAGTTTCAATAGTGTATTGTTTGCAGATTATTTTGGTACCATCAGCATACCAGCGTACTACCTTTTTGGTCTAATATACGTAAAATGAATCCGCGCCGTATGGGGTTCGCGGGTAAAAAATTTTAATTTTCAATATTTTAAAGCGAGCCAAAAATTAATCTTTCATATATTTCAACAGTACATTGCCTGCACCTCAAAAATTCATCGATTATACATTTTAATAGTACATTGATTACAGAATTATTTGGTATCAAGCAGACACCAGCGTACAAATTTTTTAATATGATATACATAAAATAAGGATGCGTCGCATAGGGTCAGCGGCAAAAAAGTATCCATTTCTAATATTTTAAGACGAGCCAAAAATTCATCGATTATACATTTTAATAGTACATAGATTACAGAATCTTTTGGTACCATGCAGACACCAGTGTACAAATTTTTTAATACGATAAACATAAAATAAGGATGCGTCGCACAGAGTCCGCGTCAAAAAAGTATCAATTTCTAATATTTTAAGACGAGCCAAAAATTCATCGATTATACATTTTAATAGTACATTGATTACAGAATCTTTTGGTACCAAACAGACACCAGCGTACAAATTTTTTAACTTGATATACATAAAATAAGGTTACGTCGCATAGGGTCAGCGGTAAAAAGTATCGATTTCCAATATTTTGAGACGAGCCAAAAATTCATCGATTATACATTTTATTAGTACATTGATTACAGAATCTTTTCGTACCATGCAGACACCAGCGTACAAATTTTTTAATACGGTAAACATAAAATAAGTATGCGTCGCACAGGGTCCGCGCCAAAAAAGTATCGATTTCCAATATTTTGAGACGAGCCAAAAATTCATCGATTATACATTTTATTAGTACATTGATTACAGAATCTTTTCGTACCATGCAGACACCAGCGTACAAATTTTTTAATACGGTAAACATAAAATAAGTATGCGTCGCACAGGGTCCGCGTCAAAAAAGTATCAATTTCTAATATTTTAAGAAGAGCCAAAAATTCATCGATTATACATTTTAATAGTACATTGATTACAGAATCTTTTGGTACCAAACAGACACCAGCGTACAAATTTTTTAACTTGATATACATAAAATAAGGTTACGTCGCATAGGGTCAGCGGTAAAAAGTATCGATTTCCAATATTTTAAGACGAGGCAAAAATTCATCGATTATACATTTTAATATTACATTGATTACAGAATCATTTGGTACCAAACAGACACCAGCGTACAAATTTTTTAACTTGATATACATAAAATAAGGTTGCGTCGCATAGGGTCAGCGGTAAAAAGTATCGATTTCCAATATTTTGAGACGAGCCAAAAATTCATCGATTATACATTTTATTAATACATTGATTACAGAATCTTTTCGTACCATGCAGACACCAGCGTACAAATTTTTTAATACGGTAAACATAAAATAAGTATGCGTCGCACAGGGTCCGCGTCAAAAAAGTATCGATTTCCAATATTTTGAGACGAGCCAAAAATTCATCGATTATACATTTTATTAGTACATTGATTACAGAATCTTTTCGTACCATGCAGACACCAGCGTACACATTTTTTAATACGGTAAACATAAAATAAGGATGCGTCCCACAGGGTCCGCGTCAAAAAAGTATCAATTTCTAATATTTTAAGAAGAGGCAAAAATTCATCGATTATACATTTTAATAGTACATTGATTACAGAATTATTTGGTACCAAGCAGACACCAGCGTACAAATTTTTTAATATGATATACATAAAATAAGGATGCGTCGCATAGGGTCAGCGGCAAAAAAGTATCCATTTCTAATATTTTAAGACGAGCCAAAAATTCATCGATTATACATTTTAATAGTACATTGATTACAGAATCTTTTCGTACCATGCAGACACCAGCGTACAAATTTTTTAATATGATATACATAAAATAAGGATGCGTCGCATAGGGTCAGCGGCAAGAAAGTATCCATTTCTAATATTTTAAGACGAGCCAAAAATTCATCGATTATACATTTTAATAGTACATAGATTACAGAATCTTTTGGTACCATGAAGACAACTGCGTACAAGTTTTTTAATACGATAAACATAAAATAAGGATGCGTCGCACAAGGTCCGCGTCAAAAAAGTATCAATTTCTAATATTCTAAGACGAGCCAAAAATTCATCGATTATACATTTTAATAGTACATTGATTACAGAATCTTTTGGTACCAAACAGACACCAGCGTACAAATTTTTTAACTTGATATACATAAAATAATGTTGCGTCGCATAGGGTCAGCGGTAAAAAGTATCGATTTCCAATATTTTGAGACGAGCCAAAAATTCATCGATTATACATTTTATTAGTACATTGATTACAGAATCTTTTCGTACCATGCAGACACCAGCGTACAAATTTTTTAATACGGTAAACATAAAATAAGTATGCGTCGCACAGGGTCCGCGTCAAAAAAGTATCGATTTCCAATATTTTGAGACGAGCCAAAAATTCATCGATTATATTTTTTATTAGTACATTGATTACAGAATCTTTTCGTACCATGCAGACACGAGCGTACAAATATTTTAATACGGTAAACATAAAATAAGTATGCGTCGCACAGGGTCCGCGTCAAAAAAGTATTGATTTCTAATATTTTAAGACGAGCCAAAAATTCATCGATTATACATTTTAATAGTACATTGATTACAGAATTATTTGGTACCAAGCAGACACCAGCGTACAAATTTTTTAATATGATATACATAAAATAAGGATGCGTCGCATAGGGTCAGCGGCAAAAAAGTATCGATTTCCAATATTTTAAGACGAGCCAAAAATTCATCGATTATACATTTTAATAGTACATAGATTACAGAATCTTTTGGTACCATGCAGACACCAGCGTACAAGTTTTTTAATACGATAAACATAATATAAGGATGCGTCGCACAAGGTCCGCGTCAAAAAAGTATCAATTTCTAATATTTTAAGACGAGCCAAAAATTCATCGATTATACATTTTAATTGTACATTGATTACAGAATATTTTGGTACCAAACAGACACCAGCGTACAAATTTTTTAACTTGATATACATAAAATAAGGTTACGTCGCATAGGGTCAGCGGTAAAAAGTATCGATTTCCAATATTTTAAGTCGAGCCAAAAATTCATCGATTATACATTTTAATAGTACATAGATTACAGAATCCTTTGGTACCATGCAGACACCAGCGTACACATTTTTTAATACGGTAAACGTAAAATAAGTATGCGTCGCACAGGGTCCGCGTCAAAAAAGTATCGATTTCCAATATTTTGAGACGAGCCAAAAATTCATCGATTATACATTTTATTAGTACATAGATTACAGAATCTTTTGGTACCATGCAGACACCAGCGCACAAGTTTTTTAATACGATAAACATAAAATAAGGATGCGTCGCACAAGGTCCGCGTCAAAAAAGTATCAATTTCTAATATTTTAAGACGAGCCAAAAATTCATCGATTATACATTTTAATAGTACATTGATTACAGAATCTTTTGGTACCAAACAGACACCAGCGTACAAATTTTTTAACTTGATATACATAAAATGAGGTTACGTCGCATAGGGTCAGCGGTAAAAAGTATCGATTTCCAATATTTTAAGTCGAGCCAAAAATTCATCGATTATACATTTTAATAGTACATTGATTACAGAATCATTTGGTACCAAACAGACACCAGCGTACAAATTTTTTAACTTCATATACATAAAATAATGTTGCGTCGCATAGGGTCAGCGGTAAAAAGTATCGATTTCCAATATTTTGAGACGAGCCAAAAATTCATCGATTATACATTTTATTAGTACATTGATTACAGAATCTTTTCGTACCATGCAGACACCAGCGTACAAATTTTTTAATACGGTAAACATAAAATAAGTATGCGTCGCACAGGGTCCGCGTCAAAAAAGTATCGATTTCCAATATTTTGAGACGAGCCAAAAATTCATCGATTATACATTTTATTAGTACATTGATTACAGAATCTTTTGGTACCATGCAGACACCAGCGTACAAGTTTTTTAATACGATAAACATAAAATAAGGATGCGTCGCACAAGGTCCGCGTCAAAAAAGTATCAATTTCTAATATTTTAAGACGAGCCAAAAATTCATCGATTATACATTTTATTAGTACATTGATTACAGAATCTTTTCGTACCATGCAGACACCAGCGTACAAATTTTTTAATACGGTAAACATAAAATAAGTATGCGTCGCACAGGGTCCGCGTCAAAAAAGTATCGATTTCCAATATTTTGAGACGAGCCAAAAATTCATCGATTATACATTTTATTAGTACATTGATTACAGAATCTTTTCGTACCATGCAGACACCAGCGTACACATTTTTTAATACGGTAAACATAAAATAAGGATGCGTCCCACAGGGTCCGCGTCAAAAAAGTATCAATTTCTAATATTTTAAGAAGAGGTAAAAATTCATCGATTATACATTTTAATAGTACATTGATTACAGAATTATTTGGTACCAAGCAGACACCAGCGTACAAATTTTTTAATATGATATACATAAAATAAGGATGCGTCGCATAGGGTCAGCGGCAAAAAAGTATCCATTTCTAATATTTTAAGACGAGCCAAAAATTCATCGATTATACATTTTAATAGTACATTGATTACAAAATCATTTGGTACCAAACAGACACCAGCGTACAAATTTTTTAACTTGATATACATAAAATAAGATTGCGTCGCATAGGGTCAGCGGTAAAAAGTATCGATTTCCAATATTTTGAGACGAGCCAAAAATTCATCGATTATACATTTTATTAGTACATTGATTACAGAATCTTTTCGTACCATGCAGACACCAGCGTACAAATTTTTTAATACGGTAAACATAAAATAAGTATGCGTCGCACAGGGTCCGCGTCAAAAAAGTATCGATTTCCAATATTTTGAGACGAGCCAAAAATTCATCGATTATACATTTTATTAGTACATTGATTACAGAATCTTTTCGTACCATGCAGACACCAGCGTACACATTTTTTAATACGGTAAACATAAAATAAGTATGCGTCGCACAGGGTCCGCGTCAAAAAAGTATTGATTTCTAATATTTTAAGACGAGCCAAAAATTCATCGATTATACATTTTAATAGTACATTGATTACAGAATCTTTTGGTACCAAACAGACACCAGCGTACAAATTTTTTAACTTGATATACATAAAATAAGGTTACGTCGCATAGGGTCAGCGGTAAAAAGTATCGATTTCCAATATTTTAAGACGAGGCAAAAATTCATCGATTATACATTTTAATATTACATTGATTACAGAATCATTTGGTACCAAACAGACACCAGCGTACAAATTTTTTAACTTGATATACATAAAATAAGGTTGCGTCGCATAGGGTCAGCGGTAAAAAGTATCGATTTCCAATATTTTGAGACGAGCCAAAAATTCATCGATTATACATTTTATTAATACATTGATTACAGAATCTTTTCGTACCATGCAGACACCAGCGTACAAATTTTTTAATACGGTAAACATAAAATAAGTATGCGTCGCACAGGGTCCGCGTCAAAAAAGTATCGATTTCCAATATTTTGAGACGAGCCAAAAATTCATCGATTATACATTTTATTAGTACATTGATTACAGAATCTTTTCGTACCATGCAGACACCAGCGTACACATTTTTTAATACGGTAAACATAAAATAAGGATGCGTCCCACAGGGTCCGCGTCAAAAAAGTATCAATTTCTAATATTTTAAGAAGAGGCAAAAATTCATCGATTATACATTTTAATAGTACATTGATTACAGAATTATTTGGTACCAAGCAGACACCAGCGTACAAATTTTTTAATATGATATACATAAAATAAGGATGCGTCGCATAGGGTCAGCGGCAAAAAAGTATCCATTTCTAATATTTTAAGACGAGCCAAAAATTCATCGATTATACATTTTAATAGTACATTGATTACAGAATCTTTTCGTACCATGCAGACACCAGCGTACAAATTTTTTAATATGATATACATAAAATAAGGATGCGTCGCATAGGGTCAGCGGCAAGAAAGTATCCATTTCTAATATTTTAAGACGAGCCAAAAATTCATCGATTATACATTTTAATAGTACATAGATTACAGAATCTTTTGGTACCATGAAGACAACTGCGTACAAGTTTTTTAATACGATAAACATAAAATAAGGATGCGTCGCACAAGGTCCGCGTCAAAAAAGTATCAATTTCTAATATTCTAAGACGAGCCAAAAATTCATCGATTATACATTTTAATAGTACATTGATTACAGAATCTTTTGGTACCAAACAGACACCAGCGTACAAATTTTTTAACTTGATATACATAAAATAATGTTGCGTCGCATAGGGTCAGCGGTAAAAAGTATCGATTTCCAATATTTTGAGACGAGCCAAAAATTCATCGATTATACATTTTATTAGTACATTGATTACAGAATCTTTTCGTACCATGCAGACACCAGCGTACAAATTTTTTAATACGGTAAACATAAAATAAGTATGCGTCGCACAGGGTCCGCGTCAAAAAAGTATGGATTTCTAATATTTTAAGACGAACCAAAAATTCATCGATTATACATTTTAATAGTACATAGATTACAGAATCTTTTGGTACCATGCAGACACCAGCGTACAAATTTTTTAATACGATAAACATAAAATAACGGTGCGTCGCACAAGGTCCGCGTCAAAATAGTATCAATTTCTAATATTTTAAGACGAGCCAAAAATTCATCGATTGTACATTTTAATAGTACATTGATTACAGAATCTTTTGGTACCAAACAGACACCAGCGTACAAATTTTTTAACTTGATATACATAAAATAAGGTTACGTCGCATAGGGTCCGCGGTAAAAAGTATCGATTTCCAATATTTTAAGACGAGCCAAAAATTCATCGATTATACATTTTAATAGTACATTGATTACAGAATTATTTGGTACCAAGCAGACACCAGCGTACAAATTTTTTAATACGGTAAACATAAAATAAGTATGCGTCGCACAGGGTCCGCGTCAAAAAAGTATTGATTTCTAATATTTTAAGACGAGCCAAAAATTCATCGATTATACATTTTAATAGTACATTGATTACAGAATCTTTTGGTACCAAACAGACACCAGCGTACAAATTTTTTAACTTGATATACATAAAATAATGTTACGTCGCATAGGGTCAGCGGTAAAAAGTATCGATTTCCAATATTTTAAGTCGAGCCAAAAATTCATCGATTATACATTTTAATAGTACATTGATTACAGAATCATTTGGTACCAAACAGACACCAGCGTACAAATTTTTTAACTTCATATACATAAAATAATGTTGCGTCGCATAGGGTCAGCGGTAAAAAGTATCGATTTCCAATATTTTGAGACGAGCCAAAAGTTCATCGATTATACATTTTATTAGTACATTGATTACATAATCTTTTCGTACCATGCAGACACCAGCGTACAAATTTTTTAATACGGTAAACGTAAAATAAGTATGCGTCGCACAGGGTCCGCGTCAAAAAAGTATCGATTTCCAATATTTTGAGACGAGCCAAAAATTCATCGATTATACATTTTATTAGTACATAGATTACAGAATCTTTTGGTACCATGCAGACACCAGCGTACAAGTTTTTTAATACGATAAACATAAAATAAGTATGCGTCGCACAAGGTCCGCGTCAAAAAAGTATCAATTTCTAATATTTTAAGACGAGCCAAAAATTCATCGATTATACATTTTAATAGTACATTGATTACAGAATCATTTGGTACCAAACAGACACCAGCGTACAAATTTTTTAACTTGATATACATAAAATAAGGTTACGTCGCATAGGGTCAGCGGTAAAAAGTATCGATTTCCAATATTTTAAGACGAGGCAAAAATTCATCGATTATACATTTTAATATTACATTGATTACAGAATCATTTGGTACCAAACAGACACCAGCGTACAAATTTTTTAACTTGATATACATAAAATAAGGTTGCGTCGCATAGGGTCAGCGGTAAAAAGTATCGATTTCCAATATTTTGAGACGAGCCAAAAATTCATCGATTATACATTTTATTAATACATTGATTACAGAATCTTTTCGTACCATGCAGACACCAGCGTACAAATTTTTTAATACGGTAAACATAAAATAAGTATGCGTCGCACAGGGTCCGCGTCAAAAAAGTATCGATTTCCAATATTTTGAGACGAGCCAAAAATTCATCGATTATACATTTTATTAGTACATTGATTACAGAATCTTTTCGTACCATGCAGACACCAGCGTACACATTTTTTAATACGGTAAACATAAAATAAGGATGCGTCCCACAGGGTCCGCGTCAAAAAAGTATCAATTTCTAATATTTTAAGAAGAGGCAAAAATTCATCGATTATACATTTTAATAGTACATTGATTACAGAATTATTTGGTACCAAGCAGACACCAGCGTACAAATTTTTTAATATGATATACATAAAATAAGGATGCGTCGCATAGGGTCAGCGGCAAAAAAGTATCCATTTCTAATATTTTAAGACGAGCCAAAATTCATCGATTATACATTTTAATAGTACATTGATTACAGAATCTTTTCGTACCATGCAGACACCAGCGTACAAATTTTTTAATATGATATACATAAAATAAGGATGCGTCGCATAGGGTCAGCGGCAAGAAAGTATCCATTTCTAATATTTTAAGACGAGCCAAAAATTCATCGATTATACATTTTAATAGTACATAGATTACAGAATCTTTTGGTACCATGAAGACAACTGCGTACAAGTTTTTTAATACGATAAACATAAAATAAGGATGCGTCGCACAAGGTCCGCGTCAAAAAAGTATCAATTTCTAATATTCTAAGACGAGCCAAAAATTCATCGATTATACATTTTAATAGTACATTGATTACAGAATCTTTTGGTACCAAACAGACACCAGCGTACAAATTTTTTAACTTGATATACATAAAATAATGTTGCGTCGCATAGGGTCAGCGGTAAAAAGTATCGATTTCCAATATTTTGAGACGAGCCAAAAATTCATCGATTATACATTTTATTAGTACATTGATTACAGAATCTTTTCGTACCATGCAGACACCAGCGTACAAATTTTTTAATATGATATACATAAAATAAGGATGCGTCGCATAGGGTCCGCGTCAAAAAAGTATGAATTTCTAATATTTTAAGACGAGCCAAAAATTCATCGATTATACATTTTAATAGTACATTGATTACAGAATCTTTTGGTACCAAACAGACACCAGCGTACAAATTTTTTAACTTGATATACATAAAATAAGGTTACGTCGCATAGGGTCAGCGGTAAAAAGTATCGATTTCCAATATTTTGAGACGAGCCAAAAATTCATCGATTATACATTTTATTAGTACATTGATTACAGAATCTTTTCGTACCATGCAGACACCAGCGTACAAATTTTTTAATACGGTAAACATAAAATAAGTATGCGTCGCACAGGGTCCGCGTCAAAAAAGTATCGATTTCCAATATTTTGAGACGAGCCAAAAATTCATCGATTATACATTTTATTAGTACATTGATTACAGAATCTTTTCGTACCATGCAGACACCAGCGTACACATTTTTTAATACGGTAAACATAAAATAAGTATGCGTCGCACAGGGTCCGCGTCAAAAAAGTATTGATTTCTAATATTTTAAGACGAGCCAAAAATTCATCGATTATATATTTTAATAGTACATAGATTACAGAATCTTTTGGTACCATGCAGACACCAGCGTACAAATTTTTTAATCCTATGAACATAAAATAAGAATGCGTCGCACAGGGTCCGCGTCAAAAAAGTATGAATTTCTAATATTTTAAGACGAGCCAAAAATTCATCGATTATACATTTTAATAGTACATTGATTACAGAATCATTTGATACCAAACAGACACCAGCGTACAAATTTTTTAACTTGATATACATAAAATAAGGTTGCGTCGCATAGGGTCAGCGGTAAAAAGTATCGATTTCCAATATTTTAAGACGAGCCAAAAATTCATCGATTATTCATTTTATTAGTACATTGATTACAGAATCTTTTCGTACCATGCAGACACCAGCGTACACATTTTTTAATACGGTAAACATAAAATAAGGATGCGTCCCACAGGGTCCGCGTCAAAAAAGTATCAATTTCTAATATTTTAAGAAGAGCCAAAAATTCATCGATTATACATTTTAATAGTACATTGATTACAGAATCATTTGGTACCAAACAGACACCAGCGTACAAATTTTTTAACTTGATATACATAAAATAAGGTTACGTCGCATAGGGTCAGCGGTAAAAAGTATCGATTTCCAATATTTTAAGACGAGGCAAAAATTCATCGATTATACATTTTAATATTACATTGATTACAGAATCATTTGGTACCAAACAGACACCAGCGTACAAATTTTTTAACTTGATATACATAAAATAAGGTTGCGTCGCATAGGGTCAGCGGTAAAAAGTATCGATTTCCAATATTTTGAGACGAGCCAAAAATTCATCGATTATACATTTTATTAATACATTGATTACAGAATCTTTTCGTACCATGCAGACACCAGCGTACAAATTTTTTAATACGGTAAACATAAAATAAGTATGCGTCGCACAGGGTCCGCGTCAAAAAAGTATCGATTTCCAATATTTTGAGACGAGCCAAAAATTCATCGATTATACATTTTATTAGTACATTGATTACAGAATCTTTTCGTACCATGCAGACACCAGCGTACACATTTTTTAATACGGTAAACATAAAATAAGGATGCGTCCCACAGGGTCCGCGTCAAAAAAGTATCAATTTCTAATATTTTAAGAAGAGGCAAAAATTCATCGATTATACATTTTAATAGTACATTGATTACAGAATTATTTGGTACCAAGCAGACACCAGCGTACAAATTTTTTAATATGATATACATAAAATAAGGATGCGTCGCATAGGGTCAGCGGCAAAAAAGTATCCATTTCTAATATTTTAAGACGAGCCAAAATTCATCGATTATACATTTTAATAGTACATTGATTACAGAATCTTTTCGTACCATGCAGACACCAGCGTACAAATTTTTTAATATGATATACATAAAATAAGGATGCGTCGCATAGGGTCAGCGGCAAGAAAGTATCCATTTCTAATATTTTAAGACGAGCCAAAAATTCATCGATTATACATTTTAATAGTACATAGATTACAGAATCTTTTGGTACCATGAAGACAACTGCGTACAAGTTTTTTAATACGATAAACATAAAATAAGGATGCGTCGCACAAGGTCCGCGTCAAAAAAGTATCAATTTCTAATATTCTAAGACGAGCCAAAAATTCATCGATTATACATTTTAATAGTACATTGATTACAGAATCTTTTGGTACCAAACAGACACCAGCGTACAAATTTTTTAACTTGATATACATAAAATAATGTTGCGTCGCATAGGGTCAGCGGTAAAAAGTATCGATTTCCAATATTTTGAGACGAGCCAAAAATTCATCGATTATACATTTTATTAGTACATTGATTACAGAATCTTTTCGTACCATGCAGACACCAGCGTACAAATTTTTTAATACGGTAAACATAAAATAAGTATGCGTCGCACAGGGTCCGCGTCAAAAAAGTATCGATTTCCAATATTTTGAGACGAGCCAAAAATTCATCGATTATACCTTTTATTAGTACATTGATTACAGAATCTTTTCGTACCATGCAGACACGAGCGTACAAATATTTTAATACGGTAAACATAAAATAAGTATGCGTCGCACAGGGTCCGCGTCAAAAAAGTATTGATTTCTAATATTTTAAGACGAGCCAAAAATTCATCGATTATACATTTTAATAGTACATTGATTACAGAATTATTTGGTACCAAGCAGACACCAGCGTACAAATTTTTTAATATGATATACATAAAATAAGGATGCGTCGCATAGGGTCAGCGGCAAAAAAGTATCGATTTCCAATATTTTAAGACGAGCCAAAAATTCATCGATTATACATTTTAATAGTACATAGATTACAGAATCTTTTGGTACCATGCAGACACCAGCGTACAAGTTTTTTAATACGATAAACATAAAATAAGGATGCGTCGCACAAGGTCCGCGTCAAAAAAGTATCAATTTCTAATATTTTAAGACGAGCCAAAAATTCATCGATTATACATTTTAATAGTACATTGATTACAGAATCATTTGGTACTAAACAGACACCAGCGTACAAATTTTTTAACTTCATATACATAAAATAATGTTGCGTCGCATAGGGTCAGCGGTAAAAAGTATCGATTTCCAATATTTTGAGACGAGCCAAAAATTCATCGATTATACATTTTATTAGTACATTGATTACATAATCTTTTCGTACCATGCAGACACCAGCGTACAAATTTTTTAATACGGTAAACGTAAAATAAGTATGCGTCGCACAGGGTCCGCGTCAAAAAAGTATCGATTTCCAATATTTTGAGACGAGCCAAAAATTCATCGATTATACTTTTTATTAGTACATAGATTACAGAATCTTTTGGTACCATGCAGACACCAGCGTACAAGTTTTTTAATACGATAAACATAAAATAAGGATGCGTCGCACAAGGTCCGCGTCAAAAAAGTATCAATTTCTAATATTTTAAGACGAGCCAAAAATTCATCGATTATACATTTTAATTGGACATTGATTACAGAATCTTTTGGTACCAAACAGACACCAGCGTACAAATTTTTTAACTTGATATACATAAAATAAGGTTACGTCGCATAGGGTCAGCGGTAAAAAGTATCGATTTCCAATATTTTAAGTCGAGCCAAAAATTCATCGATTATACATTTTAATAGTACATTGATTACAGAATCATTTGGTACCAAACAGACACCAGCGTACAAATTTTTTAACTTCATATACATAAAATAATGTTGCGTCGCATAGGGTCAGCGGTAAAAAGTATCGATTTCCAATATTTTGAGACGAGCCAAAAATTCATCGATTATACATTTTATTAGTACATTGATTACATAATCTTTTCGTACCATGCAGACACCAGCGTACAAATTTTTTAATACGGTAAACGTAAAATAAGTATGCGTCGCACAGGGTCCGCGTCAAAAAAGTATCGATTTCCAATATTTTGAGACGAGCCAAAAATTCATCGATTATACATTTTATTAGTACATTGATTACAGAATCTTTTGGTACCAAACAGACACCAGCGTACAAATTTTTTAACTTGATATACATAAAATGAGGTTACGTCGCATAGGGTCAGCGGTAAAAAGTATCGATTTCCAATATTTTAAGTCGAGCCAAAAATTCATCGATTATACATTTTAATAGTACATTGATTACAGAATCATTTGGTACCAAGCAGACACCAGCGTACAAATTTTTTAATATGATATACATAAAATAAGGATGCGTCGCATAGGGTCAGCGGCAAAAAAGTATCGATTTCCAATATTTTAAGACGAGCCAAAAATTCATCGATTATACATTTTAATAGTACATAGATTACAGAATCTTTTGGTACCATGCAGACACCAGCGTACAAGTTTTTTAATACGATAAACATAAAATAAGGATGCGTCGCACAAGGTCCGCGTCAAAAAAGTATCAATTTCTAATATTTTAAGACGAGCCAAAAATTCATCGATTATACATTTTAATAGTACATTGATTACAGAATCATTTGGTACTAAACAGACACCAGCGTACAAATTTTTTAACTTCATATACATAAAATAATGTTGCGTCGCATAGGGTCAGCGGTAAAAAGTATCGATTTCCAATATTTTGAGACGAGCCAAAAATTCATCGATTATACATTTTATTAGTACATTGATTACATAATCTTTTCGTACCATGCAGACACCAGCGTACAAATTTTTTAATACGGTAAACGTAAAATAAGTATGCGTCGCACAGGGTCCGCGTCAAAAAAGTATCGATTTCCAATATTTTGAGACGAGCCAAAAATTCATCGATTATACTTTTTATTAGTACATAGATTACAGAATCTTTTGGTACCATGCAGACACCAGCGTACAAGTTTTTTAATACGATAAACATAAAATAAGGATGCGTCGCACAAGGTCCGCGTCAAAAAAGTATCAATTTCTAATATTTTAAGACGAGCCAAAAATTCATCGATTATACATTTTAATTGTACATTGATTACAGAATCTTTTGGTACCAAACAGACACCAGCGTACAAATTTTTTAACTTGATATACATAAAATAAGGTTACGTCGCATAGGGTCAGCGGTAAAAAGTATCGATTTCCAATATTTTAAGTCGAGCCAAAAATTCATCGATTATACATTTTAATAGTACATTGATTACAGAATCATTTGGTACCAAACAGACACCAGCGTACAAATTTTTTAACTTCATATACATAAAATAATGTTGCGTCGCATAGGGTCAGCGGTAAAAAGTATCGATTTCCAATATTTTGAGACGAGCCAAAAATTCATCGATTATACATTTTATTAGTACATTGATTACATAATCTTTTCGTACCATGCAGACACCAGCGTACAAATTTTTTAATACGGTAAACGTAAAATAAGTATGCGTCGCACAGGGTCCGCGTCAAAAAAGTATCGATTTCCAATATTTTGAGACGAGCCAAAAATTCATCGATTATACATTTTATTAGTACATTGATTACAGAATCTTTTCGTACCATGCAGACACCAGCGTACACATTTTTTAATACGGTAAACATAAAATAAGGATGCGTCCCACAGGGTCCGCGTCAAAAAAGTATCAATTTCTAATATTTTAAGAAGAGGCAAAAATTCATCGATTATACATTTTAATAGTACATTGATTACAGAATTATTTGGTACCAAGCAGACACCAGCGTACAAATTTTTTAATATGATATACATAAAATAAGGATGCGTCGCATAGGGTCAGCGGCAAAAAAGTATCCATTTCTAATATTTTAAGACGAGCCAAAAATTCATCGATTATACATTTTAATAGTACATTGATTACAGAATCTTTTCGTACCATGCAGACACCAGCGTACAAATTTTTTAATATGATATACATAAAATAAGGATGCGTCGCATAGGGTCAGCGGCAAGAAAGTATCCATTTCTAATATTTTAAGACGAGCCAAAAATTCATCGATTATACATTTTAATAGTACATAGATTACAGAATCTTTTGGTACCATGAAGACAACTGCGTACAAGTTTTTTAATACGATAAACATAAAATAAGGATGCGTCGCACAAGGTCCGCGTCAAAAAAGTATCAATTTCTAATATTCTAAGACGAGCCAAAAATTCATCGATTATACATTTTAATAGTACATTGATTACAGAATCTTTTGGTACCAAACAGACACCAGCGTACAAATTTTTTAACTTGATATACATAAAATAATGTTGCGTCGCATAGGGTCAGCGGTAAAAAGTATCGATTTCCAATATTTTGAGACGAGCCAAAAATTCATCGATTATACATTTTATTAGTACATTGATTACAGAATCTTTTCGTACCATGCAGACACCAGCGTACAAATTTTTTAATACGGTAAACATAAAATAAGTATGCGTCGCACAGGGTCCGCGTCAAAAAAGTATGGATTTCTAATATTTTAAGACGAACCAAAAATTCATCGATTATACATTTTAATAGTACATAGATTACAGAATCTTTTGGTACCATGCAGACACCAGCGTACAAATTTTTTAATACGATAAACATAAAATAACGGTGCGTCGCACAAGGTCCGCGTCAAAATAGTATCAATTTCTAATATTTTAAGACGAGCCAAAAATTCATCGATTGTACATTTTAATAGTACATTGATTACAGAATCTTTTGGTACCAAACAGACACCAGCGTACAAATTTTTTAACTTGATATACATAAAATAAGGTTACGTCGCATAGGGTCCGCGGTAAAAAGTATCGATTTCCAATATTTTAAGACGAGCCAAAAATTCATCGATTATACATTTTAATAGTACATTGATTACAGAATTATTTGGTACCAAGCAGACACCAGCGTACAAATTTTTTAATACGGTAAACATAAAATAAGTATGCGTCGCACAGGGTCCGCGTCAAAAAAGTATTGATTTCTAATATTTTAAGACGAGCCAAAAATTCATCGATTATACATTTTAATAGTACATTGATTACAGAATCTTTTGGTACCAAACAGACACCAGCGTACAAATTTTTTAACTTGATATACATAAAATAATGTTACGTCGCATAGGGTCAGCGGTAAAAAGTATCGATTTCCAATATTTTAAGTCGAGCCAAAAATTCATCGATTATACATTTTAATAGTACATTGATTACAGAATCATTTGGTACCAAACAGACACCAGCGTACAAATTTTTTAACTTCATATACATAAAATAATGTTGCGTCGCATAGGGTCAGCGGTAAAAAGTATCGATTTCCAATATTTTGAGACGAGCCAAAAGTTCATCGATTATACATTTTATTAGTACATTGATTACATAATCTTTTCGTACCATGCAGACACCAGCGTACAAATTTTTTAATACGGTAAACGTAAAATAAGTATGCGTCGCACAGGGTCCGCGTCAAAAAAGTATCGATTTCCAATATTTTGAGACGAGCCAAAAATTCATCGATTATACATTTTATTAGTACATAGATTACAGAATCTTTTGGTACCATGCAGACACCAGCGTACAAGTTTTTTAATACGATAAACATAAAATAAGTATGCGTCGCACAAGGTCCGCGTCAAAAAAGTATCAATTTCTAATATTTTAAGACGAGCCAAAAATTCATCGATTATACATTTTAATAGTACATTGATTACAGAATCATTTGGTACCAAACAGACACCAGCGTACAAATTTTTTAACTTGATATACATAAAATAAGGTTACGTCGCATAGGGTCAGCGGTAAAAAGTATCGATTTCCAATATTTTAAGACGAGGCAAAAATTCATCGATTATACATTTTAATATTACATTGATTACAGAATCATTTGGTACCAAACAGACACCAGCGTACAAATTTTTTAACTTGATATACATAAAATAAGGTTGCGTCGCATAGGGTCAGCGGTAAAAAGTATCGATTTCCAATATTTTGAGACGAGCCAAAAATTCATCGATTATACATTTTATTAATACATTGATTACAGAATCTTTTCGTACCATGCAGACACCAGCGTACAAATTTTTTAATACGGTAAACATAAAATAAGTATGCGTCGCACAGGGTCCGCGTCAAAAAAGTATCGATTTCCAATATTTTGAGACGAGCCAAAAATTCATCGATTATACATTTTATTAGTACATTGATTACAGAATCTTTTCGTACCATGCAGACACCAGCGTACACATTTTTTAATACGGTAAACATAAAATAAGGATGCGTCCCACAGGGTCCGCGTCAAAAAAGTATCAATTTCTAATATTTTAAGAAGAGGCAAAAATTCATCGATTATACATTTTAATAGTACATTGATTACAGAATTATTTGGTACCAAGCAGACACCAGCGTACAAATTTTTTAATATGATATACATAAAATAAGGATGCGTCGCATAGGGTCAGCGGCAAAAAAGTATCCATTTCTAATATTTTAAGACGAGCCAAAATTCATCGATTATACATTTTAATAGTACATTGATTACAGAATCTTTTCGTACCATGCAGACACCAGCGTACAAATTTTTTAATATGATATACATAAAATAAGGATGCGTCGCATAGGGTCAGCGGCAAGAAAGTATCCATTTCTAATATTTTAAGACGAGCCAAAAATTCATCGATTATACATTTTAATAGTACATAGATTACAGAATCTTTTGGTACCATGAAGACAACTGCGTACAAGTTTTTTAATACGATAAACATAAAATAAGGATGCGTCGCACAAGGTCCGCGTCAAAAAAGTATCAATTTCTAATATTCTAAGACGAGCCAAAAATTCATCGATTATACATTTTAATAGTACATTGATTACAGAATCTTTTGGTACCAAACAGACACCAGCGTACAAATTTTTTAACTTGATATACATAAAATAATGTTGCGTCGCATAGGGTCAGCGGTAAAAAGTATCGATTTCCAATATTTTGAGACGAGCCAAAAATTCATCGATTATACATTTTATTAGTACATTGATTACAGAATCTTTTCGTACCATGCAGACACCAGCGTACAAATTTTTTAATATGATATACATAAAATAAGGATGCGTCGCATAGGGTCCGCGTCAAAAAAGTATGAATTTCTAATATTTTAAGACGAGCCAAAAATTCATCGATTATACATTTTAATAGTACATTGATTACAGAATCTTTTGGTACCAAACAGACACCAGCGTACAAATTTTTTAACTTGATATACATAAAATAAGGTTACGTCGCATAGGGTCAGCGGTAAAAAGTATCGATTTCCAATATTTTGAGACGAGCCAAAAATTCATCGATTATACATTTTATTAGTACATTGATTACAGAATCTTTTCGTACCATGCAGACACCAGCGTACAAATTTTTTAATACGGTAAACATAAAATAAGTATGCGTCGCACAGGGTCCGCGTCAAAAAAGTATCGATTTCCAATATTTTGAGACGAGCCAAAAATTCATCGATTATACATTTTATTAGTACATTGATTACAGAATCTTTTCGTACCATGCAGACACCAGCGTACACATTTTTTAATACGGTAAACATAAAATAAGTATGCGTCGCACAGGGTCCGCGTCAAAAAAGTATTGATTTCTAATATTTTAAGACGAGCCAAAAATTCATCGATTATATATTTTAATAGTACATAGATTACAGAATCTTTTGGTACCATGCAGACACCAGCGTACAAATTTTTTAATCCTATGAACATAAAATAAGAATGCGTCGCACAGGGTCCGCGTCAAAAAAGTATGAATTTCTAATATTTTAAGACGAGCCAAAAATTCATCGATTATACATTTTAATAGTACATTGATTACAGAATCATTTGATACCAAACAGACACCAGCGTACAAATTTTTTAACTTGATATACATAAAATAAGGTTGCGTCGCATAGGGTCAGCGGTAAAAAGTATCGATTTCCAATATTTTAAGACGAGCCAAAAATTCATCGATTATTCATTTTATTAGTACATTGATTACAGAATCTTTTCGTACCATGCAGACACCAGCGTACACATTTTTTAATACGGTAAACATAAAATAAGGATGCGTCCCACAGGGTCCGCGTCAAAAAAGTATCAATTTCTAATATTTTAAGAAGAGCCAAAAATTCATCGATTATACATTTTAATAGTACATTGATTACAGAATCATTTGGTACCAAACAGACACCAGCGTACAAATTTTTTAACTTGATATACATAAAATAAGGTTACGTCGCATAGGGTCAGCGGTAAAAAGTATCGATTTCCAATATTTTAAGACGAGGCAAAAATTCATCGATTATACATTTTAATATTACATTGATTACAGAATCATTTGGTACCAAACAGACACCAGCGTACAAATTTTTTAACTTGATATACATAAAATAAGGTTGCGTCGCATAGGGTCAGCGGTAAAAAGTATCGATTTCCAATATTTTGAGACGAGCCAAAAATTCATCGATTATACATTTTATTAATACATTGATTACAGAATCTTTTCGTACCATGCAGACACCAGCGTACAAATTTTTTAATACGGTAAACATAAAATAAGTATGCGTCGCACAGGGTCCGCGTCAAAAAAGTATCGATTTCCAATATTTTGAGACGAGCCAAAAATTCATCGATTATACATTTTATTAGTACATTGATTACAGAATCTTTTCGTACCATGCAGACACCA
The DNA here is from genome assembly GCF_030444845.1 of Prenolepis imparis. Taxonomy (NCBI): domain Eukaryota; kingdom Metazoa; phylum Arthropoda; class Insecta; order Hymenoptera; family Formicidae; genus Prenolepis; species Prenolepis imparis. The sequence goes on along the minus strand of NW_028141159.1, from coordinate 20,140,038 downwards.
GCGTACACATTTTTTAATACGGTAAACATAAAATAAGGATGCGTCCCACAGGGTCCGCGTCAAAAAAGTATCAATTTCTAATATTTTAAGAAGAGGCAAAAATTCATCGATTATACATTTTAATAGTACATTGATTACAGAATTATTTGGTACCAAGCAGACACCAGCGTACAAATTTTTTAATATGATATACATAAAATAAGGATGCGTCGCATAGGGTCAGCGGCAAAAAAGTATCCATTTCTAATATTTTAAGACGAGCCAAAATTCATCGATTATACATTTTAATAGTACATTGATTACAGAATCTTTTCGTACCATGCAGACACCAGCGTACAAATTTTTTAATATGATATACATAAAATAAGGATGCGTCGCATAGGGTCAGCGGCAAGAAAGTATCCATTTCTAATATTTTAAGACGAGCCAAAAATTCATCGATTATACATTTTAATAGTACATAGATTACAGAATCTTTTGGTACCATGAAGACAACTGCGTACAAGTTTTTTAATACGATAAACATAAAATAAGGATGCGTCGCACAAGGTCCGCGTCAAAAAAGTATCAATTTCTAATATTCTAAGACGAGCCAAAAATTCATCGATTATACATTTTAATAGTACATTGATTACAGAATCTTTTGGTACCAAACAGACACCAGCGTACAAATTTTTTAACTTGATATACATAAAATAATGTTGCGTCGCATAGGGTCAGCGGTAAAAAGTATCGATTTCCAATATTTTGAGACGAGCCAAAAATTCATCGATTATACATTTTATTAGTACATTGATTACAGAATCTTTTCGTACCATGCAGACACCAGCGTACAAATTTTTTAATACGGTAAACATAAAATAAGTATGCGTCGCACAGGGTCCGCGTCAAAAAAGTATCGATTTCCAATATTTTGAGACGAGCCAAAAATTCATCGATTATACCTTTTATTAGTACATTGATTACAGAATCTTTTCGTACCATGCAGACACGAGCGTACAAATATTTTAATACGGTAAACATAAAATAAGTATGCGTCGCACAGGGTCCGCGTCAAAAAAGTATTGATTTCTAATATTTTAAGACGAGCCAAAAATTCATCGATTATACATTTTAATAGTACATTGATTACAGAATTATTTGGTACCAAGCAGACACCAGCGTACAAATTTTTTAATATGATATACATAAAATAAGGATGCGTCGCATAGGGTCAGCGGCAAAAAAGTATCGATTTCCAATATTTTAAGACGAGCCAAAAATTCATCGATTATACATTTTAATAGTACATAGATTACAGAATCTTTTGGTACCATGCAGACACCAGCGTACAAGTTTTTTAATACGATAAACATAAAATAAGGATGCGTCGCACAAGGTCCGCGTCAAAAAAGTATCAATTTCTAATATTTTAAGACGAGCCAAAAATTCATCGATTATACATTTTAATAGTACATTGATTACAGAATCATTTGGTACTAAACAGACACCAGCGTACAAATTTTTTAACTTCATATACATAAAATAATGTTGCGTCGCATAGGGTCAGCGGTAAAAAGTATCGATTTCCAATATTTTGAGACGAGCCAAAAATTCATCGATTATACATTTTATTAGTACATTGATTACATAATCTTTTCGTACCATGCAGACACCAGCGTACAAATTTTTTAATACGGTAAACGTAAAATAAGTATGCGTCGCACAGGGTCCGCGTCAAAAAAGTATCGATTTCCAATATTTTGAGACGAGCCAAAAATTCATCGATTATACTTTTTATTAGTACATAGATTACAGAATCTTTTGGTACCATGCAGACACCAGCGTACAAGTTTTTTAATACGATAAACATAAAATAAGGATGCGTCGCACAAGGTCCGCGTCAAAAAAGTATCAATTTCTAATATTTTAAGACGAGCCAAAAATTCATCGATTATACATTTTAATTGGACATTGATTACAGAATCTTTTGGTACCAAACAGACACCAGCGTACAAATTTTTTAACTTGATATACATAAAATAAGGTTACGTCGCATAGGGTCAGCGGTAAAAAGTATCGATTTCCAATATTTTAAGTCGAGCCAAAAATTCATCGATTATACATTTTAATAGTACATTGATTACAGAATCATTTGGTACCAAACAGACACCAGCGTACAAATTTTTTAACTTCATATACATAAAATAATGTTGCGTCGCATAGGGTCAGCGGTAAAAAGTATCGATTTCCAATATTTTGAGACGAGCCAAAAATTCATCGATTATACATTTTATTAGTACATTGATTACATAATCTTTTCGTACCATGCAGACACCAGCGTACAAATTTTTTAATACGGTAAACGTAAAATAAGTATGCGTCGCACAGGGTCCGCGTCAAAAAAGTATCGATTTCCAATATTTTGAGACGAGCCAAAAATTCATCGATTATACATTTTATTAGTACATTGATTACAGAATCTTTTGGTACCAAACAGACACCAGCGTACAAATTTTTTAACTTGATATACATAAAATGAGGTTACGTCGCATAGGGTCAGCGGTAAAAAGTATCGATTTCCAATATTTTAAGTCGAGCCAAAAATTCATCGATTATACATTTTAATAGTACATTGATTACAGAATCATTTGGTACCAAGCAGACACCAGCGTACATATTTTTTAATATGATATACATAAAATAAGGATGCGTCGCATAGGGTCAGCGGCAAAAAAGTATCGATTTCCAATATTTTAAGACGAGCCAAAAATTCATCGATTATACATTTTAATAGTACATAGATTACAGAATCTTTTGGTACCATGCAGACACCAGCGTACAAGTTTTTTAATACGATAAACATAAAATAAGGATGCGTCGCACAAGGTCCGCGTCAAAAAAGTATCAATTTCTAATATTTTAAGACGAGCCAAAAATTCATCGATTATACATTTTAATAGTACATTGATTACAGAATCATTTGGTACTAAACAGACACCAGCGTACAAATTTTTTAACTTCATATACATAAAATAATGTTGCGTCGCATAGGGTCAGCGGTAAAAAGTATCGATTTCCAATATTTTGAGACGAGCCAAAAATTCATCGATTATACATTTTATTAGTACATTGATTACATAATCTTTTCGTACCATGCAGACACCAGCGTACAAATTTTTTAATACGGTAAACGTAAAATAAGTATGCGTCGCACAGGGTCCGCGTCAAAAAAGTATCGATTTCCAATATTTTGAGACGAGCCAAAAATTCATCGATTATACTTTTTATTAGTACATAGATTACAGAATCTTTTGGTACCATGCAGACACCAGCGTACAAGTTTTTTAATACGATAAACATAAAATAAGGATGCGTCGCACAAGGTCCGCGTCAAAAAAGTATCAATTTCTAATATTTTAAGACGAGCCAAAAATTCATCGATTATACATTTTAATTGTACATTGATTACAGAATCTTTTGGTACCAAACAGACACCAGCGTACAAATTTTTTAACTTGATATACATAAAATAAGGTTACGTCGCATAGGGTCAGCGGTAAAAAGTATCGATTTCCAATATTTTAAGTCGAGCCAAAAATTCATCGATTATACATTTTAATAGTACATTGATTACAGAATCATTTGGTACCAAACAGACACCAGCGTACAAATTTTTTAACTTCATATACATAAAATAATGTTGCGTCGCATAGGGTCAGCGGTAAAAAGTATCGATTTCCAATATTTTGAGACGAGCCAAAAATTCATCGATTATACATTTTATTAGTACATTGATTACATAATCTTTTCGTACCATGCAGACACCAGCGTACAAATTTTTTAATACGGTAAACGTAAAATAAGTATGCGTCGCACAGGGTCCGCGTCAAAAAAGTATCGATTTCCAATATTTTGAGACGAGCCAAAAATTCATCGATTATACATTTTATTAGTACATTGATTACTGAATCTTTTGGTACCAAACAGACACCAGCGTACAAATTTTTTAACTTGATATACATAAAATGAGGTTACGTCGCATAGGGTCAGCGGTAAAAAGTATCGATTTCCAATATTTTAAGTCGAGCCAAAAATTCATCGATTATACATTTTAATAGTACATTGATTACAGAATCATTTGGTACCAAACAGACACCAGCGTACAAATTTTTTAATATGATATACATAAAATAAGGATGCGTCGCATAGGGTCAGCGGCAAAAAAGTATGCATTTCTAATATTTTAAGACGAGCCAAAAATTCATCGATTATACATTTTAATAGTACATAGATTACAGAATCTTTTCGTACCATGCAGACACTAGCGTACAAATATTTTAATACGGTAAACATAAAATAAGTATGCGTCGCACAGGGTCCGCGTCAAAAAAGTATGGATTTCTAATATTTTAAGACGAGCCAAAAATTCATCGATTATACATTTTAATAGTACATAGATTACAGAATCTTTTGGTACCATGCAGACACCAGCGTACAAATTTTTTAATACGATAAACATAAAATAACGGTGCGTCGCACAAGGTCCGCGTCAAAAAAGTATCAATTTCTAATATTTTAAGACGAGCCAAAAATTCATCGATTATACATTTTAATAGTACATTGATTACAGAATCTTTTTGTACCAAACAGACACCAGCGTACAAATTTTTTAACTTGATATACATAAAATAAGGTTACGTCGCATAGGGTCAGCGGTAAAAAGTATCGATTTCCAATATTTTAAGACGAGCCAAAAATTCATCGATTATACAATTTAATAGTACATTGATTGCAGAATCTTTTGGTACCAAACAGACACCAGCGTACAAATTTTTTAACTTGATATACATAAAATAAGGTTGCGTCGCATAGGGTCAGCGGTAAAATGTATCGATTTCCAATATTTTGAGACGAGCCAAAATTTCATCGATTATACATTTTATTAGTACATTGATTACAGAATCTTTTCGTACCATGCAGACACCAGCGTACAAATTTTTTAATACGGTAAACATAAAATAAGTATGCGTCGCACAGGGTCCGCGTCAAAAAAGTATCGATTTCCAATATTTTAAGACTAGCCAAAAATTCATCGATTATACATTTTAATAGTACATAGATTACAGAATCCTTTGGTACCATGCAGACACCAGCGTACACATTTTTTAATACGGTAAACATAAAATAAGGATGCGTCCCACAGGGTCCGCGTCAAAAAAGTATCAATTTCTAATATTTTAAGAAGAGCCAAAAATTCATCGATTATACTTTTTAATAGTACATTGATTACAGAATTATTTGGTACCAAGCAGACACCAGCGTACAAATTTTTTAATATGATATACATAAAATAAGGATGCGTCGCATAGGGTCAGCGGCAAAAAAGTATGCATTTCTAATATTTTAAGACGAGCCAAAAATTCATCGATTATACATTTTAATAGTACATAGATTACAGAATCTTTTGGTACCATGCAGACACCAGCGTACAAATTTTTTAATACGATAAACATAAAATAAGGTTGCGTCGCACAAGGTCCGCGTCAGAAAAGTATCAATATCTAATATTTTAAGACGAGCCAAAAATTCATCGATTATACATTTTAATAGTACATTGATTGCAGAATCTTTTGGTACCAAACAGACACCAGCGTACATATTTTTTAACTTGATATACATAAAATAAGGTTACGTCGCATAGGGTCAGCGGTAAAAAGTATCGATTTCCAATATTTTAAGACGAGCCAAAAATCATCGATTATACATTCTAATAGTACATTGATTACAGAATCATTTGGTACCAAACAGACACCAGCATACAAATTTTTTAACTTGATATACATAAAATAAGGTTGCGTCGCATAGGGTCAGCGGTAAAAAGTATCGATTATTAAATATTTTGAGACGAGCCAAAAATTCATCGATTATACATTTTATTAGTACATTGATTACAGAATCTTTTCGTACCATGCAGACACCAGCGTACAAATTTTTTAATACGGTAAACATAAAATAAGTATGCGTCGCACAGGTTCCGCGTCAAAAAAGTATCCATTTCTAATATTTTAAGACGAGCCAAAAATTCATCGATTATATATTTTAATAGTACATTGATTACAGAATCGTTTGGTACCAAACAGACACCAGCGTACAAATTTTTTAACTTGATATACATAAAATAAGGTTGCATCGCATAGGGTCAGCGGTAAAAAAGTATCGATTTCTAATATTTTAAGACGAGCCAAAAATTCATCGATTATACATTTTAATAGTACATTGGTTACAGAATCATTTGGTACCAAACAGACACCAGCGTACAAATGTTTTAACTTTATATACATAGAATAAGATTGCGTCGCATAGGGTCAACTGTAAAAAAGTATCGATTTCTAATATTTTAAGGCGAGCCAAAAATTCATCGTATATATATTTCAATAGTGTATTGTTTGCAGATTATCTTTGTACCATAAGCATACCAGCGTACTACCTTTTTGGTCTAATATACGTAAAATAAATCCGCGCCGTATGGGGTCAGCGGCTTAAAATTTTAATTTTTAATATTATGCGTAACTATATACATATATCGCGGTAATAGATGTCGATACTCATTTCTACTGCGCATTCGCAATTCGAATTATATTAAGATTATCGAAAAGTGTCTGACGAAATATATTTATGACTCTAATTTAGGAAATATTTGTCCTTAAAAATTGCTACGGAACCTTAATTGTTAATTTGGATTTATGTCTCACTTCTATTTTTAACTTAATAAATATATTACTTTATAATTAAATGAATAAATTAAAAAATATTAATATAGCGAGCTAATTAAATTTTAAAATAATAGTATGTTATAATAATTAAAATATATAGCAATATGTTGTGAATAATGTTGTAATATTTTATCCTCGATTAATATTTTTGTTACAGAAATCAGCTGATTAAAACGTAAAATTGCTAATTAATTCTTAAAATAAGAATATGTTATAACATTTAAAATAATATGTTTTAAATAATGTATATGTTATAATTCCTTAAATTCGATTAATATTTATAACAGCTATCAGTTGATTTCTGTCAAAAAATATTAATCGCACAGATAAGGCATTATAACATATTATTTATAACATTATTATATTAAATTTTATAACATATTTTTATGTTAAAATTTAATTAGCAATGTAATGCTTTAATCATCTGATTTCTATCAAAAAATATTAACCAAGTTTAAACAAACTTTATATAAAAATATTAATTTTTTATTTAAAATCGAGGAATTGCGTAACGCGCGCTTTTGTTATTCTAATCTTTTTCTAAAAAAGACATTAAGTCGATTCTCGCAAGTATTTTTGCCTTTTTTCCGCCAAAATATTAATCAAGTTTAAAGTATAATAACATATTATTTAAAACATTATTTTATTTTACTTTTTGGACTAACTGTCAAACTGCTAATTGCTAATCCTCGCGATGACAGCCTTTCGATGCTACGAATATAACACACAACGCGAATGTCAAAAATATTAATTAAGCTTAAAGTATTATCACATATTATTTAAAACATTATTATTTTATTTTATTTTATTTTGGTCAAACTGCTAACTGTTAACCCTCGCGATGACAGTCTTTCGATTGTACGAATATAACACACAACGCGAATCGACAGAGAACCAATCAGCATTGCGGAAAAGAGGCAACAATACTTCGAGACTTTCGAGAATCGACTTAACATGCACTTTTTAGAAATGGAATAGCATCTTATAAAATAGGTTTTGTAAAGAATAGGCAAAAATATTTTGCGCAACAATGTATATTGATAATTTCTTGTGCTAAAGAAAATTTCTTCAAGGGCGACATTTACAATTTAAATTGATTTAATTCAAATTATACACAAATATTTTTCTTTTTTAATGGTTACCAACTAAGAGAATTTTACTATTGGTAGTTCTAAGCTAATTTATTATATATATAGTGGATATATATAATACATGAAGTTTTAATTCTCATTTGTAACTACAGTCTATTGCCTCTATAATGCGCATGAAAAAATATTAGCGGTAAATTATGCAACATTTAAGAAGTACAATCTTACTACTATTTTATAACTATTAGACAATCTTATAACTATTAGACGAGTTTATTAATTTTTAATCCTACTTCTCGAATAGGATCTTTTCATCGAAAAAAATCAATGAATGATTCTTCTTCTGTTACTATCATGTTTGGTCCAGATAGATAATGATTATATCTCGTTTTTATCAGTAATCGTAGTTTTGTTGGTAGTTGATGTCTGCGAATCTGCGATAAAAACAACGAACGTTTTGTCAGTCCTCTCGATGAGAATTCGAATAATTGTGTTTATGTCAAAGCGCACAAACCTTGTCTGGAATATTTTCTCGACATATACATCCGCATCTTTCCGAACCAACTCTCGTTGAATCTTTCGCGAAACTTTGGCGTGGTAAAAGTATATAACAGCGGGTTAATCGCGCTGTTCACTGGCAGAATAAAGATTACTATCCAAGCATGCAAATCAGCTATAAATTTTATGTTAAGTCATTAGTATATCTCTTAATTATATATAAATTAATAGCTTTATTAAATTAAAATTATATCCTTATTAAATTATTTCTTAATTAAATTAATATCTTTTAATTTAAAACTGTGCTATTATATAAATAAATATGACTGAACTCATTTCACATATGAATATTTTTTTTAGATTTTTCGCGTATTTTAATTTTATATATATTTCTTTGTCTTCAACAAAAATCCTTTAAATCAAGACAAAGTTGAAAGACAAATAATATAATGTATTAAATTTATTTGTATTTTTATGATATATAATAATATAAAGTTTAAAAATACTATAAAAGAAGAAGCTTCTTTGATTTGAGCAACGATTGTTTAATGAAGGCGATATCGCGAATGAAATGAATCGATGGTGATATGAAATCTCGCATCATTTGTACTTACGTGCCACAGGATAGTTCATCATGGCGAGAATTTTCAATCCTATAATCGGTGCCCAACATGCCGCATCTGTCAATACGATTAGGAAGAATCTGAGAACGAACTCGGAATCGCCGACCGATAACGGTGTGGCGTGGCGCGTTCTCCAGATGCTGGCGAACATGGCAGCGTAAACGTAACCGATAATCATCAATCTGCAAATGAATGCAATGATAGCTTTGAACGTTACCCACTTCCGGTGCAATATCAAGGCAATCACGAAATGAGAAATTGATCAAGCTCGCGCGGTACACGTTGATTAAATTTTTTGTACAACGCTATATTATTGCTACGTGATCGAAAATTCAAGTACCAATAATTGGATGTAACAATATGCGATATAGAATCATTTTGAAAAAAATTTTGGTATAATTTTTTTTTTAGAAAAATATTACGAATAAAATTTCGCGCCCTAACGTTGTATCAAAAGTAATTAAAGTGAGTTATACAATTTATTTTAAAAACGAAATAGCTGGTCTTATATCGCATAACTATGTTCAATTTACAAGATTGTTGCAATAACGCGCATTTTACCCGAGAAGATTAAGTCCCAGGAAAATAAAGGCCGAATATTCCCAGCCTATTAGATATGGATCGTCTATGTGTAGAGGAAAGCACATTCCATTGACACCATAGTATCTCGTACTGCTTCTCCAGTGGATAACTTTTAAATTCGGAAAAGATAATTAAGAAAAAAGTTCTATATGTGTATTATATGATATCGAAATTAAATTGAATGAAAAAATTAAATGAAAAAATTGTCCTCATGGAAACAAACCTGGCACAAGAGCAAGGATAAATCCGATAATCCAGATGATGATCATCGATGAAGATGCAGTGTGAAACGTCATGGGGCGATGACGTTTCAAAGGTGCTGCGATCAAAATAAACCGCTCCACGGACATGAATGACAGGATGAGCACAGAAACCTTGCCGAATAATTTAAGATCATGTATTTTAAATTTGGTTGGCATTACCGATTTTTCAAACATCTGCATCCATTAGCGTTTCGGAAAAATTAGAATCTCGTAAAGAAAATTAAAAAATTAAAAATTTCTTATATTACAAATTTAAAACTAAATTACTTGCAGGAAATATGGAATTGGTTTTCAATTGACATTTATTTGGTCGACGAAATCACATAAGTGCAGTTAATTTCATCTAAATGCACAAATAAAATTGTAAATAATGTGCGTTGATTTTTTATCATAGTGGCTAAATTTCACTCGGTAGTAGCATAGAGACGATCATTATAAATAGTACCGTTAAATAGAAAATTGTACGTTGCGAATTGAAAATTGTGGGATTCAGCATGGTGTTAATGTGCATACCTCGGATGACATCATTGCCAATGCTCCTAGAAGCGTGCAGGACCACGAGGACATCCACGTACTCGCCTCCTGTTGATAGTTATCGCGGAACCTCGCGTCTTCTATAGCGATTATGAAGAGATATATTCCCATCAACATGTCGGACACTGTAAAAGGATTACGTGACTTTACTGCCTGGTGATTTATGGTGAACCCAACATTAATATGGTCGATCGATCACAGTGTTGCGCTTTGTTGTTAACCGCAACGATGATAACTCGCGTGCACTTCGTGATTCGGTACGAATCTACCACGAGTCATTTGAATAAGGATTATTTACGTCGTCGTTACTTCTTCTACATAACGGTCTATCTACGATATCTAAAGAGCAACTCTAGATTTCAGATTTTTACAGAAATTTCAGTGAACTCGAAACATTATGTATCATTAAAAGTACAATCAACATTCAAGACCATAAGAAGTGTCAAGGTCGGAAAATTATTTCCACCTTATGTTATCACGTTTGAAACAATTACTTTGTTTCTTCGAATTTCGAAGATGAGTGAAAAAAGAAAAATGATTTTACTTCCTCATCAAATTTTTCGTCTAGAAACATGTTTGCATAATTACCTGCAAGATTTCTGATAACAATACTTAAAACACGGTTTTCATCCTTGGCGGTAAATCTTCCCCACAGAACAAGGCTGTTACCGAGACAAGTTACACAAGATATGCTCCAAACAGCAGCTCTTAGTAGAGATTTGCTCAGCAAATGAGATGTCGATGACACACCTTGAAGAAAAAAAAAAAAAAGAAAAAGAAAAAAAAGAAAGAAAGCGAAAATGAGAAAAGAAGAGACATATTGAGTTATCTTTTTTGTCGTTTTTGTATTTTGCATTTGATTTAATGCCGAATTAATCAATCGTTGCTACAATTCAAAAACAATTTTTATACAATTGCGATATAACTTACCATCGCTAATAGGTCTGCATTTTTGTACTTTTGGTGCATAGGTCATGCAGTAATGAAATTTCTTGAAGTATCTAAAAAATTTGGAATTTTATATGTTATATCTATTATTATATAAGATATATATAAATGAGAATTACTAACAAAATTCAGATTATTCCATTAGATATATTAGAAAATAAGAAATAAAGAATTATATACATACTCATTCTCAGTTTAACTTTCTATTTTTGAAATCTACAATACTAATTACATGGAAAATATAATCATTGAGATATTTAATATAAAGATTTTGTCGAAATAATAGAAGATCTTCGTATAAAGATATAATGTTTTTTGCTTTTTAATCATTTCAATTTTAGTTTTATTATTTTTGTTTTTTATTTTACTGCACGCATTAAATAATCATAATACAAACGTACACGAAATCAAGATTTGAAAACATGTCGAATGCGTTTTTTTCTATATCGTCCATGTTTATGTCCTCGACATTTCTGAAATTCAAAGTTTCGAAATAAAAAAAGGTTTATTATTTGATGCATTTTAATATATCGATATAAATTGATAAAGAATACAAAAATCTCACGGTATAAATATAAAAAAGTTGATATATTTATGTGCATCAACACATGGAAATATATATTATGCAAACTATGTTATCTTTGGAAAAAAGTGCAACTTACAAAGATCGAAGGTTTTTCAACGGATTAAAGAGCGTCATTGATAATTCAACAATAGGATTGTAACCGATTAATCTGAAAAGATGAAAGATTATATTAGAATCAGAGAGAGAGAGAGAGAGAGAGAGAGAGAGAGAGAGAGAGAGAGAGAGAGAGAGAGAGAGAGAGAGAGAGAGAGAGAGAGAGAGAGAGAGAGAGAGAGAGAGAGAAATTATATATTTGCCAGAGTAACGTGTTTTATTTTGCAAATAGATTCTGGTTTACACACCCGTGCAAGCTTAAATTACAATTAAAACCGGTTGCACGTAGTTGCACGAGCGTGATCTTTTCGTAGTTTACTTTCGCGAACAGATCTTCAGTGGTAAGTACTAGCGAATAGATCTCAAGCACGTACATAAGCTCGAGCATTTTAGCGGTGAGGCTGATTATCGCGCAAATTATATACAACATGGGTATTTACACTTACAGCTTCGATAGATTATTTACAGGCTGGAACACGTTTGACGGTATCCTGATTATTTTGTTATAGGCCAAGTTACTGAAACAAACCGCGTGTATTTTAATTGCGTTTGATAATCTATTTGCAATCGATTCATTAGACGTGGCGCAGTTTGAAATTAATTGTATTTGAAGTGAACTTTTAGTTTTTAATTAAACTTTTACTTTTAAAGTTTCTAATCTTATATCTGTAACAATTCTTTAATATTTTAGTTTTGAATAGATGCGAGTTGGAATCTTATGTGGAGATGGATGTACTAATAAAAAAATCGAATATTGCATTTGATTATATTTATAGAATAATTGGGGAAAAATGAAACAGGAAGATACTTTAAACAGAAATCGATCATGCGCGACGTAATAATATTGCAATAATCGAAGCGATGCGATGCATTTTATCTCGATAGCCCATGGTTACGATAGCCCAACCACCGGATACCGTTAACTTGAGAAATCGAGTCACATTAACATTTATGCACTTACAGCTCGACAAGTTGTTGCAAATTTCGAAACGCGTTCTCATCGATGTTGCTTATGCTATTGTCCTCCATACTCCTGAATCATCGTTGCGCCGTTAGCTCGCATGGATCTTATTAAGAATGACAGTAATCGCTTCTCCGTAATCTACTTACGTACGTACAGTGATTTCAAAGCGAGGCATCCGGCGAATAAATCTTCCGTTATCGACTCGAAGCGATTTCCATCCAATATTCTGAAACGTAAACTTTGGAAAATCGATTGTGTACGTGTGCATATCGTTCCTCTGTTTTTTTTTCTTTTTCATTAAAAATAAGCTGTATGCATTAGCTTACATTTCTGTCAATACCGGCAATTGTGGTAGCTTCAGGGTAGATGCCGTCAACATGTTCTTACTTAGATTTCTGTTTGTGAATAAAAGTAGCTCGTAAAAAGGTAGATTAACATATCAATATTATAAATCAAAATTGGCGAATATGAGTGACATAATCCGGTTTCGAAAAGCAGCACGTCAGTGATTATTGACAGTTTTATTCTTATGAATAAAAAACGTATTATATGGAACACAAGCATACATGTAGAAAGATAATTTTTTTTAAAGAAGCAGTATATACTGATACAAGCATATCCTGATAATCAACTGTAATTTTGCTGCAATTTACTTTGATCTGATTGCGGTAAAGAATTTGCATATTAGTCGTCCATATAAGCTATCGTGAAATTACCGTACATCGCACAGGTGATCTACAAATGAATCTATATTTTTGAAATGATTGATATACTGGTGTACAGTAAATAATAAGCATGCTCATCATTGCTTATCATAACGTGAATTAAATTATTCGGAAATTATAATATTTTTTATTTTCAGCTTTTAATCTTTTATAAATCATCGAAAAGAGCGATATAAAATAGTATACAGATAAACAGAATTTGAGATTTTAAATGACAACGTTAAATAAATACAGAGCTAAATGAAAAAAATATTCTAAACAGAAAACATATAAATATTTATTTTGGAATAAATAATGAAAAGTCAACAAATTAAAACCGCTCCTTATACTTATATTTTATTTTCCGAATAATTTAGCATAAGATAGCTTTGTACTATGACAGTTTATACATCAAGTACGCAGTGGTGCTGTTTTCCAAATCAGAAAAATTTGCCATCACAATTCTATTTTGATCCAGTCTCAGGGTTTCCAATCTATCCAATCCCGTTAAATGTCCAGGTAATATTTCTTTGATCTTATTATTCGCGAGAATTCTGTATATACAAACGAATTATTATATACAATTTAGTTATATACACATTAATCTTACACATAACCGTCATGAATTCTTAACTTATACTCACAACCAAAACAATTTAGTTTGGTGGAGGAATGCTCCTTCTTCTAATTCGATTATATCGTTACTATCGAGATATCTGAAATTGCAGAAGACAATAAGATTTTACAGAGAGATTCATGATAGTTTTGTTGATTTTTTATGACTTACAATAAACGTATTTCTGGATATCTCGATAATGCATTGCGAGGCAGATGCGTAAGTGAATTTTCGGTTAAGAAACTGTAGAAGATTGACACTATTAATAATTAATAATTGTTGATAAAAGTAACATTTATACATCCTATAATTTTATAATATATCTTTTATTATTAAATGCGTAACATTTGGCTCTATATCACATATTGCGAAAAGCGTGATTTTTCTGCAAAGCGTACATTGCTATGATGCTCGATGACAAGTTTTGAGGTATTTCGGTATAATTCATACAAGTCACACGACATGTATCATCATAGACGCATCTACCTAGTGCGTCCTCGAATGTATCTGCGATAAAAAATAAATTTGTTAAACGCTGAGAACGTTAAGTATCTATTGCGTATTTTATGATGTTACCGCAATACTCCGAGTTTCCCCAGTCCCTCTTTTTCATAAACCAATCCCAAGTTCCGTGCATGTCAACTGCGCAGCAAATTTATCGATTAGAAGAGCGAAACTATCTTTGGAAATCTAGAAATCAAGGCAATTTTTTCCTTCAAATTAAGATAAATGAAAATTAATGAATACTCCTGTGTTAAAACGCGTGACATTTATCACTTCGGAATTTGTTAATAATATAACGAATTCTGAAGTAACAAATAATACAATTTTTGTAAAAATAGTCGAATTTATTTGCTATTATGCAAAAAAATTACGTATTTGTATACAGCTATTAGCTAAATCATTTTAAATAGAATTTTAAATAGATTTGAATAACAATTAAAATATGGCAGAAGATATGATAATATTTATTGTATTAATAATAGTAAAATCTGAAACACACAGCAATTTTCTGTGGATTCATCGTCGCCATATGGACAATCCAGTATGCCATTGCACCAGCTATGTTGTGGCATGCATATAGTGCTCTTATCACACAGGAACGTACCGACAGGACACTTGTCTAAAACGCACACGAAAATATATCAGAATTTCTTATCGTAATTTTGTGATAGTGACTATCATAAAATTGAGAATTATTATTTCCGGAGATTTACATGCGGCAATTATCACCGCAACATATCTTTTATTTTCATTTTGTGGAAGCTGCGTTTCATAGTGCTACACAATAGCACGAAGGACGCACTTTTATCTTGTAAAAATAATACATACGTGCTAAGGCATAAGAAATAGCTACTGAGTAGTTTGCATATTCACAATGACATTCACGTACTATATATATTATATATTATTATTATAATATAAAGAATATTTCGAAAAAAAGAATTGTATTTAAGGACAAACAACAACTGAAAATTTTTGATATGGAGAATATATAGTTTTTCTTTTTCTTTTTTTAAATGTCACACAATATTTTCAAAATTGCTGAGAATTATTTCCAAATAGAAGAAAATACGAAACTTCTATTGTAAACTTTCAGACACTCTCTAATTAGAATTACTGACAATGTTTATATTCTGTCTTTATAAATTAATATTTTTTATTAAAAAATGCATGCTTTTTTTATAATTCATTGAATTTTCTGTAATATCTCGCAGGAATAAGTATTGTAGTAAGTATTATAATAAGAATGTAATTAATCTTGACAATATTAAAATTGATTGAACAATAAAAATAAAATTCGCTTAAGACAATGCATCATCAAACCAATCAATCATACCTTGATTGAAGTAGTACATGAGTCCAGATAATATGCAGAGCGCCGTAATTAGTGATGCACCGACAAGACTGATGTGTTTGTACCGCATAATGCTTTAGTAATTTTTTGTCGCGTTTTCTTATAGAGGTCGATTATGCTTATTATCTTAAATATGATTACAATCTTGAAATTTAGAGGAAAAAAAATAGAAAATTGAGAAAATTTTTTAAATTTGGATCACTATATGTTGAAGTTTTCACATTCGCCATGTAACTGGCTAGAACTCGGGATACTAACTGACACTAGTTGCATCCATATGCTCGTGGTGTAAGCTTTAGCACATTGCACACGCGCTCTTCGTCAATTCCAGAGGAGCTTTTCTTTATATCCATTTCTTCTAGTCTTCCGACCAATCGCCTCACTCGTCTCTCATTGAATAAGTATAGAAACGCATGTGTAAATAGAATTTACTATATAGATACTGTACACTTTTTTTATCTTTTGCATTTTTATATGCATATACAACATATTTTGATGTTATACTATAACACACTGTAAAAATTTTGCAAAATGATATATATGTATATATATAATATTAATAAATAATAAATAATTAAAAATATTTACTATAAAATAAATGCTGCGTAAAATAAAATAATTTTGAATTATTTGAATAAATGATGAAATCATTTTGTCGTACAAATAATTAAATTCTAAAGGCTATAGTTGACAATTTAAATTTACGTTTTAGATGGCTCTAAAATAAAAATAAGGTAACGATTATGTATATATATTATTATTTAACATTGAATTATATTACGAAAGAGATTTGAGATGTGAGCCACTATAATTCGAAAAACAATATTTTATTTTGTTACGTTAATCGAGAAAGAGTCACGTCGCAATATTTAAGAGCAAAACATCTCCAGCTGTGTTTAAAATACGACATAATGCAGCTCATGAGACATGCAGATTTATCTGCATCTGTATCGTTGAAAATTATTCCCATGCTCGATCCACATGAGCAATTCGCACCGCTGGCAAAATTTCGCACGATACATGAGAACTATCATGAAAACGTGTAGTTATGGATTAATAAAAAAGCGATATGAATTTGAGACTCGCTATGATGATATGGTAGTGATAGATATAATGGTAAAGTTTCGTTTCGCGTAAAGTTCGACTACTTTTCCATTCAGAGAAAATAGTCTCTCTTTGCTATACTTCAATTTGATGTACTTTAATCTCTTATTCTCCATTTCATCGAGTTTTGCGCACTTAAATGCTAGTAATGTTTAAACAATATAAGAATCGTCACTCTCTAAGGCTGAGGACATAGATACTTTCTATTAGCATTTGTCAATTTCATGCAAGATTGAGAAATAATAGAAGAATTTCGTTTTGGCAAATCTTGAGATTGGCGATTTTTAATCGACTAACATTCACATTTCACGTTTGATGAAAAATCATGCAATTGCAAATAAAATCGTTTTATGACAAAGAAGTGCTGTCACGAAGCAAATCGTTGCTCTTGATATTATTTGATCTCTGACTGAAAATCGCAATAATTTTTCATTTTTCTTTTACATTATTTAGATTGTATATCGTTTTTTGTTGTGAGCTTTATACACAATATGCACGATATCGACAAGATAATGAGAAACAATTGTTTATATTATTTCGATCATATTGATTGATTGTGATAAAGAACGTGATGTTTCGATGGAAAGTAAATCAATTGTTACCCTTCCTGATAGCTATAAAAAGAAACATGAAAGAAGGACTTTATCGAAACACTGATAAAGTGCAGGATGATTTGATATAATGTGACAATTATTTATTACGTCGTCATTAATATGGTTGTCCTTAGTAATTATGTATTACATAAAACCGATCTTAGATCATCTTCCATCTAGTATATATCAAGGAAAATTTTCAAATAGTAATATTTTTAATCCTTTCAAATATTTTTTAAAAAATTTGCTTCAAATAAATATTAATGTATAATTGACACAATTTAAAATAGGGTTTTATTTATATTTTTATAAATTGAATTGTCGAATGTCGTGTAATTCAGAAAACACTTGAAGAAGAAAATGCACACAAAATACATATCTCAGGATACATATTAGGCTGTGTTAAATATATAAAATTATAAATAGAATTCTCTCTATTTTATAAATTTTATCACAAATAAATATCTAAAGCAGACTTAAAATTTTCGAAGAAATATGTAAAAAGATTAGTAATGAAATAATATTATTCGATATATTTTTTTTATATATATTAAATATATATTTTTTTTTAGCGGAGATTGCGTTTCAATCTTATTCTAAAGATGACGGAAAATTATATGATTTCTCTAACAAGTACTTCTCTAACTGTACTCCATCGTATATAGCTGCCAGTTGGCATAAATTTTTATTTACAACATATCGAAAAGATGCGTTTGTATGCGTTATTTTACACGAATTTAAACCCGTTTAATCTATTCTTGATCGTCAGTCCAACTGACGGACAGTGTTCTAGAGTCCTAGTCAGCTTGACATTTTCTCTATGCGGCCAGCTGTCGATTTTTGATTA
The DNA here is from genome assembly GCF_030444845.1 of Prenolepis imparis. Classification (NCBI taxonomy): domain Eukaryota; kingdom Metazoa; phylum Arthropoda; class Insecta; order Hymenoptera; family Formicidae; genus Prenolepis; species Prenolepis imparis. The sequence continues at coordinate 20,121,382 of NW_028141159.1, read as the reverse complement.
TTGAAAAACGTCGTTTAAAGTCATCAAAATATCATGACGAAATAAAACATCTCGTAAAGTACCACGCGAAATTCTTGCAGTGAAACATTGTATAGATAAAAATTTTATTAATTTTTTTTCTACTTGTTATCTTTTTATCCTTAAAAATGCCTCTTCACAATTATATATGTATATTTATTATAATGTTATATTATATACTTATTACTGTGATTTGTAAAAACTTGTTAAATGTTAAAGAAACTTTACGTTTAAAACAATTTCATAACAGAGATATATATTTAATAATTTCTTCGAGTTTGTCTAATTTTAGATTAATATGATCCAAATTATATTAAAATATATAATTCTGTGCATTATATACACATTTATAGTTCTTTATATTTCTATATTTTTATAAGTATTGTTATTTCAATCTCATTGAATTATATTTAATTTTATAATTAATTAAATTGCAAAAAAATTATTATACATATCAATTATTATTTACCGCACGATAAATCATTTATATCATAAAATCATTTATCGCATGATAGCATCATTTATACCATGTAAATTATATACAATACTTACCATAACTTCGCTTGATAATAGTCATTGATGATTGACAACTAAAATGACTAAGATTGTCACTCAAATGGAAAATATCAATGGAATGCCAAAGGTTAATAATAATAATTGACTCCATATAGAGATCGTAATATTCAGTAGTTATAAAATCGTGGATGATGGACAAGATACTCATGAAAAAAACAATCTGTCGATCGCGGCAAGACGGGACGATCACATATAATTGAAAACAATTCATAAATATCATTCGAAGATAATTTCTGAATCATCGTTTCGCCTTGACGCGACTGACAAGAACGTTCCATTTTGGCTGAAGGAATTGAAAGAAAAATTTATTTCCGTTTATTCAAGAAGGATACAGAGTGTGTACAATGATCGAGGATACAAATTATGTATATTTTGTAATTTTATGCTATTGCCAATTGTGGATGCGCGGCAGATCGATTAATTCTTACGCGTGCATAATACGTACAGCATTCACGATCTAAGTGCAAATCTTATGTGCGGACGCGAATGATGCATAATACTCGTGAGATGTGGTTTGCTTCGAGAAATTTTTGCGAGAATATTCCGAAAACAAAATTGTATACTGTCTTCTTCGCCCGGAGAAAATCGTGGATGCTGACGGCGTATCTCGCGGGATGTATCTCGTGAAATCGAATGTATACGATCGCTGTCATGTATACAACCGACTGAGTGTCATGTGCACAAACACAAATACATTATCCCGACGTATGCACACGACGTAATTTATGTCATGTATGTATCTCGAGGATTAGTTTTTCAGATCGCGGCTACTATTCGCGATTATAAAGATTTTTGCGTATTGCACGCAAGTTTCGAGCAATTTTTTAGAATGCACATTCCTTTTAGAACATCTTTTCAATAGCTATGATATAAAGACATGAGATCTTATGCGCGATTTTCTCGTACAGCTTCCGAGCGACGGAATTGTCTGCACTGAAAACTTTTGCACCTTTAAATCTTCGCGTTTATTTTTCCTTCAGCGTATTTCCCACATTTCTGTCTGACGTGCGTGTGTTTCCTCCCCCCCCTTTTTTTCCATATATAATAAAAGATAAAATTGCGGGTTGAGAGAAAGATAGCGCTCCCCTTCCCTGTTATCCCTCCTTGCTCTATTATCGAAATTGCAAGATGCCCACGTTGATTAACGATGGTGGTTTTTAGGAGAGGGAAAAGTTACATGGGAATGGAGAATGTGGTACAGACATGTCTAGCTATTCCCAAGAGAAAAAGAAGAAGAGAGAAAGGTACGAATTGGACGTATGACAGCAATAAAAAAGCGACAAGATTTGGCATACAAGGATAACATTGATGTTCACTACTCGCGATTCTCGGCGATAGAGTACTTTATTTTTTTTTCTAATATAATAACAACGATGTTCTTATCACGCGCTTAAATTCTCGTTTAAGTTGTGCAATGTACGATCTCCGTGAACTTCAAAATTTAAAAGACAATGATCATTAACGTCGGAAATATATAGATGACTAGCTAATAAGTTTAACACATCCAGAGACAATGCTATAATGCTTTATGGGGGAATGAGTGTAATAAAATAATCGATAGCAAGGGAGATCGCGATCCATTTCTATTGAATATGGTAATTTTTGTGGCAGATCCAAATGTCATGGCATTTGTGATCGAGTCTCGTTTTCGAAAGTTTGGCTTGTTCTGAATCGTGCGAAATTAAAACATTGTTAAAACAAGAGCGAGTCCTGTTTGTTATGATGGAAAAGTGGAGATTAACTATGAAACATGTGACAATAATAGCGATAATATATTAACGATACTATTAATAGTGATAATGATCATAACTGGAGTGCGGCAACAGAAGTTTAAACGAAAAATTCATTCTTTTCAAAAAATGATATCCCAAAAAATTTCTATGAATTTTTGTATGCTTATTCATAAATCATTATGAAATTCTCAATATTATCCCATATAATTCGCCAAAATTTAATAAAATACGATGTTTAACATGAATAATGAACACGGACGAGAAAGTGCAAAAGATCTTGACATTTATTTGACGGAATAAATACGTAATCTATATATATCTTATTTATATAACAGCGTTAGCCTTTTTTTGTCACATTTTACCGCATAATGTTACTCAAAATTTAAATTTGCATAATAGAAAAATGACTTTCTAACCAATTAAAATGACTGTATATTTTGAATTAAAAAAAAGTAACATATTGGTGCACCGTGATTAATATGCTCCGTAAAATTTAATCATTGTATGCTAAAAGCGCACATTATGCGTCTCCACAAATTAAACTTTTTTAATTTCAATTATGTGTGTGCATACACACATTTGCTGTGTCTATTAAATTTTATTAAGTTTCGTGTCTAAATGGATGAATGTCTAATTTGTTAGGCGGCAATGTGTGACGGAGAATACGATCTTTTCATAGCCACAATATATCAGTCGTATAAACTAGAAAAACTTTATATTTGCACATGAGATTAACAATAATGTAGAAATCCTATTCATTATTTGACCTTCACATGTACAACGCTTTCTGGATCTTCTATCAAGAATAAGCAAGAAATTTTAAAAAATATAATAGTTAAAAATATTTTTATTTGCAAAAAGTATTTAATTTTTTACCGATATGTTTTACTGATGAAAAGTCAAGGCTCATACTATTCCTTATAAATTTCCTTGTAAATTAATATAATTTGTATAATGTAGTCACGAATTTTTCTATGGACAGATATTTATGAAAAAATATAAATGACATATTTAATTCCGAAAATAATTGTTTCAGCAATTTATTATGTGTAGTTTATAAAAAAGAATTTTAAAAATTAATCTTTTGTGTAATGTTTGATTTTGGGAATTTTGTTAAAAAAGTTGAAAAATTTCTCAGGATGAAATATAAATGAATGATAATGGATTGTATTATCTTACACAATCTCTCTCTTGTAGAAAACGAAATAAATCTTTCATTTTCGCACGAATTCATCCGGTTTTATCTGCACGTGCGAATCAAAATAATAATTACTAATTGGATATGTGCGAATGACTGACTACTAAGAATAAAATAATCTATAGAGAAATATTATTTTTTTCTCTACATGAATCTATATAGGAAAATAATCTATGATATCAGTTATATTGCAAAATAAATCCACGGTTATTCCACGGTATCATACGATAATAATAACGAATTCGATTGGAAATGGATTCTAGCTAACTACAACCATGAATTCAATCTACACGTTTTATACGTAGTTATCTAAAAAGATGACCGTGTTGTGTTACTCGTGGTATGTCATGTTGATATTAATACGCGTGAAAAAGGTTTCGTGACCCATCGAACCAACTGGCCTAGTCCTTCTTGTGTGTACACGGTACATACACTTATTAATCTTAGATTCAAACGTGAAATTGGCGTGTATCCACGAAAAAATAAAACGAAATAAGGCAGCACTATTGTTTTTTTTTAACTTATGAGGGAAACGTATATACCTTCGATCAATAAATAAAACAACTTGACGCGAGACAAGTCCTGAAAGAGTGAAACTTATCTCCGCACATTTATGAGTATATACAAGTAACGGAATGATTCTCCTAATCACTGTACATTAAATCGTAGCACTTGCAAAGTGTCATAATATAATTAAGAATTTTCATATTGTAGATAAAATTTAATTGTATGATAATCTCATTGAAATGTACGTGTACTGTATTATTATAGAAGTTCCAAGATATAATAATCGAGTTGCGTGCTACTGTTAATGGCGTTGAGTCTGCGCGAAATACAGATATAGTTTGTTATTTATTTCTCATATTTTATATTTATTTTTTTCTCATATTTTTTAAAATGTTAATATTTGATAAATTGTATCTCAAATCTTCTTGCCGAATGTTACTCTGCAAGTACGTGATTTCTGTATACACATTGCGGTATTCACAAGTTTCGTTTATAAATACCACAAAGAATGAACATCAAATACCTTGTAGCTTACGATAGTGGACATGCCTTTAACACATGAATCGAGACTGTAATAGGAAAGGTGATTAGGACTAAGAATATCAGAGCCGTAGATTGGGAGCAAAGGTGAGTTGAATACCTGAAAAAACTCAGCAGTTGATGCTAAGCGAGTCACCAATCAATTGTCAGCCCGTTTCTAATTTGTTAAAGCTATAACTCCTTTTTCTAAGCAAAAAAAAAAAAAAAAAAAAAAAAACTAAAAAGCGGCTCCGTAGGTGTGTCGCAACATAATCATCAACAAGATAGTCAATGGCCTATTTACGATGTTTCATTTGCAAGTTTCTTTCTTTTTTACTTTTTTTTTCGAATATTTCATTCTACGTACATACTCTACACATGAAACATCTTCGATTTATGCCAGTGTCGGTGATTCTTGTAATGCGATTGCATTATATTTGCACAACGAAAGGTGACGCGCATCTCGAGTAAACCATTTTACAGCATTTTTTCCTTTACGAACAATGAACTGTACAAATAAATGAGATATTCTATTTGCAACTTGCATTGAAATATCTAATTCTTACAAATAATAATAGTAATATTAAGTATCACGTAAATGATAGAGTTTATATACATTTAGTACAAACAGTAAAGCGTATTGAAACGCTAACGTTACAATACTGTTTGTAAGTCCCTAAGGAGGCAGATCACGACGTGTGATTTGCGTTAATATTAATAAAGTATATATCAGCTACTTATACAACTAAACGATATATATATGCATTTTTATAGCATATTCCACTGTGCATTACAAAAATGCACTTTATATAAGAATATATTCTATTTTTCGTATTTTTCTTTTTTTAAATTTTTTTTTCTAACATGCGGAAACATTCGTGAATACGGAAATTTCCATACATGTAATTTTCTCGACCAAACTATTTCTGTTTGTCATGTAAATTATATAAAATTATGTTACATCACGTATTATCAAATCTTAAGTTTCTTGTTCAAGTATTTATCAATAAAAAAGAGTAATGTAATCAATATATACAAAAAGGAAATATAAAAAGTATAATTACTAATTTGTTTCCAAGCGCGATAATAGATCAACGTTTGCGATGACAAGTTCCTTCAATTATCGTGTCTCAGAGCTACCCGAAATACCTCCACTGATATAAGTAACATCACAGACACTGGCACAATCGCGTAAACATTGGCGTAATTGTTCCCATTGACTGCGTCGATGTTTTGTTTTCTTTTATAAATACTATTAATTATAGCGTTTGTTACACAAACATATTAACAGTCATCTATCGATTGACTCCACCTGGATAGCTTCCTCCATTACAACATTGTTTTGCTTTTACGAAACGAAGGACTTACAGTGGGCAGTGGATGGTTGCATAAGAAACGTTACAGTCTAGATGGCCCAGAGGAGCATCTGTGGATTGGCGTAAGATAATCCTGCAGTGGTCATCAAGTGCATACAAATCCTTCCTGCGCTACTGTGGATGTACCAGTAGGTCCTTCCTATAACAGACATACATTACGGAAGAATGAATTATATCATTAATTACTATTAAAATGCTGGAAATTTTAATGCATCTTCGTCCGCCAGAATTCGCATTCATAAACGCAGCTGTTGAGTGTCTTCATAGACAAGAAATAAGCTATTTAACATTAATATTCATTCTGTGCAATTTTTTTAAATCTCAAAATATTAGTGATATGGAATATGTTTACATTTGTAGGATTTTGCATATATATATGACAAAAATGAGATGAAAATATATTAACAAATATGTTAATTAAAAAAAAGCAGACAATTAAAACTGTTACATATTATCATGCGTCTATTCATTTTACCTTTGCCTGGCGAGATGTGGAAATAGAAATATTTTATAATAAATTTAAATCTTTCACTTACTATATATATATATATATATATATATATATATATATATATATATTGCTTCATATGTTTATGTAATTATCTAATCCTGTATTTTGATTATTGTTCATTATATGTATAATGTCTTACGTCCTTAGCAGTTGATAGATTTTGCTTGTATTCATCTATGCTGTAGCCAGAGTTGCTATCGTCTCCGCAAGATTGAACCACTAATGATGTATTCTCTGTCTATAAAAGGATTAGAATGTTTTCAATAATTTAAAATAAGTTCTTTTACAGTTTATATGTACTACCTACTTGTTCTTCTGTGTCAGTGACTTTACGTTTCTTCCCACATGTATCAATAGTCTGATCTGATAATCTCTTCTTGCTTGTGTCACCTTGGTTCCGTGGCGATACACTACCACTGTTTCCATTTCCAGCAATATTGCCATTCCGATGCACACCACTAGAAACCTGTAAAAATAATAATAAGTATAATTAAATACAATGAAAAAATATAATATTATTATGAGAATAGATTATACAGAGTATATAATAGAGTTCAATTAATACTCAACGATAAAAAAACTGGAGTATATTTAAGAATATATTTTCTCTTACCTTCCTTTCTTTTTTCAACAAACTTGAAGATACATAAGTATGCAAGTCCTTCCGTTTTACATGCTTAGCCTCAATCCACATTCCTTCCTTCAACATATTTATTTGTTCTGCTTGCCTTTCAACTGTAATGAATACATGTGTAGTTAATACTTTTTCTACGTTCGTATAATTTATAATCAAACTTACTTGTTTCCACAAAAGATTTGATATCATATGTGAGGTCAATGTTGAGACTCTCACTCTTAGCAAAGGACAGGCCGATGAACCACATAGAACAATGCTTGCATGGTTCAGGATCCAGTGGTGGAAACGCTTCTGGATTTACATGTGCCAAGGTAATATGAGGATTTCTCTCCAATGTACCTGTATGAAGGATTATGATTTTGCCAATTTGGCATCCACAAATTGTTAGTATATATCACAGTGTATGATATAGTATATATATATATTTATAATTTTAAGACATTTGATTAGAAAACACATTAAAGATTAAGATAGAGATTAATTCACTAATTACTTCTCATTTTTTTGAAAAATAATTATTTGTTTAATCTTTTTTTCTGTATTTTTATTGGTATGTACATATAATACTTTTGTAACTACTTATTTTAATTTATGTTTGTGATAATGATATGAAATAAAAGAATAATGACAGGAAAGCTACAACTACAAGGTATTAAATAGTTACAATCTACTTTTAGTGAATTAATCTGAATTAAAAAATAGCTGGCATTCTCATAATATATCATATTAATCTATTATCTAAATTTGCGTCTACAAATGTTAAAAGTTAATTAAAATTGTTTTGATAAAATATGAATAAAATATCATTCATGTATATAAATGTAATATCATTCAAATGTATATATATATATATATATATATTATATATATATTATATTTACATAAATGTATATATGTAAATGTATATATCATTCATTCTATTACCTATTAGATGTCGTATTTTTGACTCGACAAGACCACACCATTCAAGTTGATCTTCTGCGCTTGAACTTCTGGCCAACAATACTATATAATGTTTATATTTTCCAAAAAAGTTTGGTGGTTCAAACAACTTATCCCAGGTAGCTTTACCCATGATGATCTCTTCAGTTATGCCTAATCCATTTTCAAATGCTTCTTGCATGATAGTTCTGGTAGATACGGACACATTAAAAGTAGAATTTTGTTGAGGATATGCTGGCGTAATTATTGGCATTAGATGATATCTGTCTGATACGTTTACCTAAAAAATAATGAATAAAACGTTTAAAAATAAACAAAACTATAAAAACAAACTATAAACAAAATTAAAAACATGTAAAATCTTATATATTTCATGTGCATAAAACTTTATTATATATATAAATTTTCTTGATATTTATATTGTGATGATATATTTATATTGTTAAATTTGATATTTGTAAGATATTAAAATAGAATTTCTTACTCTTGGATCCCAAACTGCATAACCTAGATTGACGTTATCGGGTTGTTTTAAAAGTACTGGTTGTGGCCATTTCCATTGAGAGAATACAAGGAAAAATTTTTCTATTAGAGTTGCAGCCACGGCATTAGGATAAAGCTGACACGTTCGAGCGACTAACATCGCCCAGGATACACCACCAAGATAGCCTAAGACATTGCTATATATGCCATGCCCTAAGAATGAAAAAGCAGATGTTGAGTGAAATATACATCATATTATTAGTTATTATTAAAAATATAATCTTAATATAATGTAATCTTACGTTTTGCCCATAATTTTATAGCTCTAAGAGCCAATCTGAAATTTTCTATATTAGGTACTAAGCGCAATATTTCATCAGTTACTCTGCAGCCATTGAGACTCCTGACACATTTTGGATCAAGATTTTTTAGTAGCATGTCATCCCTGAGATCCTATAATTATTAAAGATTTATTATAAAATCTAAAACTTGTAAAAAAAAAATGTATTTATATTTTGCATATAAGTAATATATTAAATATTACTAACCATCGAATCTGGAATTTCTTTAAGAGTTAACTTTGCAAATAGCATGTCGATTTCTATACCATCAAAATTCATTTTTATGACGGGTACAAAAGCTTCTTCCACTGCCTACAATAAATATAGCAAATATTATTAATTAAAGCAGAATGAAATAGAATTTAATATATATCAAAATTTATCATACATGTATAAAAATGTATTTTTTCATCTATATAATGTATATACTTATTCTAAATTATAAAATCTAAAATTTGTAAAAAAAAAATGTACTTTTGCATATAAGTAATATATTAAATATTACTAACCATCGAATCTGCAATTTCGTTAAGTGTTAACTTTGCAAATAGCATGTCGATTTCTATACCATCAAAATTCATTTTTATGATGGGTACAAAAGCTTCTTCCACTGCCTACAATATATATTAAGAGTGTGGAAAATTTCATATTCGTGTTATCAATATTTTTATAAAGAAAATTAAACTAAAAAAGTATATATATATTTAGTTTAATTTTCTTTATAAAATATTGATAACATAATAAAAAAACTCATATTCTTAATACATATATAATTTAGAATAAGTATATAAATTATATAGATAAAAAAATATATTTTTACCATTATATAGATGAAAAAATATATTTTTACCATACATATACGCTATAAGAGTGTTTTCTGAAGAAATAAGTATTTAATAAGGTAGCAACAATGTACTATATTTTTTAGTTACATACCCTTAAATCTGTAACTTCTTCTTGCATTTTTAGTAATTCAAAAAAGGATGAAAAATAATCCGTTCTATATATATGACGTGGTACAACACACAAAGCATCGATATCGGCACCTTTGTGATGTACACCTAATCTGTATGAACCAAATGTATATATTTTACCACCGACTTGTTCAGCTACATTAGGTGGCATATTTCTAGCTATGCTTGTATCTCTTATCCATTGTTTAACCAATGTATTCAGTTTGCTGTAAGAATATAAGCAAGTTTAAATAATTTAAATATATATATATATATTATATATATATTTTTATTGTTCTTATTATCAACTGAATATATGCTAATAATATAATTATATTATATAATTACAACTTTAAAATACCTTAAAATTTCCATCCTGTGATTTAACTCTTCTTCAGATTCAAAAACATTATAGGGTTTAAGGGCCTCCTTCAATTCGTTAGTTCTGGCAATGTCAATGGGTTTGGGCTCTGCTACACTAATAGCAGATGTCATACCCAAAGTACGTAAATTGTTCCTCTCGCTTGGCGTAGAGTTTGGATTGGAATTATTACTTTGCGTTGACCACATTGTAGTATTCTTTATTTAAGTATACACCTCTGAAATTTAGATACTGCTGTAAATAATAATAATTTCTCATTATACATTTGATATAAGTCCTAAAAAAATTAAAAAAAAAAAAGAAAAAAATTGTACATATAGCATGAGAAAGAGAGAATGGATACATTAGATACAGTGAATTTAATTTAAACGAGTAAACTCGAACAAATTTCAATAAGAAAACTTTCGTGCATTAGTTTACTCATCCATAATGATGCAATCTAAACAATGACCGCGTCGAAACGTCGCGACAAAACAAATAGAACCGAGGTATCGATAAGGGTGAAACTAATGACTAATGACTAAAAAATTTCTCCAGTTATGTGGAGAAAGTGCCTCACCTCGATAATATTTCGTCAAAGCTGCAACAGCATGATAAATAAGATTGATACAGGACGAAGTACTTCGCTCGTGTAGTCAGGTTATAAAATGCGCAAATGCACCAGTAACGTTAAACACGGGACGGCGTGGTCCGAGTTTCGTCGAAAAAGATCTTCGCGCTTTGGCTGAATCGCAACTAGGATAGTTGACGCGTTTCCCAAAAATCGCAGGCAATAATTTCTCGCGGAGAAAAGGAGGGAGAGACGGTATATTTGTAAGCTACGCGAGCACCGTTTGCAATCTCGGATTCGACGTCGACGATCCCCGGGGGGGTGCGCGAGAAATTCGCGCGATGCCGCGACGAAACTCGACTCAATCGTGACGGAGGCGGACGAAAATCCTCGCTCGTGTTACGCGCTACGTAAATAAATAAGCGAGCATTATCGGACGCACGCGAAAAAGTAATGAAACAAGACGTACCTATACATACCACGCGTACCACCCACAACTCTACTCACTATACAAACATGGCTGACCGCTCGCTCGCTCGCTCGCTCGCTTCGCTTGCTTTGGAGACAGACAGGAAGTTGGCGATAATTCAGAGTGGCTTCCGTGTCCGAAGAAACGTCGTCCCCCGACGACAGCGCCATTCCTCGAGTTTTCGAAATCACTGTAGATGTCGCTTGCGCGCTTGCATCGCGGTTGCTAGAGTTGGTAGCAGTGGGTGGACTTGCTTGATGATGTGAATTTTAAAAGTTGGCAGGCCTGTTTCGCGAGTAAAACGGCGCGCTCTGGAGCGCTCGGAAGCGTCTCTCCCCTTTAGGTAATAAAATATATATATATATTTATAACATTCTTTCATTTTTACTTGCTACTTTTATCTTTCACGTTTGTCAAACGTCTGCAACTGTCAAACAACTTTGTAGATGTTGCATATATATGAACATAAACTATTCGACAACGCTTGGAGTATTCTGGGAGTGATTGTTGTCGATTTGGCTAAACTCAAATTTTGTCGGTTGAAATCTTGATTTAGAATTACCACTAAAATTCACTTAAAGTTATCTGAAATGCAAGTTTTTCTTGCTTTCTGTGCATTTATTATGATGAAATGTAAATATTTACGAAACATTTTTAATGATATTTACGAAAAATATTCTTTTATATCAATTATAAATCATCAAATATATATATGTTCGCACTCTTCGCTTTATGCGTCGATGAGCGAATTAATTTTATCGCTTGTTATTTATTTCTTGCCGATCTATTCTTTTCCAAGATGTTACGTATAAATTGCGAACGCCGTGGAAATGATATAATTTTGTCGGAAATTTTGTTACAGGCAAAGCTCGAGGTCGCGACACTTTTTCGCTCCTCCGAGAGGCAAGAAGGTTGCTGCCTGGAAGGGGCTGAAGAAAACGAGATAACTGGGTGAAGCTCGAGTTTCATTTGCGGCTGGGAAGTCTTGGTGCACAACTTCCCCGAGGGAATACTTCAGCTGGGGCATTTGCTACCTACTAAATTAGCGCTGGAATTAATCTCCATCCACCGCGCGGTCTCCGGCGAAACGTGCGACTTCGACGAAGATATACAGGTATGTGCCACAATACGATATATGATAACGTGTATAATCAATACACACACATCTCATTATTATAATAATATCTGCTGTAGCATATTATTATCGCTATAGTAAAGAATAATGGCAGAAGAATTTGATCTAATAATTAAAATAACGAAATAATGGTCCTCAAGTAGCAAAAAAATGTACAGAAAATGTTTAAAACTCATTTTCAGAGATATATTTTAAAAATGTTTAAATAATTAGTTAAGTCCCTTTTTATTCATTAAAAAAACGTTTATTTTCACGTTAATGTAATATAAATATTAATTTAACTTTTATTAAATATTAAATATTTTATTAATGAAATATTAAATGTATTTAATAAACGTTAAATTAATATTTATATTACATTAACGTTAAAATAAACATTTCTTTTTAATGAATAAAAAGGAACTTAACCAATTATTTTAACATTTTAAAAATATCTTTGAAAATGAGTTTTAAACATTATATATATATTTTTTTGCTACTTGGATCACTTTGATAGTGATTGAAAATTCCTCGTCGCAATTTTTCATAATATTTTGCTAATTTTATATCTGTTAATATACGACAAACAACCTTTTTTCTATTATGATAAATTTTATTTTAACGATTCATCGAATAATTTGGAAATTTTCCAAGTAATTATTGGCAATTTTTGACCAATAATTTAGTCATTTGTCAAATTTAGACTCGATACGTCTTAACTTTTGGATATTACAATCGGCACATTTTATAATTTCCTTCAAGAATCAACGAAAGATTTAGAAAATTAACAATTACTTTTAAGACATTGCAATAAAACATTCTTTGCGGCATTATTTGTTCTTCGAATCTAAATTTTATGAGCCAGACATTTTTATACGTTCTTGTTTGTGCTTTCTGATACTTCTCTTTAACCATTACTGGCACCGTCTTTCCGCACGATTTTTCTTTTGTCCACATCACCCGGGAAATCACGGGTATAACGAGAGACTGCGAAATTAAATGTCTTTGAGCCGTACGCTTCGGGACCGTGAACTTTGATTGGACTCCGTCGTAACTGTTCATCCTAAACGGTTTAACGATTCTCTGTAGGCCATTTTCTAAATCAAAATCAACTCGAGGTACGATGTGTCGACGCGCTGAAAAATAAATGTAACTCGAGTTAAGTTTTAAATTCTTTGTGTTTTTATTTAATATATCATCTATCTTGATTTATTTTTAGCGTTAAAAAATTATCATATGATTTAAATTATGTAGAAAATACCTAGAGATAGATAGTATCTACAGATAGAATGGTCATTACTGTAACATTTTGGCTTTTAATCTTTGTAGGCCGTTTTCTAGATCAAAATCAAATCAAGATACAATGAGTCGACGTGCTGAAAAATAAATGTAACTCGAATGCAAAGATGTAACGCTATTTTTCGAAAATATTTTCTGGAATTTAAATTATGGATTGGTATTTATATTACGTTTAAACACATTATTTTATGATTTGACGAATATAAAATAATGTGTTTAAATGTAATATAAATACTAATCCATAATCAAATTTCTAGAAAATATTTTCGAAAAATTGCGTTACATTTTTGCATTCGAGTTACATTTATTTTTCAGCACGTCGACATATCGTATCTCGATTTAATTTTGATCTAGAAAATTGCCTACAGAGATTATAAGCCAATTTTACAGTAATGATCATTTTATCTATCTATAGATATTTTCTACATAATTTAAATCATATGATAATTTTTTAACGCTAAAAGTAAATCAAGATATATGTTATTTTAAATAAAAACACAAAGTTTGGAACTTATAAAGTCATTGTTAAAAATCAATTTTAAAGATACATCTACGAACTGTTAATTACAAAATCTTGTAAACTGTAGATATTTTTCTCTTTTTTTAAAAAAATATCAATATTCGTTTCTATTTTCGTTTTATTACGTTATAAAATTGAGAATTGCTTTGTGTTTAAAATCGCGGATTTAATATCTGCGGCATGATGCGGATGATTGCTTCTTGCGTCAACAAGGAATTATTGGCAAATGCCGCATTGGGCTTTTTTCGAGCTCTTTTCATACCTATATGTGTACTATGTACTTTGCGTGCTCTGTAAATAACCAGATTTAATTGTACGCTACTGCGTGATTCAATAGCGTATCGCGAGCTGTGAATAAATACGCTCTTCCATACGATTGCAAAAATCGCCGGTGAAATGTGACAAGATCCAATAATTTCCAATAGAATATTGCATCTTGCACCTCGTTCTGCTGCAGCATCTCATCCGGAAAAAATACCGTATTTTTCAGATAGAAGGCTCAATTTCAAAGTCAAAATTAGCTTCGATATTAAATGGACATCTTTTATATACAGAATACGCGTTATTAACTTTTTCTTAATTGTGTCCATTTAATTAATTTATATTTAAGATAATGCGGTTTATTTATTGCATTATCTTATCCTATTAACTTAAATTAATTTTAACAATCTAGATTGCAAACGATTAATGCGCGAAAAGTTTCCAATAACATAAGGAAAATATAGTGAACAGAAGTAAATGGAACAAAGACAAAACTTTTGTTCTCTTCTTCAAATTTACTTTCCTTTAAGGCATATGTTTTTATTCTCAGCTTATATAATTTGCCTTATATCTATTATTTAAATTGACTCAAGAATTGGATGAAATTGAGTATATAGCATTTCCCGCATGATATACGTTGAAATCCTCAAAGCGCGCTTTCAGTTTTCTATCTAAAAAACAATTTTAAACGCTGTCGTTTCGACATCGTCATATAGCATTTCTGCTCAGTGTAGCAAACTAGCGCGAGAAAAGATGGAACGGGGAGGTGAATCGGATTGAAGTTTCCAACCGATTCGTGTCTTCGCCCTTTTCTCTTACTGCTCTATCTACCCATCGCTTCACAGAAATGACGTAGTCAACTTTTTTTTTTAACGCAATATATTGGGTGGGTAACAGATATATAGCTGGATTCAGATAAGACTCTATTTTTCAATTTCTTCTTTAACTGCTTTTTTTACTGTTTCCGTCACCGGGATGAATCCTTGTTCGATTACCGGGATTATTGAACGACAGCGTAAACTGCCGTCTTTTATAAATGTTTTCGCACGTTGTATCGTACGACGGAATATTATGTACGATTTTTCAAACTTGTAAAAGATTTGTCGTAGTGCCAATCGCCATAAGCTTCTTACTTCGAACACGAGGATTATCCTTTTCTCGGTCAGTACTCTGGTAAAATATTTCCCATATAAATCTCTATACAACTTTGTATGTATGTGAGTCGTTTTAATATAATGCCGTAAACTATAACTCCCTTTCTCTTTTCGGATACAAGATTAAAATGTTATACAGAGATAATTTCGAATACGAGAGATTGTCTAACAATAAGTTAAAAGACGTGACGTTTTATTAAAATGTTATGTATAAATATTATAAATGCTTTCTCTCTCTCTTTCCGAGTTACATAATTATTTAACCTTCAAATACAAATCTTAACAGAAATATAATACATCATAGATAGTTAATGAAAGTTGTTTATCAAAGTCAGCAAACATAGAGATAAAAATAGAACGGAGATAAAGGGATCAAAACTCACTGCTAATAAAACAGACCAAAATGTGAAAATGGTGCAATCTGATAATTATCTATACATTCGAGGATTGAAATAAAAATCGCTAACAGAGTTATATATTATACAAAATATATTCTCTTAAATTGAATTAATAAAAATATCGCTTAAATTAGACAAGATTTCATCGAAGATTAATATTTCAGTGAAAACACTCACAGTTTGGTCTTCCGTTTTATATTTCACTAATTATAGCAGTAAGATTTTATTGAAAAGTCTATAATTATTAACAATATATACTCGTAATATACTAGTTTTATTTAGAAGAGTACATTTCCATAATTATGTTATAAAACATTTCGGCAAACCAATGTTTGTTTTTCTGGAAAAAAATTCGAAATAGATAATTTCGCGCTCGACGATTTGGACGCAACGAAAACCATTTGCATCCGTTTGCAAAATCGCGCGGTTTATATGCGTTTCTCGAGTTTTTCTTTGCGGAACACGTAGCAACTCCGGCGCGATGCTGCATACACTCAAATCACGTTGCAACCCGCCATTTGTACGGTCCATCGGATAAGTATGCGAGTACACGCAAGCGCGCTCATCCGTTAATCATATTTTGCACTTGGAAAAAATTTTTTTCGCGTTCCCGTAATTTTTAGCCAGCGACGAAATGAGTTCTCCTATTTTTTTCCGGACACTGTATGTGCGCCCGCGACCTGACCTCGACGCAAAAGTATCGTTTCCTACACCGCCGTCCTATCATCCGTCTTCATTCGTTAGCTTCGCGATGGTGTTTGTCTATTTCTCTCGCTAGGACGTATAGGATGAGCATTAGAGGGCAATTTACGAAAAGCATTTTTCATCGGTTGAGTCATCCGACTCGTTCTTCTTTAGATGAACGAGAAATGTGACAGTCAGCGGTGGAGGGAAGGAATCAAGTACGACTTGATTCCACGAGTTTCCGCAATGTTCCGCGTAATTGGAATTGTTTTATATCCGCGGAGAAAGCTACATTACAACCGCGCGATATCCGAGAAAATGAATCGTAACTAGGGATGCAGCTGAACCCTCAATGCGCTGCAGCTCTCGTTACTGGATAAAAGGCCGGATTTATTCGAATTAAACTACTTCAAAGCCAAGAAGATTGAAAAATGTCTTGTAATATAAATACTTAAAACATGCACATTTATAACATTTTTATACATAATTTATATACGTATGATTATATACAGTTTGCTCTGAAATAATAATAATGATGGGATATTGTTTGTCATCGTTGACTTATTAATATAAAATTTTTGCCTATATTTTGATAGAGAAATTTGATACGAAATGTAATCGAATTGATCATTCAAATAAAATACCTATATTTATTTGATATAGAAGTATAGGAAAAAATATTTTTATTTCTCGTGTTAAATCTGCGAAAAAAGCGGCATGTTTTCTTTTAATTAAAATTTTTGTTATCTATAGCTATAGCTAAATCATGATATAAAAATAACGGAATATTTCTATTCTGTAACTTCTATCTCTGCAAGAATATATGTATGTACACTTTGTTCTCCATTATTCTTACAATAGCTACTCGACACTGACTTATTCATAAGTGTATGAGCGGGTGCATACGTTTTGCAGTGAATACGCGAAGGTATTCAAGACTCGAATTTGCACTTAAATCTGTGTGGCGCGTGTCGCGCGCCGACGTTATTTGCAAGTGCGATATTACGGATCTGCGAAATCTCTAACTTAATACCGGGGCGCAACAGATGTCGTGATGTTATTGCGCAATATCTGCAAGGCGTTAATCACAAGATGCCTTGCAAGCTCCGAGCGGATGTCCGTTTCCTAGTTTCTCGATTTTGGGGTAGCTACAACAGCTGTCTACATTCCTACGGAGAGTCGTGAAATTATCGGACGCCCTTTTAGCTACAAATTCCGCGATTCTTGATGCTGATTGTCACCGATATAATAATAGTTCCATCTCGACGCGTCGGGAGTACGATTACGTTATCAGAAAATTGCGCGTTGTTCATCAGCGAGTGAAAAAAATGAATAAAGAACTCGAACGGGATGTTATTATTTGATAGCTGCACAGTAGCAATTGTGCACTTTTGTGAGAGAGCGATAGAGAGAGAGAGAGAGAGAGAGAGAGATGTCCCGCATATATTAAAATTCCCTTGACGATATCCTCGTCGCGAATACTATATTCACAATCATCCACACCGACAACTCTGCAAAATTCATGCTCCGCCGTTTAATTATCTCTCACGGGCGGAGCTCGTCAATGAATATCGCAATCTGAATTTCCTCGTCGCTTTATCGATATTCAGAAAGGCCGAGTTTACCCTCAAAGGATCATTATTGCGGGGCTCGCGAACGCTTTTGGGGGGATAAAAGGCGGCGAATACGAGCGGCGGACGGTCACGATGAAGGTGCCATTCGGAAAAATTGAATATCGCTGGGCGCCATAACTTAGGAAATGACGACGAGCCGGCCAGTTCCGTGGCGTGGGATTTAAAAGTAAAATGCAATCTCAGCTATGCAAATCCCGCATAAATCGGTAGGAATATGCGAGCGAGCTGCCCAGTCGTGTGCCAAGGATCAAAAATTTCCCTCGGGTTATAGGAATTCAAAAATATATTCGATAAATTGTGCTAAAGAGCCCGTGTCTTCTAGCAAATTGCAATAATGCAGGATGATTAATTTAAAATGCGTGTACGGAGTATCTTCGAGGCTTGGCTTTGACTTTTGGAGCCACGAATACTAGAAATGGAAAAATGTAAGAACGAAGAACGATTTCAGAATTCTTGGTCCCAAGTTGAAAGAAAATTTTATGGAATTTGACATTAATTTATCTTTTTTTAAGTTTAATATCTCATAACGATAAATAATTATCGTATATTGTATAATATAACATTATCAGAAAAATATGACGTCTCATATTTTATTTATTTAGATAAAAATGGTACATTTAATTTTTGGATTTTTTCGTCTTCTTTCTCTTTATATTAATATTTTATTTATGCGCATATAAAGAAACTCGAGGGAAAAATTTTCCTCCTTTTATTTTTATCTATAAAAAATTATGCAAATCGATACGTGACTGACAGACATTTCGCAGTGTCATTCGCGAATGGAACGTCTATTTCTCTCCAATTAAACGGGCAGTTAATAAAAACATTCTGGACCTCCGCCAAACCGCCAAACCGATTTGCTGTGAGCGGCGTTCGAGTGGATGGTACGTGCGAAGCGACAGACACGCGGAGAAAAAGCGCTGACACAAAGGGTCCACCATCCCCTACGGGATACCTGACGGAATACCGGATACTCGATGCAGCGCACCGAAACGCGCGTTATATTCCTCTCGCGTTATAGGATTAAATCCATTGTCGCAGCAATCGAGGTGAAATGTTTCCGATGCATTAATAACGCATAAATGTCAAGCGGTATGGTTTCTGGAGTCCGGCCAGCGCACGTTTCAAGCTTCCACTATTTAGGAAATCCATCATTCTCTCTCTCCGGACTGGTCAGCCGTCGTTCGAAGCTTCGGCTTCGTTGCTCCCGCTAAGTACGCGCCGCAGAGATACGCGTGTTAACTTCGACCGCGGCTGTTCCTACGAACGCGAGAAATCCGATTACGAGCTCGTGGACCCGAAACGAGATTGCGTTCGTCGCGGCTCGGATCACGCGCACATTTCCCGACCCGTTTTCCCGGCACAATGAATCGAATTTCTTCAGTCTTCTCACATAATGGCAACTTCACGCCATTATAACTCAGATGTTAATAGGCTGATATCCTGTTATGGGGTAAATTCTCTCAGCGAAAATTTTCACAAACTATGTGGCGAATCGTTGCTAAATTAATATTGTCCCAAAACAAATATTGCCTTGTGTAGTATTTGCAAATATTGTATAAGAGAAATCAACAATTTAAAAAATATATATGTATATATATTAAAATTTTACACTTATATATATTTAATTAAATAGGTGAAATGTATAAATCTTGATATGTATAATATACATATACATATAATATATAGAACTTAGAAAGTTTGTTTACAACTGATCCACATAGATATGTTTAAAGCCGTCATTCATCATCATCGCGATTCATGCAGCTAACAATAAGTGAAATGTTGTTTCACATATTATTAAATAGGCGAGATTACGAAGGTATTTCGTAGAGATTTCCCGAGATTACATTCCGTGCTTGTAAATCCTCGAGCGGATTTTGGTGAAACGCAAGCTTGTCGCTCCATGGTATAAAATGATTCGCTTAGTGTTGCAAGTTATTTTCTCGGAAAAAATATTAAGACAAATAAACGAAATTTTTTTTCGCGATATCTTGAGGCTCATTAAAATAATGTAAAAATATTCTCTTTAAATATTCTCTCTCTCTTTTTCTCAGTAAAAGATATTTGATATATTTTTTTTGTTAAATTATATCCTATTTGTCTTACAAAAGATCTTAATGAATCTTAAAATTGCAGAAAGAATTTTGTCATTATCTTTAATAGTTTTCAAGAAAATAGCTTGTAACATTTTGTATCGAGCTTTCTTGTATTTTACACTTCTTGATAGTAAATGCACGATGCAAATTGTTTAATTCTTGCAAATTAATTACGTCTCGTAATGAATTCCGGCGCGAAGCCCCGTCAATTTCACATTGATGTCTCCCAAAGTACAAACTTTCCCCGTTGTCCTCTCCTTCGATTCCTTTGATGAATTAACGGTTTCGATGAGTGGTAGTGCACTTGACGTCGTACTAATCAGTTAATCAGCTATCGATTATTATTTGTTCCGTTGCAAAGAGAATTTCGTCACGACTGTAATTAATGTCTTGGTATTTTCAATTTTAAATTCGATATTATAATTATGATTTATGAATTACGTCAAATGGAAAAAACTGCTAAAATTTCTTTTTCGAAATATAGATCGAAATAAACGAGTTTCTTCACGCGTTATGCCTAACTTTTTCTTTTTATCGTTATATTTCTTTAATAAATAAGAGACCATGTGTTTATTTTACATAAATATTATGTTTAACACTATCTCATTTATAAGACAAGCGATTGCGTCAAAAATTCAGCGCGTTACATCGAGAATGCTCCAAGATTTCGAATTTCTGTCCTACTATCCAATCGTCTGGATAGTAATTAATGCAGACACGTTCGCGGTTGTGGTGCGCGCAAGCCAAGATCTATCATCCGGCCACAAATCTAATCGTGTGCTTTGTTCTTGGTGTTATACCGTAATAAGCGTGTTATTCGACACTATGTCGGACTTTTGATTGAGACATTAACATGCACAATCAATATTGTCTAGTTCTGTACAAAAAAATCTTAATTAAAATTCACACTTAGACGATTTTGATGACATGTTTACTGTTATCGTCGATTCGATCTATTATAATATTAAATAGGTCAACATATAGATAAATATATCGTGGAAAAAGTACTCACTATTGAATTACTGAAATTAAATTACAAAGTATTATTTAAAGTATATATTAGACGACAATTTTCTAAAAATAAAAATTATGAATGATTAAGAAAAATTAAAATAATTATTAAAATAATTTTTTATTTAATTTAGGATTTTAATAAAAATGTCTCTATTTAGTAAATGTTTTTATTTATTTTGAGAGAGAATTATGAAAAATATAGATTAGAGAAAGAGAGTGTAGAAAAATTATTATTATTTAGATTTAATAATCTTTGATAATTTAATAATATTTTTGATTATATTTCTCTCTGATAAGCTATTAAATTATTTCGTTTACTTGCGAAATCTTTCTATTTAATTCTTTCAAAATAAGAAGCATCGTTATTACAACAACGTTATATTAATATCCTAATTATAAAAATGATTATAGGAATGCAAACAATAATGATACAATTAGAATAATATATGTCACATTTTTACGCGAGAAATTGTCAAAACGATTATGACATTTTCGTTATCAGAGATATTCACGAATTGTTTTGAGCATCATTTGCACGCACTAGGATTATATATGTGAGCAATCATTTACTGCATTTCCCTTCGGGAAACAGCAATAAATAAATCTGTTTTATTCCTAAAAATGATTCTGGATAATGAAATGCGAAGAGGCATATGCTCGCAACTAATTAACGATAGCGCATGCACAACGCATAATTACGAGAATTCACATCTCTCATTGCATGACCCATTTTCGTGTAACTATTAATTTATGATCAGATAAATCATAAATTCCTCGAAACTCTTGAAATTGTGGAAGAAAAAAGGAAGAAAAAACATGAACTTTTTACGATAGAATCGAGAAAATTGATTAATCTGATAAAAGATAATTCAATATGCATATGCTTTGCAAACTTTACTTAATAATATATAATTTTTTAATTATTCCCGTATGGTTAAATAATTTTTGTTACACAATCTCTTTTTTCTTTCATTATATATTAAATATCTAAGACTGCGTGATTTGAAGAAGCTTAATGGATAAACGCTTATCTTAAAATTTCAGGAATAGTTAAACGTGAATTTAACACAGGATCCAATATAATCCAATATAATTCGCGAATAATAAGTTTTCTTGACGAAGATATATAGACAATCGATTACTTCTTGGATTCCCACGCAAATCGTATCTTCAGTTTACCCTCTTTAGCCTTATCCTGCGTGTGTTTTATCAGAATGTCTGCCACGCGTCGTCTTTTAGGATTTGTTACCGTTTAAAGAGCCACGTAACGTAACGAGGGATTTCGACGAAGAGTCGATCGTAAAGTTTCTCGGCGGCGGAGCACGTCGACCACAAATGTGAAAGAACGAAATACACCGTGAGTACTTAGTTCGGTAATCCCGGTTGATAGGAGGCTTTCAAACCGAAGCGGCAGCAAACACCGTACCGGATAGGTAGATAAAGGCAGATGTGTTGATGAGCGAGAAGAGAACACGACGGCGAGAAGAAGTTGGAACTATTAAGCGAAGGCCTCTTCACGCCGAGAGCTGAGACTAGGTTCCAATTTAACAGATCGCGTAGAACGCCATCGTGAAGTTAAACGTGACCTTCTTTTATCGGGATTTAATGTATCGCGCTAGAAATCTCTTAGTTTATTTTTTTGTACATTAGTCTATGTGAACTAATGTTTCGCATACTATTCAGTCAATATTTCAGTCATTATTTCAACCTTCAATTATTTTCGGCAACTGAGATATAAAAAATTTCAAATTTTTCTTTTATAAAACTATGGAAGACTGTGTGAAAGAAATTTTCTAAAGAAAAATGATGGAAAACTTTCTGCTCTCCCATCATTCCTGATGGAAATTTAAAGATTATCGCTATTCTCGAGATGAAATTATCTACAGTGATGCACTCAAATAAGTGTCCGCTGCAATTTGGATGAAAAAGGCATTTTGCAGATAGTCACGATAATTATTTCTTATCGATCGATTGCAGCAACCGACCAGGTCAGTTCCGCATATACTGCCGTTGTAAATTCATTGAAGTATAACTTTCTAGTTATTCCCCGGCTGGTAACTTTCCGAATATCTGCATTACGAGCGTATCAACTATAATAAAGCCGGCGAAATGTATAGCTTATGCAAAATTATTGGCCGATTCTAACTTTCTCCAAAATACATTTATCCTCGCGCTACCGTTAATACCGATCTGCTCGCGGTTGCAACCATGTTAATGGCTTTGTCGTTCCGTAATGACGATGAGCCGAACTTCTGATTAATGTTGTATAGCTAGGCTATACAGCAATACAGGGTAATCATTGAAATAAACGCAGACATTGAGTTGTCTGCAATTGATTGCGATACAATTGATTGACTATCCCTTCGCATTAAATATATATATATATTTAATGTATCTATATTTTAATTTTTTTAATTTTTTTGGATGGTCAAAATTCCCGATTATCAAAAGCTCAAAGGACAAATTTGCTCAAAAAAATTTCACAATGTAGATTTCACAAATTAACGTCAAATTTTTAGAAATTAATACAGTAGAACATCTTTATAATGTAGAAAAAATATTTGAAAAATTTGTTAAAATATTTTTTCTTCTTTTTTCACGCATATGTTTAAATATATCTACATGTAAAAAGAAATTCGTTGCAAAGAAAAATGTTTGTGAAAGCATCGTTACTAGAGTAATATAGTGAGCATATTTTAAATGTCGAGAGACTATTGACAATAACTTTTTTACATAATTTTGTTTAAATAAAATATTATTTTTAAATATTTTTTGTTAAAATATAATAGAAATACAAATATATATATATATATAAGAAATATTTATTTAAAACGCAATAATTTTTGTTATAATTTTAGATTATTAATCAAAATAATAATTTTGATAAAATTATCGGAAATGTTTGCTTGAAATAATATTTGAAATTTTCGAGCTTGCACCGACCATATAAAATATATTATTTCTTGTATTATTTTAAATATTTTATTTCAAGTGTGTCATGTAGTGTTTATTTCACATACTATTTTATCCATCTCATATCAGCATAAAATCATGTCATTATTACAGAGTTGACAGACAAATTATATATTATTTTCGCGACTTAATCGAAGCTGTGCATTGCAGTTTAAGCCTACGCGAGCACGTTTAACGCGATATATGGCGTTTGTACTGTGCGGTACGAAGTTATTGGCTGAATAATGCATATTAGTCGATTCGCCAGGAACTAGCTCCAATTTCCCTCGAGATTCAATTCTCTACGGCACCGTTTCCGTCATGGCCTTTTTCAGTATATGGCGCTATTCATAAGCGGCCTTTGGATGCTGCTCGTCATCGTCAGACGTGGTCTGAGTCTTTATATTAGAGATTAATGAAAATATTACATTATAGTGAATCAATTAATCTTAGTCATGTGATTCCATGCAACGAAAAAGATTTGCAGTAATTTGGATGAATACAAAAGATGATATTAGTGGGAGAAAATGATATTACAATTACTAATTAATTTTATATAAATAACATATTAACTGTTTAATCCAATTTACCATAATATTACAGATCGTCTCTAAGATATTTAGATTTTTCTATTTAATCCGAAATGAACTTGCTTAATGAAGTCATTACAGTCAGATAAAGTCTGCACTTCTGGCATACATTCGTTCAAACTAGATGTAACAATTTTGAATGAAAACTACTGTCACGTGGAAAACATCTGTTTCGCGGAGTTAGATGTTGTTTCGAAATACTGCAATTATAAGATAACAGCGTAACATTTGAAGCAAAATTATACACGTCCGCAAGCATTTCGTGCGTATCACGTTTCCGAAGGAATCTCTCGTCTACAAGTATCTATTAGAGTTAAAAACAGCTTGAGGAAAGCTAAAGACACCCGAAAGTTACTGGTCGTTCTGTTATTTTATGCGTATCAATTTTATTATTACATCACTATTATTCTTATTTCATTGCGCGATATGTATTTTTCAAAATCTTGTTTCCAGAGTTGTATTCGGAACTTAAATAAAAAGCTGAAAGTTACGAAGATAATTTATTTAAAGTCGCGAAGAGAATAAAGTTTCAGAACGCCAGCAATGTCCAGCTCAACCGCGGAAATGTATGCGACGAATAAAATTTCGCCGTGCAATTACCATCTTCACCGCGATCACTTGGCGCAGCGAAACATCTTCTTGTTTCAATTGCGATAAATTATGCATCACAGCCTGGCCGGTCTCTTCATCTCTTTCTCCCTGTTTCTTCCGTTCTATCTGACTTCCTCGCTCTTTGCGTACGCGCGTTTCATTCCTCCTAAGCTCGGTAAAAGTTTTCCACCGCGAACACCGAACAAGTGGATTACAAATTGTTACGAGACTTTTATAAATATTTAAGTTATATATCTCTGGTTGTGGAAATAACGAATTGGGATGCCCGTTGTATTAATTGAAAAATGTAGATGTGCAAATTAACTCGTTGTATTAAAATTCTGTTGGAGTCCGCGGAAAATCCAATTTAAGTTAAATTTTTCATAATACTGCATAAATGATGACGAAATATCATTCGAATGTGTACAAAGTACGAGATAATATATGTTTTAATATAATGTTATTAGATTACAATCGATTATTAAAATCGATTTTGTGCATTTATCTTGCTCTTTCTTTCTCTGCTATATTTTCTCATTTTTATTTTCATCATTATTCTCTATGCCGCAATCGTTCATTGATTTGTTGTAAATAAAGCAGCCAATAAATGGCAACGATTACTAATATTGCTTTCATTACTGAGAGATTGATCCATCGGTAGAAAGTGGATATAATAAAGGTATAGAAGAGTGATTTCTCTGAAAAGAAAATCTAGGAGATTAAGTCTCGTTTTATATATTGAAAGATCACTTTGATGTCACAATCTACTTAATAATCAACGATGGGCGGTATATCATTGAATTGAATTTTTGGATGAATATTTACATCGCTCCAAAGTTCACTAAATTTCATAAAAGCGGAGCATTACTGCTCTCAAATCACAGATCTGGTCTTCTCTTTATGAGAAATCTTTCGCATTTACGCTCCCTTTAGCCCTTTTATTGTCCTCTTCTTTTCATTCTTAAGCAAAAATACATGGCTTTATTGTAAAATATATTTCCAGTGCAATAATCATAATATCATGCAGTTGTCATTGTTTTATTATAGATTCATTATATTCTCTGTTTAATATTATTTTTCATTTTTTTAACGACACATTCTTCTTATTGTTATTTTATATTTTCTTTATATTTTTTCATGCGTAAATTAATCTATCAAAAGATGCAGTCCAGAAATCGCGTAGCTGTAAGAAGAATAGAATGTCGTTGTTTTTCAATTGTTATTTCATTAATACTTCTTTAGTAGAAAATATTACATGATTAACGTGCATACAAACGTGCATACACATACAATATATATATACATATATATACAAGGAGGAGAAAAGCGTGAGTTGTTTCACTGAAAATCAGTGAAATATTCACTGATCTTCCGTGAAATCTTATCACTGTTTTTTAATCACAATGTTATTTTATATATATAATAATATATATAAAATAACATTAATTGAAAAGCAGTGACAAGGTTTCACGGCAGATCAGTGAATGTTCATTGATTTTCAGTGAAATAACTCACGCTTTGCTCCTCCGTCTTACAAATCAGTGTATTATCATTGATAAATATAGTTTTAGTAAGTGAAGCATTGCAAATAGTGAAATATTACTGAAGAAAATTAATAGTAGTAGCTACTTACTGAGAGCAATGAAATTTTACTGCTATAATCAAAAAAAGGAGGAGAAAAGCGTGAGTTATTTCACTGAAAATCAATGAACATTCACTGATCTGCCGTGAAAGTCACTGCGTTTCAATTAATGTTATTTTATATATATTATTATATATATAAAATAACATTGTGATTAAAAAACAGTGACAAGATATAACGGAAGATCAGTGAATATTTCACTGATTTTCAGTGAAACAACTCACGCCTTTCTCCTCCTTGTTTGATTATAGCAGTAAAATTTTACTGTTCTCAATAAGTAGCTACTACTATTAATCTTCAGTAATATTTCACTATTTGCAATGCTTCACTTACTGAAACTATATTTATTAATGATAGTACATTGATTCGTAAGACGGAGGAGCAAAGCGTGAGTTATTTCACTGAAAATCAATGAACATTCACTGATCTGCCGTGAAACCTTGTCACTGCTTTTCAATCAATGTTATTTTATATATATTATTATATATATAAAATAACATTGGGATTAAAAAACAGTGACAAGATTTCACGGAAGATCAGTGAATATTTCACAGATTTTCAGTGAAACAACTCACGCTTTTCTCCTCCTTTTTTTGATTACAGCAGTAAAATTTCATTGCTCTCAGTAAGTAGCTACTACTATTAATTTTCGTCAGTAATATTTCACTATTTGCAATGGTTTACTTATTGAAACTGTATTTAGCAATGAATGTGTATATACATATATGAATATGTATCTATACGAATATGTATATATACGAATACGTATATATACGAATATGTATATATACGAATATGTATATATACGAATATGTATATATACGAATATGTATATATACGAATATGTATATATATATATATATATATATATTGTATATACACTAGCGGATCCTGACGTCGATAATAGGGGGGGTTTTGCAAAATTATTTTATTTAATATTTTTGGGGGGTTTCATGATTATAATATATATATATATATATATATATTATAATCATGAAACCCCCCAAAAATATTAAATAAAATAATGTATATATATATATATATATATACATATATAATATATACATTTTTTTATATATATTAAATTTAGGTCTTTTAAAATAATTAATTTGATCAAAATAATTAATTTCTACTTAAATCAAAATTAATTTTCTATTAATCAATTCGTGTAATATGCACTCGTAGCTGAAACGCATATAACCGAGATGGTCTTGTTGCGGTTCTAAAAATAAACAGAAAGTCCGAAAACTTTTCCAGTCGTACAAGGCCAATGTGAGAATCAACATATGCATTACGCTTGCTCGTAAACTCCAAAAATATCGTGTTGCATTGATATGTGATCGCAGTATGTTGAGTGAAGTGTTATTGGGAAACAAACTCTCTCTGAGAGCAGTTTAAGGTTTCCTACATATGAAAGGAAACGTAAAAAAATTTCCCTACAATTTGTATCTCCTGTCATAATTATACTGTATCTCATAAAAATAGAAATACGTAGAATTAAAAAACAAACTTTATATCAAGATTCTTTAATTATGTAGATTAAGTTTAAAGAATTATTTATTATATATTGATATTATACACACGCGTGGAAGTGTAAATTGAATGATGATCTTTCTGAACTCCAATGTAAAATTTACAATACAATTTTCAATTTCAAGAGGTTCAACTGAAGAGTTGAATAATCTCTTTGTAGAGGATAAGATCAACAGTCGACAGCTTTAATTTTAATATTTCATATATTAATTTTATTTTAATATTTTTCATTTCTGTAAAATAGGAAAGACAGACAAAATTTCAAGTTTTTGCATTTAATGCACTGACATTTTCTTTAAACCGGTGCATATATCTGCTTCGAGAAATTCTTCCATTTCCGCTCTAGTTAGAAATATAAAATCATAATACAACGATTATAAAAAGGAAGTAAGAGTGCATAAAGAAAAGCGGACGTTCGTGAATAATTCCAGGATCTTCTCTTAAATACTAGCCTTAAGAAGCAAAAGATATATCGCAGATTACGCAACCATATTATTACAACGAACTTAAAGATACTTCATTTTAAGAATAAATATTGAAAAGATGAAAGGATATATACATTTTTACGTAAAAAAGGAGGCGAATAATAGAATTTACATTGTCAAATGCAGATAAATAATATGATCAATATAATGTAGGAACTTAGTTTTTAAAAAAAGTTTTCGGTATAACCCTTTCTCTGTTCGGATATAAAAGGTTCTCGTCGCGCTTTCAACGGATTCGTCAGACACTTTCCAAGTTTTCATTTTTCCAACGAGATCCGGGAGAAAGAAGGATCCCTCGGAGGACATTAAGAATTAGACGCGAAGATTTTCCATTAAATAGAACATTGATTGATTGCTGTGGATAAAGTTCTACGAGG
This sequence comes from Prenolepis imparis, assembly GCF_030444845.1. Taxonomy (NCBI): domain Eukaryota; kingdom Metazoa; phylum Arthropoda; class Insecta; order Hymenoptera; family Formicidae; genus Prenolepis; species Prenolepis imparis. The sequence continues at coordinate 20,091,840 of NW_028141159.1, read as the reverse complement.
CGGCCGCGTGATAAATGGATATTTCAGAGTACTCCAGTAATTGTTTCCTTGTCGGTGTACTATCACATTGAACGGCATTTTCCTGCTGCAGGAGAGTAATAATTTGTACATCATGAAACAACAAGGATAGCAATAACTGTTTTTTAATTTAATAATCTCTTTCTCATTTTTTTAAAATCATATAATTACTTTTTTCTTTTACAAACAAATTCTACAGCAACGTGACACGGTAAATGGAAAGTGCATGACCAGACATATCATCTTGAATATATTTGCGTACAGTTGATATTTTTTAATGCAATCTCGCTGGTTGATGCAATATGATTTCTAAAAATTGTTTTCTCTGCGAAATTCTGCTATTTATAATGTACATGCTGTTTCAATTTTTACGAGTTTGCCCCATACGGTTACATGATATCTTCTGGAAGAGGAAACTTTTCTCGTCTCCAACTTACCGGACCGTGATATTATTTTCCCCTAATAATGGCTTATTACTTCTTCGAGTTACAAAGAGAAAATGAACTACTAGAAAGAAGATAGCGGAAGCCGGTGAATGTGTGTCTCGTTGCCACAAGTGGCAATAGAAAATATGAGCTACAATTTTCGAAACAAATTTTAATTTCTTTATATAGTTAGAATTGGATAAAGACAATAATGTCTATATAGTCACCATATAGCTAAGCTAATAAAAATAATGTATATACGTCAAGAAATTTCATTATATCAATATAATTGAAGATTATAAGTATTTATAATTTACAATTAGATTAGTATTTAAAAAAGTTGAGACACAAATTTTTTGAAGAATAATAAAATCTCACTTAATTTATACGATAAAGTATTTAAACAGAGAAAGAGAGAGAAAATTAATTTAAATGTTTAACATGTTTGATTTGAAGAAAACAAATACACAACATATATATATATATATATATATATATATATATATAAACATTAAACATTAAACATTATTCTATTTTGATTACAACTATTCAGAATTGCGATATTTATTTTGCTTTTTTGATATTTATCTGGGCAGATTTAACATAATCAGTAACACAACACATGAGAAATTGTACCGTTTAATAGATCTTTTCTAACGTGAAAAAGTGGAGCTCGTATTCTGAACCGCTTCGGAGGATGGACGGCTCGTAATGAGATCGCGCAGCATCGCGAATGTATCTTTTTGCTGCTCTTCATTACATCTCACGTGCTTGAAATACATTTCCTACCTCCATATATCATATAATCCGGCCACGCTAAATCCTGCATTCGTAATAAAGTGGATGGCGTATATTAGCGAACATTGTTATACCCTTATATTTTTCTACAGTTTTTCATTCGAAAGACAAAGATTTTAGTTAATAATATTAATGGTACTCATGATATTAATTAAATAATGCATAATCAATCATTGAGGAGATTAAAATTGTAACTTCTATCTACTGCATTACACCTGAAAAATCAATTTATGTTTAATGTAAAAAATATTTTATATATCTTTTTATAACTGTAGAGTTTTAAAACTTGATTCAATAATCCAGGCAAAATATAGCATTTATATTTTTAAAGTTTATATTATTATATCTTTACTAGTGAAGATTAATAAATTAATATTAGCTGAAATGTGTGTGTAAATATATGCGGAAAACTCTATTAGAAGATAGAAAGTGTCATTGGTTTATTTCTTTTTATAGAACGATGTTCATTACACACACATTTAGAGATTACAGATACAACATTTTATATCTAATTATAATACAAAACTTATATCTAATTATAATGCAAGAGGTTACAAGAATGAAAAAATATATGTAATATTACATTGGGAAAATGGCACAAAATTCGGCTGCTCGTTATTTTCTTGCGTATGACGATGGCGCTTTTTTCGGCGTTCTTAATAAATCAGTAGGATAAAATTTATCGGGCTGACATTCCGCAGAAATCGGGAATTGGCATATTATTCCCTTCTCGCGCTGTCGCGCGCAATCTCTAAGTGCGGAGAATATCGTCAGTGCTGCGCCGTGTCGCTCTTATTCAAGCATGAAATTGAGTCTTACAATACTCGATCTGCCGTGGCGGAGCAGTTTTTCCTTTTCAACGCCTCGTCCCCCGCCACTTCTCCAATTCGCGTATCTCGATCATTTCTCAATTGCGTACCGAGCCTTGCAGAGAACCTCGGGATTCCGCGAAATGCTCCCTTTTAAAGGGTCAAAGTGTACGGACGCGAAAATTCTCGCGCTTCACATAGCGCCGTGTTTGATCGATCGATTGCGAATACGGTTGTATACACACGCGCGAAAACATCGATCATATTTATTGCCGCTGTCTTGTCACGAAGTGCGAATGCTTCATTTTTATAGATATGCAATTTTTTGTCCCCTGTTTACGTTTGATTTTACTGTAGAATACACAATTGTGTTTTAATTTAATAGAATTATTTCCGTCACACATGCACATAAAATAGTTTTAAAAATATCAGAAATTAAGAAATTTTTTAAAAGTGTATATTGTATATATATAGTTTATTATTGTTGCACCTATAGCCTTCTTAATTCTCAATTTATAGTTTATTATTGTTGCATCAAATATAAAATTCGGCGCGCCCAATAATAATTTTTTGAAATAGTAATTAATTTGAACGCTGCTCTAATTTAGATTTTATATTTGTATGTTACAGACGACCCTGGCAACCTGAGAGGAGGAGGAGGCCTAGGAGAGGCATCGGGCATCGGCGAAGTAACCCTAAGGTAAATATCGTTATTTGTATATTAAGTATTATAACTTACATTAATTTTAAGAGATTATATAAATATTTAGATAAATCTTATAAAATGTTCTACCTAAATAATCGTTTTTTTTAATTTAATAAAATTATTTTATATTTATATATAGTTTATTATTGTTATGTTATCAAATATAAAGTTCGGCGCGTCCAATAATTGTTTGAAATAGTAATTATATAATTTGAACGCTGCTATAATTTAGATTTTATATTTGTATGTTACAGAAAAGTATGTTAAAATTCGGGAGTGCCGTTAAAAGTATCGCGCGTACAAGTGCGGGAGTGCCGTTAAAAGTATCGCGCATACGAGTGCGGGAGTGCCGTTAAAAGTATCGCGCGTGTTAGTTGGACTTAACCTGAGAGGAGGAGGAGGCCTAGGAGAGGCATCGGGCACCGATGGAGCAACCCTAAGGTGAGTATCGTTATTTGTATATTAATTATTATAAATCACATTAAATCGGTTTATTTGAACAATTTAAACAAGAGATATTATATAAATTTTTAAGCGTTATACATATATAAATATTTATATAAATTCTATAAAAGTTTTTACTTAAAAAATAATTTTTTTTTAAATAAAATTATTTTATTATATATTTATATATTAATTTGAACGCTGCTATAATTTAGATTTTATATTTGTATGTTACAGACAACGTAGCGTGAATATCAACTTCTTCGCTGTGGTGCATCGGTGTCGGTGAGTAAGATAAACTTTTATTTAATTTTGAGGTAACGAATTTAGAGATTGTAGTTGTAGATTATAGATTGTAGATAGATTCGTTGCCTTAAAATGGATGGACTAGAATAAATTAGATCAAAATTACTTAGATTGGACTTTTGATAGATTGGGCTTTTAATATAATATATATAATTAAAGCATATTACACATACAAGTGTAAATTAAAGTATAAATTAAAGAAAGATATAAAGAATTTCAATTCATTTTTAACTTATTTATTTTATTTAAAGAACGCGCTTGTAATTTTATTAATTATACATAGTAACAACTATGTTATACATATATAAAAATAATTTATTCTTTTAACAAACGTTGATTATTCTAATTTTTTGTAGTTTATCCATCTATGTAGTGTGACATATGAAAATACTTTACTTTGATTGATGTAAATCCAAGTTATCGATCAATTAAATAATGTATATAATATGAATGTTTTTAATGTGAATTTTTATTTTATTATAAATGTATTATAAATTTTATTATAAGTAATAATATTATATATATATAATTAGAAATACACGCATATGCAATATACGCATACAATTCTTCGATTGTGTATGTGCGTGTGCATTACCTAGTAATTAATATATGTAAGAATTTCTTTTGAAATTTATACATTATTTTCGCCGATGTCTCTATCTTCTCAGCTGTTTCTAAAAATTTATTCATTATACTAACAAGAAAAATAAATTTTTTCTACAAGTGCAGCATTATCAGTGCAAAGTAGTTTAATTTGATTCTATTCATTTTAATTTACTTTAAAAGAAACATAATATAGATTGATAAGTTTTATTAAAATTCAATAATATTTGTAGAACTTATTTAATAGAAGGTATAGAAAATAATTTTTTTTGTCTTAATAAAATTATTTAAAAAAATAATTTCTTATATGAAGACTCATAAGTGCATTTAAATTGTAAAATTACTTGAGTTCTCATTAGCATTAACAATAATAAACAATATCTCGATTTAACCAAGATTTGTTTCGTATCTTCGATAATTAATTAACGTCCGATCAACAATGAACACAGGCAATAAATCCGTATCGATGACAGCGCTCAAAGAAAGTCGCGATGATACAGGCTGCTGTACCATCGTAAATCGTACTCTGCCCTTGCGCTGACCAGATTTATCGGTTTCTCCATGCGGGCAGATAAGGAGAAATTAATTTTCCGTGGACGCCAATTTTTCATGGGGGACCGTGTCTCTCGACGCTGTTCTAATAGCGTTTCTAAACTTTCACCTTATCTCGTCGACGTGTGCGTTATATCCGTAGATAGGCAATTCGGTGAATCTATTAAATAAATCAAGATTAAAAATTTCCCTTTATAACATTTTAACGTATTATAACGTCGTGACGTAATAAATCGTTGTAGTTAATATACGAATAGGTATATCTACGGTTTCAATTTTTGATCCTATAGGTACGGATAGACCTTTCGCCCTACCTTAACAATAGAATGTAGGGAGATCTTATGTAACATCTTCGCGAAAATTGAAATATGGGTTTCAACAGGTTCGAGCTTTATGGTTGCATCTTTACAGGCAATACGTTTTCGGATTACATCGGACGACGAATATAGAAATATTAATATTATCAGAAACTTTAAATATGCATGCGGAAAGAATCTTGTAATTTTGATATTACAAAATTTTTTTTATCGCATTTTCAGTACCAAAAAAATATAATTAGGACACCGATAATTATGTCATGTTAAATAGTTTAATATCTAATAGAATTTGCAATGAATAGTGAATGAATCGTTATCCTTTCTTCCCCATTACGATTCCGTCACAGCCTTTCTCATTAACGACACTCGAAATCTGGTTCATTTGAATCAATTCCGCGGTTGGCTGCGGCTTCGATTCTACAAAAGCTCATAAAATTCGGCGTCTGCATCGAATGAAGGAAGGGCCGTGCTATAAATGGTTTGCACTTATATAAAGCCCGTGCAATAATGTGAAGAAGGTGCATAGTACTTGCAATTGAATGTTCCTAATAAAAAGGAAACGGCTGGCCATTGCCGGACCATTTTATTTTTTACTTATACTCGATGCACCAACGAGCGTCGTTCATACAGAATATTGATTTTCAATTGTGTTAGTATCTCGACGCAAAAGTGTCACAAACTATCTTGAAATCTGATTTTACTAGTCTACCGCGTAATTTCATACGTGCCACACTTTGTGAAATACAATTCCGAAATTCTGCGAAATGTTGAATGTATGAAGCATTAGAGATCGCTATTTGTCAATGCTCTTGATATATTGTATAAGCGATATGTTACACGATTTAAATGCTTCATGAATGATAAAGAACATGTGAATGTTTGAGACTAAATTATGATAAGTGTTTAGCATGTAATAAATTGATAAGACGATAAGATTTAACTAAAAGAGCGATATGTCTCCGATGCAATGGTAAAAATTATATTAAAGTGAACGTGCTATATATTGAAAAATTTCGATATTAATTAGCGATATACTGGTTTCATTTGCACAGCCTTATTTAAGCCAGTCTCATTTAATCTATGTCACATAATAAGAGAGTCATATAAGTTGACCGTTTGATTTCTACTAAATTTCTTTTGAATTTTATTTGCCAAAACGACACTATTACCGATAATAAAATTAATAGCATGAAATAAATATTGCGAAACAAATGAGGTATCCGCAGGAACACATATTTAATGTGATTGGGGTAAGTTTCTGTCGGAGATGGAACATGCGTGAGGGACTTTCCTCAAATCCTCTGCGAATTTCCTGGCAAAAGGACTTAACTGGGATTAGCTGTCGCCATTAGGTCTAAGTAATGTTTGATGCGGATCGAGCATTTGTCAGGTACCTATGCCTTAACCAGAAGAAAATCTCTCTTTGTGATTCCGCGAACGGTATAAGGTAGAATAACAAGTCGTAAGTAAGTTTTAATGCAACTGCTTGTTGTGTAAAGTACCGTCATGAATACATAAAGCCGTAATTTCGCGTGCAACATTGCTCTGTAAGTAACAAAATAAATTTATAGTTATAGCTTCCACGACGATGTGATTGCGTCGTCGAAGAAGCATCGCGCGTCAATAATTCCTTCAGCGACCGCAAATAATAACCGTTGAAGCGAGTAGCAGATGCGGCATTACTTATACGTTCTTTTTTTTCCGACAAGATGCGACTCGAGCTCGTTAATCTAGTTCCATACAAGAGAGGGCAGATGCTCGATCTCGCGTAGCCTGCTATACCAATTATAGTCGCCCCTAGATCTTCCAGTATCGGGGTGACTCTTACGATAGTGACGACAAAAATGATGAACGACGAGTGATGTTAGGTTCGAGTTTGATAAGCGTTTACCATCTTAACGAATAGACTGTATCGATTTATCATGAAACCGAATCACCGGATTGTATTAGTAGAGAGCTAACTTTGCACTAAAATAGAATATATTATTTTGAAACCGTTTAGAACTTCGAGAAAATTAATTAAAAGGCAATTGCAATTTTTCAAATCAAAGTAGAAGTTAATAAATTAATACTTTACTTAATAATTATATGATTCTTAATTCTAATTAATGGTTGCATTTTATGATTAAATATAAAGTTAAATGTCCATTTTATTTTTAATTTTTATGTAAATTTATTCTATATTTTATCTGTGAATGAATCGACTCGAAGTAGTCGGTAATTGATTTTCTAGTACAAACGATTATATTCTCACCTCTCTTTCTATATAATTCTCGCCTCCTTTCTAATGATAAGATGATGATAAAGCATCGTATGTTTTATAAAGTAAAAGTTTAGACGTTCATTTCATCTCGTTCGCGATATACATATATATGTGACATTTAAAAGAATACAAAACTCAGAGCTGATAAGTAATGGGAAAGTAGTCTGTAAAGTCGGTAGATATAATGCTCAAAGCTTATCGTCGAGTGGATCGGGAATATATGCAAAATGTCGCGGGGAAAGTACTTGTGGCAGTACGCTAGCGGCAAGCAAATAGACGTATATCCAGCGGAAAAACGGAGATTTCCAGCTGGAGAGCCTCTCGCACATACACGCACATACACGCACATACACGCACATACATATATGTATATATACACACGCGGCATATACGAATCCTCGAAACATACATGATTCTTCACTGAGAAAGTAGTGCTTTACTACTCCTTTTCCTCCCCCTTGCCTGTGTATACAGCGTACACACCGTAAACTGACGGCGAGCGTCCCTGGATGCATATTTAAAAACGGGACGCGAATTCCCAGTTGATCAAATTTTTTATTCGCCGTCGCCGCGAACGACTTGTGTATTCCAGCGATATTTCTTTTTCTTCTCGAAGGGACGTCGACTCGAATGTCGATCGATTACTTTTACTTGTCGGGCGAAGTTCGCGAACTGAAAATTTGCTTAGAAGTACCTGGTAAATGCAAACTATCGGGCATTTGAATAAACGTGCATTTTCCATGGGCGTTGATTACTCTCTTGGAAGAGAAATTTCAATTTATATTTCATCTTTGAGAAAGTTTTGTCTATCTTTACAGTTCTGTTATTGTATAATAACTACGGTATTACCATAGCATGCTGTTGATACGTCTTAGTTAGTTGTGCAATTATTGTTAAGCTAGATACGAGGTGAAAAGTAATATCGTACTGAACTTTTCTTGGCATTTCTTGTTCTAGAATCGCACGATTTTTTAACAGCGAGAAATAATTATACGAAAATATTATAATTTACATTTGTCGTAAATATAAAGTATTTTTTTATACTCCAAATAATATCACTTCTAATTTTTATTGCCAAGTCATTTCATGCTCGACTGAAATTACTATCGCTATTACTATTACGAAAAAAAGATAAATATGCGCGTCTGAAATCATAATAAAAAACCAATACTATCTTTTATTGCAATTGCAATATCTTTCCTTTCGCCGTCTCTTGTCTGGCGAGATATCATTTATATATTCGTGTTGCCAATTCGTGGTTCAGTTTCTTTTATTCTTGTACGTCGCTCGTAAAATTATAGATTCGTACTATTACTTGAAAGCGAAAAACGTACTTGGGGGAGAGGAAACTATTTCGAACTATCGCGGCATCCAATTTTTCTTGCTATTTTTCCTCGTATGTGTGCATTCCTCTCTTCGTCTCTTTTTACGATCTCGCACCTCTCCCGGTTCGCGCAATCAGCTGCTGTTTCAGATGGCTTATCCTATTCTGTTTTTTCTCGGTTAAACGTGATAGTGATCAATAACGACATACATGTGCCAATATATGTAAAACGTATCGGTTTTAATATATACAGAGAAATATTGCGAAAAATAATTAAACGCACAAACTCTTCTTTATACTGAGATTTTTTAAATGAATTTCTTAAATTAACAATAAAACGCGCGTTTTTGTAAAAATATAACAGAATTTTTTATATATTTTATTTTATCAATTATATTTATTAGAACGAATATTATAGTCGAATTTATTCATGTCGACATTATTCGTCACATGCTATTTATCATAAATGCGATGTTATAATGCATTAAAACCACGCTGCATTATCTAACACTTTAATTTCATCTTTCTTGGAATTCCGGTGTAAGATTACATTGTCGCAGATGTCGAGAACTGACGGAGGAGTCCTCTTTTTCTTAGCTATCTCCAAGATATCTTTCACGAAAGAAGATCCTCTTTTCTATATAATTGATGCGAATCACGTTGAAATTTCAAACCGAGCTGCGTATTTTCAAATTATACGACTTATTCTGCAGTCGTTTCTCTGCCATTTTCAGTAACAGGAGAACATTGCATTAACTTCGAAAAATTTTACATAAAATACTACCTTGCGCTTCAAACAGGCTGCATATATTTCTAAATGAGGAAACTATATTTCAGAGAAATATAAAAAATATTTATTATTCATTTTGTGAGACAACACACAAAGTTTTATTTAATCAAGCAATTAAATGAATTAATTAATTAATGAAAATCCAGTGAAATATGAAGCGTATGAGTTTCACAGTCGAATATTGTTGAACTCCACCTCGCGCGTTCTCCATGTATTGATTTTGCGGGAAACCTAATTTATCGAATTCGAAATAAATTTCGCCTGCTCGATACAGAATTTTTCTCGCGGCACCAATTCACCGGTTGTTTGTTGCATTCCGGTGCAATTCAATTTTGGGCGCAAATTCGTTCCGAGTCTGCTGGCTATTTTATGCCTCCAGCTGGAAGACGTTCGACGCAATCTCGCTTCAAAGTTGGCACACACAGCGTATGACATAACTTTTCATCCAACACTATCTAAAATATCTATAGATTTTGAGGAAGTTACGTGACAGATGTCACAAATGTTTGTGCTGATTTTGCATACCTGATTATTAAAGTATATTGTAGTATGTATGTTGATTGTGTGTGTGTCAACTTGTCTATGGTTAAAGTAATTACATATAAAATATAAGCTCGCTTAAATTTTAATTCACAAATGGAAAATTGTAGTTATTTCTAGAAAAACAAAAAAAGAATATTAATAATGTCTATTTTCTGTTTTGAAAAATTAAATAAATTGAGAGGAGAGATTGCTGTGGAGTCAATTATATATAGGTTTATCTTAAACTTATATATAATTATTTGCTGTATAGAAATGTTTACTTTAAACTTATTTTATTGAGAAGAGAACTTAGTTTGATTAGACTTGGCAGAAAAAGAATAATTTAAGTTAAAAGAGAATATGTAACTTAAAAAGAAAGCAGTTAAAATTCTCCAAAAAACGGGCTAAATCTTGCATACACAAATATAGCTTTAATAAAGGTAACACTGTTAATAAATGCCTTTGCCGGATTTCCTGCTGGATTTCCCACATGGATATGCATATTCTGCGTAAGAGAGGAAGAACAGCGCAACGCCACGATTAGGTATCGTAAAGCCGTCTCAAAGGAGGCGATTTCGTCAGTGCGTAATTGGTATTTTGAGAGATTATGCGCGTATTACAAGATAACGAGCTTAGTTCTAGCGTACATAGGAGCTATTGAGGCGTGGTACAACCAGCCCTTTCCCAGAACCGATCGCATCTATGATATTACTTGAGGTCGACGGCTGGTATAATCGATCGTTGCTGGCGATTTGACTGAATAGATATATCGGCCGTTCGAAGATGAAATTTTATTCGTTTTACTTTTCCGTCGAGCTGTATTACATAGCGCAAGCAATCACGATCATAAATAATCGTTTTCAATATCCGCTCGCCAAGTCGCCTTTCTAATTCAATTAGAATTAATATATACCCTTGCGATTTAGAGAATATATAGGTACACTTTTTTCACGAAATTTTTGATGAGATTATTGAATACAGTCTTTACATTGTATATTCTCTAAAACAGAAGTCAAGCAATGACGTCGAATATTTTTAGGAATATTTTTTGTCTAAAAATACGCGAAGAGAGATGCTTAGCGTAAATTTGCATTAAATCGATGATACTCGTGTTCGACGAAAAGTTGCGCTCTCGACACGTTTCGCGATAACGATTCGTAGATCGTTATCTTGAAATAAAGTAGTAATCATTTATATAATAATAATAGTGATATTGATTACTACAAAAGATGTGAATCTCTGTATAATATACCCTCTTCTCATAGCATCTGATGAAACAGTAGGTCATCAGGCCTCTGTGAACGTAATAGCGATTAGGTCAAGGATCTAAATCCTTGTCGGTACGAGAGGTGGGCGAATTTAATCATGGCGTTGTACAACAATACGGCATAGTCATACCGACACTGTACGAAGATAATTACGTTTCGTATATTAAGCACCTATTTGTTCTCGCTATCAATCGATCGTTATAGGACATATCGAAAGAACATCTAAAAGAAAAACTATTTAATTTTCAGTTAAAAACTATTCTCGGATAAACTTATTTCGCTTATTTTCAATACACATTTAGCGCTAAAGATCGACCATCGATCGATTCGCGGATGTATATGTTCCGTTTGTATATGTATAATGAAATAAAGATTGCATTTAACGTTGACGTGAACATCGGACAACCGCATTTATCGCTAAATGCCGGGCGAGAATATAGGTCATAGAGCCTTAGCCAAGCTCATTATTCCCAAGTTTCAACGATGGAACGTGCTGTTCTGCCTGTGTGTATCAGCACACTAGACACGTTTCCGCGAGCCCAGTTAAACGCGGCGCAGGATAAATCCAATGATCTAGCGGAAAGTTTACAGGCAATAGAACCGCGATGGCAGTAAACATCCATTATATTCGTTGTAACAAAGCAATTTACACCACCGACGTGTCATGTTAATTATTGCCATTTCGTGTTACGCCACGAGTAACGACATAGTATTTTCAACGTTCTCTAGTTCAACATTTGGCAGCTTTGCATACGAGATACGCGTTCAAAATAAATATAAGCATCCGTAATATTGATCCTATTACGAAACAGCTTCTCATCGAATCGCGTGGGATTTATTTCATTATGCCGCTTTCACCGTTTGTGTCAGCAGGCTCCAAATTCCGGCTTGTTAACTTCAGAATCATCGACATACCGGCATACATCGGCATAGAAGTTTGTGAAGTCCGATACTATTGTATATATCGTTATTTTTCTCTTTTTACTCTTGAAACAAAAATCACTTACAGAATCCAGCATTTATTAATTAGCGTAATTATTGTTATTATCAACCTTTTATCAAAAATGTATTTGTGCATGTCTCTCAGATTATTTAGCTTGCTTTTGGTGGAAAATTTTAGCTGCCTTAATTTTTTAAATCGCATACTCTTTCATTCTTTTGTAATCTAATAAGCTTATTTAAACTCATTTCGTTCAATGCTGATGCGTCAATCGATCGAAGCAAAATATATGGATGGTGCAGTCTTGCTTCCTGTTTATACGTATTAACGAGACATGACAGAAAGCCAACCAGTGGGGAAAAAGTATGCAGATATATTTACATGCAATCAGTCGTTACAACGAATTCACATTTACAACGTGAATGGAAACTAGAATCTTTAATTTAAAAAAATCTCGGCAATTACGAAAAAAAAAAAAATTTATTTGCTATTTGTATAATATCCAAATTTTTGGTCTCTACACAAGTGAATAAATGGAATAAACGTAAAATTCCGACAGTGATTGAACGAGCTTTATAAAAGCTCTCTTTATCATCGTTATCACAACAACCAACGCATCTTGGCGCCTCTTAATACTTTTGCTTTATTATATAATTTTCATCTCTTATCCGTATCCCGGTTATTTGCGTGATAAAATGCAGTATGAAACGGAGAACTGTCGCCTTTATAGTAAATCGACCGCTTTTTACTATCCTCATAAATCCGGCCAGCGTCGTCTCACTTGGTGCGGGGACTTGGTCGGGGTGTTGGATCGTAAAAAAGGCGCGATTTTTGTAAAATAAAAAATCTTCTGTGTGTGCGACCGATTGAAAATCGATAGAGGCATCATTCTGCCCATTCAATGGCATAAACCTGTTTATAGGTGATCCATGCCTCATTTCTCTTATTCCGATTCTCATTTTAGTGCGACATTTCTTTTTTTTTTTTGCGAGACTACCGACTGTTACGCAAAAGACAGTGATTGCTTCGACAGCCATTGCTGTTGATTAATTTTAAATGATATCATTATTATCGAAGGTGTTCATCAGCTTTCCGCATCGACAAAGTGCAGCTTTTACTCCACTATCATGTATTATTCGTAATATGACATAGGGCTCTGTTAACATTTCAAGCGAGTGTTTACTCGGCTAGGTAAGTCTTCTTTGAGTGGAAACATTGTACGCAGTTTGCATGTGTCATTTATAATGAATCTTGAGTACTATATGTTTCTCTACTAATTTTTAAGTCCGTAATTTGATCTCGAAATTTGAAGCCAGAGAATAATGAACTAAAATTAAATTACTTTAGCATAATTAAAATACTTTAAATTATTATAAAATATAAGAAACGTAAATTTTAAAATATTTGGGGGGAAACGATAAGTGATTTTATTAATTGATCGGATAAAATTAGATGTTTATTTTTTTTTATCGGTTATGCTTATTCCCTGCTTATTATTCATTAATTCTTGTTTCAAATTTCTCATACAAATATTCCAATAAAATAATTTCACGTTATAATATATCGATACATTAAAATTTCTTCTCTTTTTTAGTAATTACACATTATAACGTCTCAAATTCCTGTCTTATCTACTACCTTATCCTCTAACAAAAGAGATTTACGTTTCTGGCTTTCCGTCACGAGCAAGAAAGTCGGGGAACAGTGGCACAGGAGGAGAGAAGCGCAATAAAATACATCGGTATAAAATTGGCGACGGCAAGGCCGTGGGTCAGCCTTTTCGCCGCTACAAATATCTGCACTGATAGAAGAAGATCGGCCCTGTCATCCGCGACAAAAGAACAGCTTTCTCTGGCCTCTCTTTCGGCACAATGGTCAGCTTCCTGGCACGCACAAAGGCTTTCTAATCTTCCTCGACCGGGTTTGTCATTGTCAAACGTACATCCTAAGCTTGTGATCGTTCCAAATCTATCGTTCGCCATTGACGAGTCCATCGACCGATTTTATAGATTGATAAATGTCCGTCCGAGCAGATGACCGCAGGAAATGATATCGATCACTACCCGGCATTGACAATTCTTTTTGAAGGACGAGTATATCAAGAAGATTATATAGATGATATATATAGAAAATTATTTAACAAACATCAAGAGAATTTTTTAAAAATTTATTATACAATATTTATTGTTATATTTGTGTGCATATAATTATTATGTTGTATTATCTTAAAGCATAATTGAAGCTCTCTGACAGAATTTGTTTTCCAATTTTAAAAATATACGATTGATGCATTGACGACATTTGAAATTCTGAATTTGCAAAGGCTGATACTTCTGTTTATAACTTTAAATATTTTTCTTTATCGTCTCTTTGCATTTTATTGGTCAATTCTTCGTATGATTGAATGTGTACTCGTGAACGGGCGCGCTAAATAATTGCGGCCACCAACATAATAATAATAATAATGTATACATGTATGATATATACATGTTGCAAAGTAAGTTTCGCGGATAACGGACATTTCGATGTAAAAACGGACGCAATCGTTGGACAATGTATAGGATAGTTGCGGGATTCGCCGCAACCCCGAATTAATTAAAGCACGCGATGGGGAAGCTCTTCTGTGTTACAAACGTGGAGCGCCCGTTCATGCGTCATGATTATAAATGGTAGAATTTTGCTCGCGTTAACTGTCAGTGTGTTCTTGGTATGCATTAAATACGACGTCGTAAGAGCGCGTACAGGCCTTTGCGGTATGATATATTAACTTATTTGCGTTGATGCACTGTGTGATTGTCAAGAATTTCTGATTCACATTTTGATTTCGTGTGAAATCGATCTTGCGTGTTCTGTATATCGGATATCAATAAAAATGTTACTAAAAAGTATGAACTGACGATCTTTTTAATAAAAATATTTGAATAAAATTATATATTTTTATATATAATTTTATTCAAATATATATATTTTTTCTTTTTTTCCTTTTCTTGTATTTTTTTATTTTGCATTTATTGTGGTAACAACATAAAATAGTTGGATGCAGATAAACATTTTATTTGTTATAAAAGTTAACAATAGATAATTACAATTAGTGAAAAAAATATACAATATACATATATCTTTGCAATATTCGCTTTGGAAAATGCTCTTGTTTTTTTAAAAATTTTGAGAGACTTATGGGTTGTCAGCGAAACGATATTACTATAGCAAAGTGTTCATAATTTAAGAAAATCTGACTAATGCCACACTTTGTCCGCAGATATATTCTGAATAATAGTTTTCAATAATGCAAAGTGAAATTCATAATTCATGCCGCTGATTCGGTTCGTATTTCTGGCTCGCTGATATTTTTGCTACGCATTGTCGCTCTTATGTTTTACTAGAACAACACAAGCGCGCGCTACGTGCGCGCCATTCTACGATTTTATGTTAAAAAGAATATTTAAAAAAAAATAATATGAAGTTGTTTAAACTCGATTAATATTTTTTCGTAGAAATCAGCTGATTAAAGCATTAATTTGCTAATTACATTAAACAAAATAATAATATGATAAAAAATTAAAATAATAATATGTTGTAAATAATATGTTATAATACCTTATTCTTGATTAATATTTTTTGACAGAAATCAGCTAATAATTGTCAAAAATATTAATCGAATTTAAAGTATTATAATTGATATGATTTAAAACATATATTATTATTTTAATTCTTATAACATATTATTTTAAAAATTAATTAGCAAATTAACGCTTTAATAAACTGATTTCTGTCAAAAAATATTAATAAAGCGAAATCTTTTTAATTAAATTTTAAAATAATAATATGTTATAAAAATAAAAATAGTAATATTTTATTTTATTTTATTTGTTACAGGTAGCATTGCTGATAAGCTGCGCGCGAGGCTGTATACTACAACTCCGAGATTGCACGTATCGGTGAGTGAGAAATTATTTATTTTGATCTAGTTGAAAGTTCTATAATATTCTTTTCTAAAAAAAGACAGGTTAAGTCCATTCTCGCAAGTATTGTTGCATCTTTTCGTGATGCTTATTGACTGTTTCGATTCACGTTGTGCGTTATATTCGTAGCATTGAGAGGCTTTCATAGTGAGAGTTAGTAGTTTAACAGTTTGTTCAAAATAAAATAAAATAAAATAATGTGTTTTACATAATATGTTATAATACTTTAAACTCAATTAATATTTTTGATAATTATCAGCTGATTTCTGTCAAAAAATATTATAATCGCGGATAAGGTATTATAATATATTATTTACCAAATATTACTATTTTAATATTTTTTACATATTATTATTTTAAAATTTAATTAGCAAATTAACGCTTTAATCAACTGATTTTTGTACAAAATATTAATAAAGCGTTAATTTGTTAATTAAATTTTAAAATAATATGTTAATAATATTAAATAGTAATAAGTTGTAAATAATATGTTATAATACTTTAAATTCGATTAATATTCTTTGACAGAAATCAGCTGATAACTGTCAAAAATATTAATCGAGTTTAAAGTATTATAACATATTATTTAAAACATATTATTATTTTATTTAATTTTATTTTGAACAAACTGTCAAACTCTCGCCATGACAGCCTCTCTCGATGCTACGAATATAACGCACAACGCGAATCGAGACAGCCAATCAGCATCGCGGAAAAGAGGCAACAATACTTGCGAGTATTACCTACTAATTAATTTAACGTGCCTTTTTTAGAAAGGAATTTTTTTCCAAAACGCCGGCTATTCTGTTGTCGCATAAAAAATTGGCTAGTAGTCTACGTCCTGCGTAGAAATGATATAAAGCTGAACGAGAGATTATGGTCGTTTCTGATTTATAAGTCGCGACTATATTAGATTTCACAATCGTAGAAAAGATGGTGCAAGATGCAT
The DNA here is from genome assembly GCF_030444845.1 of Prenolepis imparis. Lineage (NCBI taxonomy): Eukaryota > Metazoa > Arthropoda > Insecta > Hymenoptera > Formicidae > Prenolepis > Prenolepis imparis. Next base: position 20,074,844 of record NW_028141159.1, on the reverse strand, counting down.
AGAACCCAGTCTATATGCATATGCATTTGAACAGAATAAATTCTCGTGAAACAAAATCATATTTTTTAACAGAAAATAGAAATAATCTTTGTGTGAAGTTTAAAATTTATATTTAAACATTAAGAATTTTTCAAGGCTCCCAATATTAAATATATATTATATATATATTTTATATTTAAAATTTTTCTTTAAAATAAGATTCTGTTAAAATAATCGAAATTAAACAAAGAGAAGAAGATTCTCTTTTTTTTCTATTCGTGCATATTTAAAGCTTTATTGAAGTAAATCTTGTTTTGATTCTAAGATTAATGAGATGATATTTATATCATTTAGAAATTTCAAATGTAATATAGTAAGATTAATGTTTATTAAGTTCAATATTGGAAATTGGTGTGATTTTTGTAACATAAGGCGAAATTGTGATGTATCGTTATTATTCTATGCAAAATCATCCTTTATCATATCGCTATTGCGGCGCAACATTGTTCTGACCAGCCTTTGTGGTTTCATCTGCGAATATCGTCGTATTTTCCATTCAATGGGATATGACATATCCTTTGTGCGGCTGTAATTGGGTGAATTAAATTTGCTATTGCATGCTTCCGCCGCGATTAAATTCAGTCTGTAAAGATAATTTAAAACGATTTTTATAATTTTAAAGGACGCATTTCTTATATTATTAATATAAGAATTTTTTCATGGATTCATGAATACACGATATTATTACATCACGCGTTAATTAATATATGATAGTAAAGAATAAGATTGCACAAAAGTTTTTTTTTATCTCATTTATTTAATATTGCTACATTTTTAAATACATGATAATATCTTGGCTCTTTTGTATATTTTTGGGGGGAATTATAAATTAATGTATTTATTATATTATTACCTCTCTGTGATTATATCGAAACTATACTTGAAGAAAAATATAATTAGATGAGATGTGTAAGATACTAGTTTGGTCAGACACAGGACTGTGCGTTTTATGCGGTTCTCTGTATTTTTCTATGAAAGTTTACAGTATTTCTCGCGTAATATTTTCCAAACTACGACAGGCCAGCAGAAAGTAAAGCTAGATTCGCAATATAAATCGAATATCCCGAGACCAACGAGAGCGAAACGAAGCAAATCGGTTTCAGGCAATCCTGAAGAATCGAAATTGAAGTCATATATTTTCTTGAAAATATGATCATCCGGCAATGTTGGAAGAATATCAGAACACATGAGAGACGCGTACAAAGCTCGCGTTAGAAAAATTCCGTTGGGCTTTGCTTTATAACAAATTTGTACCGCAAGAATTCGAAAATTCTCATAGAATTTTTATATACAGCGATACGTCTAATTTTTGTTCTAAGCATGCTCTCTTGCTCCAATAAAAATATTTAATTGAAAGGTATTTTCGGCATCTAAAAACGTAAAGTTTTTTTGTAAGTATTAAATGAAGTCTTTATTTATTAAACTTCAAAATTATGAATATCTGAATCTTACAATCTCATTTTTTCAATTTAGGGAGATAAATAATCGCACTGAAAAAAAAAACATCAAAGATAACATAACAACCCTTGCTTGCCGTTACTTTTAAGAAATTTATATATTATTTTTAAAAAATTTATCTACCACATATCTCTGTTTATATCTCTGTCGCAGATAATATATATACATAAGAGACTTATCGTACGACAGTCATCAAATAATATATTAATCATATTAAACATGCAAATAAATTTTTTATTCTAATTTTTTTATTCTAAGTTTTTTTATTCTAATGCCGCAATGTAAGGTCCTGTATGAGACATAGTTTCTTATGCCTTCCATATCGATACGCGCAGCTTTCGGATGAAAAAGGCGAAACGGAAGCGTATACGGCGAGCTCGATTGTCCGGCGTCGAACAATGAGAAGAGCCATACAATAATGGGCCATAGGCATTCGCGTCGCGCGTTGAATCGTATCGTTGCTTGAAAGTCTCTCTTTATATGTCTCTCCTTTCCGCGAACGATGTTCCCATCGTGGCGTACCTGGTGCGCCGTAATAATGCAGGGTTATCAGAATGTCCGAGTCGGTTGCTTCGCGCATTATGAGCCGGCAGGTGCGCGAAGTAAGCGCGCATTTTCCATCCTCTCCGGACGCGTACACTTCTCTATGGAGGGAAATGGCATGGTGCTTCTCGCTCGCGTGGATTTCAATTGCCGTCGCTAAAACCGCGAGAAAAAAGACCACCAGTCCGTGAAAAAGCCGTATTTTGATCCAGGCCAGAGGAGACACTGTTAATTACGATTTTTCGCGCGTGGAATTAACGCAAATATCCCGATCATTATAAATTTATTTACAAGAAATGAAGTTTTTGACATACTCTGTTATCTACACAAAGATAATAATCTTTGTCGGTGCTATTTCTCATTGTGAGAGTTTGTCCTTGATTTTTTTTTCAATGAATATATTTGTCCTCCTATTTCGAGTGGTCCAATTATAATTCTGATGTTTAATTCATCAAAACTATTTTAATTTTAACGCAAAGTTATAGCTTTTATTTAATTTTCGTAAATTTTTTTATTATTTCATAAAGTTTAATTAATCTCCTAATTGTGATTGTTGTATACATCACAATTATGCGAATATTGGATTTAATATGTGCCTTTCACAGAAAGCAATTTATTTTGCAAAAGTAAATGTGCAAATGTCATACACACACACACATACACATAACTAGTTCTTTTATAAAGATTTTCTCTTATAGAATATGGGTATGTTCCTCATTATATTGTTCCAGCAATATATATGTATGCTTCCATCAAGTGCTTCATTCGACGATTCGTCTTACTTAACAATTTCCTTTGTCATGACGTGTAAGCTATATTTAAACCGTTGAACAGAGTAATGATATAATATTCAGCAATATCAAGTCACACATTTTAGGACAGGATAAGATACATTATACTTTACTATCTATTGTTTCTTTAACATAAGTCTCAGATTTTTTCTTTTCATTTCTTTTCTTATTATGAAAAGTAACAAAAAATTAATAAAATAATTAAATTTTATATATATATAAAGGAGAGAAAAAGAGAAAGTATTCTTCTAATTTTTTAAAATAAGAAGGAATATATTGGGATGGAATATACATATACTGTCATGTTAACCGCGAAAAGACGAATTTCTCTCGTGATTGTAAAGTTCGATTTTTCAACTATTTTTTGCTCCTATGAGTTTCATGTAACAGGCCTTAATGACGAACATTAACCTACTTTTGAAGCTTTTTTTTTTCTTCTCCGAGTAACTCGAGCTCGTGAAAACTTTAAATCGCTGGCGGTCGCACGCTGACGGATCTAATCGTGAATGGTGCGAGATTTCATTTGACTCTTTAACGATCAGAGTCAGCTAATTACTTACTCGACGCTATTTGTCATTGGCCGAGACGCGGTAGAGTTTGTTGAAAATACTCTCGCTATCGGTGAAATCCCCGTGTGCGGAGATACGCATCTGAAATTATATTAAATTTATAATTTGGCTGTTAGAAAAGTTTCTCGTTTATGTCAAACATCGAAGGCCAAGCTTAATAGAGTTTTTGATAGAGACAGTTTTCGCACAATTATTATGTTATTTGAAAGAATTGAGAAAAAATTGATAAACAGAAATAGAAATAAAATAAATACATAGAAAATATATCGAAATTGATTACCACAACTTTTCTCATGAATTTTTTTGCAATCAACTTGTCAATCAAATAGTAATATATATGAGTATAAATTTCGTGAAAATATTTATTTAATTGTTATAAGTTCTAAAAAATATTAACGATTATATTAAAATCTTTCGTACGATTTAAAGTTTTAGATAACTTTGGTCTTCGATGAGTTAGAAAAGCTAGAAAGTACACTAGATCTTTCCTTGTCTCAAATTCGCAGATGCTTTATATCCCGAGAGTATGTACGTGTCTACACGATTTCTCAATGAATTACCAAAGCTCAATCTGCACAAGTTTTTAAACTTTGTTTACTACTCGTAAATGGCAATTCCAATTTCTGTAACAAACGCTTGCAAATTGATTCAGAGATGCAATATTCACAAGACATAGTTTCTCCCTTGTTAAATAATTAGTTAAATATAAAAAATAACTATATAGATATAGATTATAACAATGTGCTTTTTTTCTTGATTTGCAAAAATATAAAAAATAAAGATCATAATTTTTTATATTTTTGCAAATCAAAAAAGCACATTCGGAACGCGACAGGATATTTCTGTCACGCGAAAAAAGATTCTGTCATCTCGCCTGATAGAGGATGTGCCTGTCCGACGCGAAAGCGATAGGATGATGGAAAGTTGGGTGAAACTGAAAGGGTCTTACTGCGTTTCATTCAACGAGCATCGCTAGCAATATCCTGCGTATCATCGCCGACGAACACAAACTCGTTTCTCTCGAGCGCGGCTGCCTCTTTCCTGTCGCGTTGCGCCGATGAACTGTCAAGACTCGATTCCTGCAAACTTTGCAAGTCGCGCTCGTAAACATGCATTTCTTCACGCGAATGAAAACAGAAGCGGATGAAGTTTTTGGCCCGACAAGAATGCGCCGCGAAACTTCGCGATTCGCACATATTTCATTATTTTCGTCCAAAAATTGAAACCGATATAATTTCTCAGATTCCAGATCTCGATGGTAGAAAAGAGATATTTATTTCTTCGCGAAAACACGAGGATTTAATGATATTTGACATGAGCTATCTACAGCGTCAAAAATTAAAGTTGGCGAAAATCAACGAGATCGGTTCTAATTCTTGTTTTCTTGCAAAATTTGTGAATTTTGATGAATAAATATGCGCCCCGCATATTAATTCTCTATTGAGTGAAATCGCAGAACGTTTTCGTGATTTAATTAGCATTTTTATGAGGCGTGCGTATCAAAATGGTTTGTCAACTTATCTCGCGAATGGACAGCTTCATCCTCTTGGGCATGACTCGACTTCCACTTAAGGAAGTAGTTTTAAATTGCTTTGCTCGGCGTGAAAGTTTGCGCTAATTTTGCGGATCTTATACGAAACTTCTGGCACAACTGTTATTTCGGTTATTTCGTGAAAATTCATGCTTGTTCACAATGCAGCATCCTCGCGCGCGATACACTATCTCAAATAATATTATTATACCAGTCAAATAAAATATACTATTTTTATATAATTTATTAAATTCCGTCACTTTTTTCCTGACAGCCAAGATGAGTTCCGCGAAAGAGAAAATCCCCCAAAAAAAGAGCAATATCTTTTCATTCTCTATGCACATCAAAATTTTATTAAGGTAAAATTATTTCTTGCGTTTGTAATGAATAATGTAAACAAATAAGCTCGTAAAATTTTAAAACTAAATTTCGAAATTTTATTTCCGTAATAAATTTAAAACTATACAATCGTAAAAGTTCTTAATGCAAAAATTTTCAGCTCAATGCAGTGATATTTCTGTCCAACAAGTGGTCGGATTGAAAATACGGATATTCCAGGCAGGGATTTAATGCAACCATAAGATGCGATAAACGCGTACGGAAAAAGTCGATCGAGCAAACGTTGAAACGAAACTAATCCTACACGCGCACTTCAATAAAATATCTGAGAGTTAAAAGCATTAAAGTGAATATTTCATCGATCGTTATGCATATATGCCAAAAAGCGGGAGCTCCGAAGAATTTCATTGCATTCGTTGATACGTAAAATACATACATATAATTGCAACATTGAACAACCATTAATGATTATGGTAAAATATCTCTTGCATAAAATAACAATAAACGCAATACGCAAACGCTTTGTCCGTAACGTATTACATATTTAAATACTTGTATTTATCCAATTCAAATAATTATTATTTGATAAAATAATTGGATTGCTTGGAATAATAACATAATAATATATAATAGTAACATTGAAATTATCTGAATGATTTAATTGAGAACAGATATCTTTTTTTCCAAATGTATATATTTTTATTATAGATTTTTTTATAATATGATTAAGCTAACGCCCTGTGCTGGTAATTTTTAATCCCAAGTATCATTCTGAATAACGTAACAAGATATAGGTGCACATTTTGCGTAAATGCAGTGTCGCCCTGGACAAACGTGGAAGCGTTTAAACTTATTTCCTGCTGGTAAAGGCGCATAAGCGGCCGTAATAGATGGAAATTAATGCGACGAATTAGCATTTTAATTCGCTATCGCCGGTGCAGCGAAGGGCATCGCTTTTTTTTCCTCTTCAACGCGAGCGACTCGACGTGGAGAGAATCACTGCGAACATCGCCCCTATATTCTTTTAGTGACGTAAATATTTTAACGGGTCGATCCAAGTGGTGAAGTGCCTTTTCGCCTCTCCACCAGTTCACCGCGATAGTTCAATCCTTGATACGAGTTTCGAGAGGAGGGAGATACACTTTTTGAGCAAACGCGGTCGAGTATTTGTTCATTACGTATCAGTCGTAATTACTCGTGCGAGCTGTAAATCTTCTATCTGATATTTAGGTCATTTTAAGTTTTGTTTATTTCAAAAAGAGATAATCAAATTGTCACGTTTCTTGATATCTTAAAATGCTACAATATACAATATTTGGATATTATGAAACTGATTAATTATATTAATTATCACGTTTATTTGTTATATGTGTGTAAATAAAAAATCTAAAAAATCTGTCGTAATTCAGAATTATGATAATATATCTTATATGTTTAAATTTTTAAACTAATATATGACTGTGTACATATACTCATCATAAACTTAATCTGACGTTTCTTGATAAGAAAATATATCCAAAAGTGTCGAGAGTTAAAGAGAACAAGAAATGAATCTTTTCCTACTTGAACTAAGTATTTTTCAAACGCATCATTGCATTTCAGAGTTTTCTAGACGAAACCATCAAATTTTGCGACGCTAGACTGTTTTACGAATCATGCACTTCCGCCAAATAGAATCGCACAAAATTATCGTAGCTGCGTCAGAACGTATTTTATCGAGAAGTCAATTTTTCATCTTCTACCACATTATGAAAAATAAGAAGAGAGAGAATTCAAGTAATTTTATTCAGAAAAGTGAAAGTCTGTGGAATTCAAATATTTCAAAATTAAAATCAATGAATTAAAGCGTCTCTATTGATATTAGAATTTTTTTATTTTTTATCACAAAGTTTCAAAGGCGGAAGTGCATGTTTAAAGATTTTTAAGTTTGAAAATTTAAAGATTAAATAAAAAATAGATAATTTCAAGACAGTAAAATATTATAAATTAAAAATACATAATAAAATATTATTAAAATAATATTGGAAGGAAATGAATATAAATGTATTAATATATCTACATACATTTTTCCATATCTATATTTTTTTCAAATCGCAAATTATAATTAGATTAGATTGGTTGGAGAGTATAAAATTCTGGGATTTCCATCATCATCAAACTCTTATACTGTGTCATGTTTGTTAATAATATCTGCTTTTACCGTTACATTACGTAACTACGTAACAAATTACAATCGTTTTTAATCTGGCTCGTGAGATCAAATAGATACCCTTTTATTTTATCCTGTCGCGCTGAAGCAATAAATCACAAAGGCATTTCAAACTCGGTTAACAATAGGTAGTTCAGTAGCCGGTGGTGCTTTTACGATTGTTTACTCTGTTACTTCACGCGAGTTCGCGATGTATCGCGACGCGTCCGAGTGTTACGATAATAAAATAAAATCCGCTAGATAAATCGCGTCGCATCGTGCGCAGCGCGCATCTGCAAAGCCAGGAAATTACAATTCGCGACAACTACAGACGTACCGCATACACACAATCGAAACCGTAAAAGGAGGGAATTTCGCGTAGCCGAGAGACACAGGACGATTGGTGAGAGGTGAGAGAAAGAGGAAACAATGAGTATTCGATCGTGGATCCCTGATGCCGTTGGGACTGAAATGGAGCAGATGGGAGAGGCAAGAAGGAACAGTCGCATTAATATTTATTCTACGTACGTCGTCTTTCGTGCTTTCAACCCCGCGGGTCTTTTCCTCACCGTCTGCGCGGTGGCCCGCACGCTCTTCCCGCGATGAAAACTTTTGTCAAGGGAGAAAACCACACTTCTTCTCTGTTACATGCCGTGAGTTCGCGTATCAAGAAACGCGGTAGAGTGTCTCGACGTCAAGTACATAAAAGAAATAACAGACCGGCTGCGACTAGATTTATATCATTGTCTGTCGTCGAGTGCTACCGTTTTCCTTTGATATATAATTTTACTTTTAAATATGCGTAGTTTTATGCGGATAAACACAATTACATTTTGCTAATAAAGAAATATGTATAATCTATTTATTAAAAATCGATAAAATAATATAGTAGAAAAAAATGTATGTAGATTTTACATGCAGATACATATGTTCAATATATCGCGAAAAGGACGTCGCATTTTTGACGGGATTTTCGAAAGAGAAAGATATAATTTAATTCCAAGGTAAATTCTCTCTCTTTCTCTACTTTCTAACTATCTTGAACGTTAAGTATCTTTAATAATAAAGTTTTAATTCAATTTCCGTTAGAAAAACATTCATCATTGATTACCCTAAGTGTCGTCTTACTTTCTACTTTCGTCTTTAGAATTGCCTTTAAAGGCCACGTAAATTTTTTATTAAATTTTCTTCGAGAGGAGGTTTTGGACCCTTATCGCGGCAGACAGTGACATGTCAAGACGAAGGGTCAAATAAACGCTCGATGAACCTAAAAGTTCTTGCCACGTACTTACCCATGTCCCGACGCCATATCGTACCTATAATGTGATTAAATCCTCGTTATGGCCGCACCTTGTTTGCCGTCGAAATTCGCCTCTAATAGCGTCACGATACGGCGTATTTCGCGAGGGCGTTTGCCGCGTGCATGCAATGGAGAGCCGCTTAGCTCACGAGCACACGAAAGCACATCAACGAACTTTCTAGAGGGCTACGCAGACCCATCTGTTCTGGCAACTTTGCCTCGAAGCGTTTAAATTCTGTAAACTATAGATGGAGGGATAACACCCGCGAAACATAACGAGCGAGACCATGTATCGTCGGCGACGATAATATATTGCGCTTTACTGTCAAACATTAAATACAAATCCAGATATTTCTCGTAAAAATATATATATGATATATTAGAAGAAATATTAAATATACATGTGTCTATTTTTTAAATGACTCAAAATTTAAATTTTCTGAGAAGGGTAGAGATCTTCGATGCACACATAATGTCTTTAATTTTTCTTAGACAAAAGCTTCGAGCTTTCTTTAAATACCCTAATACCCGATACGCCAGATAGATAGATTAGGATCGAAGAGCTAAGCTGCAATTTTGCTTCGTTAGCGTACGAAGCTCAAACCTAACTACTCGAACATGTACACTATTAAGGTAACGCCGTTAATTGATTCCTCGTTTGAGATCCGCACTTGTGCATCTAACCAGCAGAGATCACGTACGTCGGCATGCAAGTAGCATCGAAACAACTGGCTTTGTCTCCGTCATGATTAGAGTAATAGCATAAAGGAATTGTCAAGCTTCGATTTTCATATAATGCTAGTTCTGAACGTAATCCCATCGAATTAGAGAAACAACCTGTATAAAGCAGTTTATTTCCTTACGTTATATACTTCAATCGGAAATATCAAAACGGGATGCAAAACATCTTATAAATTGTGCAGGTTTTATACTAAAATTTTAATCCTCAATATATCGGGGGGTAGTTTCTTGTTTAATTTTAATTTTCTTTAATGACAATATACTAATCTTTTAAAAAATCCGCTAGCCTGATGCAATTTTTGCGTACTTTAAATCTTTCCACCTTTGATTTAACGCATTCTAACATTTCTTTAATCCTCGATACCGCAATATATGAAAGCACGTGATATAATATCGCAAAAATAAATAAATATTCAGTGAATATCCGTGTATACAGTGTATATATTCAGATTCATACAGATGTTTTTCATTTGGGTAATTAATGTTTTTGCAAAATTATTTGAGTATATTGTTTTGCTTTTATCATTTTTGCGCATAGTACTCAACGGGTTAAATTTCGTAGGCATGAACAAAGGAGATTTAATTTTATAATCCAGGTGATTCATAATAAAAAGGATAATGCGAAATGCGCATGTATATGAATGTACGTGTGCACAAAAGTATATTTACCCGACGCACAGCTTTTCACGTGAAATTATTTATCTGCGAGCGTGCGCGCTCGAGTCCCACGAGAAATCTCCAGATTCGCGTTAGTCCGGACGGTAATTTCTGGACGATAATAAAAATGTCTGGCTAGACCACGCCTTATCATTTGCTTAACAATTCGTGCAATTACAATGAACGTATGAAGCACTTCTTGGACACTTAACCGCGGAGGAAAACAAATGTGTTGTACGCGGAATTTTATGACACGGTACAATGTGCGCTATTTAATAATAACGACGAATAAATGAACAAATAACAATATATGTAATATAAAAATAGTAATGAATAAAAATAAAAACGCGCGTAAAATTCGTGTAAAATTTACGCGAATAAGATCTACATCGTGAAGTACAATGACGTATCTAATAATGGACAATTATTGAAAAACAGAATATGTTCTCTCGATATTTTCCGAGCTCGCTGATTTATAAGACCTGGTATCTGATGAAATTACGCATCGCGCGAAACTGCGCCCGCTGAGTATCGATTATTGAAGTTTTCCTGAAGTTTAATTTGAAACGTTGCATCCGGCATACCTCGATTTTCCTGCGGACGACCGTATGCCATAGATATGTGTGTGATGGTTGATCGAGCAGATGCAAATACAATGCGGACTGCATAATGCGATTCAAGCATGCGCTCGCGAGAGAAACGTAGCCTTATACCTTGCACGAAATCCAATCTCCAGTTTGAATACAGCCGTCCCTCGGATCGGAAATTTTGTCTCAGACGTACCATATTATTATGGATAGACAAATACGCGGAATAAAATGAACCAATTCTTGCAAAATCGTATTTTATATTTTTTATAAGCACTTTTAACTGAATTTACTTTGGAATAACTATATGATAAAAAATACTTTGTGTTACATACAATCAAGGAATATTTATTATTTTTTTTATCTTTAGATAAAATCATTTATATGATATAGGAAAATTTTGAAAAAACCTTTGAAATAGTTTAATTGGAACATCGTCAAACTATTCATTTCGAAATGTATAATCTTCCAAAGTATCTGCAGGTCTTCCTGCGACAGTTCCGATTCATTAGCGCATATAATTAATGGCGAGAACCAATGTTTCGCAATTTCCCGGACGCAAATTACTTTGAAACCGCACGTCCTTTAAGATAAAGTATTCGTCTATCTTGGCAAACATTTGCGTACAAGAGAGCATATAAGCGGTTAAGTGGGTTAAATACGGCTAGTTTAACTTCTCGCAAGAAACCAAATTCGAGTGACGTTTAATCATCCGAACGTTTTCTTGTTATCGCGATTTGCAGATTAACAATCTACAAATTAACAGTTCTAGCAAACCTTGAATATTATAAATAAATTTCCTATTTCCTTGTCTTGCGAGCAACAGAACGTTCGTAAAGGACACAAATATCTGTTACAGTATCGTAATGTCTTATAATACATCATACACAGCTATAACTGCAGTTTCGTCTGTTCAGTAAATCACCATTTATGTTTTAGATGTTAGACGAAAGACGGCATTTCGGTATCTTCACGCCTGAATAAACTCGAAATTTAAAGATTAAATACTGATCTCTCTCTTTTGTATATATACTTTTCTTGTGTAAAATGTATATTATAATTTGCCGCAAAGAAAATGATATAGCATATTTTATCGCAGATTTATAAATGAAAATTGCAATGAAAATTGCAATGAAAACGCAATTAGAGATATTTTACCATTATTCTTATGCATCGGGGTCTATAAATAGAATTGACAAAATGTACGAGCGTGTTTGCATCTAAATTGATAATTAACTCTACATCCGGTTATTGCACCCGTCTCTCATCTTTCGTTCCTTCTCTTCTATCCACCGTTCATTTATTATCATGATGGAACACGATGCGATACGTCTCAATCGGCGAGAAAATATATTCCCCGCTTTTGCCTGATATATCCGCTTGCGACCTCACCTCACCGCTTCATCATTCGCGGGTAGATGCGCCCGGTAGCGATCGATTTAATCTTTATTGTTGGGAAGATGATTAAGGTGGTCGCCTCGAATGTAACGAAAGTCGACTCGTCATCCATTTCTGCAGGCTGAATCAGCTCGTTGCGCGCATCAATAATTTTGGTGGTACGTGAATCGAGTCGATCGGTACCGATAGCACGTCCAGCTACGTGCCGGCACAGGTGCAATCTCTGGAATATCGAAAAAAAGTAGTATCCACTACGACATTTGTGACAATTTGTGAGTTTTTCGGAAAGAAAGTTTCAATATTGACTCCAATTTATTCCATATACGGGAATCCTTTTACGCGCGAGAAGGATCTCTTAATAATAAATAATATAGAGCGGAATCGTTTGAATAAATAATTAACTTTATTTGATAAAAAGGTAAAATGCAAAATATGTAATAGATAATAGTTAAAATTTATATGTTTTATTTATTATGATGCTAAAAGAAATAGCGTTAAATGCACATCTTCATGGAGACATAAAAGAAAATACTAGACTATGATTTTACCCTAAATTTATAAGTAATTATATAAAGATAAACGCATTCTCCCCCCATTCTCTCAATGACGTATAAATTGTGTAATATATTATTCATTCAAGAGAGCACTATTATATCTAGTCTTATAACAGAAAAGTAAAAAGATATAAGTCTGTTCAAAAGATGTAAGAGTGTTGCCATAAAAAGGTCCGGTCCTATAATAGCGAAAGCTGAGATCGGAGCACAAAAGGTAACGGGTTGTTATAACGTCTACGGTGCAGTTGCAGCCGACATAATAAGCTCAAGTAATTCCACTCCATGGAGTCACGATCGTCCTTATACCGGGCGCTCGATAACCGGGAGCTGCTGGTCGCCGGACATAAGTAATGAAAGAAGGAAACCGAGTTTTCCGAATGCTTCTCTCGTCGGGCGGATGTAGGAGGCCAAAGAAGGCAATGACTCTCGTGTAAAAATGGCATGGAAGTTGAAAAGAAGGGGAGCACAAAATGCTGCCTGGAAGTGGTCCAGCTTTGTGCTGCGGAGACAACGTTCAATGTCGTGTTTTACGTAACTCATAATCACTCCAAAGTCTTATACGGATGGACGCTGATATAACATTTTTTTACCGCGCATTTTGACGTTGCTTTAGAAGGTACATGGATTAAAATAAATATGAATAAACATCAAGTTCGTGAAATGCAAGTTACGCAATCTTCGAAATAAAAATACATCCCCTTTAAATATTTTTTTATCAATTTCTGTCCTTTTCTATTTTCGATTATATTTTCTCATTCTCTGATATTTCTTGATTATTATTATATATACATTCTTGATTATTATTATATACAGAATGGTCCTCGAGATGGTCACCATGATTTTTAAGGCACTTACGATAATCTGACAAAAAAGTCGTGAACAGAAATTTATCAGTTTCAAACTGGCAACAAATGACAATGACTTTCTTTGTCATATTATCATAAGTGCCTTAAAAAACGTGATGACAATTACGAGAACTACCTTGTAAATGTTCAATGTGGAATAAGAAAGAATATAATTAAAAATATTTTAAGTACTAGTAAAAGGAATTCTTTTTTTCTTAATTTTTACTCTCGCGACTAACAAATATAAAAATATTACATGAAAATATTACATACATACAAATATACAAAAATGAAAAGATATATTATTGTGAATTCAACAACTGCAAAATCAATCTTCATATATCAGAAATTAGAAAATTCAAAATTATAGCAGAAATTATCGAAATATACATGTCTTTGTACAAAATAATTTTCTATATTAATTTTTTTAGTTGTAATACATTTTTCATAATAAATAAAACGAGCTGTAAACTATTATCTATTATATTATATACATACATATATGTATATCGTACATATCACTTTTTTATCAAATAAAAGTCAAAGCCGATTTAAATTGGTTATATTACTTTTTATTAAAAGTAATCCTCTTTATAAAAATATTCTATTATATAGGGAAAATTTGGAAAAGAGAGAGCAGGGGAGAATCAATATCAAAACTCTCTTTCACAGATTCATGTGTCTTTTTAAAAATTTTCGCATTGCATTTATATTCTCTTACTATAACGCTTTTTTATTGTTAATTATTGCAACGACAGCTTTTAAAAACAATTATTTTCTATCTAGAATCTTAAGGTTTCTCCTTATCGTTACATTCGTAGCGATAAAGGAACGGTATTTTTGGCTGTTAAACGCTCTTTTTTCACTATCGGAGACCGTTAAGCGTCTCGTAAATCCAAGTCGTAAAGACGGAACTTTAACACGGGTCTTTCAGCGTCTTCTTTCTAACGTGCTACGATATATACGATTTTTGTCTGAAATTTGAAATTTCCTGATTACGCTTGTAACAACCTCTGCGCTTTTTTTATTAATTCAACCCTCTGGAGAGAGAAGACTCTCTCGAGAGGCGAGAGAGAAATGAAGGAGAGATAATATGCTAGAAACTTGTATGCGTTGCAGAATTATTGATATTAAATCCTCTCTATACTAATATACTCAATATATATTCTGTACACGTATAGCAATTTTTATTATATATTTTATTTCTTATTGCGCATCCTCGTAAACTTGCGTAATTACATTACGTTTAAACAAAATTTTCAAATATAAATGTAATTATATATGTAAATATACACGTAAAACTCGCGTTAAAATACTGTTCTTACGTTGTTACACACTCGACGGATTTCGATTAACTCGAAAAGACTGGGAGATTTATTACGAGCGAATTTATGATCATTCGCGCTGATCGTAACGTCATACATGCCGAAAAGCGTATGAAATCGTTAGGACGGCGCTGTGAAACAGAGGCGTACGTTCAACATGGATGTTTTATTCATGCCACGCGGGGGCGGACCACAGCTACGACGGATATGGAACACCGTGCCCTCGAAAAGGATAAGATCCCGTGAAATTGCTGCGGATGATAAATTTCAGTTTAAACGCCAACGCGCACGGTTTAAGGCGTTGTTACATTGCGCTGTTCCCGAGAACGGAGACGACGTTGTCTAGCCATAAGTGGCGAACACGGAACACGGATAAAGAGATCTCATAGTACATGAAATAACAAGTTGCTCCATTTTTTTTTGTCACGTGAAAATTCCGCGAGATGAGCAAATTCCGAAAGAATTAACGTATCAAACGAATAATTTTTGTTTAATGCACAATCGCCCCTTCAATATTTTATCATTAGCCTTTTAACATATTTAATATAAAGTTTAATTTTATTGTTTTTTCGATATCCGAGAGTGTACACAGTTATAGTAGTTACTCAACGCCAGCGATCCATAAATTTTCGTTGCACCTCGTAGCAATTTAATTTGTAAATTTCGCAATGTCCAGCAAGTTTCAATGGCATCAATGTCCGAACGGGGACTGTGGCCATATTTCAGTTCCAGTAATCCGTCTTTCATCGGACTACGGTTTCGCGCCGTGATATGTTCGTGGAGAATACTCAGGCTCCGTATAACGATTCTCGAATAACGCCCGATCGATTATCGCCTTGTCCATTCGTTGCTCAACATGAATCGAATGTGACTTTGAGATATGGTGGTACTTCGATCGTGACAGACGGACAACTCGTGGAACAAATATATACTTGATACCATGATTAACTAGGTTTCCTGGACCGCGATACAATTGTCTCGACGTCTGCTTCTCGACGTCGATCGCATTTATTTACTGAAACAATTTATAAAGATTCCGGGAAGAAAATGTCAGTAACAATTTAACTTAGTCGTGTATTTTATGGTAGATTTTTGTTTAACAAAAATGTGATTCAAACGAAAAATAATCTTCTCATTTATCGACTGCGACCTCAAAAATTATTAATATTAATTATATATTAATATTAGTATTATTATTATTAATTATGGATTAATTATTGTGTCAACTATTGAAGCTTATTATTGATATTGCCATGTACATATATATATACACATATATTTCTTTGATAATATTAACAAAATAAAAGAGATCGAGTGCAACGGGAATATAGTTTAGCAATTGAAATAAATGATGCAAGCATAATACCAGAACGAAGAGCCTTTTGTTATGTACGTTAAGAGCGTGCGGCAAATTTTCCAGAAAATTTCTGAAACTTTCCAGACGCGCGTACGACCAGAAGCTGAGAGACAATAAAACCGATATTAACTTAATCGCTGAATATCTGGACGAAATATCTTCTGAATGTAGTTTCGGAGTTTCTATCGCAAAGTGCTCGAGTATTTCGAACTTATTAAGCGGATCACAGGGAATACTCCGTATATAAAGATAGTATTTACTGCTATATATAATGTTGCAATTAATTTTCTCCCCCAGCAGTATATATTTAAATAATTTAAAAATATAAAAAGAATTACATTATAAATTATATTCAAACAATCTTGCATTTTGCATTGTTCGGATATTCGCAAACTATATTCATCGTTGCAAGTGAGACATTTGACAGATCGCGACGCGGAAACGGGAGAAATACGCGTGCCTTCAAAGGAAGATCTATCGTCCCCCAGGTTTAACAATTCGCGGGGACGAAAACGGGTGGTTCGCGGCGCCCGCTCGAGGAAGAGCATCTTCATCAATCACGTTATACCGAGAATCTGGAAATTCCCCGGCCGCGCTAAACGCTTTCACGTGTCCCAATTTCCGATGGCAGTCGGCCGTGCATGCATGGCGTGCCTACTACGAGTGTAGTCAATTTGTTGGAATATTTTTGTCGGGCTCTCTCTCTCCGCTCTCTCGACGCTCTACGCGGATGCTCTAATTGTCGACTTGACCCAGGACATCTATTTTCTGCCGCCCCTGATTTTTTTTCCTTCAGAAATCACAACTCGTCTCCGGAGAGGCAGCGTCTCACAAGCTCCTACGGTTATAAATAGCTCTATATATATATAAGATCCGTAGACTTTTTTTCTTCCTACGCTACCGCGATGCAACCGTGCATCGTAAGTAGATAATCGGTCCTAAGATTCTTATAAAGCGGATTTTATTCTAGATAGTTGATTTCTCGTTAAAATTTCTTGCTGGAAATATGGAAAATTTTATGTTCGCGCAGAATTGAAAAATCTGTCACATATAGTATTGTAAATTAACTTCACAGAAATTTTACGTGTCAAGAAGCAACTAATTAATTAAATATATAATATTTTTCCTACCATCGTAAATTTAATTAAATCTCAATTTAAAAATAATGCATATCGCAACGGGAAAAATATTGCAGTTTCGAAACTCTCAATAATAAATTATGGCATCTTTGGATCGCTGGCGAGAAGACTGTATAACTTTAAAAATGCAATCGTGTAATGTAAATTACAGTCTCTTGCAACGACAAACCACACGGCTCACTTTGAATCTTTCGTAGTCCACAATCTCGGTGCGATGCAGAGATTATAACTGGATCTCTCTGCGTAGGAAAATAAATTTGGTTCAACGCGGAAAAGTTTTCTACTCTACGGTAGCGTTTTTAGCGCCGCATTACCCTTATATCTCGAACGCTTCTGCTCTTCCCCACTTGTAGATTCTCGTCTTACTCTAAATACTACATAAGGATGCGAAATGACACTTAAGCGTGCTTCACGGAAGCACTGACAGCGGAAATATGAGATTTAGATTCCTTCATGAGGTATAATTAGTTTTTTGCTACGGAAATTAACAAGGTAATAATTGAAAAAAATAATGATAAAATTATGCACATGCAAATTTAAATAATATTGAAAAATGGGAACCATGAAAATACGCAAATAAGTTGATTTCTATATAAGAAACGCATTTTACGAAAAATATTTTTCTCTCATTACAATGGTTATAATTCGTTGAAAATATTGAGATTTAACTTCGTAAGCGCGTTCTTGCTACATATTTCGCTGACATAATACATCCGCAAAACTTTGCGGTGGTTGTATACCGCGGAGTAGCTGTGGAGAAATGATTAGATACGCGCGAAATATGTGTTGAATTATTTACCGTGACAGTGATAAAACCGACGAGGGTAATAATTACGTTTGCGCAGTTTAAATTGCATTCCATACTGTAATCCGCATTTCCGTAGCGCGCCGGCCGCGCTCGTTTTATATTACCTTCTCTTATACATTTCTGCCATCCCTTCCGCCTTCATGGTATATCTTGAAGCTTTGTTCACGAGCGCATGCATGAGAAAAAGTACCGGCGGCAGAATCTCTCGGTTTTATCAAATAGCGCACGTGCGCCATTCTTGCTTTCCGTAGAATGAATCGAAGGAATCTGCGCGTTTGTATTCGAGATCCGCTTACAGTTACAAAAGGGATATGTTTCGCGTAAAACTGTGCAGAGAGATATAGAAAGAGACATAGGAGAAGATTTATAACAAATGACAAATACGTTAAATTTATTTATTTATTATTTAAAACGACGATTTTTGTGTCAAACAAAGCAGCAGCGAGAAGCATCCTTTTATCTTTATAAAATTCTGTTGTCTTTGGAAGCTAAGAAAATGAACCAATTCTATATAAATCGTATAATGAGTTCAGCGAAAATGAGTTAAATACAACCGATACTAAATTGTTTTGTCGTTAAAAAAATGACGTTTATATACGTTATTTTATTCTTCGTTAAAGGTAAATTAAATATAAATCGCTTTTCCGGAAAAAGTAATTTCACGCATATTAAATTTTGGTTAACGCATTCTCGCAAAAATAAAACATTGCATTGTTATGTGTAATTTCTCCGGAAATTTCGATAGAACTGATTGGAAGATAAAAGCTTCAAAGATATAGCCTCTAATTGATATTATTTAAAATTAATTGATTTTGCTTTTGACATGGAAAAAAAGAGAAATAAATAAATTTTTCGTTCACTGATATATTTTAAATGTTTGCGAAATATCGAGAAATCCATATATTTTATTGCATTCAGGAAGTATTAAATCAGTAATTAAAAATTTGCGAATTTCTACTGAATAATTTTTTTAAGTAAAAGAGATACACGTGCGTTATCTGTGGTGATGTTTTACAATATGATACAGAATCCTAGCAAGTTCGCAACAAAGCGAATGTACGATGGTGCATTAGGTTACTAGTTGACCGTGCTAAGACCTACCGCATTGTAGGGAAGATATACTGCCTTTTGTAAGACTAGACGCCGACTCCTAGCTTAACTGTAACTTGTAAGAAGGGCACGCCAGAGCAGATCTCTATTCATCGACCGGTGTTTTCACCGAGCAAACTGTTTCTATTCTCAATTCTAGTTAATTATAGAAATCGATAAGCTTGTCTTCCATGAGAAGACTCGAGCTAATTTCTCATTTTTTTTCGGAAAGAAAGAGAAATATATTTTAAAACGTGTTTAAATACGCGAATAATCCTTTTAAAAGTTAGTTTAGATTTACGGTTGTCAGAGTTACACATTCATGTTTATCACATTGACTTACTACGATTAACCGATAAACTAAGGTACTAAGGTACGTTTGACGATGCACATCCACTCTCCGTTTCTGGATCACAATGTGGAACATATACACGCGAGGTATGCGATACCATCCTAGCCATGTGCACACGTATCCGTTCTTATGTGTTATGTGTATAACGTGGTATGCGCGTGTACATATTCGTCTTCCAACTTACTATACGGAAGCTGTTTCAAATCCGTGGAGATAGCGATACTAACAGCCGGGTTAAGAGCGTGTCAATGACATTTCTGCTCGAGGATCGATATAGCGACAATCTCCCGGAGCATTCGGGGTTGTGATTTGTGATAAATCCGAACGTGCGAGATATATATATTTACGTGAAAGATGTTTTAAAATATTGATAACGCATACACACACACATATCTCTCTCTGTCGCTTATAAGATCCATCGATCCGCGTTTTCACCGACCAAACTGTTTCTCTCCTCGTTCTAATTAATTATAATTGATAACCATAGATAATCGATACTCAAAGGACCAATATGTTCATTAATAATGCCATATACATAGGCATTCCATTTTACGTTTTCTCACGAATTCGCATCTCGTGTGACAGAAAACGAGAACTTCGTAGAACCCAGGAAATGGATTCACGGGGTGCTTTACGAGCCGTGCATCATACCGGGCGAATTCGCTTCGATTCTCGGGTTTCAGGGTAGGCGCGAGATGCATTGATGGAATTCACAGTGACCCTGACCGGAAATGGAAACCTGAGACACATATACGACGTATACGAAAATATGAGAGCAAAAGAGAAAGAGAGTTTCGGAAGATTGATGTTATAAACGAGTAAATGGCAACTAAAATCTTAAAGAACAAGAAGCAAGAATACAATTAGCCATATTTTCTCTTTCTCTTTCTCTCTTTCTGAGTACTTAATAAATTTTCTTACATAACGACGTGAGAGATGTTATTAGACTATTACTCGAGTAAAAGTTAAATTTTTTTTACGTTTACAATGTTTTTGCATGTTTAAAGCTTCGCCTAAAATAATAGAGGACATATATTTTTGCTTAAATTTATAGCAAAATAACGAAACAATGGAAATTGTGTATAATTTCTTTGATATTAAATCGTTTTAAATTACATATTCTTAATTAATGTAATGGACACAACGCTGATATAAAATTTTAATTTTGTTTGTCTTCAAAAGCTCGTAAATATGAAAGAGCTTGTTTATCTCCTGTTATCAGATAAATTATTATTGCAAATGACTGCTTTTTTAAGTATTTAAACAATAATATAAAGATGCATATAATTACATTGTAAATAACGTACATAAAAAAGTTTTCAGGCTTTTTCGATCGTATCATTTAAGTATAAAATTAGTCAAGTTAATACATTTAAAAATTGCATATCGTTATCCTTATTAAGTAACGATCCATTTTTATATAATATATATAATAATTTCTATTTTCTATTATCTTTTTACATTCAATATTAAAAATATAAATTTTTTTTTATATTTTATAATGCATTATATACAGAAACTAGAGATATAAGAAAAAAAGCTACATATTGATAAAATGAGGCAGCTTTATGAGTAACAATATAATAACTAAATTATTATATATAAAAAATAAAATATAAAAACGTAAAAAAAAAAACAATTATTGAAAGGACAATAAAATTGACATAATTAATTAAAAATGCATTAAAAGATACTGTAGTAATTTAGAGAAAATGAAGAAAGATGGAGGAAAATGAAGAGAGGTGGAGGAAAATGAAGAGAGAGAAATCAAGAGATCACTTTTTGAATAAAAGTAACTTCAAAGGATTAAATGCTTTATGAAGAAGCAAGTACTAAAGTTAGAAGGTTTCGCTTTAAAACTTTAAAGCGGCAGTTAGACTGGAGAAGAGATGCTGTCAAGTCACAATTAGACAATAGGATACATGTATTGTAATATTCCGCATTGCGGCCTATTTGTAAAAAGATTGGTTTTTACGATGTCATAACGTTATACTCTTGAAAAGATACGGCCAGTAAACTCGTGCACTTTAACAAGGCTTTGAATCTTGCATGTACAACGTAACGAGAAAAACATTTCTCGCGCGAATTTGGAGTCGCGAGATATAATATTTCGTCGTAGTTATTTACCGATAACGAATTCACTCGATCGATTATTGTCTCTGAACAATTGTTTCGGTACTTTACTACTTCGATTTTCGCTCATAGTAATAAGGTAAGTACTAATAATCCGATTTGTGCTACTTCGAAGAACTTAAATGTAATGCCTTCGATTGCCATGGAAATCCCCTTTTTTCATCATCTAAACTGTAACGATTGACTCGTTTTAGCATTAAAAAAATATCTTTATATTTGCAACATGTTATATAACAGATGCTGTTATCTCAAATAATATATGAAAGATGGTTTAAGTGCATATATTTTAATATAGTATTAATATAATATATTCGACAAACTGTGTGTCACGATAGTTCATACAGGAATATCAATTATTTAATGTTCGCGAAGTTAAGCTTAAAATTGCGACTGGATCTCGTTTTGCATATAAACCTGTGGGTTCACTTTCGAAATGGATTTTAATAAATCAAGATGTTTCGCTCGAGTCTCTCTTGACGCGCAATCTGTGTTTATTCGCGACTTTCCGACGTTTCCAAATGTCGGAAATTCAATCGACCGTACTCAATAATCTGGAAGTCTCCAAGGACTTTACACCCATTCTCTGTGTATGTTTTACTGTCCGACAGTTCATGCACACATACATACACGCGTATATATATATATAGCTGCAATCGTACAGCGGTTCGCAATCTTTTATACAGTCTTTTATACGTGTCTTCGTACCTTGTCGTAGTGCCATGAACTACTAGGAAAAGTAATTTACTTTACATGCAATCACGCTATACCGAATTATTCAACAAGTTCCGTTTTAAAGTGGCCTCTGTTCTGATCTCGCTCGTGTATTCGCTGCATGCGAATTATACTTAACATATGAGGATTTTTCTGAAAAGTTTTCATTGAGAGACGCGTGCGCTTATATATATAATGTCGTATACAATAATTCTGTAACAAACTGTTTGTGTGTAAAGTTGTATACATTTTTTGTTGTTGAACTTGATTATTCTACGTAACGAGTTTGCGTTTAAATTGTGCAAAAATTAATATCTTTTTACATTGTATATGTGTGATAGGATTCCAATTTATTATTAGAAAATATTTCAAGTTGCAAGGGGCAAAATTCATTCTAAAATTACAAAGTCTTCCTGTATTCCAAACATTTTTAATTTTTTACAATTAATTATTTTGCTGCGTACACATCACTTTATGCCAACATTTGAAACGAAAAATATGAATTTAAGGTATTATTTGTGTGAAATAATAAGCACATATATATATATATGAGATAAAACAGAGCGACGACATTCTTGTGTGAATTGTTGATATTAGTGTTATTCGTGGAATGGAAGTGTGAATGTGTGTATATATAGCTTGAATAATTAGATGGGTCAGTTAATTTATAGCGCGTTTAACGGACTTCTGTCGAACCTCAAAGTTATCTCCTGCAAGTATAGTGACAGAGAGGATGGTTAATTAAAGAGACAGGACGTAAAGAGAGAGGAGGGTTCTTTTACGTCTCTTCAAAAGAGGCAGAGCATGAGAAAAAAAGAAATCTTCTGACGCCCGTGATGTGCGAACGTGGTGAATCTCTTTATTTCTCACTCATGCAGCTTTACGTCTCCATTTTTTTCTGCTTTTTCCTGTCTTCTTCGCGCGCGTTCTGTCCTTTTCATTCTATCACCTGTACTCCATTTACAGTCCATTTTACGTGTACAATATCTAGCTAATGAGCGATGGTGACCTTTTAATTTCAAAATTTTCCATATTTCTGCAGAAGGCGAAAATGACTAGTTTCTTTGTTTCGAGGAATGCACTGGCTTTATAATTCAAAAATGAAAGAATATTTACGATCAGCAGAGTTTTTGCTTAAACATCGCGTTCTGCAATTTGCCAAGTTTTTTTGAATGTCAATTTTACGATTTCTCGAAATGTTTGCTAAATTCGATAATAAACTCGCGCTTCTTTCTTGATTATCCTTCTTTCGTAACGATTATTATATTAGGGAACATGTAACAAAATCCGTGCACACGTATATATAAAAACGGACTAATGGAGTATCGATGGGGTGTCAAAATGCGATCAGATTCGATATTGCACTGAAAAAAAAGTGTGACTCGAGAAAAAGAAGCCGAAGAAAGCCGCGCTTTGCAGTAGCGTCTTGTAATCAAATTACCATTTTCGCCAGCATCGCGCATATATATCTATACCTATTCTATCTCTGCGCTCGCGGATTCGGTCGTTGTCGTTGTCGTTCGCACATTGCTTCAGCCATCCATCCGTCAACGTGTTGTTCGTCTTACCACGTTCTGTATCGGGCTACATCACGGCCGCATCCATGACGATGTACACGATGTACACGATGTGCATACAATTTCTCCCTGTCGCTTTCTCTTTCTCTCTCTTCTTCCCCTCCTTCCCAAAAGATCTCTTTTTCTCTCTCTCTTTCTCTCTCCAGGCGCGGTATTTCGGAAGTGGATTTATTTCTTAGGCGAAGAGATTTTCACCAGTTTTTTTTTTTTTTTCTTATTGACTTGTGTTTATTTATATTGGATTCACTCATTTCCGCAATCCATTTCTTATGAAGACACGAAAAACGAAAAGCTAGAAACTAATGAATCTCGATTCACAGTTATTGACGATTTAATTTTCTGAAAATTGATAACAATCTGTTTCAAATCATACGTACAGTTGCACAGTCAAATAGAAAGCTGTGTATGACAGTAATGAGAATTTAAATAATAAAAAGTCAATTTTAACTTTATTATACTTAATGGAGATGATATAATGAGTTACATATATATTTTAATAAAATCTAGGGGATGTAAATGAAAAACATAAAATTGCATATTATAAGTTTTTATATCTAAATAGTATAATAAAGTTATAATTATTAATAGAATTTTAACAATAGAGACCATTCATACTTTTTATCACTTATTCATTATATACATATACAATATATATATGTTACTGCTTTAAAATTTTTTCTATAAAATTCTCAGATTCAAAGAAGAACGATAATAAATGTAGTACGTATTAATTAAAGAATAGATTCATTAATTTATTACAATTCTTATATACCTTTTAGCATTTTACTTACCGAAAAAAACTGGAAGAGTTTTTTAAAATGTAAAATTTTTTCTATAAAATTCTCAGATTCAAAGAAGAACGATAATAAATGTAGTACGTATTAATTAAAGAATGGATTCATTAATTTATTACAATTCTTATATACCTTTTAGCATTTTACTTACAGAAAAAAACTGGAAGAGTTTTTTATAATGTAAAAAAATGTTAACATACATGATTCTTGTTTTATATATATATATATATATATATATATATATATATAAATAATCGCGCACATTTTTTGTGTGCATTTATGTGTCATGCACTATATAAAACAATCTATAGAAAGTATATAACATCTTAATATATTCATTTCTTGTCTTTATAAAGATTTTGACATTATACAACATAATCATTCTATAAGTAAAAAGGTTTTACGTGAAAAAATAATGTTTCTCCTGTTTAATTATGACAGAAACTTTTTAAAATTAAAACATATATATATATGTATTTGTCTATCTTTCTTCTTCTTTGTCTCTCTTCTCACGTTTCATCCCTTTTTATTCGCTGTACTATCTCATTCAAGGAGCTACGATTCGGGAAATGCTATGTACATCACTGCTTATTCTATTATTCCGCAGCTCTTGCATAATATAAAATCACACAACTGCGGCAGCAACGAGTACCATTTTCGTCTGTGTATTGAAGCTTTTTTCTCTCTCGTGGTTTTGCTCTCACGCCTATGTATTTTCCAGGTGCACTGAATCTCGTTACATCTCTCGGAAATACGCATCACTGCCGGTTAGAGACTGTGACTAAATAACTCAACGTCACTGTTTCGCTTCACACACATACTGTAAAAAAAGAAAAAAAAAATATATATATATACATAAACAATAAGTGTAAAATTACACAATAAATAATGGAAATGTGATACATTTTTTATTATTTACTGTGTTATTTTTGTATTTATTGTCCATGTAATTCTGTAATATTTTTTTTACAATATATATATCTCGTCATAAGCTAGTTTGAAAGGATCTTATAATCACAGATATTAATTGAGGCTATATCGAGAACACTATCCAGCTTGTTTATTTAATGTCTTGTTAATTCATTGTGACGTGGAAAAATAAAAACAAAAAGAATTGACTTTTATTCTGCGCAAAGACGCGACGTTCCGCTTTAATTAACGAATTCACTTCCGTTTTCCGTTCCTTCGCGGCGGTGTCTTTTCTAATTCGAACTGCGCCAGCTGGCCTAGCCCCGAGGGAGCAAAAGGAAGCCGAGATTCGATCTGCCCTATTTTTATCCGGCCGCGTCACTTCGATGATTTGAGATCCCATAGATAACTTCCACTAGCATACCAGCTGATTCTGCGTTAGTATCGAAAATCGGATGGATTTGTATAACGAATACGATATTTTCTAAAAATTGCAATTGGGCATTATTGCACTCATTATTATTTTGTGAATGCTTGTAGAAAGTTAACAACAATATCAACATAATCTAAACGTAAATCGATTTTTTAAGTAAAATAATTTTTGTGATATTAAACAAAAAGCTTTTCTGAAAGAGAAAATACCGATATATTTATATTATTTTTTTAATTAAAATATTTAATTAATTAAATTTCTTTTTCTGCGTGTATTTGTGTGTGTGTGTGTGTGTATAAGCCTTTAAATTTTAATAATCGGTTTACTAAATACTTTACGTAATCGTGATAATATGTCTCGGATATTCATGCATATATTCAATCTCTGATCTCTGTTAAAAGAATGATCAATTTTAATAATCTGACATGAAAAACGTCAAAGAATCGAATCAATCAGTTAGGCTGTTTGTTCACGAGTATCAATCGTAATAAAGTAATCCAGCGATAACTAACTCTGCATGCGTTATGTAATTTATATGCATACATTATTCACATCAATGGCAGTGCGAGTATTGTGTCCACAAGTAGAGAAAAAGAAAGAGAAAGAAAAAGAGAGTAAAAATTGAAACAAATGTTGCGTACTCTGTATCTCAGTTGCAAACGCGATCACGTTCATCGTTTGTTTCACGTCCGGCATCGATGAGGCGTTTCTGTCGAATTCGAAATAGTATTTTGATCTGTCTTCCGACACCCGGTTCCGATTTAGTAAGCATCGCATGCGTCTTAGAGGATTTCATCTGTCAAAGCCGTGTAAACGAAACGTTAGGAGTAAACGCGAACCTGAGAAACGTGCGGCGGTTAAAGAAATAGATTTTCTGCGGTTAGAGAAATAGATTTGCTGCCGAGATAGTTTGATATAATACATTTTGCTTTATAAATCTCAAGAAGTACGAATAATAGAGTGGCGTAAGCATTATAATATATGACGGATGCAAAAAGGTGTGTATCAATGGAATAAAGCTGATGGAAGTAAAATGTAAAACAAATTATAGATATTTTTACACAAGACAGATTCTTGATATGTAAAACAATTATTAATTTACAATGTATTAATTTACAAATATGATTTATAAAGAATAGATTAGAAATAGATAAGAAATAGATAAGATTATAAAGAATAGATAAGAAAAATTATATGAATGAAAGAAATATGATTTATAAAATGATATTAAACAAGTGAGAAAGCTATAAAGAAAATTAATCTCACTGAAGGAACGTGTATGAAAGAGATTATGGATATTGTTGCATAATATTATTTTTCATTTAATCTTTAATGGACTTTTAATGGAATTTTAATTTAAAGTTTAGTTATTAAAAGATGTAATGTTAAAAATAAATCATTTAAAGTTTTTTTGCGAACAATTTTATTATAAAAAATTAATTGTTATGAAAAATTATTTTCAGACAATTTTTTTTATGTCGAACGATTTATATATAATATATTAGTTTAATTGATTGTAATCTCTTTTTCTAAGATACAAGATTTTCAATCATAAAATTTTTACATCTAAGCGGAATTGTATTTCCTTTTTTTATCTCGTTACATAAAAAATTGTATTGTTAATAGAAAATTATTTACAAAGTACATTTATCAAGTTGCACTCATGCAATTTGAATATATAAAGGTTATTCAGGTGTTTGTTGCTTCGAGGTATCTCAAAGGTGTCGGCTTTGTTTTCGCATTTCAGTACTCTTGGCGCCGACAAATGGCGCCTTGTGTCGACAAAGCGTGGCCGCGCTTTAAGAATAAACTTTACATAAAGATGACAACTTAACGAGCAAAACTCTTTTCTTCTTTCGCTTTCTCAACGAAGACACACCAACGAGCGCAGACGCAAAATTTCTTAGAATCTCTCTTTTTATAGTTTCTTGTATTAAGAACAAAATATAATTATTTATATATAAACAAAATATTATTTGAAGCTAATTTAATGTTAAAATCAATACCATAATCTGGAATTAAGATAAAATATGTTAATCTTATAATATTGTTTGTCGATTTCTCTAATGTTCATATATTCTGCTAAATCTATAAGATAGATTTTGCACATGCTTGTTTACGCGGTTTATAATATATCGGATTTTGTTACACAAAACGTTGATTGAATTTTCTTCACGGAAAATCACGCAATTGATGAGTTTAAGATGAATAAAGATATATTTTTTAGCATAGCAACTTACGAATGAGATTCTATGAAAATAATCTTGCAAAGAGAAGTCATTAACTTTATATCGATTCAGCTGTTTATCTCCGTCTGTCTCTTTCTTTCTCTTTCTCTTTCTCATTCTCTCTTTAAATACAACTGTCAGGAAATAATTTCACACAGCGTAACAGCGGTTTTTCGTCATCGTCAACCTTTTACATAGCATCGACTCGGATTGAAAAAGCTCATTTTGGAAATGTTTCACATCAGAGATACTTGCATGTAAACGAAACAGCGGACGAGTGCTATAAAATAGTCAGCAGAATGAAAAGAAATACATTCTCGCGTAGTGATCAAATATGAGATAGAAGATTACGACAAGATTGATATGACTATAAGGAAAGCTTATGCATTTTTTTGCACATTATTATATGACTAAAATAATTTCGAAGATTTTTGTATATACATACACGTGATCGCATATTCTTCCAGCAATTGCATTTCGCTTATTTCACAATATATGATCTCATGTGATATAATTTAGTTTCTCTAATATAATAATCTAATATATGTTGAGTTATGCAAAAAAAATATATATATATATATAATTGCTTTTAAATATATTATATACCAGGATGAAAAAAAATTGTTCTTAAACATTTAAAAAAAATATTAAGTTAAATATAATAAAATTATATCTATTACAAAGCAAAGAATATCGCGCACAATTATCGGCGTATTAAATAAACTTGGACGTTTCTTCTCGATTATGCGATCATTTTAAATAAGTTATTCCGTCTTATGATATTCTCAATAAAATTTTGATCGTAATTCTATCTACTGCGCGGAAAATCAGCTCTCAAAAGTTCACTTCGCAATCATTTTCAAGATTCGTTATTCATCGAATTGCAACCACTCCGAAATTGCGAGTCCACTCTTCGGAAAGAGAGACTCTCTCAAATCTTTCTTACACACCAGCAATTATTTTACCGAACAACTAACAATAAGTCGATCGCGGGTGGATTTACAGAGTGCTTGAAGTAAACCCGGGATTTGTGTTTGCTTCACGATCGTTGATCCGTTTCGGATATACGATATGAGTCTTTCACCGGATTGATTTTGATTCCCGATCACGCTCCGATCTCGAAAAGCGAACGTGATCCGAGAAGTAACAAAGGGTAGAGTTAACAAAGTCGATAGTTTCAAGAGTACTTAAGATAGTTGCCAAGTTTTCCTATTGATCCGGTTGGAATATTCAGATTCTGTGATTATTTTTGAAACGATCGTGCACGCGATGATAGTATTGATATGTGCTGAATTGCATATGCGAATATAACATAATGCCCGCTGATTAAATCTTATCGCTTATATGATTAAATCTGATTAAATATATCATAGAATTAATATTTGATAATGATTTAAATGATTCATCTTGTCAGACAAATGTTGACATCGCTTCAATACATATTATACAAGCGTAATGTGTATAATAAATATTTGATCTGTTTCTTATGTACGTAGCGCACCAGTTTGAATTAAAAAAATCGAGGTGTAAAGAAAGCGAGGAGTGAAATTATTATAAAATTGAATTAAAACCATTATGTATACGATTTACTAATATTGTAATTTTACAAGCATCGTACGGTAAATATTTAGCACGACCGTTGCAGCGCATTGAATTAACTTGTTAATAGGAGTGACAACCCATGATTGGAAACCATTCATTGTGATGGTTCGCTATATAACGTCTCGATAAATTAATAAGCAGTCGCGCGACGGGGCGTTAACACCGTGATTTTATTTATAACCATGGCCGTAAAAACACCGCGTGACGTCTTGCATCGCAAGATTGTTATAAATCGGTAGCATGTAATAAAGCAAAGTTAACATAACTCAACAGCAAATGTAATTTACAACTACATTCAAAATGTCTATTACAAATTATACAATTTTATAATTATATATATATACACTAGCGGATCCAGACCTCGATAATGGGGGGGTTTTGCAAAATTATTTTATTTAATATTTTTAGTTTCATGATTAGCTTTTATTCCAGGATTAACGACGTCGATAGCTCTTTAATGTTTGTTTTTCTTTAGTTATATTTTTTAAACAAATTCAGCAAAACTGTTTCTTTTAATTCGCGGGGGGGGGGGAGGCGGTTTAAACCCCCTCTCCCCAGGATCCGCCAGTTTATATATATATATATTATATAGATATAAAGAAATTCTCGCCTAATTATTTTCATGCAACGAAATTATCTCATTATTTCGTTCTATGTCTGACTTAATCTATACTTAACTCCTTGAATGCGTAATGAGTATAATTTACAGTGTATCTTATACTTATATATACATAAAATATATATATATATATAAAAGTATAAGATACACTGTAAATTATACTCATTACGCATTCAAGGAGTTAAGTATAGATTAAGTCAGACATAGGACGAAATGATGAAATAATTTCGTTGCACGAAAATAATTAGGTGCAATTCTTTATATCTATATAATATATATTTGTATATACACTAGCGGATCCTGACGTCGATAGCTCTTTAATGTTTGTTTTTCTTTATTTATATTTTTTAAACAAATTCAGCAAAACTTTCTTTTAATTTGCAAGTGGGGGGTTTTACCCCCCCCCCCCAGGATCCGCCAGTGTATATATATATATATATATACATACACACACATATGTATATATATATATATATATGTATATATATATTATATAGATATAAAGAATTTCTCGCCTAATTATTTTCATGCAACGAAATTATCTCATTCCGTCCTATGTCTGACTTAATCTACACTTAACTCCTTGAATGCGTAATGAGTATAACTTATACAATGTATCTTATACATACATATTGTATATATTATATAGATATAAAGAATTTCGCCTAATTATTTTCGTGCAACGAAATTATCTCATTATTTTGTCCTATGTCTGACTTAATCTACACTTAACTCCTTGAATGCGTAATGAGTATAATTTCCACTGCATCTTATACATACATATTGTATATATTATATAGATGTAAAAAATTTCGCCTAATTATTTTCGTGCAACGAAATTATCTCATTATTTCGTCCTATGTCTGACTTAATCTACACTTAACTCCTTGAATGCGTAATGAGTATAATTTCCAGTGTATCTTATACTTTTAAATATATATATATAATATATATATATATAAAATATATATATAAAAAATATATATATATATATAAGTATAAGATACACTGTAAATTATACTCATTACGCATTCAAGGAGTTAAGTGTAGATTAAGTCAGACATAGGACGAAATGATGAAATAATTTCGTTGCACAAAAATAATTAGGCGAAATTATTTATATCTATATAATATATACAATATGTATGTATAAAATACACTGTAAATTATACTCATTACGCATTCAAGGAGTTAAGTGTAGATTAAGTCAGACATAGGACGAAATGATGAGATAATTTCGTTGCACGAAAATAATTAGGTGAAATTCTTTATATCTATATAATATATATTTGTATATACACTAGCGGATCCTGACGTCGATAGCTCTTTAATGTTTGTTTTTCTTTATTTATATTTTTTAAACAAATTCAGCAAAACTGTTTCTTTTAATTTGCAAGTGGTGGGTTTTACCCCCCCCCCCCCTCCCCAGGATCCGCCAGTGTATATATATATATATTTATTGTATATTTATTATAAAAAAACATATTAATTGCATTAAAATATATTCAATATTGGCCATCTATCTTGCATAGATCTGTCTTGCTAACAATAAGATATATTGTTCGGGCCAGTATTTTAAAATTAAGTATCTTGAGAGATATAAATAATTAATGCAAAACAAATCAACTCTCTAAAACAATTTTTTTCCGCGATGAAACATTCGCAAAATGTCTTTTGGATCTCATATCAATTTAATATAATTTTGCTTTATATAGCGATATCATATATTAATTACTTAGGATAGGCTATAGCAGAATATAATTCAAATAAAATTGATGCATTATAAAAATAAGTTATTATATAATTGTATAATATAATTATATAATATAATATTATAATATTTATACAAATAATAATCATATACGCACAATTAATAATCATTAGTGCGTTCTTTATAAAATAAATTTTATTGTTAGATAAAATCTACTATATAAATAAAATTTATTTTTTAGCATGAACAGTCTAATCTGTTTTAACCCATCTCTATTTTAAGATAACGAGTTTATCTACAATTTATAATCTATCACACAAACTACTTCTACAATCTCTACAAATTATCTTAAAATAAAATAAAAGTTTGTTACTCACCGACATACAACAGCGGAGTTAACGACATTGAAGCTATATTGATCTGAAACGTACGAATATACATAAAATTATAAATTATAGCAGTGTCTAAAATAATTAATATTTCACAAAATTATTATTATTGTACGCGCAGAATTTTATATCCGACAGATGCGTACGTACAATAAACAAAATATACAAATATAGACATAATAATGGAATAATTTTATAAATTCTAAAAAATACTTTTTTTAATGGAAACTTTTTAAATATTTATATAAATGTCTTTATCTCTAAATCTCTCTGGTTTAAATTATTCAAATAAATAAATGAACCAAATTACTTTCGCCGATATTTGATACCTTTTCTAGATTTCCTCTTTCTCTTAGATTGTCAGAATCGTTTGCTAGATTGATCTGTAATATACAAATAAATAAATTAAAATCCAAATTGCAGTAGCGCGCGTTCAAAATAATTATTAATATTTCAAAAAGATATTATTGTATGCATTGAATTTTATATTCGATGTATATAATAATAAGCAGATTAATAAAATATTTTTATAAATTTTGAAGAGATTCTACTAATAATTTTATATAGAAGAATTCTATAATCCTTTAAAAGTTGAAGCTTTTACAGGATTATAAATTTTATATAATCTTTTATATAATTTTTTTTATTTAATTAACTTTTATTAACTTTTATATAATTTTTAAAATTTTTTCTTGTTTAACACGTTAAGCGCTAAGCTTGTCTTTATTTGTTGTCGTTGGTCATTGATGATCGACACGGCGCGGCGTTTAACATGTTAAATAATCTAAATAAAAAATTTAATTACACGATTAATTACTTTATTTCGTGTTTTCACGCAATTAATAAATAACTAATACATAAATAAATAAATTACTTACCACACAAAGTTCCTCTGCCGACGTCTGTCAAAGTCTTCAGGGTCCATTGACTAATACGCGCGACATTTTTAATGATACTTAGCTTCCCCTTCAAAGTAAACTTTAGGACAAACCTTAAGGTATCGTTTAGGTACTGAGCCTTCCCACTAACGTCAAGGTATACCCGTTGGGTGGGTTATATTATTTTGTAATATACAATTTGTAATTTATTTTATAATTGGAAGATTATATCTATATTGCATTCTAATATAAGCAAATAAATATACAAATTAAAAATGATAAATATATTTGCGGTTTGCGGATATATTTGAAAATAATTACGTTACAAATCTTTTACAATTATGGAATTAATTGATTGTATATGCTCATAATCGTTAATTTTTGTCTGTGTGACAAGTGACAATTGCATATACAAATCTATAAGATATTGTTTATTATTTATAAAAAAATTGTGTGTGTATGTATATGACATTTTACAAAAGTTTCCACAAGTTTATATACTTAAGAAAAAAATTTCATACACAATTAGTTCGAAAGTCTTCTTTGTGAATAATGCTGGACAGTAATTTATTCACGTTTCTTTAACAGTGATTAAGTCGCTCTAAGTTTCAGCGCATTTTAAAGAAACGAATCTTTTAAGAAAGTTATTAAACGTAAATAACTTATTTCACATATCTTCTTGTGATTCAAAATTCACGATTCCAAAATTGATAATTGATGGAGCGCTAAAAATAATTATGTTATATACTTATACTAATTTTTTAAAATTAATTTTTAAAAAATTATTTTTAATTTTTAAAATTTATTTTATTTTATTTTGGAACAGAGAAAAAAGAAAGAGTTTTTCTAAGTTAATGTCAATTTGTCATCGATCGGTAGAGGCGCCGCTCACGTAAGTAAATAGCTTAACGCGATGACAACATGATTAGACACGTGAGCTGTCATTATCGCGTCGCGCGACTTAGGTATATGTGTACGCATTGTCACGTGCATAGTAGCCACGACCTATCCTACTCTCCTCATCTTCGCGTGTGCGTGCGTGCAATCATTCATTCATAAATCGTGTGGCAAAAATTCTGTGTAAATGTAAATGTGCGACAAAGATGAATCTCTCCAGTCAATCGCGCGTCTTTCGTATGTCTTGTGATATGATTTCTTCATAAATGATGTGATTGTTAGAACGTCTTATCTATAACTTACGACAGAAGCAGAAATCTCTGTCATTTTTATCACTCATTTAAAATTCTTTAAAATATTACTTTGGATAAAAAGGCTATTTTTTGTGCTTACATAAATTATGACCGATTTATTATATGTACGAAAATTAAACAACGGCGATGAGATTGCATGGATTGTTCCTAATTCTTCGCAGTAGTTTAAAATTGCTGCTCGAAGAAAAGGAGAAGCTATTAGATCGAGTTTCCTCGACATTATCCATTTGAAAAGACAATCGAACCACCTTATTCTTGCTTTCATTGCCAGTTATCAAAGCTTCGAATATGCCTTTATCTATCTATCGAACTGCAATGTATTACCGGAGAGTAGAAAGAAAAGAAGAGAGAGGAGGGGGAAGGGGGAGAAGGGTATGCAGTCGAATTACTTGTAATAATGTCAGATACACTTGCCTAACTTCTCGATATGTCGAATCCTGCTAACCCCTTGGGGGATGTTCGAGAATCTGATACGCTCGACCTATCTGCTCGATTAAAGAAATCGATTCCTCACCCTCTTGGCGCTGAAAATATCATATGAAGATATGGACAATAAAGTATATGTAGTTAATTTTGAAATTTTTACTTTTTTCACGCATTTCAATGAGTACTGTTTGTAAAAATTTTAAGATAAAATGACAATG
Organism: Prenolepis imparis; assembly: GCF_030444845.1. Lineage (NCBI taxonomy): Eukaryota > Metazoa > Arthropoda > Insecta > Hymenoptera > Formicidae > Prenolepis > Prenolepis imparis. The sequence goes on along the minus strand of NW_028141159.1, from coordinate 20,039,395 downwards.
TTATTATAAAACTGTTATTTTGCTAAAAAATAAATGTGTTAAATAATACGATGATTTAAGAATTTATAAGACAAAATGCACTTCATAAAATAATAAAATAATAAAAATAATAGACGTATAAAAAATTATTTTTAACATTTTCAGTTAATTTTATTCAACGTATGCATTTTTAAAATAATACTAAATTATGTACTATTTGTGTTTTTTTCACGTTTTTTATCTTTAAAATAATCACTTTTTAAAAATAATAAAAAGTAATAATTTGTCAAAGCGGAACAAAAGAGAAGTAGCGAATAATAAAATTATCTCATAAAACTCGTAACATGTATTACAATTTTATTTTATAAAACGGCACTGATATCGGAAAAGACGTTTCGGATATTTGATGGAAACGATACAAACGAATGGATTTTGATTATCCAAGTGGAGAGAGAAACGATGAGTTACGAATCCGAATACATTGCTGTCCTTAAAGTATAGATATAGCAACCGAGTTCCGATTGAGAGCAATCCCATCCGCAACGGCCGCTTGAAAATATCTGTTTTCCAATAATCTGTCAGTAGCGTAACCGCGTTTACGCGTCGCTTTTTACGAGTGCCAAGTTTTCGCAGAGACTCTTCACGCTGTCATAGAAAAGAAATCCGCGCTTTCTCGCGCTTATCGCGTGTGTGCACACACTTCAATGCGCTATGATGCGCAGGAAAGGAATGCGGTGCGATAATCGCATATGCCAAAAACAAGATATTTTTATTGCGAAATATCTCTCGCGTGGCTATTTTTTAAATTTTTATCTAATTTAGACGAAATCTTTTAGTAATTGACAATTTATGTCAAGAATACGTGAATTAGTTGTCTCTTTTTTGAAAAGTTAACAATAACTTTGAACAAATCCTTTCTTTTTATTTTAGACTAGAACAATACAAGCGCGCGGTACGCGCGCGCCATTCTTTGATTTTATGTTAAAAAAGAATGTTTTATAATACTTTAAACTCGATTAATATTTTTGACAGTTATCAGCTGATTTCTGACAAAAAACATTAATCGAGAATAAGGTATTATAACATATTTACAACATATTACTATTTTAATTTTTATAACATATTATTTTAAAATTTAATTTTTTACCATATTATATTAAAAATTAATTAGCAAATTAACGCTTTAATCAGCTGATTTATAAAGTGCGTGTTATTTTTTTATTGTTTTTGACTCGCATTTATGATTTTATGTTAATGATGAAATGATTGCGCGACGAAAAGGCTAAACGTTTGAGAAATTGTTGACTCGTACTACTTAATCTATCTATATTCTTACTTTGCGTATAATAAAATTATGATATATAAAGTGCGTGTTATTTTTTATTGTTTTTGACTCGCATTTATGATTTTATGTTAATGATTAAATGATTGCGCGATGAAAAGGCTAAACGTAGTGAGAAATTGTTGACTCGTACTACTTAATCTATCTATATTCTTACTTTGCGCATAATAAAATTATGATATATAAAGTGCATATAATTTTTTATTGTTTTTGATTCGTATTAATTATTTTATATTAATAGCTGAGTGATTGCGCGACGAAAAAACTAAACGTTTGAGAAATTGTTGACTCGTACTACTTAATCTATCTAAATTCTTACTTTGCGCATAATAAAATTACGATATATAAAGTGCGTGTTATTTTTGATTGTTTTTAACTCGCATTTATGATTTTATGTTAATGATTAAATAATTGCGCGACAAAAAGGCTAAATGTAGTGAGAAATTATTGTCTCGTACTACTTAATCTATCTATATTCTTACTTTGCGCATAATAAAATTACGATATATAAAGTGCGTGTTGTTTTTTTATTATTTTTGACTCGTATTTATTATTTTATGCTCATGGCAGAGTAATTGCGCGACAAAAAGGCTGAATCCTTTTCTTTTCTAAAGAAGATATGTAAAATCAATACTCGCATATATCAAAGTTTATTGTTGTCGCTTTTCCGCGATGCTTATTGGCTGTCAAGATACGCGTTGTGTGTTATATTCGTAGCATCGAGAGGCTGTCATCGCGAGGATTAGCAGTTTGACAGTTTGTTAAAAATAATGGTGTTAAAGTAATGGGGCGCGTATAATAATGTTGAAAATATTAAAGTACTAATATATTTTAAATATGTTATAATATCTTATCCGCGATTAATATTTTTTGACAAAAATCAGCTGATAATTGTCAAAAATATTAATTGAATTTAAAATATTATAACATCCCCCTCTAAAAAAGGTATGTTAAGTCGATTCTCGCAAGTATTGTTGCATCTTTTCTACGATGCTGATTGGCTGTCTCGATTCGCGTTGTGCATTATATTCGTAGTATCGAAAGGCTGTCATCGCGAGGATTAGCACTTTGACAGTTTGTTCAAAATAAAATTAAATAAAATAATAGCAAATCGAGACAGCCAATCAGCATCGTGGAAAAGAGGCAACAACTTGTGAGAATCGATTTAACATGCCTTTTTTAGAAAGGGAATAGATTTTTTAAAATTCTTTATCATAATTAAAAATTAATAAATATTTTCCTTTGAATATTTTACAAAGCTTCTTGGAGTTTTATTAATTTTTCGTTTTTGCACGTTTCATGACGTAATCACTCATGAGTTAATAAGCGAGTAACTGACAAATCTGCGTTATAAATTAACGCTAGGTTCAGTAATGATATCATTTATATAACGATAATGTTATTTACATATAGCGATCATCCAGCACCGGATGATCCATGAGCATTATTCAATGTCAACCGGTCGGTTATCTCGTGTATCACGTGCGAATTGATTAGTTGGATAATATGCTCTTATCGTGTATCAGTCTTAACCTCTCGGGGTGGGAGAGAGAAGGGATGATATGTTTTCATGCAGATGAAATTACGTGCAAACATTAATCACGTAGCGGCTGGTCATTTCTGCGATATGAGTATCCGGGGTTGGTACTGGCTGCGAACATGTTGTCGTCATAGAAGGCTCAATGAGTACCATCGGTTGACTACAAATTATAAAACAACGACTTACTTGAATATCGCTTGATGTTTTGACAGCATTTAAATTTTCCGTCAATTCTTTCATGCTTTAATTTAATTCTTTCAGCATTTTGACATAGTTTTCTTTTGCAGCAATTTCTTCTTTTTTCAAATATTACTTGTAGTCTTGTAACAAGTTATTCATTTCTTTTATGTTTTAGTTTAATTATTTCATAGTGAGTTGATTTAAAGAATTTAGATTTAAAGTATTAGAAATTGTTTGCAATATAATTCGAAAATTAACGAATATTATATATTATATAATAATTCATAAATAACGTTATTTTTATTAATAGAAGATTTTAGAAATTACTGACGTGAAAGAAAAAAAAGACATATTAAAAATAAATATATATAGCAAAGTATAATACCATAAAGATCTAAAATCATCGTAGTCTAAAGTTAAACCGCGTGCAAGCTTTTTGTAATTTCGACATATTAGCGAAAAAAAGTATATAGAATTTTTTTTTCGAGCGCTGAACTTTCGACGACGAATTATGTCTCTCTAAATCGTTGGATGCTTACAGGTTTTCTCTCCCGGGTCGTATTACTTTACTCGTTTAGCATAAATTTGCATTCCTGAATGAAGCAGGCACAGACTCAGGGCGGTCGAACGTCATTCATATCAGGCGATGACGCCAATGTTTGGAAAGTTTGGATGGAAAGGTCGGGAGAAAGAGAGAAAGAGAACATACAAAAAGAGAGAGAAATTTAGGAAAAACTATATATGTGCATAATAACATGTACACTGCATTGGAGCTCAGCCAGATTTATCTTAAATTTATTTAAAAATTTAAAGTTCTTTTACTACACATAATGCTCTTAGCAAATAGTCTTAGACAAGAATTGTTAAATAAACTATTTATTGCGTTTTTTTTTTGGATTATGATTGGCGGTGAATAAATTTAAATATACCTAGATAATGAAAGTTCTTATTCAAATATTCTGCATGCGCGAATATTTGATTTCGAAATCGTATTACTATTTAATATTTTACTTTACTAGCATTGCTTCTACGAAGCTACGTGCGATGTATTGTTTAAAATTTCTATCTTATATTAATTATCGATGTTGCTTGAGTTATTCGTCATGATCATCGTTGGGGATGAGCAGAGATATTTTATCATGTAGAAGATTACGTTGCAGAAGCAAACGTGTCTCGGCGAACAAACCATCTCCCGTAAACCGTAAGTACTCACTTTGCGGTGTAGAGCCGTCCGCTCGGCCTGGTTGCAGCTCGCATGTGGTTCTAAGCACTCAAAAGTAATAGAATCTCCAGTTTCTCCTTGCGCAGATACAAACGGAAATGTTCCACATTTGACGCAGTAAACGGAAGGAATTTATTGCCGCGACGTGAAGAGGTTGAACGGCAAAACGCGTCTTAATATTATTTTTGTATCAAGTATAAGAAATTCGATGTCGTGGACTGTAAACTCGTTAGTGAAATTATATCGGAATTACCTTAAATTTAAAGTATTTTCCTCTATCATTTAAATTAAATATAATTTATTCTATATCTTATTATCGAATTAATTTTTTCTATTTTATTTATTCATCAAATTATTAATACTTGTTTAACTTCCTTCATCGTGTTTGTTGTAATATTTATCTAGCGTAATTTTGATTGCATCCTTTGTAAATTTAATAACGTTACTATTTTTTTTATAAAAGATTAACAAAGTAAAAAAATTAATTAACCTACTGGCAGAGATCAATATTCCTCCTCTTATTTCAGAGAATCATATATACAACTAAACAATGAACTATCTACCTTAGCTCATTCACCTAGTCGTTCGTAACGTGATAGTATGTTATTATCTCACGGAAGCTGCGCAATATTGTACGTTGATGTGTATTCACGTTGCTATCGTGGATCGAAGAGGGAAAAAGGTGGGATGAGATTCAAAGCTCGAGAGGGAACGATAAGAACGAGAAAAGCGTGAATTGTGAAAAGCTTGAACGCGCCTATCTCGAAAGAATCTTGCGGAAAGCAATGGCAAAAGGTAACAAAGCGAGGAAAAGTAGCACAATGTCTCTCAGTGGGCATCACTTCTTGGCACTTTGACTAATAATACTTGACATTGAATCACGATTTAATCTACGTACGATTGTAGCAGATATTTTACATTATACCCGAAAAATTTGAAGGCCCTGCTATTGACGATGTTCTTTTGGATGGCAGTAAAAATCGGGATAGGTCGAAATATACGTTCAAAATATCGTCAGTCATTGGGGGCGCGCGATCTTATGAATGGGGGCTTCATTTCGCGAAAGAGGTGCGAACACGTTAGGCGAGGTGTACGACGGAGTGCAGTGACGTGTCAAAAGTCGCACGTGAGATTGATGAGGGTCCCCCGGTGGGTGTTGCGGCTTCTCGTCTCGAAAGTCACATCTATTCGAGTCTTTATACGCGCATGGCACATGCCATGTCCAATGGATGCTCGTTTCAAAATGCGCGGTCGAGCGTGGACCAAAGTTCGATATTAGAGACACGAGTTTATCGACACGGGATGCGGATATATGTATATGTACGTGTTTTATGCTACCAGACTTCGCCGCCGCGACGATGTTGCTTCGTTAATTACAAACTCTCTTCTCTCTTTCTCTTGGAGAGAGATAGGAGGTCACACACGCATATGTATAGGAAGAACATATATATGTATATATTGTCCCCTATTGAAGTTCCGTGGATACGCTCGGCTGACCGGACGGCGGGTTTAGTCGGGTGCGGACACCCTGTAAATTCCACCCTAAAGCAGATTTCGTCGATTATCCAGAATGTGCTTCGAGAGGAAGTGTGAGGTGCAACAAGTTTTACCGTGCTAGCCGACAAGTGCTACCACGGTGTGACAAATTGCGCATAGTATTTCACATTTTGTGCTGTATAAGGAACGATATTGTAGAAATAAACGACGTCATTTAAGATTGTTATAACGCATAATACCATATTCTGTCTTTAATTAAACGTTAGAAAAGCTGCTAGGAATAGGAGATGGAGCTTTTCATCATCGAAACGTGAATTTGATTCTTTTCAAAATAAAACTTAAAACGTAAAAATTTTAAATGTGTGAAAACGTATAAGAATAACGATCTGTATAAGAATAATGTTTATTTGATTGTAGCACGTATCACAGATTCGAAAGCTATAATGGATGGAATCGCATAAAATTGCAAGCTTTTAAGTTTTATAGGTCAGAAAGACAATAGATATATATTTTACATTTCCTATTCACAATTCCATTATCTTCTATACTATCTTGATAATACTAAAATATAAATGCGCATAAGTATGTCATGAATTATCTTTGTGCATCAACGGAATTTATTTTGTTTCGTAATGTTTTGTCTGAACGGAAGAGCTGTCATTTTTTTTTATTTTAGGAAACGAGATGAACATTTTTGAGAGTATTTAATACAAAAATCACAATTATTTTATATCATAGTATCTATGTATTTCCATAATTAAGATAAAAAGGTTGCATAAAAAAGATATATAGATATAAAGATAGATACGGTAAAAATAATTGGACGTTTCTCTAATAAAGTTTCCTAAATTATAATATTAGACTTATTATTACTAAGATTTATATCGCTATTTCGTGTCCACGTACGGAACCTATTACCAAATCTAAACTTTGCAAGTAAAGCGCTTCCCGTCGCCGTGCAAAGATAAGTTGACGGTAGCCAATATTCAAATCAGTTGGCAACCATTTCCCGATCTAATCCCAGCACCGTGGGTGGTGCGGATGAACGCGAGATCACGAAAACACACCTGGCAATAACCAAACGGCGCGTGTGTGGCGGGCCCGATTTATCGGTTTTGGATAACCTGGTGACATTTACCAGGGCGGAGCAGTAAATCATAACCGTCGCACGGCTGACGTATTCGCCGATACACGAGAGAAAAGCGATGAGGATACCGCATCCTCGCCCGGCGCTATTGAGCCAGTAGATTAAAGGGTTCGACGATTTCGAATGGATTCGTCTTCCAGCCTCTCCCTCGCGAAGGGTGCTCCAAGTCGTTGTAAAATATCGCACGATTTATTCACAGCAAGCGTGCTCCTGACTGCCGCGAAGAGTACGCGATGCGAAATCGATGACTATTAATGCTTCGCGAGGAGGAGGGTTTTTGCAAATCCGTACAAAAAATATGGGTTATCGATTTGCATGAATTTATTTTTGCTATGGCTGATGAGTTGCGAGACCTTGAATTTTTATTGATACACACGTAAGATTTTTTCGAAGAAAATAGCTTCACGATATCTTTCTTATAAAATTTAAATATATTTCATACTTCAAATTGTATGAAAAATATATTTATTTGACAAAAAGAATATATATAATATGTATAATGAAAATTTTTTAAATTAAGAATTTTAAGAATTTTAATTTTAAGATTTTTAATATGACATTATGAGTTGATTTTATTCTGCATATCCATTTATGCCTTTCTTACAAATATTGCTAAATTATTTTTACCGCATCTAGTATTTTCTTAATAGAATTTCCTCTTAACATCGATTTACTTGTGGGGTGCTTTCTGTATTCAAACATGTTCGTCCATTTGCAATCTGTCTACAAAGCTGCAAACTCCAAACCGTTCTCCCTGCGCGTGAAGTTTCGGAGCGGCTGCGCTCAAATGCTTATCGATTGGCGAACGCAGTCCGAAACTGAAAATTGTAGCAAGAGTTCAAAGTGGAAAAATAAAATTGCATTGGTGCCCAGCATTCTAATGCGAGTGTAAATCAATTAAGTAATAAATTGCAAGTCGTCGTACTTCTGCTTGAAATAGTGAATTACTATTTCAACTTTTCGACGAATATATAATCTTTATAAGATAAGAATATAAATTATCGAAATTTACTCATTAATTATTCTAGTACAAAATTATATAAAATTATAATTGTGCAGTGAGTAAATAATACAAAAATATGATACTAATATACTACAATATTAGTGTATACACTGTCTCTATAATGTGGTTTATCCCAAGAAAATATTAGCGGTAAATATAGTCGCATCTTCCATTTTTCATTTTATAGTTCATTTTGGCAAACGACTTAACATCTATTTTATTTGATCGCACGATGTAGGCGTGATATAAAATGGAAACTGAACGATTCAGAGGCGACGAATAGAATGCACAATCTTTTCTTAGGAACGCGCCGAGTTCCTTCTGCGTGACATGCATTTATGTCACTCACCTTACGAAAGATTTATTTTCAACTTTTCGAGAGCCACCAACTTTACTGAAGAGTAGCTACCATTTTCCGAATATTTTGCGAGCGTTGCCACGAAACACATATAAATGCGGCATAATTCACCATTGTAAATCAAATTGTGCGCATTTTTATCATTTGTTGTTTACGGACATTGCATGTTAAGTATGAAGCAACAGATGCTGGAAGCACATTTTTTAGCGACATATATATTATTAGTATTATTTTTAAAAAAATTATATTAACATTTTTTGAATTTATACTATGAAACTATATTTATATTATAAAATAAATAAACGTATATACATATCTTGCATATAATATAACACATACAGTAATAAAAATTATATAAATTGCTAATATTATGTTCTAATATTTTTTAAATAATTGAATTTATTGTTGAAAAATGTGTCTATTATTGAGACTTACTCGTACAAGTGATGAAAGCACGTACGTTATCGATTATGGTTTCGACCTATCGGTTATAGACGATACACTTTTACGGTAACGATTTCGCTGAATTTGAGCTTAACCGAGCTGACACTATATCTCTGGACAATGTTAAAGGGTCTTGTAACAGTTTTGAGCCGCCGTGGTTGAAAGAGCGTTCCTTGTTCGCGCGGTTCTGGTAACCGAAGTCACTAACGAGAGGGCCGTCGCTTTTACAGAAATCTTAAGGATTGCCGATCCCGTCATTCTCAAAGTCTGACATCTCGTATAACGCAGGAATCTTTTTTTCCCGTCTTTTTTTACGGCGCAAGATGATCCGCTGTTTCATGGGTTGACAAGATAAATTGATACGTCAGCCCGAATGTTTCTCTTCGAGCACTCGTAAAGTTCGCTGACTACTCCAACCGCTTGTCGCACTTCAAAGCGGGACAAGGAGACGCCAAAGATCAAGATTATCTACGTTTCATAGAGCGATACTTGAAGAACAGCCGTCGATGCGCAAGCACCAAGCGTCATTCCTCTCGGAAAGCGCTCGTTAGTTAAGTATACTGATCTTAGAGTAGTAGCACCTTCGCGGAATTATTGATCGCTGATATTTTGATTCTCGTTACCATGCAGGAATGCTCTCTCACCCTCTCATCCCCGCGTGTCTCCCCTCGTCAGAATACTTGTGAATAATTCCGCAACTCCGCCAGGAGAAAGAGAGAGGTGACATCTCCTCCGCAGCTGGTAACCGAGATTAAACCGCATCCGCGGTAACCGCGAAACGAATCCTCGCGAGAATCGGTCTTTCAAATTGGAATGCACGCTGTCGCGTTCGATGCAAACGTAATACTCACCCGCGTATCGCGCCGTCGTAGATATAACTAGAGAATACCTGATACCGCCGCCGTCGACTATCGTTAAAGTGGTCTCGTAAACCCAAATTAAATTCGTTAATTTTTTATTTCTTAACACGACGTGTGTGAGTGTGCATTTTGCGTGCTCTCTCGTTTATTTTACCTTCGTTTTTTTCCCTTGGTATCTCATATTCCTTCAACGAGTTTCGTGTCACGAGATATGATTCAGCTTCAGGATTGATGTACCGCATCCAAATGCGGTTTATACAACTGAGTCGAAAGCTATTTGAGATAATGATTTGGGCTTTATTAGTTTAATGACGTAACAAGCGATTTGAACTGAATAGCGTTGTAATGTATGGTTTACATTTAATAATGTGCAGCCAACCCTTGCAATCATTTCAATGTTAGATTATTCAAACACAGTTGAGTTTGTTATTCTTGTTTTCATAAATATACTCTATATTGCACAAATAATATCGATTGTATAAATTCATATAATGGTACATAAATAAAGCCTTTGCCAATAAATGAGAAGATCTTTGCATATATCTTGAAAGAAGGGAGAAAGTTCAATAGATAAGAATATTCGTACGTTAAAACAAGTTAAACTTTGTACAAAAATTGCTATTACTTGGAAATATTTCTGCTCAATAAAAAGAAAAAATATATAAATTTTTTTTCATATTTGAATATGAATATTTGAGATAAAGTAGTTATGCATGTGTGTATACTAAAAAAGTAGATTTTTATTTATAAAGGATTTTGGTGCCAAATCTTTAAATATTTCATCAGCCTTGAATAATATAAAGCTGTTATCGCGAAATACATAATCTTTGTGTGTCGAAGCTGCGAGATATGTATGAATCTGCTACATATGTCGCGGATAGTCGCGCTTCAGTAAATACGGCTTACGCTTTTCTCACGTGAGACGCGGGTCTTTCCCACCCCGTGTTTCTTTTACTTTTCCTTCACCGTCCCGACTCGACGCAATCTGACAAATAAATATATTTCAAACCACCGTCCGCGAAGGAGCAGAATGGGGAATTCGATTATACGACATAGCGGTAGCAGCGGAAGAAAGCGAGACGAAACAAAAATCGAATCGTTCACGGAATGTAGAAAAGTTTTCTCCCTTCCGAAGGAAACTTCAAAGTTAATTTCAACGATACTAATTTATTTAAAACTTCAATTACGTTAGTCATTTCTCCCTTTTCTTTCAATTTATTTTAATTTTTACAACGTGGAGATAATAACATTATATATTTATTGATCGCTAAACCCTTAAATAGCAGGTGCTCTCATTTTCTCGCTCGATTGATATGATGCTCTACAGATCCCTGAATATCAGAAAGATTTTTCACACACAAAAAAATTTTATTTTGTTCATTATATATTTAAAGTAATTTATAAAGAGAAGAAATTTGACAAAAAATATCAGATTTCTAGTTTGTTTTATGAATAAAATAATCGAAAGGAGAGAAGCACGGAGCACACAGATTCATTCGTAATCATTGCATGTCGAGTTAAGGGGTTAATTTAGTTTTTCGTATTTCACGCGGGTTGCGCGCTACGTATTTGATATAAATCTGGATTGAGAGGGTTAACAGTTTCGGAAAGGATCCGTTTTATAATTCCGCGGAGGCCGCAACGGGCACATGTGTTTCCTACGGGCGTCGAACGGTTCTTACTGGTACCCTTTCAGAAATCGATCCACACAAACACGCGCACAAACCCAACAAACGTCCCCGCGCGGCAGTAATATATCACTCTTTAAGACCTCGCTTCGGGAGGAACTGTGAAATACGACGCACCAGCAACCGCGGCGAGTGTAGCAAGAGGCATTACACGTAGCGACGTCAGGAAAATCTTGACTGGGCTCCCGAGAGAAAATATTTTACTTAGAGGATCCAAGAGGTGCGAGCACGTGGAATTTATCGTCCATATTATTACGCATCGGCGAGCATCGTGTGTGTGTGTGTGTGTGTGTGTGTGTGTGTATGGGGACGTACTGTTCGAAAAAATATTTCGCTTTAATTCAGGAGCCCAAGCGCTATCGCGATAATACGAATTCGCTATCCCCAATGCTATTACCTATTTAATTCAGTTGTTTTGTCCGTGCAAAACTCGCGTAAAATTTGTTCGCTTCGGAATTAATGACGGTTATATTGTAATTTGTCACGTTACCGTCGATGAAAAACACGTAGCGCTGAATTGTTTACATTGGGTACCCCGCTTGCTATTGCAAATAAAAATGCAACAGCTCTCTTCGAAATAATTGCCACTTTCGCGCGGATGAATCTCGTATTCCTCGATTATCGATCGGATTCCCTTCGCGAAAGAATTCGCCGGCGGGCACTCGAAATTCTCGCCAGGCAGCGGTTCACCGCACGGGTTGCAATTCGCACGAGCATTCTCGTTAAGGGTGGCCCCTCGACACTTTATACACCAGGACCGATATACGCCGTCCCTCAGCCCATCACCATCACCCTCCTTCCGCTCTACTTTCCGCAAGAGTACGCACGTGGATCCGCATCTCGTGGAAAACAGGCGTCGCGGCGCCCGGTGCATCGTAACTAGAGTTGCAGCAAGAATAATTGGCACTTTGTGCGCGCGACTGCAACTCAATCGTGCGTTCCCTACGTATCCTACGAATTTAGAGAGAGCGACATCATCCGTTAATTTCGAAATTTACTAAACGATATTTCGAAAGTTATATTTGCAATTCAATTGGAACATTTTGATTACGGTTTATTCAGGAACTCGTTAAATCTTTACTGTTTAAAAAATTGTTTAATTTCAAAGGTTTACATTATTTCTCCATTGCATGCGTAAGGATATTAGAATATAGATTGATATGAAATAATATTATAAAAAAGTAATTTCGAAACGCGAAACAAAATAATGTTAAACATATTGAAAAATCCATTAAATTTGATTTCAATGAGTTAATTGAATATACATATATGTAGTTTTCCTTTCAGTTATTCGAACAATTCGACTTTTAATTACACTTTGTTTGCATGGACAGCAAAAGATTTAAATGTAATTTAAAGGGTGCAAACTTTTCTATTGGCACATCCCACTTTTTTTATTCTTCTCTCTCTCTCTCTCTCTCTCTCTCTCTCTCTCTCCCTCGATTCCGCAATTTTCCCATCTTTTGACTTTGCAGCCCATCCTTTTCAATGCCACGCCGTGTAAACTAACCGAGGTGTTGAAAGAACGGACGACGTGGAAGCGAGCGTTTTCCTTATTTATGGGCTTCTCGGAATTTTCTCGCGGACTTTAACGCCACTGTCACCTGTCTAATTTATGAAAAATTCCCAGGCCCGAATTTACGGAGCGTGAAGACGTAGATCTCCGTATGTACGGTGAAGAGAATGACAGAGAGACGGACGTTCTTGCTCCTCTTTATTATGATTTAATTCTACTGCCGCATGCCGGTTTGGCTACTGGCGGAAGTATAACATATTCTATCTGCATTGATAAACATCAATATGTGTATCCATTTTGCATTATATATACTTTTATATTATCCTAGATACGGGAAAAATATTAAAATATTTGAGCGGTAGATATAAATTTATGAATGGTAGTTTTCAATATTTTTACTCAAAATACTTTATTTTTTATTTTAAAAACTTTGCATGAATTTTAATTTATTACAACAAAATAATGAAAAAACAGATTTGGCAAATTTAGGAATATATATCGCTATGTTATTAAATATTTTCGACAATAGAATGTTATGATTTATGGTGGTGGAATGAAATTTTTGAAATTGAATTAATTTTCAGTTTGTTTCTGGATTATGTAAATATTTATTTTCACTGTGTGCCAACATAAGATGACTTAAAGAAATTAAAAGAGTTGACATATGAAATCATATTTATTTAATTTTATATCTCTTTATAATATATTTATACTTAAAACATAGATGCACTTTGACATAAAAAGATAAAAGCTAGGAACGCTGAAGAATCAAATATACAAATTTTTTGAAAAAATTGTATCTAGAATAATTTTTTTATTTTATCAGATTTATCTTTAATATATAGGATATTTCTCATACTGGCAATGAAGTATTTCTTCTCTCTATAAGTTGCTATATTTTTATTTATTTATTTAATTTATTTAATTAATTAATTAATTAATTTTATTTATTTAATTTTCATAAGAATCCATATTTTAACAAGTTACAATTAAATTAATCTCAATATTGTTCTTCAAGTATAATGAAATATATGTAAATATGATCGCGCGCATCAATTGAAATGTTTCGAAAATATCCGATGAGAAATTCTTGCCATGTAACAATGAATAAATTTTACAAATGCTTTTTCATATACTTACATTGTACGCTAAGCGTTTCATCTTCAAAGCTCATCGACACTTCGTGCATGGTGCACTGCCTGCTTGGCGTATGCAGCCTTGCCATACTACGTTGCCTTTGATCGATCGACTTATTCAGAGAGAAAGAGAGAGAACGCGTGCGCGAGAGAAAGAGATTTTTTTGATAGAATAATAGAAAATTAAAAAAAATAGTTTTTGTACTTATAAAACTGTTAAACATGAAAAATTAGAAGCGCAACAAGTAATATATTAACACGAGAAACAATTAAGAACAAGTCATTCATGAATCTTGCGGCAAGCTATTTTAGAAAGGCCTTCCATCTTGCATTTTCTGCAATTTTACGGCTAGCAAAAGATGTCGGAATTATGAAAAGCTTTCTTTGACGCAGTTGTTTTATTTGAAAACGGTAGCCAATCATCGATGTATCTCGGATTAACGTGTAATGCTAAAACGAATGGACAGTATTTTTTTCTCGCGTTTTTCATTCGCGAGTGCGGCAGTTTCCGGCATCGCGAGAGTTTAGTCATAACGATGATTTACGTGTCTCGTTTTGCTTTTTGTAATTGACACATCGAGCCAGATAGTGTGCATTGTTGACGGTTTTGCAAAACGAAAAGATTTTGCGAATAATCAACGCGGATTTGACGGAACACGTTTTGCAAAAATAACGTTTCATTTTTTCGGGATTATAATAAACGAATCGTGAAAAGCGATATTTACATTTATGATATTTTATATCACCTGGATCGTATATTTAAATGAATTTACAAACAGTTCCGGAGATAATATAGCTGATAAATCTCATGTGCATAAAGAAAAAAAATTTATATTCACGAAAAAAATATGTTAAAGCATTAAAACAACAGTGAATTTTAATATTATACAATTCGTTAATTTACATATTCTCAATAAATATTTAATAAATACACATGAATGAAAAATATAAAAATATGAGCTTATATGCGATTTTGATTTTATTACAACATTCAATATAAATAATTTTATAAATAATTATAATATTACATAGTGTACATTTAGTTACATAACTTTAATTACCATAATTTTAGTGTACTGACTGATGTTTTATTTCACATGTTTGAATTATATATGTTTTAATTTGAAATTTCTTATTTAAACAGATAAATCAGATATCTAAAAGAGCAATATATACTTTTTTACTTTTAATTCTATATTAATAATTAAAAATATGTGTGTTAATAATTTGCTAAAATAAAAATTATATTTATCATAATTTTATACAATGTACAAATAAAACATTTCTTTCAATTTCTTTCAATTATCGCACAAGAACTTTATAAAATAGATAGTTTGAAAATAATTGCAAACAATGAATAATCCAACATATCGCTGGCGAAAAGTTAAATATATCTATATTTACTTTGTAAATTCTTTAGTACTCTCTGTTTTGAACTGTATTGAAATTATCTAACGACTTATTCATTAGTTTGTGCATGTAATCTTGTAAATCCTTTATAGATTATAACGTATGATAGTCAACCGAAATTCAATTGTAGTTTAATAGAGTAGCGTGCGATACATTAAACAAGTAGCCAAACATTGATTGTCATAAGCCTTTCAGAGAAGCAAACTCAATCAATGAGCATGTTTATCAGGGAGACACGTTTATCATCGTTTCGCTGTTCTATTCGCAAGCTGAAACCAAATGAAACACTGCATCGTTTTGAATGCGCGGAGTGTATTTTACGAGCTTGCTTTGTTTCTCGGCCTTGTTTAGAAGAAGGAACTTTGATATGCGCACCGAGGTTGCATCGTTATCCAACTCACAGTATTTTCCGAAGCATCGATAAATTTTTGCAAACTTTCGCAATACCCTTATTTAAGGAACAAAAAGCAAGTGTGAGAGAAAATTATGTTTTGCATCTTTGTTTTAAAGCTGTAAATCAACTGAGAAATTGAGAGATCAGTAAAGAACAATGTTTATTCTCACGACGCTTGATTATATTTTTGCAAAAATCTTTCTTCAATATTGTACAATTGTTAGTAAATACAAAATAGATCATCTGATATATAAATTACGTAATTTTTATTGCAAACGAAAACTGTTAAATGATTATTTTGTGATTTTGAATAATAAAAATTATACCAGTTCTCTTCGTTAGTTATTTATTTAACTTATTATAGGCGGATGTAACATTCTATTCGTAAAAGGATGGAAAAGTAATAAGCCAGGATGTCGAACCGAGCTCAGTAAAATAATGTAGAAAGCACTTCGAGCGTTCAGAATGCGCTTTATGAGGTTGCTATGGCAATGTCTTTAGCGAAACTAGCATAATAACATGAAAGACATCTTTAACTTTTATGAATTAATAATATTATTTTTGTCGTCCTACTTTGTAACATACTGTTGGAAATGCATTCGTTTCATTTTATTGCGTGCTTTTAAAATTTCGTAATTTTAAATTCGTATAATTCTAGCAACGTTTAATTCTCAGAAAGTATGCCGAAATATTTTGTATTTTGAAGCATGATAAATATTAATAATTTTTAATTTTGTGTTAAAAGAAAAATTATATAATTTAAATATAGTGATTAATATATCTATGTGAAATAATATTGATATACATTTATTAGTATTTTGTTCTGCCGTATCGATAATATTAGATAAAAAAAGACGTGGTAAGTTGAAGAGTAAAAGAATTAATATAGATTATGCTAAGTATAAAATGGTAAAAAAATACAAGCAAGTATGTTCGATAAAGTTTCTTGAAGGTGTTGGAACGTTAAACTCATAAAACGCATCTTCCATGTTCGAGAGGTTCATTCTACGTTGTTCTATAACGTAGAATATATAACCTGCTTCATCTTTATACTTTATTACATCTGCATCCTTCGAACGTTGCCAAACAATTTTCTCAAAATCGCTTGCTTATCTCTTCTTATCTTGGAATTTCCAATACTAAGCATTTTTTATTGATATTTACTGGAATACACTCTCTCTGTTAATATTACACAATGGCAATATTGGTTACTTACTGACAATAAGAAAAATATTTGATTTATTGTGATAATAAAAAGAATTTAACATATGATTTCTATTGAATAAATATTTTTTTAAATAAATTGTTAATTAGTCATTATTTAAATGTCTCATCTGCTTTACAAGAATTATTGTGGAAAATACGATTAAGTTTATTTATAACTTCTGATGTTTCGACAAATCTGAACATATGTTGACTGCTCAAAGCTTGTAATGACAAGAAACGAAACGTCTCGAACACTCGAACGAAGTAATTCACGCAATTACCTAATAGACATTTGTAGACTTAGGAATGTATAGAATTTCAACACATAAAGTTGCGTTCTCGCCTTTCACACGTCTCGAAGCTCGAGAGTTTGTTCGCGACATTTCTTCTCTCGATGCCGTGTTTTTGGGTGAATGAAATTAAGCTCATACGTATCGACCAGACGTCTCTCTTCGCGTATTCTTAGATCGTTCTTTTGCTCCGATGCACATGGCCCTCTTACACTCGATGGTACTAAAGTTGTTGGTTATCTCTCGACCACGCCGCGATGCATCCAGAAAAAAGCCTATTCTTATATTTTTGTCATGCGTAGTTAATGCATAGCACATACAGTATAGAAGTATATTTATAAAAGGCAGATATTGATCCTAATGTATTTTATTCACACACAATATTTAAGTGATTGATAGAAGATTTCAAGGAATGCTTTATAAAACAAGTAATTACTTTAATTTTTCATCATTTCCTGTTTTGCTTTCACATAAGTCGCAATATATGAGATGAATAATAAAATGGATATTATTTGTATTTGAAGTTAAAACATAGTGAAAACACTGGCTTATGGAATTTCATTATTTTTCCTGTATTAAGAATTATATAAAAACGTTTTTAATATATATTGTTATTGTATATACATACATATGTAAATATGTAAAAGAATGTTTTTTCAATATTTTAATTTTGAATGACAGATAATATCTAACTATTTATTCATCTCACGTGTTGCGACGTATGCGTGAAAGTAATGCAGGAGATGACTAGGGAAATTATAAATTAAAATTAAAAATTGCAATGGGAAAACTCGTTCGATAAAGCAAAGAAAAAAGTTCGAATTATAATGGAAAAAAATTAATTTCCAGCTTATCGTTCTGCAGAACGATTGCTTGTCAGTTATTATTGTTCGAAAGAAAGAATAATGAAAGATTGATTATTATTCTGTTTACACTTTTATCTATTACAAGGAAAAGTAACATACTAATAACATTTGGAATGTACAATTTAGCATTAAATAATAAATAGCGTCGCGTTTACTGTCACATGATCGCGTCAACCGTAAATCGCTTTGTGATCGCGTTTAATAATTTTCTTATATATATTCTGTTACAGATTCGGAATGCGGCATATGAATTACATCCTGAAATACGAAGACACCACACACCACGCGTCTCCAATAAGATAGGTAAGTAGATTGGTTTTAGAATTCTTCGAAACATAATTTTTGAAGTACGGTTTCAAAAAGTTCATCGCATATTCTCTTATCAGATTTTCACAATAGTTATATAGTCCAAATTCTCTTTTATTTTCCCTAATATTATGCTCTACCATGCTATCAATTTTTAAAACGCACGCTTATTAAATTATTAAAACATAAAAAAACTATATATATTTTATTCAAATACTTGAAATAATTTCTAAGTCTCCTTCCTTTCAACAAGAACATATTAAGGCAATGGTTTTTAAATTATAAACGATTGAATAGCGAGCAAGCACTTTCCTAAGTGAATTAAATTTCAGAGATGCAGATATAGAGATAACTAAATAATTCTGTTAGTGAACTTAACCTAACTTTAAACAAATTTTGTGTTTTAACAAAATTTTTATTTATAAAGATGATACGAAATCTAATACGAAAAATTAAAAATTTTTAACAATTTTAATAAATGACAATTTTTTTCTTAAGAAAAAATTCACATTTTCGATTAATTAAAACATTTGATGATTAAATATTACCCAATGATTAACGGTATGTCATTAAAAAATATCTATTAATATGAAAATGCTACATATAAGTATATGAAAATGCTTATATTTTTATTTAAAATTTTGATCATAATTCGAATTTAAATTGTTATTCTATTTTTTATATCATATTTCACACACATAAATGCGTTAGAAAAGTATCAAATTATTCTGACACATGTGTTATGTGACTATCATTTCTAAGATGCATTTATTCCGTCTTATAGTTAAAAAAATTTGAAGCTTTATTATTTATATATTTTTTTCTCATTTTTTTTTCAATTTTATTTCTATTTTTCGAAACTTCTGAATATTGTTAACTTTAAATACAAACAAGAAAGGGAGAGAGAGAGAAGGGGGGGAAGAGAAGGGGGAGGAGAGATAATTAATAAATAAACTTACTCTCCAAGTGAACCGCTGTCCTTGCTTCTTGATTGCTCCGTATATTCACTTGCGCAGATACAAATCGATCGAAGAAGCAACTAATCACTCGCGTTCTAATTAACGTGACACGATAATCACCTGTCACATCGTACGACACTCCCGATAACCGTATATACGTGGTATGTATATTTAAAAACAAATAAACAACACGAAGGCCACTTCTCACGTTCGCTGTTATTGATGAACACGAAAAATTTTAGACTTTACGTTATTGCATAAATGTCGCCTCGTAAATAACGCCTCGAGACGTACAAATATCGGCCACGAAAACATGAAAATAGCTACTTACTATCACGTATCTCAATTAATGCGAGCGTTGCTCCGATTCGACACTAAACGAAGTATTTCATTCGTGGACTGGATTCGCTCTCAATGAGCTCTCAAAACATATCGAGATGAATAGTAAATAATCATCGAAATTCCGTGAGACTAGCACAAGGTAATTACGCAGATAAAAAACAGCGAATACTTCTCGTTTCGTTATCAAAGTATATCAAATGTCTTATAAGAATTTATAGAAAGCACGATCTATAATTTGTGTAAATATATTAATCATTTTGTATTCGACAAATTATCTCCAATCATTCTGATATCTGTGTACCATCTGATGCGTGAGTTTTATCATTCGTTAATATATAATATAATAATTTTTAATTAGATTATATATGTATACTTTAAAAATGAAATTATTAAAAAATAAAATATATTGATGATAATAAGAAAAACATGACACGAAACAAATAAATCAATGAAGCAATATTTATGTATAGATATAAAACTTGTGCTTTTAAAAATAAGCTTGGATACAATTATAATAATAGTTTATTATGATAAATTGTTCATCAATTATGCAAATGTGATGCATAAATTCATATTGGTATGATTGATTATTCATTCATCTTGTCGATAATTTTGATACCAGTGTGCCATAAAATCGATTGCAATTCGACATGCATGAATCTCGATTTTCGCGAATATTAAATAATGAATAATGCTAATTAATTGAAACTAAATATACCAGTAACTAGATCATTGTTAATGAATGTTGTGTAATTCATGCATATTTTATATACTTTCGATCGTGAAATACTCAATTATAATAAATCTACTTTCGTCTTTCTGTTATTCGCACGCAATTATATGTATGTCTATTGATTTTATATATTTTTGCGATATTTTAGATATTTCATGCGTTGAAAATATTATACAATACGAATATACATCTCGAATGTAAGGGCGAGTGAAGCTAAACGAGCTAGTGAGGCGCGCGAAAGCGCGCGCATGCGCCGATCGGTCGCAGCGTCGATGCGACTTTCCGAAGTCCCCCACCGCCCGGCTCAGTCGCGCGCCGACCATCGAGTGAGGAGTGTGTTTACGTTCGCGCGGTTGATCGCAGTCGTCCTGACTTTCCGATAATAAGCCGAATTCCATCCATTTTCGAGAGTGTCGTGAACTCCGACGATCTCGCGATGTAAATAAAACGGTGAGACGGCAGTGCAAAGTTCGCGTTCGACATTTTGTGATCGGATCGCGAGCGCGTATCGCGAGCGACGTGTTGGAGGCCGTGTATCGCGTACAACCAAAAACCGGAAGCGGAACAGTTACATTGTCGCGTGCGGTCGTACGATTCTGTCTGTGATTCTAACGATTTCGGTGATATGGATAATGCGTACGTGCGTATTACGGCCCGTGCCGTTGTGGCCGATCGAAGTGAGACGTTATTACGTCACGCGGTCTGAATTGGCGGCAATTCGAGGCATCGGTGTGAAATTGGCGCGAGTGCAAGTCGACGAAGACGCGTCACTGGACTATCTCGGCAATATGGCGTATCGCGGAACTAGCCGGTGTCTTCAAGCTTGATCGAAGTAGACCGGCCGGAATGATCGATCCGAGTTCGACGACTTCGCGGCGGGTGACCCGTTGATGTCGGATGGCGGTATCTTGATCTCGTGCGCGGAGTCGATGACCAAAGTGTGCGGGTGGTGCGGTATGTCGGTGCGCTAGCAACGATTGTGCGGCGTCGTTGTAAAAGTTGACTGATTAGTGTGACGATGAATTTAATCAGTGCAACGGCGAGGAGGCGGCGAATAATGATGATCGTGTTGGCGGTGTCGTTGCTGCTTCTTCGGGCTCATCGGGTAGCGGGTTCCGAACGTTTGGGTGAGTCATGTTTTTTTTTTATATATCTTTAGATCGGGGGAAATTCCGAAACACTATTGTGGTTCCTGTAAAATTCAATTTTCACGCTGCAGGCACACGAGTGTTTGACTCGTAACAAATACAAACTGTACGAATTTTTAGTTTTAGCTTGGAACATTCCTTTTTTTCTGTAATATTTTTATACTCCTTTTCTAGTTGTTATATAAAATTTAATATATTCCAAAGAAAAAAGAGTTCAACGAGGAAAAAAGTTGCTTTTAAAATTTTAATTAATTCTTACATGCTTTCTATAAGACGATAATTCTTCACATGCTTGTCTGCAAATATCCGTCTTATATGTATATGTAAACCACGATTGGCGTAAAATATTTATTATTTATTATTTGCACATATTGCATACATACATCATGTATTATATTAAGCGAAAATTAAGTTCTACCAGATCAATTTTTGTTTTACGAGGCATAATAAATAATTAAATAGTACGATATATTTTTTATATTAGAAACGAGAGAACAAAAGAGACTCCGTAAAAAAATATTCACAAAAATTCTAAACCCAAAAATACAGAAATTTTCCGAGTGCAGCTCCCTTGATAAAAAAACTCCTTTTACAAATTCTAAATATAAAAATTTATTTGCTCGTATTTTAATTTTTATATTTTAATATTAAATTATAAAAACTATATTTATTAACTATTTTATGTTTTAAAAATTACTTTAAAGAGAAAATTATCTACTCAGCTTTTTGCTTTTTAATTCGGATAAAGATGACAAAAAAAAAAAAATATATATATATAATAAAAATGCAGGAATATTAGAAGAAAAATTTTTGTTCAGCTTTAATGCGAAAATTTTAGATTAGCTGAATTAAATTGTGTCACTAATTACTCTGGCTGAAGGTAACGTCATATGCGTATAATTAAGATATTAGAGAGTAAATTGAGGGAATTGCCGTTCGGGAGATGTTGCATATCGCTTGCGTTTAGCTTCCT
The DNA here is from genome assembly GCF_030444845.1 of Prenolepis imparis. Taxonomy (NCBI): domain Eukaryota; kingdom Metazoa; phylum Arthropoda; class Insecta; order Hymenoptera; family Formicidae; genus Prenolepis; species Prenolepis imparis. The sequence continues at coordinate 20,016,856 of NW_028141159.1, read as the reverse complement.
CTTTCGCGTTGCCTAAGGCGCTGTGCACGTAGCCCTGCAATAATTAGTATAATCAGGCTTAATGATGTTAAAATCGATATCTCGTCTCGTGACATCGGGGCAGAGTTGAGCGATTACGCTCTTTCGATTGAACAAATTCGCGTTATAAATCATGAATTATTTTGACGCGCGAATTAGTTGCGACTCAACCGCTCGTATAATTAATTCTAGCATGTAAAATCGTTTACATATAGATAACAGTTGTCGAGCGCATTTTATGTCCGCGCGCACATTCGCAATTAAACGAATATATCGTGGGATTTGTAAGAACCATCCGGTTGTATCCGGCCACTACTATGACAATTTACGGCTGTACGTATATCGCGATTGCCGATTTGTTGGGGGATTAGCGATTTAATTCGTAATAATTAAAACTGAAAGAGATAGATAAATTTAACGCAATAATATTTGAAAAATTTTAATTTTTTTTTAAACTCTTGTAGAACGACATGATTATTAAACGGAAACTTATAAACTTATGAATCTGGTCAAATTTTCAAGTTGGAATGTTGGAGCATTGAGTGGTAAACCGCTGTGGAATTTCAGTATACAAAGTCGAAGTATTAGGGTTATAGGTTAAAGTTATTAGCAGGAATTCCAAAAGCGTTACATAGGAGCTGAGGTATTGCCTCCCGCAATATAACTTATAATTTTATATAGATTATATAGATTACGCAATTAAATCAATTAATCATTTATTTTTAGAAAATTACTTGAGACGACGAGTGTGTCACAGAAATATTTTGAAATACACATTTCTATACGAATTATTATCTGGTGCTCGAATAGTGTACACAGAGAGAATTTTCTCTTAGAATTTACCCTGAAAATCATGATAATCGTGAGACAATATGGTATGGAAAGAATTTTATGAGAATTTCTCTGACACAATAAAAATAATAATATCTATCACAAATAAAATATAAAATATATTTGATTAATTTTACTATGCAGTTTAGTAAAATTAATCAAACATATTTTATATTTTATTGTGATAGATATTATTATTTTTATTGTGATGAATATGGATGAATATTAATCAGAGAAATTCTCATAATAACCATATTGTAAATACCATATTGTCCCACGATTACCATGATTTTCAGGGTAAATTCTAAGAGAAAATTCTCTCAGTGTAGGATTAGTGTATCAGATTAATGCTTGACGATTTATTTAAGATTTTTCGATTCTTCGCTAATGCACATTTGGCTCGTATTTCGATTGCAACGCGAAGCACCGTTGAAACCAGAAGTACTCTCCGTTACGTCTGAAATACTAGATGATGTCAATTGATCAGCGGGCGCGATCGTAAAGTTGGTCGGAGGTGCACCGTCATGTAGGTGCTAACGTGTGCGAAAAGCAAGGAAGAAAGGAAAAAGAACAAGGCGAATAAAGACGGGAAAAGAATGGACAGTGCATTTACGCGAGACGACGAATAGCCGCGGGAAGAAAGCGCGTAATTACGCTCGTAAATCTATCGGATGTTTTCCAAGAAAAGAAAAAGAGTCCCCGCGCCGATGGCACTTTATCGATAGTCCGTGCGTTTGATCTCGCTCGTAAATTCTTATTATAATTGGAGCGATTGTAGCAACGGTCGGAAATCGCGATTGGCGACGATCGTCGTTGCGGCTGCCTCAGTAGTTTGAAAAGTCGTCGCGTTATCTCTATAAATCGTTCAGAAACGACGGATGCCCGCGGGCTTACGTATGGTTGAAGTTTTACAGATTCGCATGACCGATTACGAAAAAAATAAGGCTAGGAGGAGCCAGCGAAGAAAGAGCTTTTGCTACGTAATGTGAGCACATTCGGTTTAAAGGGCTCGACGTAACGATCTGTAAAAAAGTTACCTGAGAATATAGTAGATATTCTGAAATCTATATATGTATATAGTTTCGGATCGTGTCTTTGAGAGATTATTCGAATCAGGTATATGTGTGTAATGGGATTTGCCGGATTAAACATAAACTTGTAGAAAATGTCGCGATATAACTGACGGAAAAGATTTGTGCTCTCGGACAATGCTTTATATATAACGTAATCTTGATTATCTTGCTTGAATATCTTTGTCGTTTTCTACTATAAATTGCATAAAATCTGTACGAAATGAGGTCACGAACTGCAGGCGGGAATGCGCACCTATCTGCATTTCGCCGGGAACAATTCTTCCGTAGCCATAATTCAGCGCTGCCAGCGAAAAAAACGGACAAGTCGTAATTTTCACTCTTTCGTGAAATAGATTCGAATATTCGAAAATTAATGCAAGATATTTTATATTTCGCAACAGTCGCAACGATGAAATACGAGATCGGTCCGTCTGTGCGCTTCGTGTCGAAAGCTGCGCGAATATATAATTTCGAATGAGATCGGAATTTTCTTCTCATCTCGTCTCGATATCTCTACGATGGGCTACTTTGTATTTATGTAAGTAACAGTGCACCAATTATCTATAATTTATGCAATATTTGTACCCTCTCTCCTTCTCTGTTGGAGGAAGGGGAGGGGGTACAAATATTGCATAAATTATAGATAACTGATGCATTGTTACTTACATAAATAATATTAAATATTCGTTGTATATAATTAATTTCCTTATTATTTAAACTAAGTGGTAGCAGATTGCTCCGAAATCGCTTACCGTTCACATTAATATACATGAAGCTACAGATGCTTGTATGAAGTAAAATAATAGCTTGCATGCATAATTAGCTGCTTTATCGTGCAGTTTCAAAAGTCGAATATGATTAAATCTATCCTGTTTTGATCTCCATTTTCATCGTTATCGGCATTTCGATTGTCTTTTAATAATTTAACAAAATGTAAAATAAATTCATGAATTTAACATTACATTTATTTAAGAAATTGTTCGGAATTGCATCATTTAGAAAATTCAAAACGATTTCCCATCAAATATTTTTTTGAGATATTTTATTAATTTAATTTATTACTTTATATATGCTTAAAAAAATATTATTTATCGTATCATATATCGTGTTTTTGACTCGCTTGAATGATGTACATACATGTTTGTCAATACGCGCGTATCGCAGGTGAATTTATGATCGACGTGGTAAACGTGCTTTTGTCGTGTTACTTTCCTATTGACACCTTCTCTTTCTCACCCTCCCACATTCAATCTCGCACATTCTTTTCGGGATAAAAGTTTCGACGGGAGAGCACTTCGTTTTCAAGCTTTCCTATTTCCGTTTCCACCCTCGTCGCCTTACGGTCGCCGCAACAGAACGCCTATTTCTCGACTTCCCGATTCAGCAAGTCGCATAGGAATAGGTAGCACTGCTCAACTACGGTTTATAGTAGCGGTCTACTTCGCGGAAGTGCATTTTACCTATCGTCGGGGCCGGTTCGTCTTTCTTTCGAGTTGAAAGCGCGCCGAATCTACGTATCTGGCTCCGTGTAAATATCCGGTGTTGCATGCACGTTTCTACATCGTTATTTGTAATGTCGAGACTGTTTTTCGTAATACATATTCGGCAGTTGCGATTTCGGGTAGCGCATTGTATCTGTGCTTTTATTTAACAGCAAGTTCTTCGTGTGTTAATAGCGAATATTATTTTTGAAACGAATCTCATAAATTATTGACACTTTATCGCTCAAATTTATCGATTCTCTTTTTCAATTTTTAACAGTGAATTTACGTATTTTATGTATTCATTTTGAACATAAAATTTTTATCACTTTTGCCGTGTACGATTGATCGAAATTAAATTTCGCACGATTAGTTTAATCTTATCCGAACTAATTTCGATTTTCTATCAATATTCTTGAAAACAAATAGAAAGATTGGAATCAAAAGTTAGTTGCTTTGCGATTCTGGCGAGCGAGATAAGCGCGGCAGCATGTTTTAAACATTAGGATGCAAGAGGTTAAAGTTCACTCGAGATGCAACGGATGTGTTACAACCAAGTTGCGGTAACTAGATTCGTGATTTTGCGATGATCAAAATCCGTCTTGTCAGACAAAAAACCGACGTGACGTAGAATAGAATTTCGTTTCGCTCTTATATTTTTTATAAATTATCGTTCTCTCTGAAAGTGTCGCGCGAGCTTTTCGAAACTACATGCACGTATGCACATGTGAAGCGCAATTGTTTATAGATTGGTACATCATCGCTCGTACATCGCAAATTAGCGTAATTTCGGTTGATCGGAATTTATGGCCAACTGACCGTATCTGTTTATCTATTTAGCGACACACGCGGCAACATCTACGATAGATAGATAAATAGATAGATAGATAGATATAATTCGCGATGCATGTAATTAACGGGGAATTATTCGGGTCGTAGCAATCGCGGCAATCGCGCGGATCATTTCTCGTCGCGTTTATATCCCTTACGATTGATGAGGTGGCGTTCGTAACACGCGAATAACTTTGCGAATTGAACGTGAATCAGGTGTACTTGCTGTGAGATAATTATTAGCCGTTAATTTGCAATCGTTGCTATTTGCCTAATGCCTATCATATATGCACACTCCGCACACTTGATAATTTATTAATAATAATGTATGCATAAGTAAACGTGACATGCTCGTCAACAGAATTTGGGGAATAAATTCACCTGATATAAATTTTGTCTTGCAATTGTGCAATTAGCGGGCTAATTGTGATTTCTACGAAGTGCTTTCGAAATACCTTCATTAATATTTACTTCATTAATATTTACTTTGCGCGTATTATTCTTTTTATTTTTATTACAAATATTATCGCGGTGAGAAATCCAATTGTTTTAACGCATTTACCAAGAAAATAGGAAAGCGGTTGAAAGTTAGTTTTGTTTTTGTTTGTACAGATTTAGTTAAATTTATAATTAGTTGTGTTGGAAAAATAAATAAAATTACGGTAAAGATTATTCTATGCATTTTAAACATAATCTCTGCGGCTTACAACTTAGATCGCTGTTAATTGAAGAAGTTGATATGGGCACTTGGCTTTTTAAGGCATCCAAAATTCCGTAACTTTTGTTAAATAGCTCTGCTCAGCTGACGCTGGAGCGAGTTCCTCAATTAGGATTTCTAACTTGGAGAAAGCTAAAAAGATTACGCAATTCACGGTGTTTTCGTCGAAACTATTTATTACTTTCGGTTGGAGAACTTGGTATGATATCGGACTGATTTATTTTAGTACGTCAAATGCTACACGTTTGCGATCATTTAAATAAAAAATAACGGCAAATTTTGTTCATGCAATTAAACAACGGTATTATCATGGCGCGTATCACGAACTATTTTATGCTATTTTCTATTGTTTATACATGTTACACACTGCGTTACTTCGTAATTTGAAATAATGCAATTTTAACAAGCCATAAGGCTCATTGTTTTAAATCCGTGCGCGTGATACAGTTTTAAAAGCTGCATTATCGCGTTAAATGCACATTTGTTACACCGGCAATGGTAGAAATTGAAAGCTGAAGCTGGCAGAATATCCTTTCGCAGGACAAATTAACCGATGCCAATCGCTTTATAAATCTGAGCGTATACTTGATAACCACGTATCACTATTTTGTGTCCATTTTACCGTAAGCTATTCGCAAATTTATTGCGGCTATAGATCTAGTCAAGCTTTTCACACAGGCGCACCACGCGCTTGCTACGCTGCTATTTAATGACGTTACATCGCATCCGATTAATCAGATTTGTCCTAAAATAGCTGAAAATATTCAAATATTCAGCAGTGACGAAAAGTGCAGCTTATATTAAATAAAAAAAATTATGCCGCGCGTAACATGGATTTTTGCTATACGGATTAGCTTTTATATCGGCTTTCGTCATCCATCAATATGTCATATTGAAAAGTTCTGCAATATTGTAAAATATAATATTTTATCAAGAGACACGGTAATGTCTCGCGCTAATACGTTATTAATGTGTCAATTTTCATATTTCTATATCATTAATAATTTGACGATATAATAACGCAACAATATACTTAAAAAAAATTCCATATTTGTTATAAAATATTTTGTAAATTGATGAGATATTTATCAACATACACATACAAATACATACACTTCTCTCTCCCTCTCTTTTTCTCCAGCTTAGAATTTTATTTAAATACTTGTTCGACGTCTTTGTTACGTATATGGACGTACATGGACATAGTTTGACGTAACATCGCTATTTCCATGAGAACATCGGGAAGAGTTTGCACAAAGAATTAGGTGGAGCATGCGGGCGGGAAACGGGGACAGTAACTTCCCGAAAACCGGGAAGAGCAGGGTGGCGCGCAATGTTGCCACCGGGATGCGGCTCTGAATCATGGCTACATCTGCCGTATATTAGTTTCCATTTCAGTTTCTCCAACTCTCAAATTCTCCTCCTTCTCCTCCTCCTCCTCGCGGCGCTCATCTGCGTTCACGCTTTTCCGGTTTACACGCGGAAGCGGCAACGTGGTTGTTCCGTGGCGTCATTACGCAGCTACTTAAAAAAAAAAAATATCCTAGCCCCGCAACTGCTTAATTAGAGATACTAGCGGTCTAATTATGCTCGTGGATGGTCTGTACGGAGTAGGTTGTTTCGTGCACATAGCCTCGCGCGGTGGAGAATTTTATCTGGCGGTTTTCCACGCCGCCGACCAACGGCAACTAATTTTTACATGCATTTTACGCGAATACGACAACGTATGTTTTGCTGTCGTCGTACGAATAAAATTGTCAGAGTCGTTTAGCGTAACGATAATTTTAAACTGTTAAATGGGGACAGCGGAGTCTTTTGATAGCCTTTATAATGGTCAATTTTTTTACTTAATCGCCGTTATTTATTTGCAACTACACATACAGAGATGGAGAAATTATTCACTTATAGTATTAAATTTGACATTTATTTTGCGAATTTTCGATACATTTTTTATGAGATTTTATGAATGATTCAATTTCTAAAATTTTTATAAGAAGCTTTTCTTTGCTTTAAAATTAAATCACTCCGTGTTTTTTTTTATAATTATGTGATTTGTATATACATATATACATATGTGTGCTGAGCACGTACTCGCCATATGTTAGCTATGATCTCCTAGAATCAACCATCTCAAAAACTCCAGGTATCTCCCAAGGATAAGTCTCTAGGAGCTAATATCGTTGTTTCTGAATGCCTTTAATAGCCAATGTTGCGACTACTTTACCGCAAATAGTCTGCACGATGACACTTTCATGAAAGGAAAGTCAGGGTAAAAGCATTATAAAGAACTATCGTGAGGAGCATTCTCGCAAGATTGTGGCGCGTGAGACGAAACAGAGATAAGCTTTTATTGAATGGAGTAAGAGATATATTTAAGCGGAATCAACTCTGCGATATCATTTTTTTTAAATAAAATTATTCAATTTGCTGAACACAGCGAATATATCGCGCATTCGAATAATTAAAGCTATTCTACAAAAAATCGTAGGATTTGTCTAATTGGTTATTGAATGCCGTAAAAGACATAAAAAAATTAAAGGCGCAGACAGTTCTTATATATATATATAATTGCATGCTCAAGCACGTTTCCAGCTTTCCAATCGAGCGCGATGGTGAAAATAAAGTAAAATACGCGCTCCACCTTTAACTTTTTGACTTCTAGCAAAGAATAACCGGCGTATTTTATTTCATGGCAGAGAAGTACATTCGGGAATGACGACGTATATGTAGATTCACTGACGACGTGCATCGCGACGTGAATTTGAATGCGAGAAGAAAGATAGTACGCATAGAAGCATAGGATTTTGTTGAAGAGTCGGTACTTTCAAGCCTCTCGGAATTAATGAACTAGAAAGATCGGATCAATATATTGTACTTCTTTGTGGAAAAGAATATGGTTTTTTGGTATCGCAGAGTATGTCACGGGAATATATTCATATCGTAATAACTGCACGAGAACGTTATCATGGTCGGCGAATTTACATTACTGTGCATTAAGAATGCAATTGTGGATAAAACGCGTTTCGTGCAATGGTCAATTTTCTTTGCATTATTTATATCTTTTTTCTCTCGTTTGACAACTCGTTTTTCTCACGATTGACTAAATTACAAGAGTTTGCACTTAACCTTAAGTAGCTATTGCTGTAAAAAGCAGCTGTATTGCAAGGTTCTTCGAAACACATTTTGTCCAAGAGCGATAATTTTACAAATAATATTTATTGATGCATAAATCATTTTCAGTATTTTTTATACCGATAAAAACGTAGTATCTTTAAAATGATATAAATTATTTTTTATTGTTATTTATTTATATATTTATATTTTTATTATTTTGCATGTGCAATAATATGAAAAATAATATGGAATATTAAAAATCAATAGCTGCATTGGTCGAGACCGATTATATCATATAATAAAATAAATAAAAACTTGCATGTTTTAGTGTTGCTTTATAGTTTCTTATTTTTGCTGCGAATTTTTCGTCGAGTAAAATTTTTTTAAGGGAAGATTCTGTTGTACGAACGATATTCAGCTCATTGACCAATACATACTTCGATTTCATGCTTCATGAGACAATAGGACAAAGAGCGTTATATATATAGACATTTTTCTTATTTTTCTATTCTTATTCTTATTTATAAATAATGCTTTGCACCTACTTATTTAACAAGTCTATTGCTCTTCTCAACAAGTATGTTGCCTTTAATAAATTCAATATCTCGAATAGATTTTATATTTTAATATGACAAAAATGGAAATTATAAAATAATAGCTGATATCTTTTTAGTATTTCATGCAACGAGCGCGCGCACGTGTCCTATATAAATTACATGATTTCAATTAAATAAATTATCAGAGAGTGCTTTTTGATAATGTTACACATTCAAATCTTGTAAAATCATTTATGAATAATTTAATAATACATATTGTACGTAGCTTTATATGTTTTTTTATTTGTTATAATAATAGGTACATATAATAATACATATAATCACTGCTAATTATGTAAATGTTTGTAATGGCGATACGAAGAGAACATTCCGGAATTATAGTAATTACGAATAAATGGCATATGCCTGATATATTCTTCATGAATATCTAGCAAATTATTTTGATGAAAAGCAACAGTGCAAATATCATGTACGTTTTTGCCCTCATTAATCAGTAACGAATTTAATACAATACATCTATGCGCACAGAAATTTCTCTATTTTCAGAAAATATAAAAATATGAAATATTTATTATACGAGATATACAGTGTTAAAACGATACTTTTTATATAATGTTCATAAAAATAATTAAAATTAAAGTTAATATATATACATATCTAAAAAGGAGCGAGAAAAGAGAAGAGGTATGAATTCTAATTAAATAAATGTTTATATAAGAATATAATATAAGAATGTAATATTTGCTTTTGCATATAATGCCAGTCAATAATAATTTGCTTGGATGTTTTTTTCAATATGTTTTATATTTATAATTTCTGATACTTATCAAAATGGTGTTCGGAGTAATAAATTTTCGTTTTGGCATCGTGCCACAAAAGGACGAACGATAGAGAAGGAATGGAAAGTCACAAGCAGAAGGCCGTCTTCTCGCGACTTTGAATATTTTTATATCTCTAAATTCTGAATTAGTGGAAATTCTGCATATTGTAAGGAACATATTGGAACTTCTCTCTGTGAATCCGATCGCTTTATCTTTTGTACTATTTCACGGTGAATTTTACTTCTATCTTTTTGCGATCTTTCATCATTATTTTATTTTGAAATTAAATTTTTTTTTCTTTATATTCTTTAAGCATTTATTATGCATCAATTCACAAAAAATCACGTTTCTATTTATAAAGATGTGATGTACCTACTCTGACAGACGAACAAAAAAAAAGAAAAGTAATATTATATTTTAATTTCAAAAATAATAAAATATTCATATTTATTAAGAAATTGTGAGATAAAATTAAGAGGCTTTTGAAAAAGATTTTAACAAACTTTTTATGGTAATATTAACGTTACTTCAATAATTATCTTTTTCTATATTTCTTTTGTCGGATTGTAATTGAAAATTGTCTGATTAAGTCAAGTCGTTATATCGAATATTTTATATGATAGAGTGCTCGAAAGAGTGCATGGGTCACTTCACATACGAAGGGAAATTGGTCTGAATGCGGATGGAAAAAACGTGTCTGTGTTATAAATCAACCTTTTTCCCAGCGGAGGGCGTATTCGACTAAAATTTTGCCATCTGGATTCCCTTTCGATGTACGTGAGATACTTCATTACTATCTCGCTTCCATTTATACTGGGAAATGAGATCCGCGTCGCGCAGCCTTGAAAACAATCACGGGAAATATGTAGTTTCAAATTGCCAGACATTTTACACTTTTTCTCGATTAGAGATTTTTAGATGCATTTGTCACAAATGCAAAAAAGAAATGATTCATAATTTTTCCTTTTCTTTTAATGCGATTTTTTTTATGAAATAATATTTTGCATACAATAAAAAATTAATCATGATAATAAGCAAATGTAATTTCAACAATTTAAATAAGCATCAAAGACTATATAACGGAAAGCAAAGATATACCTATATATTAGTTAACATTTCTGATGTAAAAATAGTATCGATTTCTTAAAAATTTTTGTTTTGTTCTTGTTTAAGCTTCTCAAATTTTAACCTTGAGAAAGTTCTTTTTTCTTTAAATGCGGAATAGAGAGAATATCTTTCAGGATACACGATGAGGTCTAAGATCATGAAATAGCGTACCAACAGTTATCCGTGGGATAAGGATTTCTACGAGAGTAGCTCGGCATTGCTCTAGCTCATTCGTAATCCGTGAATAATGAGTTTCACCCTCGGGATTCTTAATCCCGTATTGTGCGTCTCTGTGGATTAGCTCATTTGAGTATCTTGCTGGTTTATGTTAGATATACATAAACGCAGTAATCCGCGTATAAAAATACGAGAATACGAACAGTTTATTCGGTAAATAAAAAAATACTTTTATATTTACGCAAATTGTTTTTTCACACGAAGATAAAAATTCTTGTAAAATAAACGATATTGATCTCTTTATGATTTCAATATTTCAATATTTTTTAATAAGAGATCATTCTTAAATATTATAATATTCCATAATTCTCTTTATATTTCTGATTGCGTTACGTTTTAAATTACGTCTATAGATTTTAACGGCGCGTAGGAAGATATACTTTGCTTTTGAAACATCGAAAGAACATTTTCGCTTGCAAATCGGATTCGAGAAGCGCTTTAATATCGCGCATCTATACTTAATCCGGAAGTAACAAACTCTATCTCGACGATGACGCTTCTTAATCCTCGCATTATCCTACGTGTCTACGGGTCAGGCAGGCACATCCTTTCAAGCTCTTATCCCTGTGCTCGCGGAAGGGAGCAAGGGAAGGCAGGGAGCATTTCATAAATCCTGGCGCAAAAGATAAGTGGGCCTTGAATGTCTCTCGTACCGCTTCCTTGGCAGCGGTTCATGACTTGCCAGAATCTTCCCAGACATTTCGGTGCGATAAACGGAACGAAAAGCTACGAGAATCGTCCCGGTTCTAAAATGAAAATCTTAATTAGCATAGAATTTTTTCTTTCGTACGTGTGAAATAATACTTCGATATAATCTGTCTTACGTTACTTTAAAGAGATGCAGATTTATAAGATATATATTACTTAACAAAATAGGTCTGATAGAAGTTTTCTGTGATGTTTCGCGTACTTAAATCTACAAATTTTCTATTTAAACTTGATAAAAAGTTGACGAAACAATCTCTTTTATTGTTTATAAAAATCGAGAAAAAATGAAATTTCTTTTTCGGTTGAAATACTTCAATTATTTTGGCTCTATTGAAATTTTATAATACAATAAGTCGCGAACTCGCTGACTCGATTATCAATTTCATGTATTCTGTGAAATGAAACGAATATTTATTCAGACTTTCGAGGCAGGGAAAAAGAAGCATATCGTACAAGAGTGTAGAAAGTGTGACTAAATAGACTAGACTTGTGTAGCCTCTCGTGATAAATGTAAGATGACACGTGATCGATAGAGCGGAAGAGTGACGCGTGACAATGGGGGCGTCCATAAGAAGAATCGGGTAGACCACGTTGAGTTCATTGGTCAATGGAGCACCAGTTCGCAGTCACCTGAACGATATGAAGCCATAAACGCGATAAAGAGCCGGATGTGCTCCCACCGTACGTTCGCCGAAGCGTCGACGTAATCATAGGCATCGATCCGGTTTCTCCGAAGTACCGTAGAGTTATCGTGTATCCCTGATGCTTCGGCACTCGCCACCCTTGAGGCGTTAACGTTCAACCTGCAATTTGCGAAACATTCGTCGTTATCTCGTTGGACGTTTTGCATACAAACGATCGTACCCGCATCGCCCGCCGGATGATTGGTCGATCGATTGTTTGTTTTGGAAATTTCAACAGGGTTCTGACTTGATTTACGAGACTCTTTTGAGGAGTTTGTATGTGATTTTCTGCTTGGGAATATATATGTCGTAAAGTCAATTTTTGTTTTAAATTTAGGGGTATTTAAGCTGTTTCTCCTAACGTGCTTTAAGGATCATTTGAAAATACATTAAATGATTAACATCGTTGAAGTAACGCTGGTGATATTTAATAAGCTCTATTAATGTTTGCGGCTTGACGGTACTTCTTGAGTTTCCCGTAATACCTGCTAATTTTGGCTTATTTGGCTTGTGAACTTTAAATTATGCTTACTAATTCATAATAACCCATTTCCCGTTAGTTGGTTATTTATAATAATTATCTCAATCTTGTGAATCTTGTATAAATGTGAAATTTATCAAGAATTTATCCTTCGATGCACAGTGAAACAAGTAAGATTTTAACAATTTCCTAAATGAGCGCAAACATTAAATAAATGCTTAGATATTCGGAAAAACTTATTTGCATTTCAAAAAAGTGGCTTGGGAATTGTTAATTCGACATAATGATTTGTGACATATGTTTTCTCTCAATTAAAAAAACTGTGTTTTCTAGTCCGCGAAAAAAGATCACAAGATTTCTGTGCACATAAAATAAAGTATTCCATATTTTGTTAAATAAAAAGAATTCGAGAAAAATGCGAGGTATTTGCAAATACTCGGATTATATTGATGCATAAAACTTTGAGAATATTTAACATGCATAAGCAGCAACATAAATAACGAAAATGGAATTACGTGAAAGTTACAATCGCGTTGAGATTTTATTTTAAAAGTTGCGTTATCTTGCTCGTTGTTAAAATAAATTTCTGAGGTCCGCAGCGTTTCATGCGTCGTTATAACCAAGACGACGATTACATGACGCGGTATTCGCGCAACTTTAATTCCACTTACATAGCTTTGCTCGTGCAATGATAGATGCGATGATAGTGCAGTCGGTGCAACGCGAGAATTATACATAGCCCGGGCTCTAATTATGTTATACGTGGCGTGTAATAGCGTGGCCACGCGTGATGCGAAAGCATCTCGCTTCGCTAAAACTCAACAACGCCGATGTGCGCATAGCCGAATAAACCGCGGAATTCTAGCCATGCAAATCGTAAATCCGTTTGTTAAAGTTTCCTTCGTCCATTGCGCGTCTCACTTCTATTTCAATATTAAAACTCGCGGAATTATTTATCATGCTTTTTTCTATCCGCTTTTAAAATGACTTTTGCATAGTAGCTTTCGCAACTCACCTCCGCATTGAAATCCTTGACATGTTTATATCCAACACAAAACATTGTTTCCATTTAATTTTTAATTTATTCTCTTTACATATACCACTGAGGGATTAAGATTTTATAGCGTTGCCAAATATTTTTATATATATTTAAATATATTACAATTATATAGAGACGAAATATAATTATGAAATGAATATTACTGCACACATACATATATTATCTTTAATTTGACATTGCATATAAAATATAAATTCGGAAGATATTAAAATTGATGTATATATATATATAAAATATTATATGTAATGTAAAATTAAAGATATGTATACACTGTGCATGGACATAGAGCATGATGCATTTACGTTATTATTTTCATATACATAACTCACTCCGTCTGTATTACCGGATCTCCTGGACTAAGCATATACATATGTCGCAATACCTTGCGGTTTCGCCGGTGAAATCAACCAAGTGCAAGTTCGCTAATCTCATTGTAAGCCGGAAAATCGCCTCGAGGCCCACAAACCTCGTAGGATTAACACGCACGAAGCAAGGAAATCCCGACAGCTCTGACGGGTTTCACGAGTTCACGTTAGCGAAAAATTGTGCGATCCGGGATTTGAAGTTAGATACTAGGAATGGAAGTTCTGTTATAGTTATAGATAATGATGCACACACACACAATTATGATTGAAATGATATAATTATCATATTATCATACTAATTGCATATATGAATCATAAGATAGTTTAAAGACATTTCGACATTTGAGAGATCTCGACACTTTTATAATTCAGCAACATTGTCAAAGAATTACAGAAACATTAATTGTATATATATGAAAACATTAATATTATTCTGCAATTTTCTTATGTCAATATGTAAATGAAATATAAAATTCAATGTAATATGAAGATATCAAAGTGACAAAATTGTGAGATATTTTTCGCATATGCAGAATAATTGAATTTTATGCAAAAATTTTTAGCTTTGTTTATTTATTTATTTAATATAATATGATTTTTATTATTTGAGGAAAGGATCGTATTATTTTTGCAAGCAAAAATATATTATTTCATAAAATGTTAAAAATTTTTTTTATAAATATAAATATTTAGATCTTTTGTAATGAAATAAAAAGAGAGCAGTTTGCTTTTTCATAAGTATTGAGCGAATTTATTTTTAAATTTCTCGATATTTATTTTAGTTTGTGAATTAAATTAGCCCAGTTGTTCCAAAATTATCATTATTATTTTTAATCGAGATGTCATTAAATTATCTTAATTGGAATATATCTAAAATATATCGTAGCATGCATCTGTGACCGATTAAGGGACAATACTATATACAAGTTCTTTCAAACTAACAATCACTCTAGCTATTTATGTGCACGAAGATGGTACGGCCGGTGTCGCAAGCATCCCTGTGGCTTGGTCATCCTTGATGCGGTATAGGGTCGACGGCAATATCCGCTCAACGTTGTTAAGTTGGGTCGGAGACTGCCCCCGATTGCAGCCATTAAAGTGCAGGGCGGCGAAGCGGTTTACGGCGCGCTTTACTAAATCAAATTTAAACTCACGATAAAGTATAGGACACGCGTTAATAATAAGTCCACACCCAATTTCGCGTGTTCCATTTTCAACTTTTCCGGTTATTGCTAATCGATCCGTAATCGATTAATAATCTACGGCATTTTGAACTTTCAATTTCTCCATCGCTGCACAGAATAGGCACTTTAATATAATTTTACTCACGTAACATAATTTCGATTTTATTATACATTTATTTCATTATGCTATATATTGTGAGTAAATTGCCATTTAGACATTTATATCTGTTCAAACGATAGCATTCGAACGAAAGTTATTTAAAACATAAATAGATTTACGCAGAGAGAGAACGGTGATGATAGAAGCACTTATACGACTTTCAAAGAATAACAAATTACCTGCAGATTGGAATCGTCTATGGCGGGGATTTAGAAGAAGCGCGCTGCTCATTTGCAGTATACATGATCGCGCAATTAAGCTGTTTCTTTTCGTCGGACTCGACCGTTTTGGAACAATATAAATCGTACCGTGTTAAAAGAGGTCTCGGTGTTCGCTAGGCGAATGGAAAAAGTTTATCGGTCGGCCGGATAGAGCCATCTCGGGGGCAGATGGGAAGAAATCCACCATTAGTCTTTCCGACGTTTTCATCGTGAGCGACCAATCGCTTTCCTTTCCGAGAGAAGATGGCTCCTTCAAAACGGTCGATTCGCGTACGATGATTATTATCGTGTCGTTATTATCTTGCCGTCGTTATCGTCGCGATAATTTTTTGTCGCCCTTCTCACAGCTGGATAATGATTGTTCCGCTAGAGCGCACTGACTAGATGCTCTCGTAAGCTCTTTTGTTAGCGCGACGAAAATCGAATGTTTACTCGGACGTAAACTCGCCGAGGAAACTTTCCGTAAGTGGGTAGCTTTCCTAGAGAAATTACTCGCATCAGTCAGTCGTAATCACTATACTGGTTGGCCAGAAATGTAAACGCATCTACCAACTTACCCGTCTGCAATATTGTCCGTGACACAATGGGTTGCCGTTGTTCGCGACGATATGTTTCGCAACTATGGAGTTTTATATTTATATTTCTAAAGATGAGGGATTTTTCGCTGAAAGAATTTATGGTCGGCTCCGATTTGCGCGTCTAAAGCTTGCGAAAGATACTGGGAGATAAAAATTCTGTATCGTTTTGCTTGTCATACAATATTCGTGTATGCTAAAAGGATTTGTTAAAACGGATGGGCTGACTTATTTGATATCGGTGGAAAAAAAATGTTTGTCGCGCATAACACGTTGATCGTGTACTCGATATACGTTTCGTGCACTTTGATATTTTTCCATCATGGCCACGTTCCAAGTTCGCATTTACCGTTCGCCATGTAGATGGCGAGGGAGGATAAAAAATTGGAGAGCGAATCTCTAAGAATACAAGCAGACTCGCGATAAAAGCAAAACGAGAGAGGAGGCGAACGAGAAGAGACGCGAGGAAAAATGGATCGGGGAGATAAAATAAGAACGCGGAATGAAAAAAAATAGCGCGGAGAGAGTGAGAGAGAGAGGAGGAGAGAGAGACGACCGGAAGAGACGATGAGGGCAGGACACAAAAGATATTATGCATAATGCATGCACGTGTATGCCGTGCACATAAGTAATACGTTATCTAGCATTAGCTAGGTCATAATCGTAAGCCGCGATTACATTGGCGGGCATTGCATAACTCATAGCATGGCGTAGTGTGCCAAAGATTCGATTCTGCGTGATCATTCCTGATCGGTATTCGTATTACGTGAAGCAAATATCCGGCGAGGAGCAATTTGCTTTATAAAATATCCTATGCAAAGTACGACGCGAATGCCTCGAGGTAGATTATTATATTTTCAATATTAATAACCCACTGCTTATACAAAGTTTTCTGAAACGTAATAACCTTTTTGCGCGTAATATGGATTTATAATTGAGATTACGCTATATATATGTAATGTGTTTATACGTGTGTGTATTACATCTAAATAGAGATATGTTAAATTTTGAACACGCATTTTTATTTTATATATTTATTTTAATGTTGAATTTTTAATCAATATATAGAAATAAGCGATTTAATAAAAAAAATTTAATAAAAATTATATTTTTTCCCATACATTTTATTTCATTTTATGGCCTAGTATTGAATTACATAAAAAATAAAATAATTCTATTGAGATACATTTGTTTTATAATATAATTTGATCAATAAAGTCAAGTATCTTTTCCACGTTATATTACATTAATGAATAATATTTAATGAAGTATACATATATCGGTAAGAAATTTTAATATTTTCTATAATGATAACTCATTAATTAAATGGCTAATAAATTGCGTTTTTCGTCAATTGATATTGTATCCATCATGTGAATGAAATGAATGAAGAGTTAATCAAGAGGAAAATTAAATTTTCAATATTTTCAATTTATCATAAATTCTCGTATATTTCCTTTGATATACGACGTGTTAAGCTGCTTTCTCGTCTTAATTGCGAGTTCGTCATTTGGAAGTACATACGAGACTCATTTAGCTGTTCATGCATTCGAGCAACCAAAAGCAAAAGGTTACACAGCGTGGAATGAGCTTAATGTATAGCAGATTGGTGGTAGGATAAAAGGATTCGATCAGTTCCCCCTGACACACGTTCCCCGTTTCCCATTTACTGTTCGCTGTCGGGAAACGTCATTACTTTCGACAAACAAGTGGCCGAATTCGCGGTGGGAAAGCCTCGCGTCACAATATTTACGGCGTGGTCTTTTATGCCAAGCGCATAAAAGAACCATTCTACAAAAATTACTCGCATCAATGTTGTCTCCCTTTATGGTTACTTTTACTGTTTCTGTCTCGCTCGGATTGGTTCTAGGACCCTTCAATGCGAGCGCGGGATATATCTCGGTATTACAATTACCCTGATTGACAGACTCCGGCACAAACTTTAGCGTGTAAAATGGTTTAGTAGTTTATCATATATATTGCTATATGTATATCTACATTTTACTCCGCGTGACACGAATATAGTACATAGAATATATATACGTCAACGCGCAGACACACATATAAACACACACATTAATTGTATAAATCCATAGCAAATCAAGTATTTTTCTTGCGGGCGTCACGATTATGCAATCGCATAATTATTCTACACGAAGTAATTTTGCTGATGATCGATTGCTGGCTATCGCGAAAGATCGATTCGCCGATCTGTCAATGAGAAGCGTATCGTAACACGCCCGGGCGTAATAGGACCATAAATCGCGTTGGATTAACCGGGATGCCAGAATTTAAATGTCGGCGCATCCCGGAAGGCTCACAGAACATACGCAACAACCGACCGTGTACACACGTAGATGTTAGCCTTCTTTGATCGATGAGCCTGTAGGATAACGTTGTTTGGACAATTTTGAATGGTACGCTATACTGTGAGTATCACAAGCAAGCACCAAAATTAGGTGAGTTTATTTTCTATAGAGAAGTAAGGGAGAAAGCAATTAACTTCCAAACATATACACACGCACACGTATACATACACTCTCTCGCGAAGAATCAGAGAAATAAAATAAACTTACAAAAATCCATGTTGAAAATTCTAAAATGTTTATTTGCTTTACACACAAATATTATTACGTTCGTAAAATGCACATTTACTGTTTAAAAGTTATTATAAAGTTATTACATAAATATTACAAGTAATTTCTTTTTTACGAATGTTGAAAAAAAAAATAAAAACTTAAAAATAGAGTGAATTAATTATGTAAAATGCAGGATTTTAGAATAGAAAGTTTTTAAAATTTTTATAAACGAATAAAAATTGAAAATATCACGATAATTTGAATTTTGTAAAAGAATTTGACTATAACATTTGTTTACGAGATATTGTAATATATAACCCGCGGTAACTTTCTTTGGGAGGGTATGCGGAAGCATTTGCGTGGCACTAAAAGTAGCGTAAGAATTTTGCAGCTTTTCTCTCTTGCGGCGCGGAAAATGAGATTTTAAAAATAAGAAGAAACTAAGAATTTCTTAATTACAGTCTGGCTCCATAATAGTATTATTTCTTCTACGTGCAAATTACGTGCGTGTGAGTTATAATATTCTTCACAGCCGTCACGTGCGCGTTTCAGGCACGTAATATAAATTTTTTTTCAGTTATGTTGAGCCACGTGTCTCTTTTGGAATAATTTCCTGCGATCATCAATTAACGTTGGATTATCTTTTTTAATTTACCAAGATAAGTCGCTTAGAAAAAGTGGTTTCTTTGAAAAATCACTTCACATATAATGGGCGTATTTTAATTATCAAACTCAACGTAAATCAAAATTCAATTATTATCGTAGATGAACGAATGAGATGATGTGTTTACTTATTTAATGACTGAGAAATGAAGAATTACATAATTATTCATTATATTTATCCACAAACAATAACATGGATTGTTTATTGTGAAATCTAAAGTAATTGAAATAGAAGATAATGGTTCTGTTATATATATTTTAGAAGTAAAAGTAAAAGCTTTTCTCTTTTTACGGTATTTGCGGATGTTAATTAAAATACTGTTTGTTGAATAATTAATGTTAATTAAAATAATTCTTCCCAACCAATATTTAAATATTTTATTAGTATAACTGAAATATGATTAGAAATACAGTTTTTTCTTCACTTTTCTGATCTAAATTCTACTTATGCTAATCTTATCCCCCTTTAAAAACGAAAGTTATCTTCATTATCTTCACGAACCGAAGGGTCATAGTTTATCCGCCATCATAACCATGTATAGATACTCGTAGTTATATACAAAGTGAAGAAATCTTAGGGCTGACTTTGAGATTCTACGAAAAATAATGTCTTTCTTTTGTTTTTTAGTACATAATTTACATTAATAAGGTAATTAAATTTTTATGAAAAAAATTTCTATCAATTTAGATGTAATAAATCTGACAATAGTCTGATGGGAAATTTTTTTACACCGCGCGAGCGTTTAGTATTATATTGCAGCCAAAATTTGACAAAAATCATAGACTTAGGACTATGACGTATATATAATATATAGCGACGAAATAATCTCTCATCTGCCAGTTGCACCTTACATTCTCCTATACTCCCGTATGTGACCGGTATTAAATCACATCGTCTGCGAGCGGCATTGTGCTACGTACGGCATACGCATGCCGGTACGGTACGGTACAGCCTAATGCACGCATGCGGCACAATAGCGGCGGGCCTGTACAGTGTTTAACGGATGACTTTGTCATAGGAAACGGAACGAACGTTACGAAAGTTCGGCGGACGGGCATTCATATATACGGGCCGGTCCAGGGGCGGACTTTTGTTTTAAGACTTTTGTCACGCTGCGGCGAAAGGTCGACAAAGGGGGGTAGAAAGGGAGGATGGTGCCTCTCGTCGGCGAACTTCTCGGCTTTCAGACGCTATTGTCTTTCTCTCTCTTTCCCTCTCTCTCTTTGCGAGCACGTATGGCGTGCATGCACGATGCATTTTCACGCTTCCCATGAGCTCGCGCACCAGTTCTTACGAAATTTACTTGTCTGTCAGAGGGAACGTTTTTATTTGAATTTATTTTATAAAGAGGAAAATAGAAATATATAAGTTATGGAGTTTAAAAGTTAAAAAAAAAAGATAATTAAAATTTTTTTTTTTTTTTAGAAAAATATAAAGATTTTAAACGCGCATATAAGGAAAATTATTTATTTATTCTTTATTTATTTATAAAATACATAAATCTTATATGCTTATGCAAATATATAAAATATATTTAGCAAATAAGTTGTCGCGAATATCACACACATTCATATATATTTTTTGTAGAACAATTTTTTTATCTAGAGGAGACAACGTTCTTTTAAAAAGAAAGAAAAAAAACTTTAAAAAAACCTGAAGTTATACTCGCTCACGTGCTGTAATATGTGCAAAGCTTTATTCAAACAAAGACGCCTTTTATTTCGCACCCACATATACGCATTATACGGAATACACTAGCTAGAAAATGCAATTTGAAAAAAAAAAAACAATTTAATTTAGTCACATTATAAATTTTATCTGCAAATTAAAATTTTTTATTTGCGATAACAATAATAACGTTTAATTCCGAACTTAATAATTTTTTTCACAGGGGATTTGATTTTGAATCTCGTAAATTTACTTTAGCAAATTTTTCTTCCGAGACACGTTTTTATATAGCTTAATTTCTTTTTGTATGTCTCCTCATTTTTTTCCATCATAAAAAATAAGAAATTGTGCGTTCGCAAGAGAGATGGGCGTACTTACGCGCCATTAATGCGCGATTTATGTATACGTGAGGAACAGTATAAAACGGAAATCGCCATTAGCAGGGAAAAGCTCTGAACGAACGTCACGTCTCTCTCGGAAAAATCCTTATGTCTACACTCCATTAAATCGTTCTATCGGCTCTCGGTGTGTTTGCCGTAGGGATATAAGCGTGGTTACTAATCGTGGACGTGCACGTAATCATTGTGTTCGCCGAGTACGTTGTAAGGAATAATAAATTAATCACCATAATCTCGTCGTCATTAGCCGCTATATGGGTCTTCTTCTCCATGTCTTTAATCTTCCCGTCCCTCGCTCGAGTATTTCTCATTAAATGTATCTGTCGATACGGAACATTCAATATGCTATTAAGAAATTTGCTAATCATTATTTATTACTTATACTCTTTTCCGCAAATAATGTCATCTCTCGGATAGATGTACAGTAAAATTGTTCTATTTTTTTCGCAATAATCGTAAAACGTATATACGTATCGCTCGTAAAAGTAAACTTTATTACCTGGACGATAAATCATATTATATATTTAGTCTCGCTTTTCTATACTTGTGTGATTTTAAGACGAGTAAGTTGATAGCCGTGAGCCGGTTCGACTTCGAAAAATTGAAAGCGATGACTGCTTCGACTGCCAGTTTCCCGGAAGGGATTCAACGTATAGGCAAGGAGAAATAGGGTGTGCTAAGACAAACAAAGCTGCAGTTGTAACACGTTTTAAGGGGATTTGGAATCTCATTGCTTCCTTTACGGCTTTTTTTTTTCTTTCAGCTCCTTCTGCAAATAGTTTATCTTAATGCTTCTCTACTAAATATCAAGAAAATATCTTTTTGCCATCACACACATCTGTACACAGTTGAAAAATTTGTGTTAAATTTAACAAATATCACATGTCCCAAACGGTCCACAGAAATTTTTGTGTTAATTTAACATAATACGGATATGTTAAATGATGACACGAATATTGTGTTAATATTTCAACATAAAATAAATGCAAACTTCAAGTAAACTTAAAATAAATTTTGTGTTAAATTAACATAGTTTTAATGTAAAAATTAACTAAAAAAATTGTTAATTTTACATTTTATCATCCCCACTTATATTATAAAGTAAAATTAACATTTTTTTCTGTAAATTTTAACAGATAAATCTTGTCACTAATAATATCGAACATATTTATTGTGTAAAATTAAAAGTAAATACACATTGTGTTATTTTTACACTTTTTTTCAGTTATTTTAATAATTTAACATTTGAGTTCAATTAACACAACAGCAATATGTTAATTTAACACATGAATGTGTTAAATATTTAACACAAAAATTTTAACGGGGACCGTTTTTAACAAGAAAACACAAATTTTCAAACTGTGTATACAATAATGTTTCGCTTTTTAATTCTAAAATACGTGAAAAGGCTTTGTAGAAAATCTATTAATTTAATATTATATATATTTAATATATTGTATACCTTTTTCTTATCTTAGTTTCTAGATTGTTTATACAAATTTAAAAGAATAGCGTTAGTTGTGAAATTAATCGCAATATTTTATGATTTTAACAACTCTTTTACAATATAAATTATATTTTTTGCAAATTTTTTTTACAAAACTGATTGCATCTTAATTAAAAATTATTTTCTATAAAATAGCTAAGAGAGAAAAAAAGAATGCAACGTATCTAACATCGTTCAATGGTTTTTGTATTCCGAAAACGATGTGTCCGTAGAAAAGACGCGCTTTCATTGACTGTAAAGTGTGCGTGTTCCGCATGCGTAAGTGCTTGGGTACGATACTCTTTGTCGTCGTTGCTGGCGGTCTTAGCAGTTAACACATCGTTATTCCCGTGACAGTCTGCCGGCTCGTTATCGTCAAAGATCTCAGCGTAGATACGAATGGGAAATCGTTTACATTCTCTTTCTTCGCGCAGCAGAAACCTTTTTATAATATGTCGATCTCCTTGTCGAAAATCATTTGCTTCTTCATTTGTTGTCATCATAAGTGTATCATGTCTTACACACACACATATGTCCGTGAATACATATATTTTTTATTTTTAATATTTATCAAGAATTAAATCTACACAAGAAATTGAAATTAAATTTAAAAAAAAAAACCATGAGAGAATTAAATTAATTTTTTACACTCTTTTGTGTAACGTGCTGTATAATATATATTTTAAATTGTAAAAATAATTAAATGGGATATATTATATGAAAGAAAGTTGCAAGTATCGCGTTTTTATTATATATTTATCGTGATAGAAAAAATGTTGATGCCGCGTAAGTTTACGAATCGTTATAAAGACGATCACGCACAATCTATCTCGTACGAGTCCTTTTCTTGTTCGATTTGTCGTTCGCGGAATCACGAGATTCCAAGAATGGACTGTCTGGCTTTCGAAGCATCCTAAAAAAAAAGCGATGGGTCGCTGTTTCGCATGCGTTTTTACGCATTCCGGGATACATACGGGTTCGTTCTTTCCAGCGTTTAAGGCGCGGAGATATAAACCTGTCTTCGCTTACCTTCGCGAGTCATAACGGCAAGACAAGATTCTTACTATAGCAGTAGTTATATACATTCCCTAAAGTCTTCTTGTGCTTCTCAACGGCAAGAACGAGGGAGAGTTGCGTGAAAGAGGCAGGGTGAAAGAGAGAGAGGCTACTGCGGTCGACAGGGATCGGCAGATACACAAGAGAGAGCTTCGTATAGAGCTGACTGCATTCGCTTGCGGCTATATAATTCAAAGCGGTACCAGGCGAAGTTCAGGATAATGCATTGGTGCAACGCGGTGGTGGTCCGAAATCGTGCACGAACGAGGTTGTCTATCGTTGCAATCGTTATAGAAGTAAACTTCCGAACGATATCTCTAGTCTTTACCCTCTCATGCGCAATCCCTTTTGCATTATATTACTTACGTAGAGTAACGAAACCGATACAAGGTAAAATAATGCTCTTTCGAGAAAGTAATATTCCCCATAAATCATACGTGCGATTAAAAAATGTTACGAAACATTAATAAGAATTAATCGCGATAATCTTATATATCTGCAATAAGAATATATCTGCAAAAATGTGTAGTGTCAATTCATTTATTTAAAATTATTCATTACAATAAAATACCATCGGCACAAGTTCGATCGTACATTTCGAATAACGGTGAATTGTATTTTATATGGAGGATCAGCGGTTTTTTTGGCCGCTCCATTCGCGAGGAAACGAACCAGCTCGACGAAGAAAATTTATGCTGACCGCCTTTCCGATATCGGGAACTCAGGTCTAGCCAGATATAAGCGGCATTACCAAATACGCGAGCGAGAGTTCTCTTCCGTCTCAGGCGACATCTTAGTGTGACAAGAATAGAGAAAATTAAGAAATCGGTTTACGAGTTTGAATTCTGAACGAAAATTGTCGTATATGGGCGTACAAGAAAATGATTCGCAAGAGACTGAAAATCGAAAATCTGGCTAACATATTTATGATAAAAATTCTTAATTCAATATAAATGGAAATATCCAGTGATTATTTATTTTTTATTTTGTGCATAATTAATGCAATTTAATCTTAATAATTAATAACTTGGAATTGGATCTCATCTCACTCAGACAACAAGTTTTGTTCGTTTAAATCAACCATTTCATTTTTACTGTTATATGTGTGTCTTCAATTTTTAAATTCTAATTTAAATTTACAATTGAAAACCTGTTTGTACTTCGACACAGCTTAATTTATCAAAAATAAATCGCTTTTTGTGATAAAAATATTGATTTAACTTTTTATAAATTAAGCGTGTTATGAGATAAAGAGGGAGGGAGATTTTATCAATCGCAAAGAAGTTAATAGAATAATTCTATCCAATCTCTTGGCTTCATTCTATTGCTATTAGATCTATCTAGAGCCATTGAGAACACGTAATTACCACGTAGAGACCGCGGCAATTATTTTTCAAAGCGAAAACGGCGCGTCGATGGTTCCCATCAGTGCCAAGGAGACCGATTGCGCGACTAAGTCACGTGCCAAGAGAACAATTACGATGCGCCGAGCGCACCTTTTATCCGCCCCGTGCTAGCTATACTACGACGACGCCTTAATCTTGTCGCGATGTCGCCCGCCGCGATTCACTCTTTATTCCTCAATGCCGGCGAAACGAGACGCTGAGGGTTGGACAAAAGGATGCGCCTTGGACATTTTAAGTTCCCGCACAAGAAGGACCGTTTTAATTATCCGTCGAGGAAAGGATGTCGCATAAAAGGGAAGATTCATCTTTCATCTTAGTTTTCTCTTCTTCAGAATTCTGTCTCCGCTTAAATGAATTTGTTTCAATAGTTAGTACTTCAATCAGTTATAATGCCTTCGTGTGATAATAATCGTCAGTGATCCGACATTTTTAATTTTCTGGACGTGATATTTTTTAAGGGTATCTTAAAGAGGGATAAAATTTTGTTTAAAATTGTAAAGAGCACTTTTTTTCCATTGCAAATATGATCTCTCGCATATTGAAGAATTTTTATTATAATTTTTTAAAGAATGTTGAACAAAAATAATATATATTTATTTATATTATTAATTTTTCTCATATCGCTAAATCAGAGATTAAATGAGAGCCTGTGTGATGCGGCTTAATTTAACATAGTTATGCTACGAATCTGCACAAGAATTGAAAATGTCACGTTTATCAGCGACCTGACTTTCTGTATACGTCACGAAATGTTCTTCTGATCACGTACTTGTTATTATAACAAAAATTTTTCACTTCGAAGAAGATGCAGCTCTTGAATCTTTTCGTCTTCGAAATAACGATGTAAAAACGTGAAGTTTTACAGTGGAAAGTTTCGCAAATCGTTACACGCGATAGAACTCTTTACTGGATGATTGTCATGTTAATTAAATATGACACAATTCGACAAAACTGTATTTGAGAGAGAACGTAGCTAATCATAACTTTGAGTAGTAGTTAACTTAATTTATTACAATAATTAAATATTATTGTTACAAAGTAGTTTACTTGTCGCGATTACAAATATAGTTTTTTTTTTAAATTAATGACATTGATAATATTGATTATTAGATTTTTTTGTAATGTGTTAGAATAAAAGTTTTTTGACGAGAAAGTTTAATTTAGAATCTTAAAGAAAATATATAAATTTAGTAATAAACCGCGAAAAAACTTGGGTATTGAAAAATTTATAGAAATTTTCATCATCATATCTTTCGATGAAAATAAGATAAAAATTTATTTAAGAATACTTATCATATATTAATACTATTAATGCATTACAAGGAATGCCATATTTGCAATATAATAATAAATAATAAATATAATAATAATATTAATAATTAATATAAAATACAGTCTCTGAACTCAGTACCAAAACTGATACAGCAGCTTTAGCACATGAAAACAAGTCGAAAATATTAATAAACATATATGTCCGAATCCGAATGGTTTCGAAGTTATAAAGTATTAAAGTTGTTTTCGTAATACAATATTAATTGAAATAAATGTTATTTAATGTTCTTTATTCTGTTTAAATCTTTACAAAAAATGCTCAAAAATTTCTCTGTCGACTTCGACACACTTTTTAACACGAATTAATAAATTATTTCAAGCTTTTTGAAAAATGTTTGGAGTTTCGTAAATGACATTTTTCAAAAAGCTCGAAATAATTTATTAATTCGTGCTAGAAAGTGTATCGAAGTCGACAGAGGATTTTTTGAACATCTTTTGTAAAGATTTAAACAGAATAAGGAACATTAAATAACATTTATTTCAATTTATATTGTCTTACGAAAACAACTTTAATTACTTTATAACTTCGAAACCATTCGAATTCGGACATATGTTTATTAACATTTTTAACTTGTTTTTAAAGACATCCTGTATATATAATATATATTTTATATTTTTGTACGAATCACAGTCAGATTTATGTTTTTATGTATACTCAGTTTTTACTATTATGATATATCAGCATATAAATATATAAATATTGAGACTGTCCAAATGAGTCATTTATAATTCTTAGCGAAACAGGCTATTAATACCTTATTCATGGAAATGACAAAATATGATGTTTTATGACATTTAAACGTGAATCTCGATTAATTATGTTTATTGATAATATGGATATTGCTTATTATAATGCTGCTTATTGTAAATAATATAAATTAATATATGTTATATATATATATATATATATATATATATATTACATTCTGTATTATTGTGTAATAATTCTAATGATTATTTTTGAAAATAATTGTGCTATTTTAATATTGGTCGAATAAACGGAAAGCGTGCATATACATATATACAACTTATATCATTTTATAAAATACGCATGTCACTTTTTTAGAAATCATATTTCTCACGAGACAGGAATCTAAAGTCTCGGATTTATATTTCATTATTTGAGTGTCAACGATCGTAAATCCAAACGCGTCGTATATAAATTGTCATCTACAGTTGTGCCATCTTCATTCGACGTTACAGAGGAAACGTCAGAGAAGATTTTACGCGTTATTCGTTTTCAATGGATTCTTTTTATGTTTTTTTTAACTTGTCAGTATTTAAATGAGTACATGATTTCCATTTAAGTATAAATTGATTTTTAATTAATAAAATTAAATGTGTGTGATATATATGTTTATATACATATATCACTGTACATTCAGTACAACGCGAGGAAGGAAATTTTATTTATAGCTCTCTGCGAAAGATATATAAATTACTACGTTATTAGCAATATTTTATGCATGAATATCACGTGTTTAACAACGGAAATGTATAATTTATGAGATATTAATACAATATAATATATATGAAATTGATCGAAAAATGTAAAAAATATTTATTAAAAAGTAATTATTATATCTGGTGTAAATATTGTCTCAGCTTATACTTAGTCACAATGGCGATCTATTTTATTTTTATTATTTTTCTGAAAAATTGGAAAATTAATACCGAGAGAAAGAAACAGTTAAATCTCAATCGCAGAAAAGTAAAGGAATTTTATGATCAAGCGATTAATTAAAGCGTTTCAACGGGGTTGGGGGAGGGGAGAGGGAGGAAAGGGCTGATAACCGCGGTCAGTGCACTCTTCCACACCGATGCAATACTAACGGCCGATGTAACGAGTCGCAAGGGAATGAAAATCACGATATATTGACGCGGCACGCGAACGTTGCTGGGATACCTTGCTTCATTAAGCAAATGACGCCTGAGCCTTTTTATTTGTCGTAGATCATTATGCACGTAAAGAAGGCACAACGGAGTAAATTGGTATAGTCTAAAACTTTGTTTCTTTCAGTAGAATATCGGCAGAATTTTTTTTAAGAGAGATCGATGAAAGTTTTTTTCTTACAATTAGAGGCGTATTCAAATTTTGAGAGAATTTATCTCAAAATTATATATTTTTATTTTAGACTTTATTTATAACAAAAATAGTTTAACTTTTTCCTATATATATATATATATATATATATATATATATATATATATAACTCTCTGCATTTAATATTACTAATCTATGTTGTTTTATAAGCATTATTATTTGAGGATATTTAATTTAGCTTGTCTTTCTAGTCTTTTGAAGATTTGCAATCTACTAAGTTTCTCTCGCGATAGTCGAATCGTAGTCTTATTTGTTTTAATGGATTTATGATTATGTTATGCACGTCTTGCTTTGTGTCTTTGTTTATTTCGAACGAGTTTTTAATTCGTTCAATCCTTTCTGCTGTCGGAAAGTACTGTTATTCAACTGGGGTAACACGGGTCTCATATATTTTGGTCAGAGCTAATATATTTCGGGTGCGCTCGTGCAGGTGCATGTGTATACGAGCCTTCGAATTTATGCACGCTTATGAATACGAGGGCAATGTATAACGGACACAGATGGGGGGGTGAATGTATAGCCGCGGTGCCGTCAAGAATGAATCATCCACCATCAACATTTTCTTACGAGGATTTATGGAAAGTAGCGCTCCTTACATACCCGAGAGAACTGTAGAATTTTTTACTTGAATTATCTTACAAGATGTTTCATGAAAAATAGGATCTCAAAAGTTGTATCTCGTCTAAATTTTTATTGTCGATCTGCCTAATAGATAGTAATTATGCTGTTAATTATATTTATTATTTTATTGTTATTATACTGTTATTTTTTTCTTTAACAAAACACACACATGTACACTATATCTCTAATATTAATAAACTTATATAATTAAAATAGCAAATATTTTACTTTCGTATGACGCAGTTGTAATTGTTGCAACGTTACAACGGATTATCAGTAGTCGAGGTTTTGTAGCACTTTGAAAAGACAAACAGGTTCGCGTGAAAGTTAGCACGATGTGCTGTACAGAGTGTCATAGATAACATAAATTAATCTTAAACACACTAACGTGCATTATTACTCTTAGCGGTTCCAGCATTATATTGGAATTTTTATCGAATATTGAAAAATATCTGTAATAATAATTCGTATAGAGAAAAAAATCGGTACCAGCGATATACAACTCTCTTTTGTCTAGTGTTTAGTTGATTAGTCCTTTGAGTGCCATGCTTCGCGCGAATTGAAAAGCGTGTTGATTCGTTGGAACAAAAGAGTATTCATGGTCGCCACGCATTTCTCGCCACACTGTGGTCGTTAAATTTCTACAAACGATTTCGCATCAATAGACCAACGATCCACACGGACGTAGAATCCGCATGGGATTCGGAAAAGGCGTGAGGATACTCGAAAAATGCGGTGAATGATCGAATTATTCCGGTCAATGAATTTTATCCGGAGAGAAACGCCCGATACCCCTTCGAGATTGACCTGTTTTTTTATTCCTTCCTACGTAATTTCATGATAAAGGAAAGTGAGCATGTGTGCTCTTCGTCGATCGTTTTTCCTTGTTCGCAAAAATGCTGAGCGGCGGTTAAAGTGCATCGTTTGCCATTTTTAATAGCTCGTTAGTTTTACCATTTATTTAGATTTCTATCATCGAATTATGTGACTCATTTCGTGAAAATCGTGGAAATTAAGTCGAAGTTACTATATATTACTTATATTCGAGCATACTGGAATGATCGAATAAATCTTATCTAATGTGGGAGAAAAAATTGTATTTAAGAATTATTATGATAGTAATGATATTTTTGAATTGTGGCGTTAAAATGAATTTTCTTTTTTTGTTTCAGGTATGTACACATTGCAGTATTCTTCTCATTTTTATTCATTCCTTATGACATCTGCTATATATCTTTTTTCTAAAGATATGTGTAAGGTATGTTAACAATTTTAAATGTTTAATAATTATAAATTATTATTGATCTGAAATATCACATTAATGCGATGAAATCTTTTTTATTTCGCGATTAACTTTAGGATACATTTTATAATATTTTAGGATATATTCTATAAATACTAGAGACGTGAAATGAATAACATTCATTATTTTTAAATTTTACAAGCTTGACGTGAGTTAACAAATATCAAAGAAAATGTATTTCATCAAAAACAATTGATGTGATTACGGCATCTAATGTATATTATAAGAACTGAAAGAACTACTAATTCATTTATTATATAATTCTTCAACTCATTCATAGCTTAATTAAATTCTCCATTTGCTATTACATCAGAAAGAGTATTATTTCTAACTGTGCTTGCGTAACTATATCTGGATGGAAATGTAACCGCAATTCAAAGTTTCTTGATTGTACATGAATAAAAACGCGCGGTTAAACGAGGACGGAAAAGCGAAAAAATTATGTTATATAAAGCGCGAATTGATATTCGCTCTCGAATTACTTGACCGCGGCTGCAATACGCTGGGAACGTACATTTTCATTAATCATTTTTCGAAGCCGCTCAACTTTCATTTCCAGATAGATGCAATGGATACATTTCTCACGTCAATGCAATTTGCACGCTAATTAATAATTTTAATCGAATATTTTCTGTTTCCCGCAAAAAACTTTGTACAACTTTGAAAAACTTATAACATTCAATTTTTAAAGTTGCGGAAGTTTACGTAATTAATAAATATCCGCGCGCGGATTAAATCATGTTTAGAGTGATGCACGACAAATATTTCATTATCTAACAAAAATTAATTTAATGATTATACACTTTTTACACAAATATTAATAGCATTAATGCACATATCTAGATCTCGCATATATGTTCTACGGTTTTGTTTAAGCATTAATTTATACTACTTTGATACGCGAAGCGTATCTTCATATCTCTGCGGTTTCTTGTTTCAAGTATGGGGGTTATCTAGGGGTTAAAGTTCTCGCATTTGAAACGCTTACTTAAAATTAAAATAGTTGTCGCAATATGAAAGTCCATTCTATCTCTGGGAAACGTAGATTGTCGCTATTTAATTTTCATTTATTTAACATTTTCATCTCGGATTCCATAACTTTAATTCGTTACGGTAACCGTTTCATATTCCGTCGACTTCAGCAGAGTCGTCGTCGTGGTTGACAAATTGACTTTTTGAGTTTTCCTCGCCAGGTAGCGACGGAAAAATATATAGAGTTGAAAAAAAGTTTACATGCCGTAAAAGCTCACCTGGTCGATGTGTAGAAAATTTCATTCCCTGCCGTCGTATCATCTGAAGCAGCTGGGGCTTTCCAATTTACATTTCGAATGCTAGCGTTTCACGTGAAAGTCTACTTCCTACAAGTAATTAATTTCGCGCAGTGTGAATTACCTTCAATCAAGTCGACGATTGAATCATTGCACATGAGTTAACGAATGAGAAATAAAGTAAAAAATAAATTTTCCTTATTTTAGAGAAACATTAATTTGCACTTTAAATCAAATAGAGAAACCGATAAAATTGTTATTTTTTTCGAAAATAACATAGTCTGATATATAATTAATTGGCACGTTGACATTGTCGTGGGGCACGTTTGGTTACGTTTAATTTCTAGAAACTAATCGGACCGTTGGAGCTAATGAGTTAAATCTCGCTCGATGCGAGCAGTACTTCGAAAGCATCTGGTAACCACCCGTGGGTTTAGAGTGGAAACCTCTTGCTTGCTTGCCAAAACGCGGAAATGAGGCCGATGTTTCTCGTTTCGCGCGGACGTGGTCGAAGCCCCCCCCCCCCCGTAATCGTATGTACTTATTTCCTCGAGAATGTAGCCGGCGTTTAATTATTCGCTACGTGAAACACATAGCCTAGGTAGGTGGATAGGTAGGTACATTTTCCAATTGCGTTTAATTCGGAGCTTCGCGGCATTTCGATTGGGGCGCATTACAAACGGCGGAACGTGCAGAATCCGTTGATGACGTTCTTTCGTTCTCGGTAAAATATTGGAACAAGCCCGCATTCGGATTTTTATTTTTTTTTTTATTTTTTTTTTTGGTTAAACAATCAGGAAATAAAAATTGAACGTTTTTCCAATCTGTTCTCCCTTCTTCTCGCGGAAAAGTGACAATGGAGTACCCACAAATGGAGTACCCACAAATGCCCAGCAACCGATCGCTCTGGTTTGTCCAAACAACAGGATTTGGTCGAGGATATCCGCGGTTAGTTTCGTAGTATGAATTTTTTCCAACGCGGTGTTTGCGATATACTGAAAGTGTACTGCGGTGCATACAGTATGCATCAGATTTCGTTCACGTTCGACGGTTGTCAGTAAACTTTGCATTTGTGTGAGATGTACTTATCTTTATATGATGAATTAATAAGTTTGCACAATCTCTATAATTTACGATAAAATTCAAAGCAAAAGTTTCTATTTATAATTTTATGTACCGTATTTTTTGTATCACATGCATTTTTCTAATACATGTGTATTTTGATATATATTTTGTATGTACGCATATGTATTTTACTTTTTTATGTTCTCTGTATTACGCATAAAGTTATAAATAGAATTTTGTTGCGAATCAGAACTAAAGCAAATTTTAGTAATATATATATATATATAAAATTAGCAAAAAAAATGACATAATACAGGGGGTCACCTTAAATTAATGATGTAAAGTCACTGAAAATTACGCGTATGGCAAGACTCGAGTGAGATCGTCCAGTTTCATTCTGATAGCAATATGTGATTATCATTAATGCATTGAGCGACGTGCGCTAGACATTTAACCTGTCTTTGAAAATTGGCGAAAATCATTTAGTCTACTTTCAAATAGTACGAACATATATAACGATTCCCTATCGTGAAAAAAAGACTTGCTTATTGTAGTCTTATGAACTTAACAATAATTGTATGTACATGTAATTTTCAAAAAATTGATAAACATTTAGTAAACTATTTAATTTAAGATACTGTTTGAATTATATAGTACAAGATTTGATATACAATTTTTCAAAATTTCGGATGAAAAAAATGATGGTAGTTTTGGTGCATCCTATAAACAGTTTTATCAACGAATGAGCAAATGCCTTTACGGGTTTCGAATGCTAAGGACAATGCGGCGATTAACTTCATCGAAAGCTTTACGAACTCGAGACAAGGAGCACGTAGCGACACACATGTGGCTGAATCGATATCTTGGGAAACTCGGTCGAGTGTGTACTTTCTTCTCGAGAGAATAGGACAAAATCGTTGGTTATATATCGACTGCAGTTTGGTCATAAAATAAAAGAGAGGAGAGAGAGACATAGGGGAGGTTATACGGGATGAGCATGTGTATATATAAAATACATAAAATGAACTTTCTGAGGACCGCAAAATTATATTGTCTTCTTCACCGTTTTAAAGATTATTCATTTTTTTTAAGTTGGATAGTTAATTTTTAGTTTTACGAGAAAGAGGGGGGGGGAGAGAAAGCGCATTGCAGAAGAAGTAAATTATATCGATTCTTTTTATTTTCACTGACATGTTGACGTCTTTCGATATTTGTTTATGCCTATGATTTTTCTAAAGATTTATAAAACCAGGTTATTTCTTCAGTTTTGCTTGGTACTGACACACCATGTATGCAGTTATGTGCCCGCACACAAGTGAGAATCAAACATCAGCAGCACGTTTGTGTACAGACCGAAACGAAGCCTGCACGTTCTCTAATCAAACTTTTGCCGCAGCTTCTCCTTCACGCGATAACGATTCAGTAAACAGTTACGATGCAGGTAGCCGCTATCTCAGTTCTTCCTTCTCTTTTCTTATGAACGTATCGGGAAAGAAGTTAGGATAGACTTCTTCGCAATTTCTTTCATGGTACACACAGAATCGATCAGACAGTTCCTGATATATGTTTCTTTTGATAATTAACAGTAAAATCTGATGTTATCAAACTCATGATTTTGATTTTTTTTTTATTATGCATATTCTTTCTTTTGATGTAAAAGTTAGAGAATTGTAGAAAAATTTAAGAATAAATCTCGAGAGGGAGAAAAATAAATATGTGATTTCAATTTTAGTTCGAAATGTAACAGACAAAATTTATTATCTTGTTCTAGCGGGTTACAGAAATTGAAACATATATCGTAGAATTGTCTTCAAAAGATTCGACATTATCTAATTATTCGTTAAGGATTGTTTAATTATACATATTTTTTGCGTTAATCAATTTTTTTATTTATGATACATTATTTTCATTTCCGCAAAAATTATACTTGTAAAAGAGAGAGCTTTAATCTCATTTTCTAAAGTTGGCTTTAGTTATCTACCCTATCTAGAATTTGAATATATACGAATTTTTATAGGTTTCATTTCGGACTTTTTATGAGTTTTTATGGCGCGCGCGCGAATTACTCGTAGGAGTCAGTTTTGATAGCGAAGTTTTTCTTGTTAGTCATCGTGCGCGCATAATAAAACTGAAGTAGTGAGGAGAGAAAACGAGAGAGATGCAATAAGAGAACATGTGCAATAAGTACTATGAGGTCAATGTTGCGACGTTTTATTTTTCGTAGCTTATACCCAGCATTTCCTATTCCAGAAAGTTCATATTACACATTGCAAAGTGTTGCTTAATTTAAATAGACAATTGTAATAATTTTGCTATTATTTATCATATCGCTAATAAATTGTGCAGCCCAATTGCTTTGATTGATCGGGAAAATTTATTAAGAGCGCTTTTTCAATACAACAGTAATTATAAGTTAGTAAGAGAAAGTTTATTATGAAGTATAATAGCTTTTTCGAGTTTTTCGCGCGTGAAAAAAATTGTTCATCGATTGCAAGGTATATATAGGTGAAACAGAAATGTTTATTCGTACAAAATAATTAGTACAATTAATTTTTTTATAATTAGTACAGTTTATTTTGTACTTAAATTTATACGACGCGTCTAATTTTTGCATATAATGATATTTTCGCGTGACACCAAACATGATTTTTGCATTAAGTTTTGCGCGTTCTACGCTCATCTGTAAAGAATCTTTCTATACATTTACCTCGTGAATGTGCACATTACATGTTCGTAATGTCAATCTTGTTAATAAATATTGTCGATACATTTTCGAATGTTTTAACATTTATCGACATTACAAATTGCAAGAATTTATATACATATATTGCATTATATAGTCGTATCGATATTTATATCTTTTTATACAGGATATATTGTTGTCATGTATTGCTCATATAGTTTGCGATATATTCTTTGTTTAATGTCTGAAGCATTTATCTGTCATACATGTGTTTTGTATTATTGCACATTGCTATTAGCTCTAATGCACTTTTGCGTGTTATTATAACCACGTGACTGCATCATTTAATTTACTATCGTCAGCAGTTTGGCTAGAAGATAATAGCCATGTTTTTCTCACACGCCGATAACGATCCCGCAGACGAATCGCGCATTGAACCGTAAATTATATGATCCTTAGCAATTGTTTAGTGCGATCGCCATCAGGGTTTGCGAGCGACACGAACAAGGGTGTGCCGCGGATCTATGGCAATTAGTTGATGGATAGGGTGTGGTGAGGTAGTTGGGATATCTCGAATGGAAGTGTTGAATACGACGGGAACGCACTAATGGTTTGAAAAGAATGAGAGAAAGAGAGGGAAAGTTAGAGCGTGCGCGAGCTACGAACAAGGCAATGAACTGTAGTTTTATGTAGATATTGAAGTAAGATTGCCACGAAGAGATTTGGCCGACGTGTATACGCGATGATTACTAATCATTCACCTGTCGACGTGACTTCCGATGTATGTCGTGAAAAGAGCCAGGCAATTCTTTGCCAAAGCATTAACAAGGTTTATTCTATCAATGGAAATGTTTAATAAAAAATGAAATATTATCCGTATAAATATAAAATAAAAAGATTATAATAAAAAAGATGTAAAAATTGTTTGGAAAATATTAACAAAAGGAGATCTGAACATGCAAATAATAATTATACGAGATACATTCAATATAGTGTTTAATTTTTTTACATATAAGAGATATCTTACATATAAGATTTTTTTACATATATCGATATAATATAATTTTTGAATTATAAACTATCAGTCAATGTTTTAATCTTTTTGTAGAAAAAGCGTGGGGATTTTCGCGAATTATTTAGGAGTAATAATGATATAAAAAATTAATTTCTTTTCTTGATTTAAGTTCTGATTTTATTCAAAAAATTGTCTTCCTAAGTTATTTAAAGTTATATGTTTAAAAAAAACTGTAAAAATATAGCGTTTAATTAAACTTCTACTATGCTGGTGCATATCTTTTCAATATAAAAATATCAGGATTTTCTTACAAGATACTCTCGGAAGAGTGGGATTTAAATTGAGAGCGTGAGTGATTGGTTATTTAGCGCTGTCAGTATTATTAATGAGAGGCAGCACTCGGACATATATTAAGAAAGTTTATTGAATCGGTCGCTTGTTCGTGACGTCAATTAGTTGCTTTTCCGGATCGGAAAGTCGCGAGTTTGAACGTCGAGTGTCGGATAGTGAAATTATTGGATGAATAATTAATCAGCTTTAGCTGCGACGAATCCGTAAAGTGTTCAGATTGTGTTCTATATTTAAGATAAAAATTCGCCAAACTGATACCCGCGTTAAGCTTTCTGACATTAATGAGATTTCCATTTCTATTTCAAGTGTGAAGATATCAAGATGACGAATACAATCGTATTCCAAGGTCTTTCACCTTTTAACCGAGAGGTGAATATTCTCTGGAAAATATTCTTTTTCGGGATTTATCGAGCAAAAACATTTATGTGTGTGTGTATGTGTGTTTAGCGATTTATATTAAAATTATGTGATAGATACATATTTTAAAATATTTCAACTTTTGGCACATATAATATGAAAAAATAAGCTATATGAACCTAGCACCCGACTTTTTAAAAATTAATTTTTTTAAACGGAAAATGATAGCATTTCGTTTGTAGTTGTTTGTAGTAACAATAATTTTGTTTGTATTAGTTTTATTAATTAATATAAATAAAAAAAAAAAATTTTAATGACTCGCACCCGAGTTTTTGAGATATCGCAAATCCGCTTGCGCAGTCTTTTTTAGAATCGTTTGTAGTTGTTTGTAGTGATTTTCCTTTCGTTTGTAGTTGAGCGGTTCAAAAGTTATAAACGATTTATTCGTCCAAGAGCTAACTTTGTCAATTTTTAAGATTTTTTAAATCCGCTTGCGCAGTCTTTTTTAGAATCGTTTGTAGTTGTTTGTAGTGATTTTCCTTTCGTTTGTAGTTGAGCGGTTCAAAAGTTATAAACAAAATTTGTTTATAACTTTTGAACCGCTCAACTACAAACGCAAGCGGATTTGCGATATCTCAATGTCGGGTGCGAGTCATTAAAAAAATTTTTTTTATTTATTAATTGATAAAACTACAAACGAAATGCTATCATTTTCCGTTTTAAGAAATTAATTTTTAAAAAGTCGATTGCTAGGTTTACATAGCTACCACACTTTATGTAATATACTAATTTGTGAATTTATTACACAGAAAAAAAGAAAAGGTTTTAAGAAATAATCAAATTTTTTGTTCCTAGTGGTATAATTTAAAATTAGTCGGCCTATTTCAAGTAGTATAAATCAAGATTAAACAATGCTAATTTTTAAATGAAACTATTAATTATGTGTAATATATTAGTCTAAAAATTTATTAAAGAGCGAAATAACAGATTTTAGTAAATAAAAATTTAACTTTATGTTCAGTAGTACAGTTTAAAATTAATCAGATTTTTTGAAGTAGTATAAATAGAGATTCAACAGTATATAATTATAAACGAAACTTTATGCAACATATTAATGTATGAATTTATTACACAGAAAAAAAGAAAAGATTTTATAAAATAATCAAATTTTTCGTTTCTAGTGGTATAATTCAAAATTAGTCGGCCTATTTCAAGTAGTGTAAATCAAGATTAAACAGTGCTAATTTTTAAATGGAACTATTAATTATGTGTAATATATTAGTCTAAGAATTTATTAGAGAGCAAAATAACAGATTTAAAAAAATAAAAATCTAACTTTATGTTCAGTAGTACAGTTGAAAATTAATCAGACTTTTTGAAGTAGTATGAATCGAGATTCAACAGTCTATAATTATAAACGAAACTTTATGTAACATACTAATTTATGAATTTATTACACAGAAAAAAAGAAAAGATTTTAAGAAATATATTTTTCGTTTTTAGTAGTATAATTCAAAATTAATCAGACTTTTTGAAGTAGTATGAATCGAGATTCAACAATATATAATTATAAACGATACTTTGTGACATACTAATTTATGAATTTATTACACAGAAAAAAAAAGTTATAAGAAATAATCAAATTTTTCGTTCCTAGTGGTATAATTCAAAATTAGTCGGCCTATTTCAAGTAGTGTAAATTAAGATTAAACAATGCTAATTTTTAAATGGAACTATTAATTATGTGTAATATATTAGTCTAAGAATTTATTAGAGAGCAAAATAACAGTTTTTAAGAAATAAAAATCTAACTTTATGTTCAGTAGTACAGTTTAAAATTAATCAAACTTTTTAAAGTAGTATGAATCGAGATTCAACAGTATATAATTATAAACGAAACTTTATGTAACATACTAATTTATGAATTTATTACACACAGAAAAAAAGAAAAGATTTTAAGAAATATATTTTTCGTTTTTAGTAGTATAATTCAAAATTAGTCGGCCTATTTCGAGTAGTATAAATCAATATTAAACAGTGCTAATTTTTTAATGAAACTATTAATTATGTGTAATATATTAGTCTAAGAATTTATTAAAGAGCAAAATAACAGATTTTAAGAAATTAAAATCTATTTTTATGTTTAGTAGTACAGTTTAAAATTAGTCAGACTTTTTGAAGTAGTATGAATCGAGATTCAACAGTCTATAATTATAAACGACATTTTAGCTATGTGAATCTAGCACCCGACTTTTTAAAAATTAATTTTTCAAAACGGAAAATGTTGGTAACATTTCGTTTGTAGTTGTTTGTAGTAACAATAATTTCGTTTGTAGTTTTATCAATTAATAAATAAAAAAAAATTTTTAAATGACTCGCACCCGACATTGAGATATCGCTTGCGCAGTCTTCTTTAGAATCGTTTGTAGTTGTTTGTAGTGATTTTCCTTTTGTTTATAGTTGAACGGTTCAAAAGTTATATACGATTGTTTATTCGTCCAAGAGGTAAATTTGTTAATTTTAAAGATATCGCAAATCCGTTTGCGCAGTCTTCTTTAGAATCGTTTGTAGTTGTTTGTAGTAATTTTCCTTTCGTTTGTAGTTGAGCGGTTCAAAAGTTATAAACAATTGTTTATTATTTTTTAATCGCTCAACTACAAACGAAAGGAAAATCACTACAAACAACTAGAAACGATTTTAAAAAAGACTGTGCCAGCGGATTTAAAAAATCTTAAGAATTGACAAAGTTAGCTCTCTTGGACGAATAAACAATTGTTTATAACTTTTGAACCGCTTAACTACAAGAAAATCACTACGAACAACTACAAACGATTCTAAAGAAGACTGCGCAGACGGATTTGCGATATCTTTAAAATTAACAAATTTACCTTTTGGACGAATAAACAATTGTTTATAACTTTTGAACCGCTCAACTACAAACGAAAGGAAAATCACTACAAACAACTACAAACGATTCTAAAGAAGACTGCGCAAGCGGATTTGCGATATCTCAATGTTGGGTGCGAGTCATTTAAAACATTTTTTAAATTTATTAATTGATAAAACTACAAACAACTACAAACGAAATGCTATCATTTTCCGTTTAAAAAAATTAATTTTTAAAAAGTCCGGTACTAGGTTAACATAGCTGAAAAAATATTATACATTTTATTTTACTATACTTCATTATATTTCTAGTATATTTCGAAAGCATAACACGCACAAAATGTTAACGATCGCAAATATTATAAAATAACGTTCATAAATTACAAATGCAATGTAAATGTCGGAAAATATAATGATGTAAATATATATGTCGTTCGGACGAACGAAATTTTGAGGATGTGGTCTGTGGAAATGTTTTTAAACGACCGCATAAATCGGAAATATGAAGTTGATAGAGGAAAATCGATTTTCATACTCCTCCGCGTCGTCATTCAAATGCAGATATTTATGTGCCGAATTGAATATGGTGGACTGTTTTGAATATTCCTCATGTGGAAATCTACTTTTGCGTACACAATGTCGTCTCGTCCTTCCATTACATTTTTTCCTCATCTGTGTGCAAACACACACACACACACACACACTTGCGCATATTTCCGCGACACACAATCATAAAATGGCATTTAAATGATTCGAATAGGAAAGAAAAGTATTTCCAATGTCAAATTTTCGAATCCCATAGGAGAATGGCCTTGAAGTAGGAAGAAATTCATATTTTCCGCACGACTTCCTTCGAGATAATATTGAATAACATGTCAACGCGAACATTCGCATTCGTGACAAAATTTATTTTATATTGTAATTCATTTTATAATGCACGTGCATGCAATTAAATTGGGAAAAAAAAAGAAAAAAAAATTGAACGCTAATAAATAATACCATGACTTCAGTATATATTTATAGATTTAAATTTAGATTTTGATCAGATTAAAATTACATTCGATATGCATTGTGTGTAAACTGTACAATTCAATGTTTTTTTATATTTTTGTACGCACTTTTTCCCTCCAGATATTCGTAAGTCGTATAATAAAACCTACGACGGTCTGATTGCCCTCGTGGGATCGAAAGCGAAATAACATGACAAATTTCGCACACATTCAATTTACGTGTCCGCCTTTATGACCAGAGCCCACGGGAAATACACGTTTAGAATTTCTTTTTAGAACGAGTAGATTTTTACGCTAGTTTTACGGCTGTTTATTCACACTACCTCATACGGCCGTTTATTGTTATAATGACAAAAAGCGACTGAGAAAGGTACAACTATACGATGGCACGTTTGGGAAACCGCAATATAGAATTTGTCCCTCGCGTCACGTTCGCAGCCGTATTTTATCGTAAGATCGTTATCTTTCTGCAGCGTGAGGTTATTCCTTCGATTGTGATAATAATATTAAAATAGAAAACGTGTAAAAATATAAGAGATATCATAACGCGCAAAATGTAATCCTTATTTTTTTAGAATTAAAAAATTTGATAAATTGCGTGATATACATATAAATCGTGCTCGTGTCGCTGGAATGCATAAAATTGTTTATTTGACGGTAAATGAACTATGTCTTATTGTAGGATCTGCTGTTAGCATAAAGGAATAATAATGTCTCTTTTTCCATGTGCAATTTGCAAAATTTACATTTATTACAATGATTATTGCAATGACTTTTAATTGAAAAACCGACACTATTTTTTTTTCCCCCAAAAACGAAATGAACATTTTGACTTACAATGCACAGAAGTAATTGTGTCGAGCACGATGTCGCTCGGGACGGTTCACAAATTTCCATGAATTTTGCTTTCACCTTCAGGCAGATTGCAGTATTTAAGTTTTCCTAAATTTGAGGGAATTTTCGTCGCCTTCCTCTCTCTCTCTCGTCTTATTAAAGGATAGATTTTGTTCCTAATATTTCGTAACAAGGACGTAGCTTGAAGCATATTTTATGAAAACAATGTCAAAGTTTCGGAGCAGTTCGCGACTGTGTGAAAGTGTATACTTCTCCATATTACGTGAATTAATTACTTGAAATGTTTGCATTAATTAGAAACGTGCTTAGATCCAGCGTGCGTTTTCTAAGTGATAAATAATTTTTTTGGACCATTTATTCTCTCATTGACCGAAAGAGAATGAAGGGAGGCACAATAAGTGGCCGTTTGAGTTTTCATATAGTCCAATATCTCGCACGTTTCGGGCGCTTTTCTCCATGATGAAGATATCCTCGCCCGGCAATTCTTGCCAAATGGAACAAAAGTTGCCCGAATTTCGTTGCAGCTGCAAGTACCGAAATGTCGCATTAAACTCCCATTCTGGCATGAAGTTTCCGTCTTCTCGCGGGAGTTCGGCATGCCGTGAACGTCGATTTTCTTAGATTCGATTAAATTTCCCTTGGTTTCTCCGTAACTTATAAAGAACAAATTTTGAGCTCCGGATATAACTTGGACAACTTCACGTGCATATTTTAAAACACGTTTCGCAGATGTATATATACATGTCTTGTCGATCAATGATCTAAAGCTTGTTAATAATATTTATAATATTTTCACGAATTTATATAGTAACTATAGTAAAAGAATTTTTTTTAATACGTGAAGCAATATTGATTAAACCGCGATCAATAATATAATCCCAATATAGTAACATAGAAACCAATATTTATATGTATAAGTTTTAGATTATTAAACTAAATCGGAACACTATTTTCCACGGAAAGTGTATTGCATAATATCGTAATATTGTTAATTTAATTAAACGTTATAATTATTGATACGCTAGTAGAGTAATTCACTATGAATGTTATTCTCATATTTATCATGACTCAGCACTGGCTTTTAGCGCACGTATCATTTTAATACGATTCAAAATCGATGATGTAGTGCCCACAATAGCATAGCTATTATTTCTAATATTAGTTTGATATTGCACTAATAGCGATATAATAGCGACCATTGTTATATCTAGTGTGCAACCACATATCACACGCGAGAGAAATATTATATGGAAATATCTAATATTTTAGTCCCGCGAGAGTGTGAAAGATATAACTTTAATAACTTTCAA
The DNA here is from genome assembly GCF_030444845.1 of Prenolepis imparis. Classification (NCBI taxonomy): domain Eukaryota; kingdom Metazoa; phylum Arthropoda; class Insecta; order Hymenoptera; family Formicidae; genus Prenolepis; species Prenolepis imparis. Next base: position 19,973,214 of record NW_028141159.1, on the reverse strand, counting down.
GAAAAATTTTATTATTTACAATGCAAAGCTCGCAAGAAATTTTTATTTCTTAATTTCTGGAGTTTGCTTTTAATCGAGGTAAGATTTAGTTTAGCCGTATCAGCGAGAGCGATATAAACGCGGTGTCATCGTGCTTCTTGCGCATAGGATAGGTATATTTGGTTGCATCTCGCGGTAATTGCCTTTCCTCAGAAGTTCATGAAGAAAACGAAATCTGCAGCGTAAGGAAAATATTTAATTTTGTTGAGTTCCACGACGCAGTGAAGTAAATGAGATAAGAAGGTAAAGAGAACGATCTTTTCATTTGATTCTAAAAATAAACCCCGATACCTTCTTTGTTTATCGTATTTTAAAATCCGCGATATTTTAACTTTCGTTTAAATAAAATGCGCACATATACACACACGCGCGATTTCGCGCATTTGCCAAGGGAGCCATAAAACAGCTAGGGTAAAGTTGAGCGACAATTATGACGTTGTATAATATTACGAGGAGTCAAATACTGTAGTCATTGTTCGTCGTTTCTTAGAAGATTAAGCACGTCATATGTCTTGGCATATATGCCGAGTCGAGAAATGCAACAGACGTAGCACTTGAATAGAATTAACGTAATTAAATGTAATTAGAAATAATTTTTTTTGCAATTGTTTTGAGTGAAACAATTAATGTAAAATGTATATTGTATTTAAATGATCAGAAAAGAATGCCCAAATTAAAAGGAATTTAAAACATACACCAACAACAATTTGCGGAAAAGTCAGAATTCTATCAATTATATTAAAAAAAAATGGCGTGCTCTAACTTCATAAGAAAATTATTACTTTTTCTCTCATCTTTTCTTACATTTGGTGCAGTAAAAGAGTTAAAAATAATCAACGAGAAGGATATGTCAGAAATCCTACTGTTATCAAAATCTCATTTATTATCTCCGATATCATCAATATCTGTCAGCCCCAAGGAAACTCGTATATTTAAAAAAATCGGAGAGCGATCGATAATCAGGACGGATAATGCACGACAAATCGGTATGCATGCGTTGGAAAAATAGTAGGAGGATAGTCGAAATGCTATCCGACAGTCAGAAGTGTCATTGGTTCGAAAATCATTAAAATTATTAAAATTATTTGAGCATCACGTTAAATTAACCCCACTCGATCGTCGATAGGCAGTTGTCATTTGCTGACACGTGAGAGTGAAATGTCTCTTCGTTGATATCTTTATTTTGATAGAAACGTATACTTTATAATTTTATAGAATTTACAAAAGCATTTTATTTTTTATTTTCTTTTCACGTGCATGCATTATTAATAAAATGTATTTTTATTTGTTTGATAACGTGGATAATCACACACACATACAAACACACAATCTGTTGGCACTTGATAAAATCTCACACATCACGAATTATTATTAATTATAATTAAATCTAATTAAATCTTTTAATTATTTGTAATCTCGTCATAATACTTCTTCAATCCACCGCGCGTACAATATTATGTACAAGAAATATATACATATTTTATAATTAGAATTATATGTATATTCGTTATACGAGTCCAAATATTATTATTTTTATAATACAATATAATGAGAAACTGTGAGACAATTATAAGCAAGTTTAATTAATAATATATTATTATGAGTTTTTAAAGGTTTTCTGAAATATTTCCCATATTTTCGACACTTAGAATTTTAAGTTTATAAACTTATAAAAATTTGGATTCCAAAGTTAAAAGATAATCGAATATCTTCTTGTTTTTCACTGAACTTTTTATGAAAGTATATCTTCAACAAATATACGCGCGTGTATACGCATTAGATCTGATAATTATTATAAAAAATCAATAAAAATTAAAACTTTTGTAATAACATAATTTATCGTAAAATTTTCAAGATTTCAAAAATCCGCCTTTTATTCTATTCAAATCCGATCGTGTCCGAATGGCGATCATGCGCACTGATAGTATTTATATTTGAACGAGTGTCGACGATTTGCTTAATCGTACTTGTGTAATTTTATTGATCAGATATTTCAAATAACGGAATGGTTGATCAAATTGGCGTATCGGGAATAGTTGAAAATTTTGTACAACGGATATAAAATTTTATATACACAATACCGGCACAATTCGAACGTAGCCCAATCGCAGAGAACAGCTCAATCGGACGAGATTAGTCGCGCACAACTTGTTTTCTGTTCATTCAAGGAAATATCCGGTCAAGTCGAAGGAAAACTCGGCTCCGAAATGCAACTAACACATTTGCATGACCGTTCCAGAAACTCCTAACCACTTTGCCCGCAACTTGGCCAAGACTCTGGCCAAGACATGGTAAGGACTCCAAGTTGCTCCTAGAAGGAGGATTAAGTCACCACCAGATATCCTTGCGCACAAAATATATATATATATATATATATATATATATATACACATATATATATTATATATACACACACACACATACAATATGTATATATATATATATATATATATATAGCGTGGATATTATCTAAATGCTAATTTCGTTGCTATATTCAATATTTAACGCTGTTCATTAAAAGCTTATGGAAACGGTAATAACGTAACGATACAAACTTTAGAAACTCAAGAGAAAATTTTGCAGACATGAAATATGTTTATCTATGCTGATTATCGAAACGCAGAAGTTTTAAAAAATTCTCCTGATTTTTTCGAAAATCCTCTTCCGTGCTGTTACAAAGAATAACTTTAGTTTTATTAATCTTGAAGATTTAAGTAATTTTTTTATCTATTTTTTGTAGTGTAAACATGTAATAACGTATTGTAAATTTTTAATTTTTATATACAAAAACGTACAAATAACGGACATGTGTCTTTTCAGTAATATTTTGCTTAGAGAAAGCGATCTCATTTTTCAATATTTAAATAAAAAGTTAAAAAAAGCGAAATTTAATTAATTTTATAAATTTAAAGTAGACATAAAGTAGGTATATCGAGTTTTCTTTGTTCCATGTTAAATTGAATTTCAACGTAATCACCGTTAGTTTAATATGCAATATGACTTGGCACGTTATAATCTGCAAATATATCACTATAATTATAATAGCTATTTTGTGATCACACTTGAGCTTGAGCTAATAAAAGATACAAATTTAACAACGTGCACCTCCGCTTTCTATGGTCGTACGATGCATTACCGGCCAAATAATGCATCTGCGTATAGTAACCATAGTAATGGCGCTAATGGTTAATGACATTGTGATAAGTACCTCGTATACTCGCATTAAATATTCGTTTTAATTTGTGACGGCCGAAATTCTCTGGTTGATGTAACACACGACGCATATATACGCGGAGATTTAAAATCGTGCGTACTTAGAAAATGTGGCGCGTCAGGGCACAACATTTTTCAACATTTTCGTTTATTAACAACTACGCGCATTGTTCCGCGTAGATACGAATGGCTGCAATTTTCAAATCCGTTTTACATCGCGTACGGCCGATATAAAACATGGTGTTTCTGGCCGACCGGTCGTGTTAGAATATAAAAAATCCCGGAGGGAAAACGTCGGCGAGAGATGAAAATGTTCGGGGAAAATTTTCACCGCGCGAACAATTAATAGTTCGATTTATATTCATTCCGCTGGTATTTTATACGCGACGCCACTCATAATTATATGACACGGAAAGTATTCTTCTGCGTTTTATGATCGGGAATAACGTTTTGGAAATTGAAACCTGCAATATCAGTTCGTTTCACTAGCGTGAATAATGAGATTTACAATTGAAAAGAGGCTGCGAGAGTTCGACGCGCGTATATTACACTATATATGCGCAAAGCGGAAACCAGGGATACGTTGAATAGTTAACGTCGTGTAATGTGTAGGGCGATTCGGCTGGTATGACGTGTGTTCATGGTGTAAGTTTCCATTTGCACCGCAAACATTCGGGTTGAGCGTCGCGCGTTTATTTTGGGATACACGCTTTTGTGATTTTGAACACGGTGAGAGAGATGCATTGACATGTACGTCGACAAAGCTGTGACAATATAGATAGCCTTGTTGTGACGTATCAAGAAAAATGAATGCAGATCTTGTTGATGTATTGCGATAAAGCCGAGCGCGTAAATCATCTCAACGACGTGTCGAATCTCACGTCGGTGTTACCGCTTCGTCACTTCGGATTTATGTAAATTATATTGATTGACTCTACCATCGTCCACTATTGGACTTAATCCGGTTTTACGCCTCGCATTTCGTCGACGCGATGGTTTCTCGCCAAAACTTTACCGGCTGCTGGAACTGTTTTTCGTCGAGCGCGCATCATCGGAAGGAGGAATTTTCTGATCGTTTCCACAAAAAGGGGTCGTTCGACAGAGACTTCGAATCCAAAAAGAGGTGACTTAGATAAAAGGCTGGATGAATCTTGAAGAGTTCTACGTTCGATTTTTCTTCTTGGAATACATTATCGTGATCGGAAAGATCGTCTATAAAAAAATTTCGGATGATTACTCTCTCTTCTCTAGTCTTTTGCGAGAACTGAAGAATATATATATATATATATATATATATATATATATATATATATGTGTGTGTATGTATATAAATCTGTTCCTTTTTTGTCTTCTCTTGAAATAATTCATCCGCGTTTCTTCTATATCTCATTTTTTCCGGAAATGTATGAATTATAAAGATACGGAAATAAGATAATAGATGGTAATCCGATTTTTCTATAGAAATTATTTATATCACAGTGACTTCAATTGTGTTCTTGAGCAAATGGAATTTTGAGAACAAGAACAAAGTGAGAGTCTTTAAATGTAGACGAGGCGAACTCTGCTAAATTCCTCCTTTCGTAATTTAAAAATAGCGATTCGAAAGAATCTCACACGATTGAAAGTTTCTTCTCTCCCGTTTAGTTCAGTCAGCAATCAATTTTTTTGAAAAAAGAAAAAAACTTGTTTGTATGCGCAGTGCACAATTTTCTCGTTAAATTGAACGTATATATAGATAGTTTTATCTGGAAATGTGTGTTTATAACGTTTGACTCGTTCTTAATAAAATGACAAATCGATTGAATTTTGCTTAAGTATTGTCGAATGGATGATACGATCTGCTTTAGATATTACTTCATTATTATTTGTTGTTAATTAGAAGCAAAAAGGACCCTCCGTCCATGTCCATTAGCGATTATGATGATCTAAGTATTCATTAACACAATTGACCAATGTATAGCCACCGAACGCGCGAAATGTCGCTGAATAATATATGATACCTTATACTGCTTCCCGCACTGTAATAACATGATTCATCATAGAATGTCAATAAATCGATTGATCATAGAATGTCGAGCTAATAAATTTATAATGCGATTATAAGTACCATTTCGATAACTTAATATATTTGAATGGATAATTCTTGGCCAATACTTTAACTGTATATTTTCCTTAATTTCTCTTTCTCTTTCTCTTTTTTTTCTTACAATTAGTTTAATTCAGCTTTAGCTAGATAATAAGTAATAATCAATTAACTCAGGTTTGACTGAATTAAAATTCTGAGATATTATTAAAGATATTTTTTTAATATATGTATTTGTATGTGTAAAGCTGGTATATTTACAAATTTATAATTTATTAAGAATATTAATTAAACTTTATTTTTTATAGTTTTTAAGTTCTTGTTAATTAAAATCAATAATGGCCAAAGAAATTATCTTAAGACAAAAACATACTTTATCTTAAGACAAATTATCTTAAGATATAAATTCACGTAGGTAGCACCTTATTGTGTCCTCTGAAATTTCTTATTTTTTATCGAATTTTAAAGAATTTATAGTTTTATACAAGTTTTAGAAAGCTTTTTCTATGTTTTAGAAGTAAAGGATATATCGATCAAAGCGAATGACGAGAAAACGTTGTTACACAAGCATACCGAGATGAAAAACTTACGTTCCAACTTAAGTTTCAAAGTTTTGTTATAAAATAGTTTCCGTGTAGTTTTGTAATTATTTATACATTTTAGCACGAGTTCTCTACTTAAAACTGTTAAGATGCAATATTATATAGATGATTATACATCTGCGCGGAACTTGTTTTATAACGAATGGAAAAAAGTTTCGATAAATTTATGCCGCATATTAAATCGAACAAAACATTTACATTATTTATTATAATTTGCGCGTATGAGATTTGCCTCGATCTCTACAGAACAGTAGCGATTTGATTACACGGTGGCATAAATCGGGCAAACTGGTTGCAAGCTCGCTTCAGAGCTCTCTCTAAGCTCGTGGCGATGACAAGTTCGACCGTTCTCTTAATGACAATTTCAATCATTTAATGAATGGTCCGCTTGATCTTCCGTATCACAAAGACACTGGCAGGTCGGATACACATGTCTACCAAGAGACGCTTGGGATGCTTGTCATCCACGTCTGTTCCAAGTTGTCGGTATTCGGCGGAAGGGTGAAATAGGGAAAAGGAGATGATCCGCCCGGAAGGATATGCGGCCAAGAAAGAGAGAGAGAGATAGAGAGGAGAGAGTAGTAGGAGAGAGAAACGGAGACAGCGAGAGGACAGTTGTCGCCTCGTGATTAGAGCTTCAATAGTCCGGCGTTGTAATTACAGCGAGACGTAGGTGCGCATGGATGAATGTGGCAATCTGTATGGAAGTGGGAGAAAGAGAGAGACAGAGTGATAGAGAGCGGATGAAACTAGAGATGGGGAGAAGTTTGGTGCAGTTCTGCTGCAACCACAGGGTCACTAGCGCGTGTTGGACGATGGAAGTGGCTCCGATACTTGAGAAGGCCGAACAGCGCTTAACGTCGATCTTGGGAGATAACTCCCTCTGATGAGGTCGGCTATTATTCTCTGAAGGAAACCTATCCGTCTCGATATGGGTTCGTTCCTCCCAGCTTTGGAACCGTTATCCATTACTAGACCGGTGACTGTGATGAACGTACAAAAACTAGAGCCCTGCGTATAATAAAGTAGAGCAATTGAGCTGCTTCATCGAGTAAATTAATTATCAGAAAAAATATAATATTGAATAAATATTTCAGCGTGTAATATGTATGTTATTTTTTCTTATTATATTAATGAGAAATTTTTTTTATTTGTTTAAAATTTATTATTTTAAATGTATTTCATTATAATGTTTCTAAAAATACTATTGCTGCGATATGATATATAAACTAATTTATATTTTACTATTTATCTCTTTATATTTATGATTTACCATTTATCTCTGTCATGATTTTGTTTTATTGAGAAATTATTAATGATTTAGATTTCATCAAAATTTTGCCACTTTCTATTCTTTTTTTGATTGTCTCGAGTATCTGTATTCCTAAATTTTTAGCTCAATCTTTCTCTTCCTCTCTCTTTCTTCTCTCTGGAGAGCTCTTAAATTCTTTGAACCGCGAACACAGAGGGGAATAGGTGTCTTGCACTCTTCAGAGTTCACAGGAACTTAACGCTAGTCACGAAGCCATCTGTTACAGTTCGTTGGACTTTCACTGTGTGGAAAGTTGTATTTATTCATTTGAAAGAACAAAATTTCTGATATTTTTACGAGACTATGGTTAAGAATTCATGTTACATTTTTTTTATTTCGTCTACGGATTTTTCTAATCAATTTAGACTCGATTTTTTCTTTAATAAAAATTTCCGAATCATTTTATACTATTTAATTTTATATTATTAAGATTCTAAATGGACGCAGTTATGCAATATGCAACCACCAATTTTTTTTTATTTCAAGATTTTTATTGCAAACTGTGCCTGAATGTATCAGGCGATTGATTCCATATTGCATAAGTGCATCTAAATATATGATAAGTTTTTAATTAACTTCTAAGGTAAAAAGAATCGATAAAAATTAAATCTGCTTACAATTTAATAAAAAAAAATAAATCATTATTTTTTCTGCCTATTTTTATCATTAAAATTTAATTTTACGTTTAAACCGCTTAGACTTAAACTGATGGTATTGATATCTTTATATTTTTCATTAAAAATAAATTTGTTTCAAATTAGTCCAATGTGCAGTCTGTGCAAGAAGGATATGTCCTATATATAGGTAGATGGTGGACATCTCTTATCGATTCGGATATCTCGCTCGCACGAGCGGTCAAAGTTAACGGCCATGTGTTGCAGCTGTGGATGACATTTAGCTAAATTGTATTTCGATTCTTGATCTATACAGTGTCAATAAAGTATATATAAACTGTATAAAGGAAGCACTGTTATATTGTAAAAAATCATAAATGTTTTTAATCTCCGACGTTCGATCTCGGAGGTGTCGCAGCGTAAAACTTTCCAAGCGATAAAAAGAACGATAAAAAAATTCACGCAGTGTTCTCTGCAGTTTAATTGTACTTTCGAGTTAGTTTCATTTAATTTCAGTCAATTTCTTCTTTAGGATTATTTCGATAATAATGTTGCTGGTCGTTTTCAAAGTTATATTAAAAGAGAATCTCGATGTAAGTTTTAGTTTTTAAATACGAGTTAAAAATATCTTCTCTTGAAATATTAAATATACACGAAAGTTTTTTATACTATAATTTATAATAAATTTTATTAATTAAAAAATAAATTGCAAAATAAGAGAAAAAGAATCTCGATGTAATTTTTAGTTTTTTTAAATACCAGTTAAAAATATCTTCTCTTAAAATATTAAATACAAAAGTTTTTCATACTATAATTATAATATATTATAATAAATTTTATATTAATGTAAAAAAATTGCAGTGCATAAAAGCAAGTTTATTATAAGAAGAATGTTTTTGACGTTGAATTAAGTCTTTCACGTCTCGTTATTTTTATATTGACGTTCTTTTTATTCGCCGTTGAAATAATTTTATCGATACTGAAGTAGAACGTTTGCGTGAACCATGGTTAGGAAGGTAAATAAGCATTTTGGTACCCAATGTGACGTGCGCAAAAAGAATCCCTGCGGCCAAAGCGGCCGAAAGTGCCAATCCATTCTTCGAAGTAGTATAAGACGGTATCGCGCCAGCCAGGAGAGTATCCCTTGTGGCCGCGAGGAACAGCCAAACGTGATCCATCGTCTTCGTTGAATGCTCGCTCGTGCTCGCGATTGTACGTGGATCGATTGCATCGGCAGTGCCGAAAATCCATTCATGTGTGAAACGTCGCGATTTTTGCAACTGCGTTTGTTCGTGCGCGTACAATCATCACGGAACTTTAGTCATTTTCTCGTATATCATCGTGTACATATCATTTTTATCTCATATATTGAAGAGAGATTTTTAATATCTGAAAATTATTTGAAAATTATTTGACAGCTATTAAAGTTTAGTTTTCCGAAACATTAATTGACCAAAGCATCTTATCGAAAAGATATTTTATATAAAATAATTTAATATAATGATACGTTTGTATTATTAAACCTCGATATAGAGATTTGTTATTTGTTGTATTACCGAATGGGGGAAATATAAATTGCGAGAGCATCTTTCCGGTTCGAGCGGATCGCGCACCAATATTCTCCCGGGATCTCTGACCGGGGAGCGGAGAGTACACAAAAATTAACGTGGAAAAAGGTCCTTTGGGCGAGGGCTTAAGACTTCCCAGCTGAAGCATGGAATTCGATTAGAACTCGAGATTCGATTATACGACGAGATCTTTCCTCTCCCTGGCTGAGCTCTCTCGCGCATATATGTATATATATTCGCATCTTGATCGATTCCACTTTGCGTATCCCGGAGAGGTGCTGGGGGAACCTCGTTCCCGTATATCCTTCCCCGCATTTCTCGAGCAAGATACGTATAGCCTTGTGTGCAGACACGCGCGTATGCGGTATGACACGCTAATGCGATTCCCCGCTTGTTTCTGTCAGGCCACGTCATGTCATACCTGCCGCGATCTTCGAATCGAATGGTCCGCGAATGACGTATGTCCTACGAGCGACACGCATCGCGCCGCAAGGTGTAAAGGACGTGTCAGGCATGCGTTCGTTTCCATTGACACGGCGTGATTGTTCTTTTCGCGTGACTCCCAGTTTTTCGCAGTAGCTATCGATGGTTTGAATAAAGGTGTCGGTCCAAATAAAAATTTTTACCTCTCGAGGGATAAACACGAAACATTTCTCAGCGATTTATCACGATAACATTTACTTTGTTTTCTTCGTCGATAAAAATTTTATACAAATGTGTATTTTAAATCTCTTTGCTTCGCATTACAATTCCCTCGCTGCAAAGTGAATGAATAAAAATCGTAGGACTATTTTTCATGTGTCTCTTAAATAAATGCGTGATTTATATTGGATCGTTTAAGATCGAATTTTGGAAGTCCGGCCATCTCTCTTTCTCTCTTTCGCTCTTTACTTTTTTTTTGAAAGAACTTCGTTGCCTATTGGTCGACCAGCGTAAATATTTATACGATTACTTGAGAACACGCTTTGTCGGAAATCTTTATTATTTCAGACGATATCAACTCTTTCGACATCTATGCGAAATGGTCTCTCGTCGTTCCTTTCTTCTTTATACTTTCCCGTCTCATTTTCTCTCTGTCTGAGATATCCCATCAGATTCTATAACGGGGGCATGTCGACTAGCCAAACAGAGAATATTGGCGGTAACTTACGATCGATATTGATGGAATTTCGATTGAACTTCCGGACATGTAGGACGCCTTCGCATTGCAAGAACAGTCTGAAGACAAGATCAGCGATTCTCGACGCCTGCTTGACAGAACTATCTGAAATTGTCTTCGCTGTGATCGAATCTCTCATAAATTATTCACAATCTAAACGTATTCTTGCAACAATGCACAACATGACAGAAAACGATTTGATGGTCAATATATGTCAGTCTAAAATTTATGTGAAACCGATATAATTAGATTGAATTCATACATTTTGATATCACATTTGTGCACACATATATATAATATGTACATTTATGAGAGAAGGGAAATGTGATAACTCACTCGTGACACAGACATTTGAACTCATTGAAATTATGTCAGCTGCTCTCATGTTGTGTCAATCTCTACTAATTATTAATATCAAAATTTGAAAGCAAGAAACTGATTTCACATCATCATCATTTATCGAAGGATATTGAAAACGTTAATTTCTGTGAATAGATTTATCCTTATATAATTAATAAATTAAGTGTACGAATGATGATCGATATTTCAATTTGTTTGTATAGAATCTGTGATATACGAGAGCCAACGGGAATCTAATAAAACAAAATGAAGCGGGAATAAATAAAATAACGGAGATAAAGAGGTGCAATAATTTCGTGGCGAGAGTCTGTCAGGCGAGTAGAAACGAATCACGACGCGATATCCGAAAATGATCTGTCGTCGACGTTGATTTGTCAAGGGGGGAGACGATTCGCGCTATCGATTATGTTCCGCGAATATCTGACACGTCCATCTTCATCGCGCGATGCGATGAATATCTAGGATTTCAAACGAAATAATAGGGACGTCGATACAAGGATCACATTTCATTTATGTCAAGTCGGAGTGTCCTATTCGTATCATGACGGAACGTTCATCAATACTTCTCCTAGAATAACCTTTTATGTAGACGAGATATTTTGCAATGTTATAAAGTGATGTCCTTTCAGTAGGGATTCTCTCTTGATTAGATTAATTTCTGAATAATGTACGTGTTTTAAACTTTTTCTGAAAATGTAACTAAAAATATAATTAACAAATTACAATATATTATAATATATTATATAATTTAATTAATGCATTTATAAGTCAAACAAATATTAATTTTTTCATCTCTCAATTTTTATTTAATTTTTAAAAGAAATAGGCAAAATAATATTTAAAATACAAAACATAAACGTAAGGTATTTCCTATTCGATTATATTAATGTGATTCGGGTAAAATAAAATAAATTATATGTATATTACTTAAATTATTTAATTATAATTCTATATATTTGAAATATATGTATTTAGTTAATTTTATGATTTAGAGAAATAAACATATTATTTATGTATTTCTCGTTACAGACTTTAAATAATTAATTTAAATAATTATTTATCCCATTGTATCAATAGTTAAATATTTAAATACTATATTTTCATAGATTGTATTCTCGTTTTATTTATTTTTTGCTTCAGTCTCGTAAATCAGTTTTATAGAGATTCATTTTATTTTTATATTATTTTATAGTATAAATAATTATTTTTATAAATTGGCATTAATTAAACGACTCTTTCAAAATAGATGCATAAATGATATTTGAAATAATACAAAAATAATTTGAAATAATTCATGCAAGTTTGAAGATCTTAAACGCTATTTTATAGAAAATTTTTGATGATTCTTTTAAAGTTATTGTTTTAATTAATAATATTATTGTATTTTAAATAAATATCATCTATTAATTATTAATCATTTACGAAAAATTTTAAAAAATTTAAATAAAAACATTTTATTTTTTTAAACAAAATTTTAAATAATTATAATAATATTTGAAATATGCTCATTAATAACTTTTTAGATAAAGATTTTAGAAATGTTGTGTTTTACAAAAATATTTGTTTTTTTTAAATAATATCAGAAATGATGCAAGTGAATGAGAGAAATACATTGGCCGGACTTTGTGTAATTGTTATTGGTATATATCTCTCTCTCTTTCTCTCTCTCCCCTCTTTTCTCTTTCTCCTCCCTCTCGTTCTCTTTCTGAAATGTAATTAAATGATACATATATGAAAGCATTGAAATGTACAAAGTAGAGGCAACATACAATATTTAATTAATCGTCCTTGACTACACTGACACTGGGGAAGCTCTTTCCTATGGCCGCACTACAAAGACAAATATGAAGTTGCGTATATATCTCGATAATTGCAATTTAACTAATACACATTGACCGGGGAAAAAACCAGTGAAAAAAAAAAAAACATGGAGAAATCACTTAATCGCTATTATGCGCTATAGAAATACGAAGCTTTTGACCAGTTACGCGAGAGAAAACCAATCACGCTGCGCGTGCTTTTGCATGGAAGAAAAACGAATTGTGCGATAAAAATTGTATTTATCGTGACGTATTGTACAAAACGAGCGCTGGTCGTTCTCTTCTGCCTTCTCTCCTTCGCATCCATGGCATATGTCAAGAATGCGTCGATGAGTCACCGTATACGATGCAAATGCAGATCACGAAACGCGATCTGGCGAGATAAAATTATATTTGCGGCGTCTGCTTCGCATTAATGAGACGCCGCGGTTACAGACTTTCCCTCTTGATACAGCTAACAGCCACTCTTCGTTTTGGCGGGACATTAATAACACGCGGTTGATCGTCCGCGGCCCTTCCCGTCAGAGCTTTGTTAGCAGTTCTTGAGTCTGCAGCTATTCCTCGATCTTTCGGTATTTCAGCGCGCGAGTCTTGTCTATTTTCGCCCGCTGCTATTCTCGCGCATATATACAGAACGCGGAGTGCCTTCGGAGCGTGTATCTCTTTCTCTCGCTGTTATCATGCACCTGTATCCTCCGGGCGGCATCAAAATTCTGTATGACGTTTTTCGTGAAAAAAATAGTTTCTCTGATGTTTGGCCGTGTTCGTCGAAATGGGAAAGCGTGCCCGCGATCAATAAACTATTTTCGTGCGTATTGAGAATACAGATAGCCCAATCAGATTTTGTTCATTGGCGCGAGTCATTCTGATGGATATCTATCATTTTATTACGCATTGCTCCCGAATAATTTAAATTTCTTATTAAGAATTTAGTTAATTAATTGTTCGAACGCCCTTTGTAGTTGAATTATGCTCTCCCTCTCCTCTTCCTGTTGAAATTAATATGTCATAATTGTCATTATTTGTTCATTGAATCGTTAATTAACAATTAATTTATAGATATATTAATGAAATTGTGTAGATTTTATTATTAATATCGCTGCGTTTATATTAAATTCGTTGATTTACTTGCTTCGTACAATTTTCTTGGAAAGCTCCGTTGATCTCGTTCACTTTAGCATCGAAATTAATGAAAATTATTAGATCTCTCGAAGTAAGTAATTTCTTTCAGAGTCTTCGGAAAAGTTCGGAAATCAAGTTTGGATCCGGCCGATCGTCACATTTCTTGTTGCAATGCAATCGTACATAGACATCGTAACCGATGGAGTAAAGTTGTAGAAATGTGCGGAGGAAAGAAATCGAAAGATAGTTGTAGAAAAAGAGAAAGAAAAACAACCACTTGAAATAACAGAAGAGAGCTCGTATGTATATCGCGATTGACTTCTTTGATGCTTGATCCCTACCGGTTATGGATTTGATATACTATGGGTTTTCGCGAATAGAGAATTTTGTCTGGTTTACGAAAGGGAGTATATATACATATATGTATGTATATATTCGAAGATGGAGAGAAGAATCATAAAGTATGATTGTGCGAGTGATATTTTGCAACATCTCTCCTATGAGTAGAACGGTGACAATGCTATTGTGACTTGCAAATATTATTATAATATACATATATATTTAGTCGCCAGTCTATTGATCTAACACTAAAATCGTAAATTATCATCGATGATATAATTTAATTGCATAATTATTCAATTGAGTGAATGAAATTATTAATGCTATATGAATGTTAATGTATTGATATATCAGTTGAATGAGTTTCATATTCATAGGTTGCTATTCCTTGATAGATTTCTTTTTTTTTACGTATAAATAATGAGAGTTGTGTACCAAAGAACTTGAAGAAAATTGATTTGAATATATGTATATACATGTATATGTATATGTATCACAAATTTACAAATTTATTTGAGACATCTCGTATAAAATTAATTTTAAATTTAGCTCATCTTTTCTTTTAATCACGAATGTGTTTTGATTGATTTTGCGGTGATATTTTTTTAGGATAAAAATTTTATTTTTTGTGGACTATACATATTTTTCTGCAATATATTTTAATATTAATATTAAATATTTCTACACGTTGAAACCTTAAACTAAAATTCCGTTAAAATTCATGTAAAATTAAATATGAAATAAAATTTGGTTTTCGATTTAATACATTTTTTAGTTTTAATCATTTATAACATGAGGATACCGTTGTGGTACTTCATACAAAATGATCAATATCAGGAAGATATAAAAGAATTCGTATATGAAAGGACGTAATATACAGAGAGCTCTATAAATTTTTCACACGTATTCGAATAACCAATAAATGAAAAGACATATTGGTCGAAATATAGGTCGCGTACAAATGTTCGGCTAACCCGAAATATCTGCGTGTTGCTGACGCGGCGAAAAAAAGCATACAAACTAGGTATACGATAATATATCTTTATTCCTTTTCTCGCGGATTGTATGAATAATTTCTCGATATCATAGAATACCACTTATAGAGAGAGTGGCCGAAGCGCAGGGAGTTAATAAATCAGAGACAGATCATCCATTCCTTCATATCCGCATAACGCTCTCTCTCTCTCCTCCGCAGCCTTATCTGGAAACAAGAAACATATCTACCTATTACCGAGTTCCCGGGAAGAAGCATTGCAAAATCTTCCTAAAAGCTAGATCGCTTCATAAGTTTCACGAGCGAGACAAATCGCCGCATTTACGCTCGCGTCTATCTTCTCGCCGTGCACGTCGGAGACGGTGAAATGGCCCCCTTTGGCGTTTCTCCCGCTGTCAGGTACAAAGGGAAATGTAAGAGAAAGAGAGAGAGAGAGTGAGCGAGCAGGCGGGAATCAAATGAGCGCCAGATAATTAAGCGGATTTGGGCACTTTCAGACACGGAACCACTCCCATCTTTCTACCGCGCGCTTCTCTCTTTCTACGTCAGTTGAACCACAGGACGCGAGAACGTTCTAGCGATTAATTACGAAAGATTACGCCTTGTGACGAGCTCTCGTCCGTTCTCGTACCTTTTCTTCTGCTCCGTCCCTATCGTGTTTTCAATCGGTTTTTTTTTTCTTAACGTAGGAGGGACATTGTCCCCTCTGCGGATAATCGATTCTCAAGTACGGTCGGTCGATCGGACAGGCGCGTTCGAATGCAACGAGAGAAAGAGAATGCAAAGTCTTACTTTTCGCCTTTGAATAAAATGTATCGGTTTTCCGTAACTTGGGATACATTTGTCTACGTCACATAGGTAAAGATATATACAGGGTGCTATACGTGTGTGTCGAATGATATTTTAGAGATCGATTCGTTGACAATTTACATTCGAGAAGACATTGTCATAATTTTTAAAGTTTCAGTATTAAATAAATTTGTTAATTAAATTTCCAATCAAAATTATATTAAATTTGCTTTTTATTAAACGGCGAACAAAGTTCTGTTAATTATCGCCACGTTAAAAATTTTATTTGCGGAATTGTTTCATTTTCCAATCGATGAAATATTGATTAACGAACGTGGAATATTTTCTGTGAATGATATTCTCCGAATGCATTTTTCGGATCAGACGAAGGTAAATCGATATATCGAGGCGAGATATGAATCTGAATCATCGAGAGATAAGACTTTAATGCTCAGTAATACAGTGTGTAAGGTTTTCAAAAAAGTTTATAAAAGGACCGGTATTCCCGTTACGCGCGCACAATATCTCGCGAAAAGCTCAGGAAGCCCAAGCAGCCATCTCGGGATATGCGATCGCTTCTCGGAGCCGATCCGCCGACTACGCGCGGAATTCGATGGGAATGAAATTTACGCGCCGATACGAGATTCGAATCGAGTTCCATCGCGTCGGACTTATGGCGGTATAAAATTTCATTTTCGTGTAAGATTTCGACGGAACCTCGTTTGTAGGTGCTTCGAGAACTGTAGAATTAAGGAATAGCCGTGCAGACGATTAAATAGCCATGGAAAATATTTCCAGGAATGTTAATTCTTGTCAGAAACGCGGCGGAATTAATTTGCGTATAAAAATATATATAACGCACGAAATTGACGATTATTACATAGAGAGAATTTTCTCTTAGAATTTACCCAGAAAATCATGATAATCGTGGGACAATATGATATGGAAAAAATTTTATGAGAATTTCTCTGATTAATATTTATCACAATAAAAATAATCATATCTATCGCAATAAAATATAAAAATATGTTTAATTAATTTTACTATGCAGTTTAGTAAAATTATTTAAACATGTTTTATATTTTATTGAGATAGATATTATTTTTATTGTGATAAATATTAATCAGAGAATTCTCATAAAATTCTTTCCATACCATATTGTCCCATAATTACCATGATTTTCAGGATAAAATTTAAGAGAAAATTCTCTCAGTGTAGTTTAACATCAATTAACTTTAACCATAGTTTAATTTCGATTTTCTTTTTATTTTCTTTGCAATTAGAAAAGATGCAGCAACATAAAGTACTTATTTAGCTTTATTATAAAGCTATATTTTATATTTTATAACTTTTTATAATTTTATATACAATTCAATAAAATTATAAGTAGATTGTCGCATAAAAATTTCAGTTTCTTTTAGAAAAAGCTACAGTTAGATATATTAAGACACTTGTCTTAAATTTATATCTTCTCATTTATAAATAGAAGGAACAAAAGATCGGATAAACTATAAATGATGAGCTTTGGAAGTTTCGTTAAACGAAATTCTTGCAACGATATATGTGGATTCCATTAAATAATGCCTAATTCCTCGTTTCTCTGATCAGTATGTTTGGCATAGATACATTGTTACGTTGCAATGTTGTTATTCCATTAGCGTGTTCTTGGGGAGTTTCGATAGGCTGTGTAACAACGTATTGATTTACTAAGCATTAATTATCACGGTTCGAAGGGATACGCCGGGCGGAACATCGCAGTAATTTCCTCAGACTCCGCATCACTAACGCTATGACATATATAGGACAATACGTGGTTCGAATCACTGTCTGCGAATTATTTACAGTATTGTCGGGCGGCAACGCGCGGCAGCCGTTCCTGATAAAGGCATTTGTCATCACGCGGCTTTCATGTTCGATTATCGATATGTCCGGGTCCATTCGATAGGCGGCATGCTGCTGATGGCCGATAGGTATTTATGGTCGATCGTTTCCTACTTCCGGTAGAACGACTTACACGCGTTTCATTATTTGCTATGTAAATTTAAATTTAAATACTAAAAGCTTCGCGAATGCCGTATGTAGAAATGAGCAAAATATGGAATTATGCGACGTTGCATTTAGAAACATTAAATTTTCCATTCCATCTATCATTGTCGACGAATCCATATTTATACTAATCTATCCGCATAAAGGGAAATTGAAAGACGGCAATTGTATACATTTATAATTTTACAGATAAAATTTTGTATCGAAAAATTTTTTAATTTTAAAAGAAAATTTATTTAATAATATATTGAAATTAATTTTTATTAAATTAAAGAAAGCAAATTTTGTCTGATTATTATCTTACACCGATGCGAATCTTGCATAATAATTGAAGTAGTAATATAATTCACAGATCAGATAATATATTTGAGAGATTTCGCTATAAGAGAGAATGCAATTTTTTAATGAGAATATAATTAAAATGAGAAGTATATTAATATAGAAAAATGTGTGCGATAGAAAATACGCTGAAATGAATTTTGCGAAAACACGCAAACCAAGAATGAGGAACGTTTCAAAATTGTTCGGTTTACGACGAAGCCAGCAACGTCTCCGTCGATCTGGTTTTCCCCGTTTCGTTTATTCGTTGGTCAGAAGGGAAACATTTGTTTCTAGAAGCCATTGTTTTCAGCATGCCGCATCATTCGTGCAAGTTTCTCTTCCCCGTGTTAGCTCGTACATACGTTTCTGCCTTCCCCAATGTATCGTTCATATTTTTTTTCTCTTGCTCTCGCGTCATGGCGGCCGACTTTTTTGTTTGCGGCGCCAATTAAATTTGTATTGGTGTCACGTGTCATGCGGGTTAACAATTCGCAAATGAAACAAAAAGGTAGATTGTACGTCGCTTTTATTCACGCGTCTACTAGCAGGTGTAAGCATGCGCGTATGGAATACAAATAAAAAAAAACTTTATCCCATTGGGACGAGTTTTTATTTTGCCGGAAAATGCGATT
The DNA here is from genome assembly GCF_030444845.1 of Prenolepis imparis. NCBI lineage: Eukaryota > Metazoa > Arthropoda > Insecta > Hymenoptera > Formicidae > Prenolepis > Prenolepis imparis. The sequence continues at coordinate 19,954,201 of NW_028141159.1, read as the reverse complement.
AAGAATGCATCGTCAAATATGCGAACAGGCGATTTTTTAACAATTGCAAACATTGTGACGAGATTGATGTGATATCTCGTCCTCAATTAATAAAATTTTACATTTTCCATACCTTTACACATTGCACATTTTTGACTTATGCTCTTATTTAATTTAAATTTTAATTTAACAATGTCACAAATACATATGCTTGAAAATCTTTGGAGAAAATTAAGAAAAAGTTTCGCAGAATATAATATGTTTAGAGAGAATATATAATTTTTGCAAAATTTAGAAAAAATGTAAACCTTCAAGTTTTGCATATTTTATTTGGTCGAATATATGTTGCAGTTTTTATCGCATATTTGCTATTCGCACTACGAATGAAACTATGTATCTTCTTTTACATTTCTTCTTGTTATTTGCAAGTTATGAAGGTAGAAACGGTATCGTTGATAAATTCATTTATAAATAATTCTCACAGATGTATTTGTTTGTGTTATACATCGAAGTTGTGTTTTTCGGAGTTAAATTCCTTGTTCTTATCAGTTCTGTTATGTTACATGTTACACCGTGCGATGTTGTTAGTTCTAAAAATTCTAATGATTAAGATTCTTCTAATTTCATTAACATCAGCGGATGGAGGAATAAAATATTTGATTACTGGAGGGAAGAGGAAAGCTTGCAAAATTATATTATAAATTGATCTGTGTATTGATCTCAATTAAACTTTTCGAATTTATCTTGATTTTTTTAAATATTAGAATGATTTGTTTGGCGCGAAACGAGTTCCGTTGCATTAATGTGATGGCAATAACATGTAAATGTAACTATGATAAAGTACCTTTAAACTAGTACTCTATAATTTATGTAAGTGTCATTTAACACGAGATATTATTATATACTCATATGTTTTGATAGGTATGTATCTCTATATGTCATTAGTAAATGATGGAAACGCGAAAAATAAGCCTGTAGAACCTAATTTAGAAACATCTGCTCGATGTATAGACTAACAGATCGTGAAATTGTTGACAACTGAAATTAATGAATCATGGACGATGCATCCATAATTTGCAAATGTGCAAATTTGCATCGCGCAGCAGTTTATTCGTTCTATATCACCCGTGAAAGCAGCATTATTCGTTGCGTAACCTATATAGCGGCTTGTTGTCGAAAAACTACATTCTATATAGTTAATATAAATCAACGGATATCACCATTGATGCACATCGATGATTTTGGCGGAATAATAACTTTTACACGAATTCGATCACCCCGCGAGCGACGATAAATTCTCTGATAAATATACAATTCGTATTTCACACGCAATATGCGTCGAATATCTATCAAGCCATCGATTTTCTCTATACATCAATTATATACGTGTAGAATTTATCTTACTGTGTGCCATTAATTATGCATTAACATTGCAATTGAATGATAAATGTATATAGCAAAATGTTTCATATCATATGTGGATAAATTTAATTTGCATACTTGCAATTTATGTAGCAGCTATAATGACTAAAAACATTTATATACGAAATATTTCAAAATTTATGAATTTAGTATGTAAGATCAATTTAGATAATTGAGCATTGATATACTTCTTTTTTTTAATGTAATATTCATTAACAGTGATAACAATTTATTTAATTGATATTGAATTACATTAAAAATATAGATTGTATTACATTGAGCAATATTATACTGTTATACATATATTACGGGGTTGCAATCGATTGTTTCTGTGTCTCGTTTTCGATTTTATCTACAATTTTAAAACAAGTAGTTACAATACACGCGCGTTAGGAACAAGCACTGAGTCGTTGCCCGAAAACTTCTCTCTCTCTTCTCTCTTGTCATCCCATTCCCGATTCGCCGATGGCGATTTACTTTATCGAACCTAGTCAAAAGAAACTTCTTTCCAAAAGCTAAGAAAAGAAAAGAAAGCGAAAGATGCGAAGCGAATCGGAACGTTCAGAATATCCTACGCCGTGAGTCACTAGTAGCAACGAAAAACTTTCGACGTGATCGTATTAATCTTATCCTGTGATTTTCTGTCGCGACTGGCTCACGTGAGTTCATAGGTCATGCGCCCATCCATCGATCTTGTAATGTACAGTACGATGTGCCCTTCAAATGGTTTTGTCGGAATAAATTTAAGATTAATCCTATGGGATCGTATTGACACAGCCTATTAGCAGCTGCCATAGAATTATGCTTATTGCGATTCTTTATATGTATATCACGTCATGTTATACGTTTTATAATTTATAAAGAAGGAAAACCTAGTCAAGTTTAAATAAATGAAGGTCAAATTGTCAAAGAAGTCTAGTTATTACAAAATTAATTTCTTGAATTATTAAAGAGTATATAATATTTATGTGATGATTACGTAAAAAAATGTATCTGATGAGTAAAGTGTGAGTAAAGTATGACATAATTTGTGAAATCATTATATCAAAATTTATTATTAACATAATATATTTTTGCTTTTTTTCTGTATTTAAATTGTAAATACTATTGGAATAAAATAATTGTATTTGAGGGATGTTCATAAACTTTCCTTTATTAAGTTGAGAAAAACAGCTTATATCTTTTTATTCACACTTCAACTTTTCGATATATCAGTACATAAGAATATGTGATATGAAAGATGTAATGTGCTACAATGTCGGGAAATTGCTTTACTTTCATTGTTCCGCTATATCACTATATGAGAGATTTGCACTCTCAAGGAAAGAGAACTATCTCACGTATCTGGAAAGTTACATTACCGTGTCGCTGTAACTCTTTATTATTCACGAAAATTATTTTTCGCGCGGTCGGCATCCCAAAAGCACTCCGGCAAAGTTTCATACAGTATTCTTGCATGACCTGACATGATTAAGTTCTTTCTCTCAAGGAAGAAGTATTTTCTCGCTGTGATCCCAGAAAGCCCATATCATCAGATGGCGTTGAAAGTTATTATTGACAGAACGATTATTCGATGTAATATACACACTTTTATGTTGAATATAAATTTGTTTTTCAAAGTGTGTTAAAAAGAGAAAAATTCAGTAAATTTTCTATTATTTGAATTTTACTTTACAATATTTGTATAAAGAGGATGGGAGAGGGATGAGATAATCAGAATATTTTATTCCTATTTTATATAAATATATGTAATGTACCAATTTTAGGGGAAACTTTGCTTTTGTTAATCTTATGACGCTAAAATTATTATATATTTTTGTAAATGTGTTTTATGATGATTTTGTGCAATTCAGTTTGTGCATTTTGTTTAAATACAGTCTATTTATATTTATATTTTGTATAATTTTGGATATTTACAACTTAAATATAGAGAAAAGCAAAAATATATATTCATAATAAATTTATTGTTTTAAATATATTTTTTTTAAACATACGAAAATTATAATTTTTGTCGATTTGTTATTTATGACAATATGCAGACTTTAGAAATTGTTGGAATTTTATTGATGTAGAGTTGAACAAAATAATATTTAAAATAGAACATAAAAATATTTACGCAAACTGTTTTTTCACTAAATTATCAATACAATATAAATTTTATAAAGGATATTGATTAATATAAATTAATTAATATAAATATAAATTATAAAGGATGGTTATGGTAAAATATAATTATTCACATTATTAATTAAAATCTTATTTGAAATATTTACTTGATTTTATAAATTACAAATATCTCAAATGTGTACTTTTCATTAAAGCTTTTATAAGTAATTAATTGTCATTATTATTTATCTCAATTATATAGGTAATAAAATATTCAAATGATATTTTTATGAATTTGTTCATATTTACGATGTACTTATTTGGATCTAGATCTATTTTTGTTTATATTTTATTAAATCATGTTAATTGTTTTAAATTACCATAAAAAAACGATAGTTATTTTCAACAATAAGATGAATGTATATTTGTTTTTCCTAATATTCTTTATTATAAACATTTAAAATTATATTCAAAATACAAAAAATGCACGAAATAATATTTGAAATGAAAAATACAAGTAAGAAAAATACAAAAAATGACAATTTGACAATTGACAATTTTAAATATAATTTTAATTAAGAATTTTAGAAATAAATCTTTTCTATACTGTTTATACATTTCTATTTAAAATGTGTCCAAAATTATATTATAATATATTATAATAGTACCAGAAAAATCTTTTCTGATTCGGTTAAATATATCACTTAAGAAAGCGACGACGCGATTTATTTCATATTCCATATCATATTTTATTTTGTAATATTTTTAAAATAAATTTAAAGATTGTATAAATATATTTATAAATTTTTGTAAATAATTTTTCTTAAACATAATTATTTAATAGATTGTTTTTAATAGAATACATTTAAAATGTGTCCAAAATTATATTATAATATATTATAATAGTACCAGAAAAATCTTTTCTGATTCGGTTAAATATATCACTTAAGAAAGCGACGACGCGATTTATTTCATATTCCATATCATATTTTATTTTGTAATATTTTGTAAGGGAATGTTGCACGACCTCCTTACATTGTAATAGCGTTCTTTTCGTATACAGTATAACCGGTTCACGCACGATAACATATGTGCACGCTACGTTGCCTTCTTCTAATCAGGTCATACCCTACTTTCGATACACACAGTATTTGTGAACACAAGAATGACGTAGACCACAAGGAAACACGCATTATATAAATATATTTCTTTACGGACGACCAGCTTATTTTAGTGATTAAATTGACAGTTAATCTACACATAACAATATATTACAAAATATAAATATATTATTAAATATATGCATTATATTAAACATATTATAAAATAAAGCAATAATATTTGTAGTAATTGAAAGATAGGAGCACTTATAAGTGTTTGAACGTTTGTTATAAATTATTCGATGCATTTTATATATAAAAAAAAATTGGATAGCAAAAACACAATAGTAAATCTTATTTTTAAAATTAATTAATAAATTTTATATTTTTATTCTTTTCGAGATTGAACAATTTTATTTTGTGTGATACTAAATATTTTTATTAGTGCACTGAAAGTATGTTAGTTAAAACTATATCTAACCAAAAGTTGCTATGCAATGTGAAAAAAATAATGAACATCGAGGATACATAAGGAAACAGAGAGAGAGAGAAAGAGAGAAAAAAAATTATTGTAAAAGTTTGCTTTTTTATTGTATATAGACATACATTTTATTTGATATCAACATATGTATTGTTTTTACACGAATACATCATCTTTTTATATTTACAAGAATAATATGAAGAGAAAAATAGATAGAGAAAAAATAAGGAGAAAAATATAGTCGATTGTAAAAAAAATTGGCTTTGAAAAGAGACTTACAAAATGACTGTTAAATTTTTATAAGATACAGATATTAATTTCTTATCGAACACAAGACAAAATTAATTTTATAGGAACTATAGATATTGCGAAATGTATAGCTTGTGGGTTAAGAACATAGATATGAAACTTTTAAGCTTATATAACAGTTTCAATATTTACATAATTAGGGTATTTCATGTCTTAATGATACTCTAATGATATAAATAAGTCAATGTATTAGAAAAGAAATTCGGATAATATGAGATCAAGTTTTATTTCGTTGAATATGCAATCTCGGAAATGAAGTTAACTTTAATTATTAACAAACTAATAATAAATTAAAATTTACGATTAGTATATAAAACCATGTCAAGGAAGGGGATGTAATGATATCAAAGCTTTTATCGTTGCATTTATGTTGATTTTTCTGTAAAATTTTATATACAATATATAATCAGCTCAAGCATTTTATAAAATATATATCGTGTTTACGAAACGCTCTTTAATAATCTCTAATAATCTACATAGCATATTTCTCTAAAATTAAAATATTAAAAGTTGGAGTACTCGTATACAAATGAAATGGTATGTACCATAAAATTGAAGAACTTTAATGAAGCTAAAATATTCATCAGCTGCAAATATCCATGATCTCTGTTTTGCATGTACAATGTGCTAACAACAAAGCTTACTTTAAATAACTGTTGTGTATTTTCGGTTTTTTTAGTATGAAAACTACTCTTAATTAAATTGTTTTTGCAGTTATTATTAAGCTAATTACTATAACATATTATATTGCAATGTAAAAAGTATTGTACATTGAAAATTGTTAATTTTTTTAAACGTATCGCGCGATTTAATTTATTCTTTATATGCAACATTTCAATGCGACCGTCTTTTTTAACTGTCGATATGCGAAATAACGCGCAAAATCAACGGCGTACAGTTTCGTCGGCAATTCTAACGCGCCAGTCATTTTAATTCGATTTGGAAAAAAAATGACAGAAATTTCAATCGCGCCAGGCTCTAAGTCGTATTACGAGGAAAAGCTTAAAGAGTCAAAGGGTATATTGCCGAGCGCGGAAAATCTCCTCCTCTCTGCCTGCTTCTCCTCTTTCAACTCTCACTGGGAACGAGTAAAAATCAAAGAGCAGGAGGAAAAGGAGCAACGTACCACCTGGTACTTCGACGTTCCAGTATGGCGTTTCGCAGTGTTCTTCTCTGCATTCCCTCGTGCTATCCCTCGAGTCCGCTCTTTTACTCCCTATCCTCTCTGTTACGTTCTTCGAAGTCGTTTTTAGTCGCACAGAAATAATCTTCGGCGTACTTCTGCGCTCAGTATCGTATTATGGGGACAGTAAGCGGACTATCTACTAGAAGCTTAACTTCAAAGTAATTCTTTGTCGTGTTTAATAATGTAGCGACATTTACAATATATTTTGTGTGCGTGTGTGTGTGGGTGTACAATTGGTTTTCCGGAAGCATTTTCCATTATTCTATAATTCTTAACGTATCTATCTGGATATCTTTATTATAATATATTATTTTTTTGTACAAGTAATTAATTTTATCTATAAAGATTTTTATTTATAAGATGTGATTAAAATTCTTTTTACAATAATTAGAATTTTATAATAATTATATTGAAAAGGATTTAAGAATTTAGAATTAATGGTTTTCTTTATTTTTTGAGAAGAGAAATTTTAGTCGTGTTTTTGTTGAAGTGAATTGGATAGAGTAAAGCTGCTCAGGTGCCACGCAAATGCAGTTTTAGAAGTGTACCATTCTTATAGGTATGCTGCGCTCTTTTCTGGCTTTGAATACGAAGGAAGCCAAAAGAGATAGAGCCCGACAAATCTTAATCCACTACTGGCTACATGTGGTCATGCGAAAACATCTTTGCTTTCTGGTCTGTTTGGTAACGTCTTATTGTCTTCATGGCACGGATGCTATTTTGAGGCAGCTTTTGCATGCCTGCGAGATCGCAATTCTCTTGAGACCTATTTTGAATATTTTTGTTGTTTTAACAAATCGTGAAATAATATTTATAACTTTTTTTCTAAATCGATGATATTGATTTTTTATTTGTTCTCATCAGGCTCTCATTGTGGAAAAATATGATGTGTATTGATTTATGCAAAATAATTACTTGATGAAGTGAAGTCGAGAGAATTTTCTTTACAATTTTTTTCTATAATAATTTAATCTATATGCTTTTCTATTTATGCTCGTGTTGCTATTTTGATACAAAGACTGCGGGTTTAGTGGAAATTTTTCGACTTTATCGATCAATTTTCTCACGAACGATATATCGGCGTGTCTGAAAAAATTTAATTTAGAATATAAATCATTTATTTATTTTATAATAATAATTATCTCTAATTAAATTTTTAGTTTACTTTTTGCACTTTTATATATTTTAATGAAACGTCAAGTAAAAATTGAAAGCTCGTACTGTTTGAAAATAGCGAAATAGCGAATCAGTCAGAGAAATAACGAGAGTGACATTTTGTTTTGACATTAAAAAAACGAAGCTTTACATGTTTGAACAAAATCACAATAATTTTTATATAAATCGGAAGTTAATTCTCGGCGCATATGGCGCGTTGCAGGGTCATTCATAGCAGACGGCAACCGGAATATTGTTCGCGGGAAAACAATAAAGTTGCAACACTGATATTGCCGCGTTTGATCACGATTCCGTTATGTACTTTTCTATGGTAATAGTTTTGGAAAAGCATTCTATAACTTATTGCTTGTTTTACAGAATCAATGGTAATTTTTGCGCAATATTTATCTTTCTTTCCGATATGATTAACGCGTGTTCGAAATAAATAAAAAAAAAAAATTAGCTTTTTGCTATATCGAATGTAATCCGGCTGCAATTGCTATTGCGACCCGCTTTATAGAATTTCCTGATCATGAATGTAAATGTTATCTGGAATGCGAGTTTTATGAATACGTGCGAAGTCAGGCTGCAATCGACGCAAATTTCTATCGAATGTCGTTTCGATAACGGTACATCGATTGAGTAAACTCTGGCACGCGAAACTGCGCTTTTGCTATCTCCGACGGCATTCGGATTTCCGTTTCAATTTTTGGAATTCGCGCAACGAAGTGCTACCAACTTCTCAATTGTCGTACAGGAAATGATGATGTTGCCTCTTGTAACAATAATACATTGGTTGCCGTAGCTGTCGATGAAAGACGTGAAAATATCTAATATGTCGTATCGTTATTAAATTAAATTTTTAATTAATTTTTTTATTTATTTTGATTAATACAAAGATTATGCGAAAGTAAGATATATATCTATATAAATCAAAAGAAAAGCCAGAGTTTTGTATATCAAATAGCGAAAGATTAATTTTTCCTGGAACGATAATTTTACGTTATATTACGCTTGTGCGTTAAAAAATACGCTTTTAATTCATAAGACATAAATTTTAGCAAAATATTAAATATGTATGTAGGCATTTGTTTATCATAGTTTTATGTATACATATATGCATATATAAGTGCTTTTCTCCGGCCACCTAAATGCACACATTCCTGACTCCATTCTAGTATACTCGACGGTAACAAGGATCGTTATTTTTGGGCAGATGGAACTGCGAGAAGCACTCCAAACTTGTTATCGATAGCAGTCGCGAATGTCATAGTTGCACTGTGGTAACACGACTGATCGATGAAGCTCTTCTAACTGCTTCGCTGTGCTTTAGAACGCCTGTCGTGAAATAAAATGGGTCATAAAAATATCAGGAGCAGTACTGTGTGTGAGGGATGCATCTGTGTTTTTCGCGAGGAATATTTTCTCACGTAGAGTTTAATTCCCTTTATCTCATCTGATTTTACGATAGGTTCTTTTTTTTTATAATGGAGGCAGCTACGAGAAAATGTTGGGACATGCTTGAGAGTGCGGCGATCTCTTCGTTAAAAATGACGTCGTGTCGACTAAAATAAACCTTTATTCTATTAGCGAGCGCGGTCTACGAGCGCAAACTTTCACTTTAAGCCGGTCGAACATCGCTCGAGATATTAATAAAATCACTATATTTTTTCACTTTTTATATAGTTATTTATGTAGTTGAGAAATTTTATATGAGATTTTTTTTTCATGGAAGATGCATGATATATAGATAGAAAATATAAAATGTGAAAGATTTGTTTATTAGCGAACGTATATATTTATTGATTTATAAATAGTAATTTATCAAGTTCTTTTCTATCTCGAGGGAATTGGAGCAACTTTATCTTTGGTGACTATCTATCTTGAGGATGCATTGTGTCATTTCTTTTTTTAAAATACGGACAAAATTGTGTTTTTCGGGACACAATGCTCTCGCAAGAATTTTCATCTCGCCGGAAAATTACTCTCATGTGTTACGTTCTTACCACAAGTCAGTATAATGTCAAAAATTCTTAATATTATATTTCTCGATGTCTTTCTCCCCTTTAAGATAGTGGCCCGAGTATCAACTATACATCGGGTCGTCAAAAATTAAAAGAAAATAAATGTTACTCCTTAGGAATGAATAATATCTTAAATCTTAAAGGATGCGCGCGTGTGTTGAGAAAGAATTATACATCTGTAGGTTTATTTTATAAAGCCGGCACGACAAATTTGCTGGCAATTCCTTGCCGGCGGCGTGGCGTAATTCGCGCCGGAGGGATCAGACGTGCGCCGTATGACACGGTGCCATGCATACAGCCGCATATTATACGTAGTGTAGCGTGATACGAGAGAAATGCTTGGTGGAACCAGAGAAAGATAGAAAGAGAGGAGAGAGAGGATGGCATCGGGTTAGGTGAAACGACACGAAGGACGAGTGCACGTGACTAGCTCATCACTTTAAGGTAGGAGAGCAATGGTACACACACATACACTGACACATTTTGCACGTACCTGTACACCTCGCGTTTCTGGAGATGCTGGATAAACTGTGTGTTCTCTGGAACTGATAATAATTAGATGAGCGAGCGTAGTCTTGAGCTAACAATATGTAGCGACATAGATCGCGATTACTTTGAAAGCGACGAGCTTGATATCAATGAAGGACGTTGAAGGTCGTCGAAGGTCGTCGAGTACTTCGTGTTAAAAGGCTCATTGTGCCGAGATATTGCGAGGGATACTCTGAGTTTACGGGGTCATTTTAAACAAACGATGTTGCATCATTATTATTAATAAATCGTTCAGCGACGAGTGTGTTTCTCTATTTTAATTTCAAATTAATTTCTTGTTAATTTTTTTATTAAAAGTAAGACAGATGACTTCTCTTTATAGAAAATTATCTGAAAGCTCTAACTATTTCAAGGACAGGATACGTGATAGATTCTGTATTGTTTATCGATTTTTCTCCCTGATTATTCTGTACGCGAAATCGTGGAATTAATTCACTCTTTTTCCGAGATACATTCACCGAAGAGAGGAACTGATCTCGGCTCCAGATATATTGGCTTCCATTGTCGTGAACTAAGCATCCCGGGTGTTCTCTCGTAATGGGAATGCCGGGTGCGAGGGATGTACTGACTGACAGCGGTGGCGGCGCAACTACCATCGGCGATCGCGATCGCCGGGCACATAAATTCCCCGCGAGACGTGTGACACCGTGGCACCTAATCTATTTAATCTCACGATGAAAAATCGTCCCTCCGCGACGCTCGTTTCGCTTATCGTATTATTATTCCTCTTACCGCCGGGTAGGTGTATGTATGTCTGTAAAAGCGCGCGCGTCTCTCCTGGAAAGTATCCAAGGTCTCATCGGCACGATGACTTACGGTCCTCATTCTTGTCGTTTCTTTCTTTTCGTTCACATGGTCCGCGGCGATTGTACGAGAAGATGGAAAAAATAGCGGAATTTTTAACTGGGAGAGTTATTTTTGTTCCACGAACTCGTTTTACGAAAGTAGCCGCGATTTGCTCCGGAATAATGTCGCGCGGTAACACGGGAAAGCGATTAAGGTTGGAGACTAGAATTTACTCTTTAGCGCCTGATATAATGGATTGTAACACAGGAAATCTCTTACCTACAGACAATTTAAACACTCGTTACATTGGCGCCAATAACATTCTTTCCATCGGTTTTATAATATTATCGGTCCACATCCGAAAGAGCTTATTTAATTCTTTAATTATCAAGAGATAATTTTATTATCCTCTCTCTTTCGACCACGATATATTTTATCGGCGGATTTAAATAGGTAGTAAGCGCAGTTTTCTCACATTGTTCGGGTCATATAATATTCTTATGTATTTGAAATTAAAGACGACTGAAACTGAAAAATTAAAACTCCGTGATATCATTATCCTCTTTGGTGAACAATTTTATGACAAATATACTGCTTTAATCATCTAAGTTAATTATTTTCACGTTATTAAATGTGTAACTGCGAATGTGCAGTTTTATAATTATTATTAATGAGATAGTACTGCAGATTGAAATTTCGAATATTATAAATGTTAAAGTGACGGTTTATCGTAACACGATTTACGGAATATGCGAGAATCTTGAACCGTAGCGTCTTCTGCATCTCTTGACCTAACCACGCAACATTCACGGGAATGAGATTATCCTACAAGAGTCGTTTAATCTTGTAAATGCGATCGTGGGTGGGTTTAAACGCGCCTTTAACGTAGACTTTAGAAACATGCGTAAAACACGAAATTTCGCATTTTCTGCGCGAACGTGAGAAAAATCGCAAATAAAATAGGAAATCCCAATTACGTGAGAATATTTAATAATAACACGCCCAACGCGCGTACATTAATTAGCCAAATTGCCACCACTTTTTTAACAAATAATTTTTGTTAATTAAGTGTTGTTACTTGTTTATGTGCGAGCATTGTATGATAAGAGAATGGAGAAACATATATACATATAATACAATATTAAATGAACTAAATAGAGACAAAAAATAATATAATAAACGTATTTTTCTTATTTGCAAAAATAAACAGACAGTAAAAATACTTTATGTAAAATCTCTATGTTTATATTTTATTATAGTTTTTCACATTTTTTTGTGATTTGTAAAGAGGGAATATTAAAAATTTTTTACATCAGATAAATATAATTAAAAAAATTATGTATGACATTTAAAATAAATATGACGAATTATTACTGAGATTTATTAATGCTCGCTTGTGTGTTTCGCTTAACTCAATATGATGTCAAGTAATTTTTGGATATGACTATAAAGAATTAAAAACTCAGAGAAATCGAAAAGTAATGTATTTTATTAAATGACTCGTATTAAATTAAATTGAAACTTAATTAAAAGATCGAGAAAGAGTTATGCGATTTATTTTAAGTGACATTCGGATTGGGAGCCATTTAGTAGGCGAGTCACGCAAACTTCTCGGGTGGGCACGTAATTAAGTGTCCCGGAAGGACGCTGTGGCTTATCATTTGCGATCGCGTAAGAGAGTCAGCGGAGAGGATTATGAATCATTATATCCTTTCATGTTCCTAACAGTGGAGATCGGAGAACCGTTAAAGAGAGAGAGAGAGAGAGAGTTCTGTCGATTCCAGAAGTTAATTAATCAGTTTGAAAGATCACACGATGATTCTCGCTTAAACATGCCACCTTTGAAACAATTTAATTAAATCTCCGTAACGAGCACGGTCGTCTTTCCCGGGGTTTCTCTTCCTGTTACTGTCGCGTCTTTTTTGGTGTCCTCTCCAAGGTCTTTTTCGAGGACCTGAATTCTAAAACAGATGTAATTCATGTCCATCCTTCGTCGTAGCAACGTAGGCGACTACCTCGAAATTTATTTAACGTCCACTAACGTCACCGAAATAAACGAGCATCATCGTTTTTCTCGTAAATATATAGCTTCTTTCACGCGCAAATAAATCAAGTATCTTGTGAAATGTTTTACGTACAAACAAAAAAATTAATTCTCTCGAGTGAATAACGTATAACAAAAACACTAATCTTAAAATTGATTTTGAAATTTGTAATTGAAATGATAAAACATATTCACATTGGGAATCTTTAGATAATATATTTTCGGTAATCAAATATTGTGCACGCTTTATTAATGTGATTGTCATTACATATTTCATAATACAAATTGTTATATTAATTGATGTTAAATAATGTTAAATGATTCGTTAAATGATTCGTTAAATAATGTTAAATGATTCGTTAAATATGCTGTTCCAATATAAATCTTTAAGATGAGGAGGCTCGATAATTGTATACCTCTTCCTTTCTCTCTTATCGGTGCATCGAACACCTTGAACAGGTGCGGTGAAAATTAATTTCCTACGTCTCATGGTAGCGAGCGAATCTGTTTAATCAGTACCAGTAACCTCGCTTGATAAGGCATTAAGAGCTGTAGACCAAATTAAGCTATTATGTTTGTTAATTAAGGGTTCCGTTGTCTTAGAAGGCTTCGGAAAATGGTGAGTCTCCTAGATACCATCGGCTTCTATTACAGCCGGGAATTACCTCTATTCAAGAGCGTCAAAATCATCTCAATAAACTTCTATTTTATCCACGCGCACGCGAATTAGCGTTCCTTTTTAACAATATTAAATTCAAATATTTAATCCACATGATCGATGCGGGATGCGTTTTCGCTTCATATTTGTTTTCGAAAAAAGGGCAAAAAAATCATTCTAAAATTGATACGCAATGATGTGTTTTAAAATCTGTTTTGGAATCTTTAGTTTGCGTAATGTGGAGTGACATAAAATTTATTATTCTCTCATGTGTATTTTTTTCATCCAGTAGACATTGAATAAATTAAACTCGAACATGTCCCTGCCATCGAGATTAAATGAAATCACGTGAAATTTATGCGTACGCATATCACGTAATTGAATAGATATATTTTTGGATTACAATCTACCCTTCTTTCCGTATATATATATCCGAAGGTATCTCTCTTTGGGATAAAACTCGACGCGTGGAATATCCTTCATATAAAAATTCATTGCTTCGTTGTAGAAACGAAACTGAGTAACGAGGCGGGAGTGGATTTCGGAACAGCGGTGATAGAAGTCGAAGAACGTAATTTCTTGCCTCCGAAATTGCCAAGAAAGGGGAAAAAGTAGAACATGAATTTATGTATATAGGTACTCGACACCTCAGGAGAGAAGGAGTTTACTCCATTCAGACACTACTTTTTGTTTGTTCCCAAACTTTTTCATTCGCTTTATTGCACTTAGTAAATGCCTGCAAAATATACGACTTCGACTTTTATGCATGCAACGCACATTTCTTCCTTGTAAAACATAAGAATTGCATTAATAACTTTGCACGGTGACATAATATATCAGAATCGTTGAATGCAATCGCAAATATTAAACAGAATGGACATTAGCGAATTAAAAGTTTTAAACTAATTAACATAGGTAGAAATGTACACATATGAGATTGTTAAAGTAAAATGAGAATTTATATACATTTGAATTTTTAAATTACCATATTCAGCGTTAAATATAGTATATGTATGCGAATAAATTAATATAAAAAAATTATATTTTATAACTCCTTATATAACAAAACGTAGGAGAATTTATATAGCATCAACGATTCTGATACATGATGACTTCTATACATAGAATTATAATAAAATCAATATAATTTCTTAAAGGAAGGCTAAAAAAATCTCTATAATATATTTATAAAGATTATAAGTAAGAAAAAATCTTTAAGTATATTTATAAACAAAATATAAAAATCAATAATTATGTGTGGGAAAGTACGCGATGTGAAGACTGTTGCTACTTATTTAGGATTCACCCGGCGATAAAGGCTTTTCGCATTTTTCTTACGACTATTCGACGTTCCGTAAGATGCAATGGCGCTTTGTCGTTGCATCCGCACGTCCAACTTAAATTTATCCATAAAGACAAGCGCCGAGACGTGCTATCGACTATTCCGTTCGCTGTGCATGTTAACGTCATCCCGAGTAGAATCTCTCATATAACGCCGCGGAATAAACGCCACGCTGGGCGCGCCTTACATCCGCTTTAGCATAAAATACAACGGGTATAGACAATCTCGTTACTTAGTTCCGTGCGGAGAGTTATTCTTCGTTGACGATCGCGTCAAACGTTTGAGCATAAACCCGGATGCATATTTAACCGGGTATGGTATTCAACGTAACTCTCGACCGAGTACGACGTTAATTACATATCTAAGAGGTCTTCAAGAAGTTTCAACTATGATTATGTACACTTGCCGTGTATTAAATAACGATTTTAGCTCTCTTATGCGTGACGGGCGTAAACCCATTGTCGAGTCGTGACAGATGAAATTCCTCAAAATTCCTTAAAGATTGCGAAATCAATTAGCCATTTCTCAAGTACAAATTATGTGTACAAACTGAATAAGTTTTATTAAGTTTCTTGTTGAATTAAGATGATTAAATTTCTATATACATCCAGCGGTTTGTAATTTCAATGTATTTCAATTAAAAGGTAATAAAAATATAAAAATAGTAATAATGCAACAATTCTTTCGACGTAACTTTACGTATCCGTTCATAACATGTTTGCTGGTAAAAGATGCATTTCATATTTTTTCGTATGAAAAATTGCCGGTAAAGTTCGCCAGATACTCGATTTCGTTTTATATAGACTCGCAGTAAAACGTTGGGCGTCGTCTCGCCCGTGTTCTGCGTTCGCGAGTCGTTCCACGGGTTCTTATGCGCGATTTCACGATGGAAAGAATCGTAAATTGTTCGTGCACCGGTACAAAATGATCGATTCTTCCGCACGATTGATCTGAATTTGAAAGCGCGGCCGAAAACGCGGCCGGATAATCCAGTTTCCACTAGTTTCGAGAGGATAGATCGGGTACTTCGCTGTTCTACATAGTCCCGCGCGTATAGGAACGAGGCGCGGATAAAGGGATTTTCGGTCGGAGCCGGAGGAGACGATCACGTTGAAAATTCCGCGCTGTAATAATCACGTACATCGATAGTGATCTGCAGATCGTTTCCGAGACGCGCGAAAATTTCCGGATATACGAGCGTTTCTCTCTCTTACTCTCTGATTTGGGTGGGTTCTGGCTATTATGTCGAGGCCGCGGAAACCGAGCCGGGCAAAGCGCCAAAAAGTCGACGACTAAGCAAATACATTGTTCCTTCTTGGTTTCCCTGGGTATCATGCATTACAAACGAATTATGCTCGCTGATATTCCTGTGTAAGTATGCGTTACGTGGCGTTAATTTTTGTTTATTTGCCGATGAAATGCGCGTTCAAAATAAAAGAGGTATTATCAAAGTTTTTTATTTTACAAGTAAAGTTTATCGAGTAAATAATTTTTATTGCCAATATATATTGCAACATAAATGCTCTCTCTCGGTTTTCGAAAATGTAATTATTAATTAAAATATAAATTTGTTTTTCTTGAATTTAATGCAAAATTTGCTTTTGGCATTTTATCGATAATTTTCATCGCGGGTTTAACGATCTCTTTTGTATGCTCTTCTTCTCAAAGATAAAGCTTCAAAAGGGATTTGTTAATTTCTAAAAGCTTTCTACGAAGCACGACGTAAGCCTGATCAAAGCTTTTACCATTTTGAGTCCTATCGACAATTTAGTGTCGTGGTCGTTCGATGCGCCGCCGTGTGAATATTTTAGGGCCCGTTCGATCTCACACATAGTAAACTAACGTAAACTAAGTATAGTCAACGTTTCACCTCGCCATGTGTCGGAAGTTTGATTAACATGATCGCATATTGTTTAAAGCCAGGTTGGTTCCGAAAATCACGGTTTAAGTGCACTTGCAAAACTTGGCGATTTATCGAAAATTTGATATAGAATTTTTAATCATTGTTCTTACTTTTTTAATACAAATTTTAAATCCTTATTTATTTAATAAAAATTATAAAGAATAAAGTTTATATTCTCTTTAATAAAAATTCGAGTTTGATTTATTTAAATTTATCGGCGTAATTGTAATTTCGTAAAATTTGCGAGGGTATAAATTATGTGCACCAGCTATTATATAATCTCATGCATAAATTATAAAATTTAGTTGATGCAAGAAATTTATTATAACTATATTATATTGTATTAGAAAATAAAAGCATGGATTTTATCATCAATAGAAATTGATCAACAAGAAAATAATTATTATATTTATTATAATTATTATCTCATCTTAATTTTCTCAATCTTGCATCTGTTATTTCTGCACTTTCTCAAATTCACACAAGTTTTTTTCTACAATGGTCACATTAACATTGAAGGTTAATGCGCCAAGAATTAATAGATAATCGTGAAAAACGCGAGAACGCGATTTTACGAAAGTAATCGTGTGAAAAAGTACCGGAGAAAAATAACCTTTCCAGTTTATTCTCCAACGATCTGAGTTTGCAGTTTTTCAGCATCCCCATTACCGTTTTCTAGGCTTGGTTACATTCTCCACCAACCATGTGAACTATTACAGTTAGTTGAGTCTGACAAAGAACTTGTTGGATCGTGCGTAATTAGAATTACTGCAATCGCTCGGGAAAGAGGGAACGGTATAACATGATTAACCCTTTTTATCGAACTCGCAGTACTTTGAAGAATCGAATGCTTAAAGTTTATTATGCAGCGCGGAATTTCAGATATTCCTTCTTTTGTTCAGCTTATTTCCATATAGTTCTTAGTTCTTGTCTTGCTTTTATATTTTTTTTGTCGTTTTTTACATCGAATTTCAACGTTTGATACATTAAATAGATCAAGGAAAAGTCGGAGAAGTAACTGAGGCGTACACAAAGAAAATTTTACATTTATATTATAGTATGAAGTATAATATTATATATATCGATGCGTTTGCGAAAGAGAGGGAGATAGAGAGAGATCCAATCGTATAGATATGCGAAAAACGAACGCGAACACGAGTGAGAACACAATTGGTTCCCTTGTGTACCTCTGCAACGCAAATTTCCCGCCCTATCCGCTATGTAAATTTACGCGAGTTTGTTATCGCGAGTCGTTCGACTTTGCGTCCATCACCTCGTTGGTTTTCCCTACTTCCCTTCGCTTTGACTTCTCTTTTCCTTTCATTTTACAGAGCTTGAGCTTTTAATGTACCAGGCGACCCGAATAGAAGGCGTACGAAGTCACTTCGTCGTAAATACAGCGAGTACCGTACTTTCCATGAGAGAACGACCGGTAGTGCCTCTCGCTTTAACAATCGAGACGGCACTTTGTCTCGAGTGCCACAGTCGAAAATTAACTACATATGTGCACGCGCTATCCGAAACATTTCGACTTTGACCTCCGACGAATTGCTAGTTCAGCCGAAGAAGTAAAGAATATATTAAAGAATACGGTCGCGATTAACGATAGATCTTAGAAAGCGGATTACGAAATTGGATTAACTGTGCAGGGTGAATGAAATCTCTTGAAATATTTTATTGTTTTATATTGTCTTGGGGTAAGAGAGAGAAACCGGGAAATTTTAATGTGTACAAACTTGAGATTGTAGTGGGAATTAACGAGTATTACTCGAGCAGGATGTTACTGGTTAGTGTAGTAATTCCCATTTAAGCAGTGTTCGTTAAGCTTTTGGTTTACCGCAAAACTTTGCACAAATACCTGGATTTTATAGGAGAAAAATTCTTGGAATAGTTTGCATACGAATAATATTATTTAGTTACTTTGAACATTGATAGTGGTTTAACGGTATTTAATTTGTATATATTATATATAATATAATTATTTAATTTGTGTGTATATGTTAACTGAAGCAATAATATTTAATCAAATGACGATGCTCGGTTCATTAGTAGAGATAAATATGACATACATACCGTTATGATAGAACGATCATTGTTGAATAAACATAATGTAATTAATATAGAGATCTTTAATAACCGGTTTAATATGGTTTGATTTCTTGTTTATCAGTCATCGTATATTATTATACATTAGGGCATTTATTCCGAAGATTTCATCTTATTGCCATGAATTTATCTCGAATCGAGTATTTTACACACTTGTGATAATATTATTTCAGGCTCCACACTCTTGAAATCATTATTAATGACTTTGCGGGTTAGTGAACGTTTTTTTACACTACATTCCACTAGAAGCGAAAATAACGCAGACGAGCAATATCCGCGGCATTTGTGCGTCATGCCTGCGCATATTTTAATGGAAGCTTATATAGATAAAAGAGAGAGAGAGAGAGAGAGAGAGAGAGAGAGAGAGAGAGAGAGAGAGAGAGAGAAAACTGTCTGAGTACATCGAGTCGTTGATAAGTTGAAGGTTTACTTTATTTTCGACTCTCCAGAAGCGTGCTTAAAAGCTTTTTTATTCCCGAGCGAATAATTGATCGTGTATTGATCCCCTCTTGCTAAAAAAGAGAATTAAAAGAGATGCATGTAGGGTAGGATGAAAGACGAGGCGCGAGTCTACTGAAAACATACTTTAAAAAATACAGAAAGCTTTTTACCTTGTACCGACCAGAAAGTAAAACGACGCTCTTATGTTAAGGCGTATTTCTCTTTGTAAGTGGACGGGAAGTGCCTCCTGCAGCGGACTCTCTTGGCGCGAATCGCTTCTTCTTGTCGCCGAGAAATACTGTGCATCGTAATACTCAAAAAGGCGCGTACCATCGTGAGAGAATGTTATTTCAAATCGAAAATGTCAACGCTATATCGGTCGCGCTGATTCTCTTATATTCTTTGTGCTGGATAGAGTAGGAAGATTTCTCTCGGGCTGCAGTTCTTTAGTGTCATAGTCGTGCATTTTTCCTTGCAAAGATACATTTTTATCTACTGGTATCTACGAGAATAGGTGTAAATATGAATCCATTTCATTTCTTTAATATTTTATATGTACATGTCTCGACATATGTCTGGTGATCCAAATAAAATTGATTTTAAAAATTACATTTATCTTATATGATACTTATCTTTTAGCAATTACAAATATATATTAATATAAATATTCATATTATATAATTATAAATTATACATATATATATTTTTGAAAGCAAAGTAAGAATTATATATTTTTGATTTTACATTTACATTTTATCTTTTCTCTCACGTTAATCGTCGAAGTTTCAAGTGACACACTTGTCTTAAAGATTTCCTGTCATTGTTTGATACGAAAAAAATTATTCTACATTGTCGTCGAACGCGTTTGAATTAGAATATTGAATGGAATTACCTTGCTATGTGTTTTCTGTTTACCACACTGCAAATATTAGTATATTGTATGAAGTGCAGTTCAAGGATTACCGCCGTCTCTCTTCTGAGACGTTACACAAGAGCTGTAACAAATGCACTCCGATATTTCCTTCTTTATAAAGAAACGAAAGAATTTTGACAGAGCGTCTTCTTCGTGCACGTCTACATAAAACATGTTTACCTTTTCCCGATGTGCTTTCAGCGAAATGCGTCTAATGTCAGTGGCAGACGCGCGTTACTTCGATAGTATGTTGTGATGGATAAGCGCGATTTCAAACTAAACCAAATGAAAAATGAAATTAGTGAAAATTTTTATATTGTCGAATGTCACAGAATTTTTCTTAACAATTTATTTTTTCTTTTTCCGCTTAATTTAGAATAATTAAATAACAGGTGCTTTAATTATTCTTTATATAAATCGCTATTTGTAATACTAAAATTTTTCTATATAATTTTGCATAACTTATTGTGTGTAAATAACTATGTGTACAAAAAAGAATTTCATCAAGTACTTGTGAATTATTATATTATACTGACTCTAATTTATTTATTTTTGTATATTTTATGATATATATAGTATATATTGTATATATATCTTTCGTGAATTTTTTAGCTTTTCTCCCGAGCGTTCCTGAAAAAATAAACTGTGAAAATTCAGAAGTGCTAACAAAAAATAAATATCGTATAGAATATAGAACTTGTAATATTTTTATACTACTATATTTTTGAGAAATTTTATTTCATGTAATACATGTTTGATCGTGCTAATTCAACAGTACTATTTACGCATATTGTTTTCTATATATCTCTTGAGGAATAATTTCTTTTTTTTTCTAATTAATAAATCTGTCTTATTCAGCTTTGTATTTTTCAGCAATTTTTTCTCTTCTCTTTTTCTCTTTCGAGAAAGCTTGATTTATACTTGCTTTAACTCCGCAAAAGGTATAAGAAAATGTATCGAAAAAAGTGTATCTAATAAATACGAGCACGCGTCTTTTGAAAGTTATCGAAGGATAAGAGAAACACAATTTCGAAAGCTCAATGCATTTTGACGCGACAGTACGTCGCATTGTTGCACATTGCATTTTTTGACATGCTTCGCGTTTTGAACACGATGAAACGCTACACAATGCCGCTCGTTCCTCTGTTTAATCCATCCGGGATGTGCGCAGGAAAATTGAACTACGCGTGAGAGGAAATCATTGATGCGAACGTCGAGAGAAATTACTTCCGTGCCGCCAACGCGTGAAATGACGAAGGAAACGAGTTCGATGATCGACGTTTCGCGTCGCGCGGGCTAATAAAAATAGAATATCGTTTTTTTTACCGCACTTGCAGACGCGATTAATAATGGTCACACGTGGTATCCGACCGGGAGGATGCGGGTCCTGATTAAATCCGTTGGGAAGAATGTCATTATCCGGCGGATAATAAGTGATAACAATTTGTGCGCGCTGTCAGGTCGAGTCTATCAATTTTAAATGCGGTCTGCTGCTGACGAGAGAATGCTGGCTGTGCTGGCGATTGCGCAACAATTAATTAAATCTTTAGACTGATGTATATATGAATAATAGGTCATATCGAGTACGATATATATTCCATCAGAATGTGGTAAAATATATTAATTAATTTTGCTATAGATTAATTTAATAAATAATAGTTAATAGGATATAATAGTTAAATTTATGTATATGTTGATATGTACGTGTTGGTATAGATGATTGGCCGCGTACTTTAACAATGTTATATTCCAATATTTGTAATGTTTGTAACGTTGGAATATTATTTCTGAAAGCTGATTTGATTATTAATTGTCGAATGTATATAGTCAAGAATTTTATATTAATTGTGGAAAAATTTTTTTGTAGAAACAAAATCTGCAAGATATTATAAATATAGGAAAACATTTCTATAGATACTTTTTAATATTTAGAGGGCTTTTTAAATGGTACAGTTAATTATATTTTATTTATGCAATATTCTAATTTGCAAAATATATTAATTCCAAGAATATCCTTTTGTTTGTTGGCATAATGAATGTAATAATTATTTCATTATCCAGAGAACATTTTACTAGCTTTGATAACGTCAACAAATTAAAAAACGAAAATCCGA
This sequence comes from Prenolepis imparis, assembly GCF_030444845.1. NCBI lineage: Eukaryota > Metazoa > Arthropoda > Insecta > Hymenoptera > Formicidae > Prenolepis > Prenolepis imparis. The sequence continues at coordinate 19,931,583 of NW_028141159.1, read as the reverse complement.
TTATATTCCGTAAGCTTTAGCAGCAGAATGACTATTTGAGAATTCGAAATAATCTTCTCTTTTAATTTACTCGTTTGCAAGAAAATTATGTTTAGAATCTTCAATTACTGATGAATTGATCGCTACGTAGTACATATCTAGAAAATTGTTTTCACATACTTATCGTACTTGTAAATATAACATGATGGATCTTTTTTAATGAAGAAATATGCGATTAACATTTTTTACAATCGATGATTAATATTTAAAACTATATATCAGCTTGTAGAAATAATATTATTGAAGAAATAAAATTATATATTCGAGCGTAGAGCGCACTCATACTTTTCAGTGCGTTCATTATTATACTCGGCTGGAAAATATCCATTAACCCCGACTATGCAGGTAATGATCAATAACAATTTATACGCGCGTTGTCCCGACGCATCAAGCTTAAAACTCACCCTGTCGATAAAGTACGTTTATATAGGCGCTTATTTTCAATTAGTTCGTAAATTGTGCGCGAGTCCCGCGCGAGGTTACTATTTTTCTCTCAGTACATGCAATAATAGTCATTTATCGCCATATCGCGTTACCAGCAGAAACGGGTTGTATATGTATCGTAACGCGGTTGTCTGTTAAAAATACAGAAGTGCAGATTGAATGTATGTTGTACATATGTATGTATATATACATACAAGCGATAAATTGATCGCGGATTACTTTTTCACGGGAAATATCCATTAATTCCCAACAATGGGTAAATGATAATCAGTAATTATTCGTGCGTGTGTTCTTCCCCTCTCTCTCTCTCTCTCTCTCTCTCTCTCTCTCTGATAATATTCGAATGCGAATGCGTCGCCTTGAATTTTAAATGCAACGCATCACATATGGATGCGTACAAAATGTACCGAGGAAACTTGTCAATAAATATCTTTCGGTTAATTGTTGCATGAACAAAATGGAACATTAGTTACTGTGCCGCGAAATTTCAATTATTACTTTGCATATTGTAATATTTCGCAGAATTTAGTATTAATTATATAAAAGAGAATAGTGATATTATAAAATATCTCTCGAAATGCACTTGCAGAAATATGAAATTGTAGCATTCGAGTGATTTTATTCTGAACGCCCACAAAAGAATTAACTTTTTGGTGAAATCACAATGTTATTATATTAGCTTCATAATCTGACTTCTAGCTATAGAAAGAAAAGTTTATTCCACCTCGTTACACAAATTTCAATCGATTCGTAAACGAGGCTTCCAAAGTTCGAGACGGTTTCCTACTTTAAATAAGCTATTGAGCGAAATAATAATAATAAATCGTATAAATATAATATACGATTTTTATTGACAAGATATATTAATTACATTAAATATCAAAACTTCAAAATTTTCTTTGTATACCTTTTCTTTTTCAAAATGAGAATAATAAAATAACTTGATACCTTATAAATAAAATGTCGCATTCGCGCACATAAATATACATTACAGCATAATTGTAATTTTCACATTTGATTGCACTTTCGAATTATTTTTTAAGATTCGACTTTTTTTTATTCTTGCTGTGATGTTTTATAAAATTGCTATCCGATATCCGATACTCGTGACGATCGCTTAATGTGGAAAGCACATCAAAAAGCTAAAAGTCCGAGTGGCTGTACTCGTATAACGACAAGAAACGAGAAAGAGAGAGAGAGAGAGGGAGAGAGAGAAAGAGAGGAAATGACTACGATGCCCTGGCTGGTTGAGTTCTGAAAAGTTGGCATCGTTTCTAGATTTTAGTTGTTCTACAGAACGAGCGCTACGGGGCGAGTTTTGTACAAGCTGCCTCGTAAGCAGCTCGAGCAGCACGTCTTCCGGTTTCCGTTACGATGGAACCGGGACGAGCATTGATCGAATCTAGCTGCAAATCTGAACTAGCCATTGGCTCTCTCTCTCTCTCTCTCACGATCTGTACTCGTCGACACGAATACAGCCGAGACACACAACTCAGCTTAATTCCATAATTTCATATTTCAGTAAAATCTTTTATATGTTTGCACATCGAGATAAACTTGATACATATCGTGACAGCTCTGTACATATTTTTTCAGTAATTTAAGCAGCGAATAAAAGCTTGAAAGTAGTATGTGTGTGTACATATACATATATACAAGCTTTATATAAGCTTTATGTGTTACAGAATAAATGCTGGTTATGTGTTATAGAATAAATGCTGGTTATGTGTTATAGAATACTGACAATGAAATAGAAGCAGAATATTTAATATCGAAAATTTCTTTAATGAAACTATGAATTGCATAATTAAACTCCCTGTGAATTATGGGTTTAAAGTTTGTTTTACTTAGGGCCACTTCGACCAATTCTGATTAACTTTAATCGACGATTAAACTACATCTTTGTCTCTTTTTAAGAATGTATCTGAAAAGAGACAAAGATATAGTTTAATCGTCGATTAAAGTTAATCAGAGTTGGTCGAAGTGGCTCTTATTGAAATATATATTAAATATGTATTTTTTTTTTTTTAGATTATGAATATCACCCGCGCATATATATATTTAATATTATAATATCGGATAATTTAGCATTGCGAATAAGCTCTGCGGTACATGTTTATTAGCTGTTATAGTTTATAGTTTTTGTTGATGTAATTGGATGTTAAATTAATCTTGAATGTCGTAAATCGTGCTTTATGCGGTTTCGTAAATGCACATTAATGCACAATTAGATTCAAGAGAAGTTACGTACGAGCAGCAAAATGTAATCGTTCGCATATGTCATGAAAGTTAGAAGGATTTAATTAGTGCAGTAATCAAATAGACATTATTGTAATTGTGATTACAATGAAACGAAATATTTCTGCGTATATTTCGATGAAAGCGTTGTTTTCAATAAATAATACAGAGGACATTTCCCGTTATTTCCATACACGGTTTCCTTCAAATAATTATCTTTTAATGAAATAAAATTTCTGATCGTGATATCGTTATAGGCAATATCATATTTTTTACAAAATATCATGTTTTATCTTATGTTACTATATTTACTGATAGAAATATTTACTTATTTGTTTAAGTAAAAAATACTTATCTTTATTATTTATTAGAATAAATCTTAAGAAAGGGGGAGTATGAGTAAGAATTTTAGAGTAAATAAAAGGATGAGCAAATTTTAAATAAATTTAACTACGTTTATTTTAGAAGGAGATTTTTTTCGCAATTTTGAAATGTCACTGTAATTGCACGATTGTTGGAAAACTAATACAGTCATTATTCGCAAACTTCCTTGCTGGGCTTCGACATGTTTACACTGCTTCATGGTATTCGTGCCATCGGAGCAACGATACTTTAATCCTCTGGTAAGCTTTCGTTTCGAGGAACCTTAAACCTTGGATTAGAGCCGGACGAATTAAGTCGAACTATCTCTACGCGCGCGTTCGATTTAGGTTAATCTTTCATCGCGAAATATTGCGTCATCCGTAACACAATTGTCTAGTAAAAATATGTCGCAGCTAAAAATTTATCGGATTAGCCATTTTTCGTCCACCATAAAGCACGAGGAATGGAAACGATATATTTAATATATCGAGTGAAATGGGATAGATTTCATTATATCTGTATTTAAAATCGGCTTGCAATCGAAGTGATTAGTGAACAATGTAATTATACGCATTATTGTTATAAAATAACGGTATTGATTCTCTCTTTAAACGAGATATACGCGTGATGAAGTGATACTTGATCAAGATGAGAATCATATGATAAAAAAAAGTAGCACTCCGAAAATAGAAATCGACATGCCATTCATGTCAAGCTATACGAATTTACAAGTTGTTTTCCAGCTTTTGTCCTCTCGCCATCGATTCGATACATGATACTATCGGATAAATGAACCTTTTAAATAATGTGCGCTCTCCGCGGAAGTCACGCTCTTGTAAGGTTACAACTGAATAAACATTCGAATCCACCGTTCTACTTCCGCCGTGTGTTCATCCGTTACCAGCGCAACAATTTACTTCCGCGGCCGTGAGTTATTCTACAGCTTGTCGCCATAAAAGTGTGAGCGCGATGTTCGTGCAGCGGAGAGGTAGGATGAGAGCGAAATTGAATGTCTCAGGAAAAGAGCATTCGGTAAAAACGGAATCGCTTTGAGGACATCTGCTGTTTGCATTTAAAAGTATTTGCGTAAAAAAGTATCTTTACTCAAAATTTTCGAAAATATAATGCGAAGTAATTATATTCTGTTCTCTTTTTTTCCTTTTTTTAATAGAACGATAGCTACAGATCTTTTAAGATAATCTTTCTTTCTCGTTAAGACATAGGACTTTTAAGTAATTTTAAAACTTGAATAATAAAATTAAATAAATAATTATGAGCCCATATAATTTAACAAATAATATATTTAAATATTAATATCTTTCTTTCACACATAATATAAATTCTGATTTTTACATAATACATAAATATATCAAATAGACTTTTTATTAATCATTTTTGCGTTTTAATTAACGAATGTTTTATAATAATTTTAATGACTTTGCGATTTATATGCGTATTTATCATTTGCATATCTGAAATACAATAATTATACGCAAATGTCATTAAGTTTGATTAATCCATGATATTCTGGCGTTTAATTTCCGTGCAAGCTCTCATCATAATTATAGAAGATAAATCAGAATAAGCTGTTGTTCGAGATAACCATTAACCCAGTTTTGGTAATAAGAGCATGTCTCGCGCGTAGGATTTTCATATACTTTTATTTATCTACTTGCATATACATGCAAGGCGGTGAATAGACATTGATTAAGTGGATTAGAATAGCGCGAGTGGCTATGGAAATAATATTTCGTGTGAAATGTCTTCATTTTTTGTCTTCATTAATTCACTAGCGAATTATGACAAGATGCCATGAATTTTTTCGTTTTATTACACAGTGAACGTACTACATGTACTTACTATATACGTTACTATATGTAGAAACTAAGTGACGTAATAATTTAAAATTTTTAGACTCAGAGAGAAAGGGAGAATAATACAAGTTCTCAAATATATATGAAACACGTGTGAAAGAAAGAATGCGTGATCATATATATTTCCCCAGAGCTATGTGAAATATAAAAGTTTCAGCCTTTGATATTTCATATAAAATTTGATATAAAAAAAACGTATTTTTTAGTTTGATTAAGAGATTAAATAATTAATAAGTGACATGAATATTACATATAAGTGATGCAAAGTTCTTCAATATTTTCTTCAAATATTTTGAGCGTTGTTATCCTACCTTTGACATGATCTTTTGCGTTTTTCTTCTCTATAATTGTATATAATCGGTGACGATCTGATCATTTCGATAGACGAGAGCGAAAGAGAACTTCGGTGTTCGGTATTTGATGTATGTAAGAACCGGGAAGAAACTTGGCCGATTAAATCTAACCAGATCGCGATACGAAACTTTGCCCTGTGAATTGTATACGCGCATTCTTCGGAGATCAAGGGGGCATATCGGATCGCTCGGTCATTCCAATCACGTAGTCGAGTTACAGCGCGAGTCTTCCCCATTGAAGAAGATTCCGAGTGGTTGCCGGTGCAGCTCAGCGCTTTACAGTTTGCATACTCGTTGATTTACGGACGTGCGCTACGAGGAGAGGGCCACGGAATGTAATAGCGGACCCCGGGGTTTGTTATTGCCGGTGCACAACAATCGTTTGTATGCATTACTCTTTGCGGTGCCTGGCTTTATGCATATAATCTAGAGCCGGGGCTCTCAAGACGGGGTCGTTACCAAGACGATGTGCCAACCATGTCGGGAAAACGCCGTGTTTCTTCTCAAGCCGTGTCTCGACACTTATTGCGAGAATCTTGCCGATGGACGGGACGACGAATTATGCAGCGTCACAAATTATGCAACACCGTTCGTTAACACATAATCGCATTCTGTAGAAAAATTTATAACATCGCGCATTTCGCGAAAATTACTTTTTTATATTAAATAATATCTTTTAATTTGTTTTTATAAGAATGATATTATTAATTTTATTACTCCGATACTTTTCATACATTACTTTCTGTGAAATTTATCGAAATGTTTTGCATTAGTTAATTCCTGCTCGCGAACGAATACACAAAACCACATATATAAATAATAATACTTGAAAGAATAAGAAGAGGGATCTCGTGTCTTTAATGAAATCTTTGGGAGCGTCAAATATTTGCGATGGAGTATAACAGTTCGCAACACAATTGCGAATACATGCGAGAATAATCGGAATTGGAGTTTTGCGCTCTTCTTTGGGGTTCTACAAATTTACTCAACAAAATTGGAAAGCGTATCCCCGCACTTTACCGTCGCGTTACCACGAATGTCTCGTTCGCGAGAGAAACTACCGATATCGGGTCAGATGTTCCTTCGTTGCCGCGTGAATTATCGACTTTACTCCTCCGCGAGCAATTCCATCCTCTGTCGGGGCCGGGATGCGCTTGGGAAATATTGAAGAATTTGCATATTTCGCGTCTCTCTCTTTTGTACGTGACTTACTCGCGATGTGACTAACAGACATCATTATCTGTTTTATTTTTCATGTCTCTCATTGGAACATCGGCTGGCTGCGCTCATCTATGACTACTGATAATACTGGTGACGGCGACTCTCTCTCTCTGTAACTACGGTGATGGTGCCTGCGGTGATACACTAACGTATTGGTGATGGTTATACACGAATATATACGTACACATTTTAATATATTCGCTTCATTTATTTTTTACGTTCTCTTGGAAAAATATTGGATTTGCATGCTATCATTATTAACCGCTCTCTTATTAATCGTTCACTAATGTGTTCGAATGCTTAATATTAACATTATTTGATATTGCTCGCCCTAATCGCCGCCAACTTTATACTACGGAATAATAATATGGATATTCCACAATTTCGTCACGCATTATTCCGCACGCGGGCTGTTACCACACGCACTGTTACAATCATTTCGCCATTTCCTCGGAAACTTCTGCGACTATTCCGCCCGTCCCTTTATTGGCTTCCACTCGCGAAATTATCGCGCAAATCTGCATTTACATGCTGAAACGTCTGCGGTCCCATCCGCAAACTCCATCGTCACGAACGATCTCCGCGTTAAATTCCGCAAATGTTGGCTGCTTCCCCTTGCCTCGCTATGTTAAACCGCGTATCGTGTGTAAACGAATCGACGCTGCTTTCGCTGGCGAATTGTTGCCATTGATACATCCGTGCCCGCTCCCACCGAACCAATCCACTTCGGCTGATCCACTCATTAATTACTCCCGGATCCCCTTAAATTGATCACTGTTGTGGCGGCGACGTCATTACGGCTCATCGATCGATCTTCGATATCCGACCGTTCCAACTTTCCGCGCGTCTTCTCTCTTATATCCCCCTATAATTTATGTACGGTTTTAACCTTATCCTGCAATTCATTTTAACGCACGTTTTTCGTGGCATTTAATTCTTTAACATTTATATTTCAATGATATGTGCGATTTTTATGCCGCGTCGTGTGGATTTTTTTTTTTCTTTTTTTTTTTCTTGACTGGATAGCCTTGTTGTCAGGCACCCTGAAGACCTATCAACGCGCAGCCTGCGACGAGGAAACGATGACATTGAAATGTCCGCCCGGCACGACAATCCTAGTCGAACACGCTCAGTATGGAAGAACGGGAATGTACGGCATCGGCAAATGCAACTCGTCCGTTGCCCCGATGATCGCGGGGGACGAGCCGACGAATCACACGTGCATCTGGCCGCAATCAGTGCAGGTATGTGCCAATGAAATTCTCTCATTCCCCGCAGGTAAATGCCGATTGAGCGAGAACGCGCACGGTTTTCAAGCTTACCGAAAATTGCTGCCGCATTGTAAACGTATTTATCGTTTTAATTGATTTGCGAGAGAAATGAAGGAAGAAATTGAGAATAAAATTGTAAGACGATTATAGAAGATTTTCTTGGAAATATATAATTTTATCGCGCATCTCCGCGAAAAGAGAACTTTAATTTTCTCATTTATATTTCATTTCTTAATTTTTCAAGAGTAATTAAAACTTTTTGAAGTTCTAATTACATTATTCAGCATTCTGCTAATAAAATAATTTGATTTATTTTCTCAATTAATAACTGTGTATATCAATAACTGTATATAATCCTAACCGTCTTAAATAATTATGTCAATCTTGAAATTTAATATAAGCGCTTAATATATAACATGTTTCTTCGGTAATAAGTCAAAAGCTTGATTACACACATACACACACACAAACTCTCGTGTATTTCTCGTGTAATAACATAGCGTACGAACTTGGCAAATTTGCAAGACTTGGTACGACATGATCCTATCTTTCCGCGGAAAGTTTAATATTTGGACGTACTTTAGGTTCCGATTATCTCCCGATTCTGCCTCTTCAGCACTCGAAAGGAAGTTTCACGGGCTAAACTCCGAGCTGCCTAAACTCGGAAGTTTCAAAGAATCCGAACGTCGATCAAATACGAGATGCGTTATATCCCTTTTATTATAACTGACATTACACGATTGCTCGTTGTACCTACTATAACTGCGAGAGAGATTTACATTGCTCACATCTGCTCGATTTCCGCGATAACACTTTTTCGTTTCTCGATCCTCTCGCTTCGAAACTTTATTCAACGTCTTACATTTATTGGTACCTTATTTCTAATCCAGAGAGGGACATACATAGATGATATATTCTTCTCGCGCATCCCTCGTCTTCCTTCTACTCCGCATGGTTACCAAACCGGAAAGAATCGTAAACCGGATCCACCCCTCCTTCTTGGGAGAATCTCCGTACGCTTCAAGCCTCGTAAACTTCGCTCGGATGCGTGACCTCGTGCATGAATCGCAGTACATTCGTTGTTATCTTTGGGAAGATTTTACACAGACTCGAGATTGCCGCAATCTTTTTTATCGTGATTATTTTTCCCCTACTTTACATATTCTTAGATTTAACGCAAAAGGTTACGTGCGATAATTTAGGAACATCTCGATATGTCAACACAAAAATAATAGTGTTTTCGCTTAACTGATTATTAGTAATTTAATATTTCACAATTTCTGAAAAAATTAACGCTTTATAATTTTTATTTAACATATATTTCCATAAAAAAGATACTAAATTTATTTTTTATAAAGTAAAATAAACTGCTCTCTCTTCTTATTGCATTAAGGATGATTTGGGACATTTATTAGTTAAATTCGAATGTTTTGTGTATTGCTGGAAAATATATATAATATGATGTAGCTTTTAAAATCATAACTCTTTAAAAAAAGTAAAAATATTATTAAATGTGAAAAAATAAATTTATGCAAATATAATTTTTGCGCGTAAAGCAATCCAATTTTTCTGCATACATAAAAATTGTCACACGAATTTCGTATAATCACTTTTGACATTTTCAACAACGTTGCATTTAATTTTGTTTTGTTACATTGTCACAATAAAAACGTCTCACAATAATTATTTTGAAAATTTCTTTTACAATATTACTAAACGTATGGAAATCTCTCACATGTCGAAAAATCCTTAAATCATCTTATATAAATTTGTAGATCTACAGTAAAGTATATATATATTTTATACTCTCGCTTCCTTTTCGTTTTATTCCGGATGGTTTCAAAATTGCCAGCGAGTTCGTTTTAAGCGCGCCGAAAAGAAAGAGAGGGAGAGAGAGAGCTTCGTCAAAGGCGACGAAAGTGCAGCAACTAAAATGCAACTGTAAACATCATCAAAGGAGGTTGCGTTGAAATTTTCGCAAAGATGATGATCGAACAAGTCGGAAAGCCCGGGGGAGAAACATCCGCGCGGAGGCACGCGATTTACTCTCTCTCGACAGGAATATACCGCAAGCTCCCAGATACGGAGGGGAGAAGCTCCACGGGGAAAAGACCGTTGAGAATGTGCCCGCACGAAAACTTGTTTTCTTTGAGTTTAATTCACTGGCAATTACGGATCTCTCGCGCAAGGGCGGAAAGAGAGAGATACGTCCCGCGTCGGGTTAAAATCTTGGTTTGCGGAATAATGGCAACTGACCTGAAAACGGCACACCCCCTGTGTTTCGCGAAGCGTGCGACTGACAAATTCGTTTGAGGTCGCACCGGCTAAAAAGAGACGGAAGGAAGACAGAGGGAGGCAGCGAGAGAGAGAAGCGACTTGGCGGTGTAACAAGGTTGTCGGTGGTTGAGTAACATGTTCTTAGAGATACGCGACGCTTCATATCTCTTCTTTCAATATTAAATTATCCACTTACGAAGCTTGCAATTTCATCTCGGCAAAACGAAAATCGAGTATAGAATTAGTGCGATTTCGCGATTGAATTTTTTTTTCTCTATGGGATTTTTAAATATTACAAACGCTTACGTAGTATATATATACTTTAGGAAAGAAAATTTTTAAATTTATGTCTGCGTTATCCCGCGAACAACGATTTTCGGAAGGATCAAGCTCGTTTCTTGGTGATCCGAAATGATCTCCGCTTTCTATTCTATGGAGGGGAAAAAAGTGGCGTTATTCGCACAGCATTGCGGTATAATAACTTACCCTCGGTACATACAATAAAAATCTCCCGCGGTATCCATCGGTTTGCGGTTTTCACAAGTCCGGAGGTATCGATTTCATATTTCATATTCCACCGACCGAGGAAGGAACCATTGTACGTACGATCTCACCCGCATGCGAAAATGGAGTAACTTTTTTATTTCGTCGATCTTATCCTCCTTTTCGGAATCTTGCTTTTCACGGGATCCACGCTTTCTCTCGCGAACATTTCCTGATATTTTTTAGCCACTGGATAGACGTACGATCTCTGAACTTCTCAAACTGCAATTTTACGAAATGTTATATGCTACATTTAAATCTTTTCCTCATTTATATATATTATATACATTCGCGTGTAACATGTTATTATCAGAATTGTTAAAAAGAATAGAATTTGTTGATTATCCTTTTAACAAGAAAGAGATCGAACCGTAAATATATAAAGTTTCGACAAATCGCGGTAAGAATCACTCTTTTCGTAACTGTTTTCAGTGGGATTTATGGTACTTTTGAATTTTTCTTATAGATTGTATATTGTTGAGCGAAACCAATGATATGGTCTTTAATCCGAAGGATCAGACATCGTGGAGGAATCTCTTGAACGATTTATTTGGTCTCTTAACAAAAGGTCGACCCATAAAACAAGTCCATAGTCAAGTGTGTGCGTAATTTATTTACTACGTTCTCTCATATCGGATCAACTTGCGATCGCAGTTAGCTGCAAACGATTTATGGAGTTCTAAAGCACTTTCATCTACCATTTGTTGCTTTTTACTTTAGAACGAAAGTTTAGATGGAGTTTAAATCAACTCGATTGAACATAAATTCGACAAAATGGAAGTTGCAAGCGGTTGGAAAGTCGTATTAATATGATCATTTGAAAACCATACCGAGAAAAATATGCAGTCTGTTTACATGTACACCGTACAGGATGTTTCATCTCGTAACGTAGAGGGGAAATAAATAATACGTTCAAACATTTCTTTTTTATTCTTTAATTCCTTTTTGAAACGAGACGAGACATCTCTACACATAATACACTTCCAGTTGCGGTTCCAGCTCACTCTATTATTAATATACGCCTAGGATGAAGGAATATCAGCGGTATATATAATTCGCTCTAGAACGCGATTCCGCTCGCGTCATTGCTCTTGCAACGCGCACGAGGAATGCCTTCGTTTCGCAGCTTCGTTTCCTGTGCATGAAGGAAGGAATCAGCGCGCGGCGGTACTTTCCACGGGTTGCACCCGGAAATTCTCAAAGCGCGTATCCCCGAACGAAAAGCGTATTCCCTGTAGAAGGGTTCGACCCGAAAGTGGCTCCGTGCCCCCGCCGAGCGATTCGAATCTCTCGCGAAAGGGCTTTTCCGCGCGAGTGCTTATTTCCAACCCTTCGACTTCCTCCCTCCTGAGCAACTTCTCGGCGACATACGTCGCTGCTTCCATAAAGAGGAAGGAATTTAAAGTCACGACTTATAGTCGGAATAAAAGTGTCGCGCGTGTACGTCGATAAACGCGCTCTTTTTTCGCGAGAGAAACGTGTATGTAAATCGCGACGATTGAGAAAAGGAAGATCGAACAGAGGCGAGAATAAAACAATTATGGATAACGAGGATTCGACGGAAGAATGCAGGTGTATTTATTTTTAAACAAGCGCGGATGAATAAAGGACGCGCGAACAAATGGAGATCGAGTGACGGATAAGGGGTGGATTAAGGGAATCAGATTTGTTTTACAACTCGGGCTTTTCGTTGCAAGGTATGTGTACCTTTCTAAAGATCGAGACATGCGATATGCTGATCCTTCGGTTTATAGTTTGATCTTTTATCGCATATAGAAACTCGTGACGGTTTTTTACATTTTAGTGCATTATATGTATGTATCCGGAAAGAACATATTTTTTTATCACCGTTGTATAAATAATAGTGCGCAGATATATGTATAAAAAGCGAGTCTCTCTAACATACGGAGATGTTCTATGCGCGTCGATAATCGCGTTATCTGAAATAAATCGGAATTAATTCGACTAATATTCTATTGCCGCACGAAGGGGTTGGCCATACGGTTGCGATATCGAGATTAGCCATTGTTAGTTTCCGGTATCGGTTCCTTACAACAGCACGAGAAACGTAACAACAGACGGAGGGAATTACGCGTCCTGACTTCGCTCTCTGGGGCGAACTTGCACAATGGAGTACGAGTAAACGTTTACGTATAGTGACGGACGACACGGACGTAGAATGTATCGACATACGCGGAAAATCGATTTCTCCCGCGGGAGATTCCCGCGTGCACGTGAAGGGGGAGGAACGGGGCCCCAAGACCGGGGAACTCCGATAATTAGATGGATATCGTACGTACATATGCGAGTGCACCGTGTAGGCGATCGAGTGCCGCGCATAGGAAATCCCAACGCGGACGTGTCGGTAGCAGCTTGAAACCCGGAAATGTAATTTCCACATTTCTCTCGCAGGCAGATAGAAGAGGGGGGGGGGGGTCTCTTCCTTCACCTCCGCGTATGCGCGAAATATTACAATCAGCGAACATTTTTTTCTCCTCGCGTTTTCGCGAGCGAGAAAATCTATCGATTTTCAATCACCGCACACGGGTGAATTTAATGTAACCGAGAGAAAAAAATGCGATAATATTATATGGAATGAAAATATTTTTTTAGTAGTAATAAAGCTGATATTAAAAAAAACGCAGATATTCCATTATGTCATATATACTTTTTATATGTCATATTTTATGTGAACGAAAAAACTTGATTAAGTGAGGTACTTTTAAACTCGGTGATTTTAATTTTTTAATTTGAAATTTTTTTTCAAAATAGACACTGCTGATTATTATTTGTCTTTTTTTTAAATATTGCATCTTGTTTATTTTATACGCGATTACAAAAAATGGGAAGATAGGAACACTTTTTTTGTTAAATACATAAATGGATTGTTTCCTTGTTTTCTGTGTGTGTGTAGCTATACACAATTACTACATTATAGCAATTAAAATTACTGCTCGCTTCATTAAGATACGCTCGTGTAACATTGTCAGATTGCGTTTAACGTAATTAAGGACGGATGTAGCCGTGTAACTCGAGTCCTTGCACGCGATTAGCCGATTGAAAGTGGAATCCTAGGAATCCACGACAATGTGCGGATATCACCGACCGGCAGTTTCGTGTAACCGATGACTCTATGGAGGAACGCGAAATTCGGACGATGATTCTTCTCTAATGTTACCCTTTTTGTGGCTGATATATTTACTGCTCGAATGAAAGTTTTCTTAATTAAAGAGCTGGAATCCCTTCTTCTTTTCCCTTACGCATTTGTTTGCGATTTCCGTTCCCTTCTTTCATCTCGGCTTTCGCAGAAATGCAGTTGCCGCATTTCCGGACAACGTCGAAAATACATTCCCGTGGAAGCTCTGAAACACGAGTTTTGTTTTAATCTTTTTGTCAAGAGATTGTAACCGTCATTGATTTTTATTTCAGCGCTTTCTATTCAGCCATTTCGAGGTTTGCAATCGATATTTGTGTATATCTTTTGCGATATTTGTGATATTTAAAACGCGAGAGTTCAAAATTGATATTTTTTTTAAATTCGTATTTTCATGAGTGGCTCGTCGCTCATTTCGCCGATTTATTCTCGCGTTGCAAATATTGGCACATGCCATATAATTTTATATGCAGGTTAATCCGCGGCGGTATTGGTTTCACTCGCGTTTCCAAGAGTTTTTTTTTTATAAAAAGGCAAATTTAATTTCATTTCAAACTCGAACTCGTCGGTCAAAAGGATCGTTCGTAAAATTAAGTCGCTGTAGTAACGAATTGGTTCAGTTGCAGTTGTCATAATTTGTCCACCGTTATGTGTGTATGTTCTTTTTTGCCTTTACGTATACCCTTCATAGCGATTGCAATAAACTGCGGTAAAGGGTCCTGTAATTTCAAGCTTCGACTTCAAAGCGTCATCGGGCTAGATAGTTCTACTGACATATCTGTGCTTTCTTCCATTATTAAATCTCTCGAATATGTCTTTCCACGTCTCGCTCATTCGTGCAATTAATTAATGTTACATTTTTATACAGTATTCTTATCCTCTTATCATCACTAGAAAAAACATTTAAAAAGTTTTTATATTTTTATTATATATTTTAATTATAATTTTAGCAAACAATTTAACGCGATATCTGATTAAAAATGATTTATTCGTAATGATATATAATGTTCATTTCTTTTCGACTATAAAAAAATGAAGATTTAAAAGAGTTTTTTCTATTTTATTGAAAATATTTTCGAAACAATAGTTTAACGTATCGTTCAAGTCACAAAAATACATGAGACACTGTTTTCATGATTTATTACACATAGAAGACAATTGTTTGATGAAGAGCTCGATTTGATATCCAATTAGAGAAAGTATAGAGTACTGTTTTTCACAATAAATTTATCGCTTCTCATCGCAGAGTGAGCGGATCTTCTGAATGACGCGTTAGCACTCACTGTTGCAGATGGTGGTCGGAGTTTGTCAGAAGAAGCGGCAGTGCAAGTTTAACACCAACCCGAAGACTTTCCAGGGCGACCCTTGCCCCGGAATGCAAAAGTACATCGAGGTCGCTTACAAATGCCGTCCCTGTAAGTACTCTCTCATCTGTGTATACACGTAGATTTACACATTCGTATGGATGCATGCGCGAACATGCGCGAGAAAACGTGAGATCGAACCTTTGAGAAGATTGTTTTTCTCCGAGACATCCGATTCCTTTCTATGCGAACATTGTGCATTAGGTCGATTCGCCGTCTGCATAAGAGTAGACCATAAAGAGGGGATGAAATGTCTCGCACGATGGATTCGGAGAGATTCGCAGGCAATTTTTAGATGCGACGTGATCCGGTAAATCGCGGCTAAATTCCGAACGGGTTGCAAGAATAGTTACTGCGGCTGAAATCTTTACAATTATCCTTAATGTAAATTTCAGTAAAGTCAAGAAGTTTGAAATAAAAAATAAAATTAATGTAATTTAAATCGAGGTCAGCCTGATTTTTGTTATTTAAATTATTTTCTACATTCTTGACAAGTATGCTTTCTTTCTGCAATTAGATATTGGCGACTGTGAGAATATATACTAGAAAATTTAACTTTATATAAAGTAATAACAATTTGTTTGTATTTCTTCTTGAGTGGGATTGATTTTGATACTTTTGTTTTAAACGAATTTTGTAAATTCCGAGCTTGTCTAGAATTACGAAGATTACAAAGAATTATGGGATAGCGGTGCTGAGGATTCCATTGCAGTTTCCGTGCTATATACTTGCTTATCGCGAATAACAAAAACATTAGTTTGAACCGTAGCGGTGATATTCGAGATCTATACATACGCGGTCGCATAGAGCACAATGACGACAACCTGTTGCAGTAACAAGCTCTAAGTAATTTTTGCTGCAAAGCGTAGTGTAACTCCATCGCGGCGGGTTTTACATTCGGTAGGTCCGTAGCTGGTTTCTACAATCACGCTTAAGCCACAGCCATCTCATTATTTACTGCACATACGGTAAATCCACGTGCTTTTTCGGGAGAGGGGCACCGTTGGCAGCGTTAAATCACTCTCCTGAACAAAGGTGTATCAGTTTCGCGTGTTGAAAAAACCTACCGATAGAATGCGAGCGTAAGAAATAGTTTCGTAACTGGTCCGTTTTAACTCGATACGATACGAGAATGTTGAATGGTCGAAGTTGGATTTATTTATTTTTCTTCATTATCTCAAAAATTTTAGCTTCACGAAAAAATGTATTGCGTGTGTGAAAATTTATTCTTTTCGTTGTACGGAGAAAAACAAGATGCAGTTCTTTTAATACAGTTTGGTTATTTATGGGGATGGAGGTTTATAGTGCTTTAAACGGATTTACCCTGTTGCGTGTACATGTTTAAAAATAACGAGTAATGTTTTTTTTTATACCATTTGAGTTGAATGCATATCTGATAACATTGAAAGTACACCAAATGTACTGTTTTCTATATTCTATTTCCATGTAACGATATATCGTTAACAAGACTCACCAAATAAAAGTTATTTCAATTAAACAAAAATGTCATATTTGTTGCTCGTACGCTTTTGAAACAAAAACGTTTAACGCTATAAAAATGTTTCCTTTTTTTACTTGTTTTTTTTTCTGCCCTACAAGCATTGCTAAAAATCGTGAAATAGAAATTGTTACATTTTTGCAGCGTGACGGATCAATTTTCTGTCAGAATGATTCGTATAGCATTATTCTCCACTGATATCAAATTCTTATTAACTTTGTGTATGTCAAGAATCATAAAAGTCCATCGATAGTTCTCCATATGAATATTCTAATTATGTATAAATATTTCTATTTATACATAATTAGATTTCTATTTCTATTTATTAAGATTAATTTGTATAATTAATATAAATTTGTATAATTACATGATATTAATATTGATACAAATTAATATGAATGTAGTAATAGTGTAGTAATTACATAATGTGTTTTGGCATCTTGTCGAGAATAATCAAAAACAAGAATTTAAGGGTCAAATTAATACAATTGTAATAATTGACAATTGACAAGAAATTTTTAGCATTTTTAAAGAATTACATTTGTTTTATTAAAAAAATTAATATACATATTTTTATCAAATAATATGTGAGTGAATAAATTGTCATACACATATTTACGATTTTCATATCACGCATATTGCGTTTCTAATTTTTAAAATTTAGTATATTTATAACATTTCGTTTTTTTTTACATATTTAACGAAGAATAAATTAACATAACGCATTGTGAGAATACACAGTAAGATTAACATCTAAGTAAAAGAAAAAATACTACTTGTAAAACGTCCCACTCTTATCTTATCGTAGAGCAACTTACAAGATAGTTTTTGCTTAACAAGCTTTGCAATCAGCCCGCGAGATCATTTTCAGAAGAACAGCGAGCGGAATGTGGAACACTTCAGCGGATACGAGGAAAAGTTCGGCAAACGAGAGTACATATTATGGCGGGCGAGGTAGAGAAGTTTTCCCGGCGTATTTGCGCTGTGTAATATAGAAGACAATGGGCTTTGAGTACCGCCCCGGGGGCTTTCTTGTCTTAAGATCTTTCAGAATAATTTTTAACGTCTATAAAAAGATTTCGATTCAATACAAAGAGCATTCAAAAAATAAATTTTTACGTTAAGTAATAATCTATCCAACACGGGAGTGAATGAACGACGGAGCAGGCAGACAAGTAGTATAAGTCAATATCATAGCAGACTGTTGGTAGATGGATTAGTTTCTGAAGAAAATTAAATATTGAATTCTCAAAGTATCGTCTCTCGAGCAAACATTGTATCCTTTATTAGTAAATGCATTTATATTTAATGTAAATTTCCATTAATTCATTATCATTAGTTTTATAACGTAAAATAATATAAACATTTGATTAATTACTCCATTATGTATATAAGAGCAAATGGAATTTTATACGTATCTAGATCTTTTTCTCTTTTTCTCTTTCTCTGAAAGAAATTATTCAAAACATAATACAAGTTAATTCGTACATCGTTTTTTGCGCTAATAGTTGTGCGGGATACAGCTTAATTATGGCGCGTAAATTTATGGCTGCAAAATGATGAGGATAGGAAACTATAAATGGACAAACCCAAAACGTTGTCCCGTGAAATGCTCACTTTCGCAAAACTTTTATCGCAGTATCTCTTTTCGTGAAAATATGGTGTCATATGCAGTGGTGAAATAAAGACCATACGCACAGCTGTTTAGAAAGCATGCGCTTGCACTTTGCTTGCAATTCGCAAACGGACGCGAAGGAAATATGACGATAATGGCAATATTTTTGACGATATGTCACACACATATTTACGATTTATTTTTTTTAGTTTTGTTTTATTATTCGAAGCAAACATATGTGTTCTCATTGCAGCTGTACAAATTATCTACTAACATCGCAATATTTTTATCTCATTTAAATTTGTTATATACGCAAAATGTGTAGAATTCATAATTCTATATTTTTATTTTTATTATAATAACATTGAATTATAATAACATTGAATAAAACTTTAAAAGATAATGGATTTCTTCTTTCCATAAAATTATGCAGTTGTAAAATCATCATAAATATACGCCATTTACATTTTATAAATGCATTATAGACAGAGAAAATTTCAAAATATAATATACAATTTTATCTATTAATTAATTTATATTTAAGTTAATATAATTTGCACTTTTCAGAGAATAATGTAAATATTTCAGGCAAGCCAGAAATATTTACATTATTCTCTGAAAAGTGCAAATTATATTAACTTAAATATAAATTAATTAATAGATAAAATTGTATATTATATTTTGAAATTTTCTCTGTCTATAATGCATTTATAAAATGTAAATGGCGTATATTTATGATGATTTTACAATTGCATAATTTTATGGAAAGAAGAAATCCATTATCTTTTAAAGTTTTATTCATGCGAATCCATTAAAAAACATATATGCCTATCTGTTTCGTGCGTATTTACGCACATACATCTATTCAACTTTATTGTGAGAGCGCAAAGCTGCGCTCTCGCGCGCTGGGATGACGCTTGTACGTGGCTAACGCGGTTGTCCTCTGTAATACATCAACAGGACGATTACATATTACACGTGTCGCGTTACGTGCCAAAGCCAGCCGACACCTCACGCGCCGCCCGCAAATCTATCCAACGACAACACGTGCCACTTATTGCGCCGCTTGTACACATAGCACAATAACCCGCGTATACGTACGTGCTTAATCTGTCTAATTAATTTTTCCTCCGTTCATTCGACTGATGATCGATGTAATGACGAGTAAACGAGGTTGCTTCATGTTTCGCCGCATCGCGATGGGACCCGCGACGCGAATAAATGGACAGTCGGATTGCAATCGGATAGCATTCATATACCTGAATGCACGAGATCGACCGCGTGAATACCAACACGTTTTTCAGTATCTAGTTTTTTCGTTTTCCTTCATATATGTTGAAATTTATTACCGTTTAATACAATTTAACGCAAAACAATTATTGCAACAAAATAATGAATCTCGTTGCGTTGCATAGAATAATAAGATTGCTTAATATTAATGATTTAATATGGCTCAATAATTTTTCACGCAATATAATTGTGTTCGTATCTTATTACTCGTCTCATATTTCTTAAAACGAACCATTATTACGCGCGCTTTCCTGTCTCAGAATCAATTAAGATCAGCTCTTTGGGTTTGTCGGTCATTTTCGATACGTATTTCTCATCCCCCTTAGTCACTTTCACGCTATATCACAGAATCGTCGGAAAAGGGTCGGACAAACCTTGAAAAGAATTCTATTCGATGGTATTACATGGGCCGTGTCGTCGGGCATCCGACGTGCCATCTCGGAAGAGAAGAGTACGCATTCGCTCTCGCGTTTTCCCTCCCTTTCCTTCTTTTTCTTTCACACCATGCATAGGGGGTAGAGGGCATACATATGTGGAAACTGCAGATTTCATCGGGTGAATGGGCGGGGGAGGAGGAGGGGATGGCGGACAAAAAGTAGGTCGATCGAAGCTCCGGCCTTTTGCTGAAAAAGCGAGGAGTCGGCTCCATTGTCGCTTCGAGTGGACCGCCGTCAAGGGAATTACCTCCTTCCCCTCTTTACACTCTTCTCCCAACCCCCATCCGTACTATCATCCCCTCCGCGTCACGGTGGCGCTTGCTCTTTTTTGCCAATTAAAGCTCCAAACTGGACGTCTTTCTCCTTTTCTCTCTCTTTCTCTCGCTCCCTTTCTCTCGTACTCCACGGAGGATTCTACGGCAATAAGGAAGTTCCGCGAGTTCTCTTGCCTATACCCATGAATCCGTTCTTCCGAGCGAAATTTCACGGACCATTGACGCTCCGGTCTTTGATATGTCTGTTGGAGAACGCCGGTCCCTTCTAGGTGGATACAAGTCTCCGGAGAGGAAGAGCTCCTCTCCGACAGGTATCGCATGGCGATTTTTGCTTTGCATGTAACGTGACCGTAATAGCGCCGCGATCCTACGTAGGGAAATCTTGGAAACGTGCGAGCTAAGGTGTAATTTTATGCTGATAACGCGGAAAATGGTATGCATTGAAGAGGGTAGACTTTCTCCGCTTCGTAAAATCATCTTTTATAATACTGCGTTTATATCGCGATATTATCCTTCGTTATGACCGGAGATGATTAATTTCAATTCGCTTAATTTTTAAACATTGTACAGTCGAAAGAATTTAAAATACGGATTTTATGTCAATTGTGACGTTTTAATTGTCACGAATAAAATACGCAGATGAAAAGAATATAGAAACAGAAAGATTATTTTAGAAAGATTGTGAAATAATATTAATATATTTGTTCGTTAATTTTTGGATTAAATACATGATTGTACACAGAATAGAAAATAATGTGATTTATATATCGAAGGAAAGAAAAGGGAATCGAAATTATTAAAACATGATTTCAAAATTAGACCAATCAATGTTTATAATTCGTCCAATATTATGATGGAAGACTAGTAAAAAAACGTGCATTTACATTAGTATTTTATACGAAAAATCATATCGTATTTTAAATTTATATTTATTTAAAAAAAAAGAAAGAAACCATTTTAATATTTTTACCTTATATCTCTGGTCATATATAGCAAGATGATATCAGTCTGCTTTCTCTTTAGTTAAAACTCTCTGTTAGTTGTATATATATATGCATATACATGAAAACTAAAAATATATATATATATAAAAGAGGCCATTTTTTGTTAGGGAAGCGAAAAAATATGGAATAGAAAAAAAATGTAAAACTAAAAATAGGTCAACCGATAGTATAGTACGAATTTATGGTAGCGCGAATGAAATACGAAACTAACCAGCGCAACGGATTGTCTGGTATCGTTCTTTTTTTTTTTATTTTGATACGTTAATGATCTTGGCATAACTGTTGTGTGTCAAACTTTATACGTACGCATGTAATTTCGCCCTAAATCGCGAAACCGAGTGGCCGTTGGCTCTCCGGGGTTCGCCGGCCGGAGGAGGAAAGTTAGTTTCGAAAGGCAACAGCGGCGAACCATCGTAAATCGCCAACTCAATAAAGCAGGGCATAACACTTTATCTCGAGCATAAGTGCGCCCGCCGACTTCCGTGCGTAGCTAAGAAACACGGCCGCGGTATGAAAAGATGTTGCCGGGTCCGTGGGTTATGGTCAAAGTTGTTCTTCTGCAACAAAACTCCGATATATCAACGTGTTACCGCGTGTACGAGTTTCGCCGCCACTCGAATGCGGATGAATTTGCCGGGGGAGGATAGTTACGTTGCGCATCTAGAATTTTTATCGCCGATATTGTACCGTAACGAGAGGCCGTAATAAAACGTTAATAAAACGTTTAATTGTAAGTTTACGAGGGCAGGTTAAGTAGAGGAAAATAAAAGGGAATTCTCTTTTGTTTTCGGGAAGAAAGAAAGAATTTATTATCGCATTTTTTGAACTATATAAGGAAGAGAGAGGCAATTGAGCGGGCGTTACGACTTTTCTATCGGTGGAAATTGTTTATCAAATTTATGCAAATTTATAGAGTTTAATGATATTTTCCAGACCAAATATTCAGGGTGTATACTCCTGGGAAAAATCTTGAAAACATGATATTCTCAGGGAATTTTGTTCTACCTTGAAAAAAGGAAATTTGATTAGGATTCAGAGAATTTTTTAAAAGATATTACCCCTTTGATAATTTTACTCTTTAGCACTTAAGAAACATATGTCTAATATATATCTTAATGAATAATTAAATAAATAATAATTTAACAATAATTTAAACGAATAAATAATAATCTAATAAATAATTAATTTAAATATATTAGTATTCTCTCCTTAAGACGTTTATAATAATTTTTGTTTTATATTTTTATTCTATATTTGTGCATATATGTTTAGCATATAGATGTAGCGATATGTCGCACATTATTATTGTTCAAATTAATTTTACAATTAATAAATCAATATTGATATAAAATGCTAAAAAACTACACTCTTGATAACTTTGCAACTTTGCGTATGAATAGAGAGAGTGCGAGAGAGAGAGAAAACATTAGAAAGCGCATCAATAAAATTATTTTAAAAAGCTGCATCTACAAATTTTCTTATTTTATCTAAAATTTAAATGAAAATACCTGAAAGATCAGAGAATTCTTAGAGAATTTTTTACAGGATTTGAGTAGACATCCTGAATATCTCGTAATTTCGACTAATTTATTTTCGTGCTAATCGATGATTAAGTTTTTACATCATAGAAAATTCGAATAAAGCATTTCAATGTTGCATTTCAGGAATTTGCCAAAGTTCCGTCCATTTCTGATTTACTCGCGAACTCGCAGTTAGATATTGGCGTAAGACCATTTACATCGGCAATCCGTAAGGTTTCAAACTGCATCAGTCGCAAGAAACTTTGCAGCGCGACGCGGGAATCGCGTCGCGAAGATCGCAAAAACGTACTATCGGCAGCTGCAAGCCATTCCGGTTAGTTCATTGAAATTCGCGAATGCATTACGTGACTCGTAACGAGACAAGTAGACGTCTGTTTCACTCGTCGAGAAGACATCCGTTCGTAAAAAAAAGAAGTGTCCTCCACAATTGAATTCTCGAATCGCAGAATTTACGATTCATCGCACTCTCGACGCGCAACTCTAGACACAAAAGCTGATTCCTCTTTTTCCTTTATATTTATTATTTATATTTTCTTTCTTTTTCTCACCGCGCGAGATGTCTAGATAAGCAACGGCGACTCGCGGTCGCTCGCTAATAAAGCGCACGACGAATTCATAAGCGGCATTGTGCGAGCATAATTGCATTTCGCGTTACGGCGCGACGAACGCTTTATTAAAAGTCAGTTTTGTGATTTCAGATGAATTCAGGAGTAAAGTGGCTTGCGAGAACGATGTCATTAATCTCGTTTGCTTCCCGAGCCAGAGGGTCGCGATCTTCAGCGCGTCTTTTGGTAGGACGCAATACGAATCTTTGCAGTGTCCGCAACCGCTGGGCGTGCAAGAGGAAAGTAAGTATACCGTTTCATTGATCAACATAGTGATTTTGCGTCTCTCCGTTTTATATAATAATTATTTCGTTGGATTAATTTTTTTTTTTTACATTTTATTTCGGTCATATGCAACGCCTGTGACACTTGTCATCTGTTCGACATCGCATAACTCGTTATTAGAGCCAGCGAAGTAATCGAACATAAACTCGCGAGTTTTAAACATGTCGTGAACTCTCGCGTACTCTTCCCATTTCGATGTCATCCCGCTTTTATACCGCCATCGTTCCAAATACGTCGTTCATCCTTGCAGAAAATAATAACGCGCAGACATTTCCAAGTTATAGTTCGACGTTAAGTATTTATTTGAGCGTAAATATTGCGTGTCATTAAAGTAATGACGCTCTATCGTGCATATATACAGCGTCGTCGCATTGTTTTATATGAATCTCGGCGAGTCCTAGAGGCGACAGATTACAGCATTTTTCAATACTTTCGCGATATCGATCGATAACTTCTGCCGCGTCCATTTCTTCTACTTGCCGATGAGTTTTTCGGCTGAAGTGCCTCTCCGAGTCGATGTTTGTCCTAGTTTATTGTCATACTTGGCGACGAGATTGCGACTCTTTTCCTCTCCGCGGTCGCCCAAGTTTCGCGATGAGGTTCGCCCGATGTGAAGAGAGAAAATTAAAGTGGATTTTCCTGCGGGTTAAAGAAAAAAAGAAAGTACGCGAGCTGCTTTTTCCGAATGAAGCGGGGCACAAATTCAATGATCAGATGGTACCGGATGCATTCGCGTACCAAATATGACATTCTATCGTTTTGTAGCTTGTTAATAGTTGTTTGTGTGACGCGAGAAGTGCAAGTTGCGTGGTATTTGAAACGAGACGACGTCGTTATTTTAAATTTAGAGAAGAAGAACGTGGAAACCTGTTTCCCTCGTTTCTCAGGAAACAAAGGAAGAGAGATAGAGACACGGTTTTATTTAACTTTTTAAAGTAAATTCTTTTAACTCACGAATAAATGCTCGACCGCTCGTGTTCCCGCAATGACTTTTTGTCCCGTCCAATCAATCGATTCCTACGAGAGCGCACGGTTGCTCGATTCTCGCTGAACGAGAGAACATAAACGAGAATGGGTCACCACGAAGACCATTGTCGTATTTCTGGTGAAGTGCTGTTCTGACGATACTGTTTAACTGTGAAACATTTAAATGTTAGTTCATCAGTTTACGTTTAAGAACATTTCTATTCATTTAGGTCGATTTTCGTGTTCTTTTATCTTTAGTATCACCTCGTGCCTCGAATTTCGATAATACCTTATTGTTTTAGTCAATCTTTTATGTGTGTGCAATGGGTAGATAGATAGGTAAAAGAAAATAGTAATAGTATTTAAAATAGAAAATGAAAATGATTACATGTAAGCGTTTTCTCAGTTAGATTATAAATGCTTATTGTGAAATATAATATTGTATTGTTAATTAAAATTTGAAATCTATTCGAAATATTTTAATTGATATTTTTTTATAAATCGAAAATACATATTTCAAATATCTATTTCTCGTTGAAGAAACTTTAAAGAATCAATTAAAATAATTTTTTTCTCATTATATGAGTGGTAAAATTTGAAAATATTATTTAAAAATATTATTTTTACGAATCTATATTTATTCTATTTATTTCTCTTTTGCAACTTACATCTCTTTGATCTACTTTTGTGTATGTCATATTTTTAAATCATGTTAGTTATTTAGTATTAAATAAACTGCTTATTTTTAAAATAATTACTCAAATTATATATATAAATACTTGGAAATCATTAAAATACATGTTTTCTTAATTATCTACTTATTTTTCTCGCTATGTAACATTTAAAATAAATATTTGAAAAATCAATATTTAAGAAATATAATCAACAGCATGTTCTTTTGAAAACTTTAAATATCATATGTACATTATTGAAATTAAATATTACACATTATTAAATATTATACATATATTTAATCCTTTATATATTATATTTAAATAAATTATTATTTAATATATTTAAATAACATTTTTTAAATAGTTTTTTACAATTATTATTTTAATTATTGTATTTTAAATATAAATATTTTTGTTGCAATCACACATATTTGTTTTATTATTATTTTCACGAAACAAAATATTTAAAAATAATATTTTATTTCAATGGAAGGCACTATTTATATGATTATATAAACAATATTAATTGATTATATAAACAATATTATTTTCAATCATTTTCAATCTACGGTTGAAATCTGCTCATTATTGCATCTGTATAGACGGAACTAGAGAGCAAAGAAGTTATACTCCATAAGTTAACTTTACGAGAAGAAACTTTATTAGTTTGTTTTTTGATACTTGACGAAAAATATCGTTTCTTCCCTCTTCATTCGAAGTGAAAGAAATTCTGGTTTCACAGCTGTCTGAATAGCTTGCTTCTGCTCTCGATGAGCCAATAAATCTCTCCGCTCCTCGCAATTCCTTGGTCCACTCGTCTGGTCATCATCCGCCAACTCGTAGAACGAGGTACCCTTTAAGAATAGGTCGAGTGGTCGCTTGCCGCTTAAGCGACGACAATAAGGAACAAAATCAGCAGAATAGTGCGCTGCGTTATGTTATAGTAGTGCTTTTTCGGGCTTCTGTACTTTGAATGCCTCGCGGTCGCCTTGATATCCCTTCAGAAGACGCGCTACATCGTCACGTTTCACGAAGACGTGAACGCGGGACGTATATTTTCTCGCACAAAAGAGTATCGGAAACTCTCTCCGGAGACTTCCTGCTCTTCTTGGATTGCTTCTTTTCTATCATTCTGCGTCAAGTCGGATCGATAACGTCTCTCATTCTTTTTCTAACACAATTGTACACATATTGTCGATCAGCTTTTTTAGATTCTCTCGTCTGTTAACGGAAACAACATACGTAGTGTTCTTCTTAAATAATATATGTATAAGAAAAATCTTTTATAGATAATCTTTAAATGTCTGAAATAGAAGATTCGGATCTCAACAAATTTTTTTATATATTTTCGCAATGAAGAGAGAGAGAGAAAGAGAAATAATTGTGTAGAAATTGCCTTATAACATTTATGCGTTATATAATTTCCACAAAAATAATTTGCTTTGTACGAGAAATCTATTTATGAATGTGATTTTTCTTCAATATATTTTTTCTTTAGTTCTTTTGATCTTATTACAGTCATATTGTTACTGTTGCAGCTTGCATGATGGATTTTGCAACGGAAACCGTAATGCAATTATGCCACGGTAAACGACGATGCTCGGTGGTAGCTAACAGCACAACGTTCGGTAGACCCGATCCTTGCAGCCCAAACAGCAAGACCTATCTCAAAGTCGTGTACACCTGTGGTAAGTACCGATAAATTTTCATGTTTTCGATTCTGCTAGCGGAATAATTAAGCATGTGCAGCGTGTTTCTTATTATACCGTGATTATAATGATTCAAAGCTACAATCGCGATTAATCTGCACGCTTATTTCTTGTACATAAATAATATAAATACGCTGCGTGCTAAAAATCTTAATGATGAATAATAACTTTGGCAAACTGTATATCATGCCATTTACAGTTTACTCACGAACGAAATGATAAATAATTGAGTAGCAATGATATGTTAAATACCAGTGGAGGAAAAATTCGTTATATATACGCAAAAGGAATAGTAAAGTTTCTTGTTTAAGCGGAAAAATTATACGAGCGCTTCTTTTCCAAGAGAGTGTGGCCGACGGCGATTCAGAGCGTTGCAATCCTTGAAAAGTAGTAGAAAAAAAGTGATATTACGGACCGTGCAATAACGTGTTCGGGAGGGGATTTATCCGAAGCTCGTTTCACAATAGCGTATAATGAGCGTAGCAACGCTCCTCTTTGAAGAGAAGTTATTTTATTGCGAGGTTCGGCGCGGCTTGGCAGCAGCCAGCCAGCGACAGCTTTAAACAGAATGACGTCGTCGCGGATCTTCCCGTCTCGACCCGGCGATGGGATTCGTACTGAATTTCCTTCTCGACATTTTTAATGGGCACTCTACCAGGGACCGGTTTATGCGCGAAGAATAGGGAAAGAAAATTGTTGGGAAAACTGTCGACGGGAAAACTAGCGGGCGATATCACCGGAGCGTATTTCGTGCACGACGTCGCGCAAGGAAAGTCATCCTTTACGGGGAAACTATAATTTCCATCCAACTTGTAGTTACGAGATGTAATTTTTAATCCGTGAATTTATTTGTTTGTTTACGTGAAATTCGGGGTCGGGATATATTCGTAATAATAATTTCACGCTTTAATTATTCGTTGGGTGGTGCTACTTCTCTCGTCTCGCCTAATCGAAGATTCCTCGCTTTTAAAAACGCGATATATGTGTATATATTTTTTTTCTCTCTATATGTATATATATGTATTTTTTTTCTTATTTCGTTTAATCTAACCGAATATAATTAGGCGCGCGAAGCAAAGTTATATTATTATTAATTATATTCGGTTAGATCAAATAAAAGAAAAAAATATATATAGAGATATATAGAGAAAAAAATATATAATATATACATATAAAATGAACTTGCAGTTGTATATTTAGCGGAAAAATTCGCGTTCATATATATAGCTTCTCGTCTTCTCGCGACAAAATCCTCCGATCTTTTCAACGAAACCACAACAGAGATAACATTTTTTCGCGAGAAGTCGCGCATACGAATTGAGAGACCTTAACTCGGAAAAAGTTCTATTCTACATTATTACTTGTGCCGGACGCTTATATGACACTCTCTCGCAATGAGATAGCGAGGCTTGATTCTCCGTCTCGTGATGTTATTCCACGCTCCAATCCCTTTTATTCTCGTGAGCGAAATTACGCATATTCTGTACACGTACATTTTGTCAGCGTAGTCCGGGCTCTTGTAAACAAGTATTACTTTCTTGCGGAGGTATCTCGTTTACATTAATCGTAAGCATCTTTTATCTCGTTAACAAAAGAATGAAAGTGGAAGGAAAGGAAGCCACCAGTGTTATGAAAATACGCTGTAATTTTTCTTGAAGCATGTAAAACTTATTTCTATTACGGAACAACACTGGTTTGGTAAATTCTTCATTATAAAACTTTGAGAATCGGTAACGAAAGAAACTGGAGGAAGAAGAAGATTGAAAGACTTATTCGAATATTTCAAGCTAACATTATGTGCATAATGAATATTATTATTTCTTAACTGAATATTTAAAATAGATTTAAAACATTTCTCTTTGATCTTACTTTGATAGCACTTAAGAGTTCGCACGATAATCATATTCGCCTACACCAGATATAACGCGATTGTATGCAAAAATTTTATCCTTCATATTCACGTTTCTTAAATATGATTCGATAAAATATGGATATCGACATTTTTCAATTATAAAAATTTTCAAGCCACATTTCGCATTTTTCGGACGGAAAATCAGTTACGATTAAAATGGCAAGTACCCCTCGGCAATGGAAGGACGGTGGAGATCGCGCGCTGGCCCTTTCGTGGCTCGTCGCACGTCAAATTACCGGCCGTAAACGACCGTGCACGGATTATGATTCGCGCGACGTAGCTCGAGAACGCATTTGCATGTGCCCGTGAATGCTCGATGCGAGCTCATTAGTCAATGTCACTTCGGTTCCTGTAACCGACCGAGAGCGTTTATGAGAGAGAGAGAAAGAGAGAATGATGAAAGAGAGAGAAAAGAATCGTCGCTCGGTATTCTAATTTGGAGGCGAGTCATGCATAGTTTTTCGTTGGCACGCGGCTTTGCCAATAGCTGCGAGGAAAATATGCGCATTCGTTAGGATACGTGAAAAAATTCTTGAAATAAACGTCCAACTATCCGCAATCGTCTTTATCCGTGATCGATTTGCCTTTGAATATATTGCAGAACAACAATTTATCGCAAAAAACAACATATCTTTATAAAAATAGACACCTAGTTACGAATTTATCGATAAAGTATTTTACAAACGTAATATGATATATGAAGAATATATGCATAAAGAGAGCGATAACTCTATAATAATATGTGTCAATATATTTTATGGATTTTATTTATTTATTGAATTTTTTTTTATTATGATTGATTAGTCTTTTTTTCGAAATGGAAGGATATGCGTTTACTTTCGCAAATATAATACAAATTGTTGTACTTCTTTGAGTATAAAGATAAGATAGGTATGTTCCGAATCTTTATTAAGTAATCGAGAGAAAAGTCTCTGATATACTTATTCGCCAAATTACGTTCAAGATAAGTTGAAGCATTTTGAGGCGAGAGTAAACGTTTCTTCTTATTCATGTATGGATGCGCACACACTGCCAATAGAGAAAAAGCCTTAGGAATAATAAACTGAGAGATAAGAAAGTAAGATTTCTTTCTTGTGAATTTTTCGCGGTGAATCTTGATTTAAAAGATCGTATTTTACATTAAAAGGTCGCTCGGAAATTATTTTATTCGTCAACATTTTTTCGATAAGATTGTTACTAAATATACACGATATAAAAAAGTAGGAATATTGATTTGTTGTTACATTTCTACACGTTAGATTCATTGTATTTAATTTTACACGCTTTTCAGTGATATAAACACAAATTAGACGAACCATCGCATTTATATTTTTCGATAAGATTGTTACTAAATATACACGATATAAAAAAGTAGGAATATTGATTTGTTGTTACATTTCTACACGTTAGATTCATTGTATTTAATTTTACACGCTTTTCAGTGATATAAACACAAATTAGACGAACCATCGCATTTATATTTTTCGATAAGATTGTTACTAAATATACACGATATAAAAAAGTACGAATATTGATTTGTTGTTACATTTCTACACGTTAGATTCATTGTATTTAATTTTACACGCTTTTCAGTGATATAAACACAAATTAGACGAACCATCGCATTTATATTTTTCGATAAGATTGTTACTAAATATACACGATATAAAAAAGTAGGAATATTGATTTGTTGTTACATTTCTACACGTTAGATTCATTGTATTTAATTTTATACGCTTTTCAGTGATATAAACACAAATTAGACGAACCATCGCATTTATATTTTTCGATAAGATTGTTACTAAATATACACGATATAAAAAAATAGGAATATTGATTTGTTGTTACATTTCTACACGTTAGATTCATTGTATTTAATTTTACACGCTTTTCAGTGATATAAACACAAATTAGACGAACCATCGCATTTATATTTTTCGATAAGATTGTTACTAAATATACACGATATAAAAAAGTAGGAATATTGATTTGTTGTTACATTTCTACACGTTAGATTCATTGTATTTAATTTTACACGCTTTTCAGTGATATAAACACAAATTAGACGAACCATCGCATTTATATTTTTCGATAAGATTGTTACTAAATATACACGATATAAAAAAGTAGGAATATTGATTTGTTGTTACATTTCTACACGTTAGATTCATTGTATTTAATTTTACACGCTTTTCAGTGATATAAACACAAATTAGACGAACCATCGCATTTATATTTTTCGATAAGATTGTTACTAAATATACACGATATAAAAAAATAGGAATATTGATTTGTTGTTACATTTCTACACGTTAGATTCATTGTATTTAATTTTACACGCTTTTCAGTGATATAAACACAAATTAGACGAACCATCGCATTTATATTTTTCGATAAGATTGTTACTAAATATACACGATATAAAAAAGTAGGAATATTGATTTGTTGTTACATTTCTACACGTTAGATTCATTGTATTTAATTTTACACGCTTTTCAGTGATATAAACACAAATTAGACGAACCATCGCATTTATATTTTTCGATAAGATTGTTACTAAATATACACGATATAAAAAAATAGGAATATTGATTTGTTGTTACATTTCTACACGTTAGATTCATTGTATTTAATTTTACACGCTTTTCAGTGATATAAACACAAATTAGACGAACCCTCGCATTTATATTTTTCGATAAGATTGTTACTAAATATACACGATATAAAAAAGTAGGAATATTGATTTGTTGTTACATTTCTACACGTTAGATTCATTGTATTTAATTTTACACGCTTTTCAGTGATATAAACACAAATTAGACGAACCATCGCATTTATATTTTTCGATAAGATTGTTACTAAATATACACGATATAAAAAAATAGGAATATTGATTTGTTGTTACATTTCTACACGTTAGATTCATTGTATTTAATTTTACACGCTTTTCAGTGATATAAACACAAATTAGACGAACCATCGCATTTATATTTTTCGATAAGATTGTTACTAAATATACACGATATAAAAAAGTAGGAATATTGATTTGTTGTTACATTTCTACACGTTAGATTCATTGTATTTAATTTTACACGCTTTTCAGTGATATAAACACAAATTAGACGAACCATCGCATTTATATTTTTCGATAAGATTGTTACTAAATATACACGATATAAAAAAATAGGAATATTGATTTGTTGTTACATTTCTACACGTTAGATTCATTGTATTTAATTTTACACGCTTTTCAGTGATATAAACACAAATTAGACGAACCATCGCATTTATATTTTTCGATAAGATTGTTACTAAATATACACGATATAAAAAAGTAGGAATATTGATTTGTTGTTACATTTCTACACGTTAGATTCATTGTATTTAATTTTACACGCTTTTCAGTGATATAAACACAAATTAGACGAACCATCGCATTTATATTTTTCGATAAGATTGTTACTAAATATACACGATATAAAAAAATAGGAATATTGATTTGTTGTTACATTTCTACACGTTAGATTCATTGTATTTAATTTTACACGCTTTTCAGTGATATAAACACAAATTAGACGAACCATCGCATTTATATTTTTCGATAAGATTGTTACTAAATATACACGATATAAAAAAATAGGAATATTGATTTGTTGTTACATTTCTACACGTTAGATTCATTGTATTTAATTTTACACGCTTTTCAGTGATATAAACACAAATTAGACGAACCCTCGCATTTATATTTTTCGATAAGATTGTTACTAAATATACACGATATAAAAAAGTAGGAATATTGATTTGTTGTTACATTTCTACACGTTAGATTCATTGTATTTAATTTTACACGCTTTTCAGTGATATAAACACAAATTAGACGAACCATCGCATTTATATTTTTCGATAAGATTGTTACTAAATATACACGATATAAAAAAGTAGGAATATTGATTTGTTGTTACATTTCTACACGTTAGATTCATTGTATTTAATTTTACACGCTTTTCAGTGATATAAACACAAATTAGACGAACCATCGCATTTATATTTTTCGATAAGATTGTTACTAAATATACATGATATAAAAAAGTAGGAATATTGATTTGTTGTTACATTTCTACACGTTAGATTCATTGTATTTAATTTTACACGCTTTTCAGTGATATAAACACAAATTAGACGAACCATCGCATTTATATTTGCGTGAAGAATAACAGTATTTTTCGTTTGTACTTTATATGCTACACCTGTTATTTCTTATCTACAATACATTATATAAAATTAACAGAACAGACACAATCCAAGACAATTAATTAAAAAATTAATATAATTGTATAATATGTAAACATGAATGGAAAACAACCATGGATATTTTACCGCGCATAAAATTAACCGTATAACGGACGGGCGGCGCCGGAAACATTCTTTCCGCTACGTTTCCGTTCGATCGGATGACGATATCCAGAACGAAATCAAACGTACTTCCCACTCTATTCGTATTATATCTGCAAAGCGTGTTCGTTGGCTTCTTCGCTGAATTCTCTACACTGGGGTATTGACCCGGAACAATTATCGGGCGATCTCAGAGTGTAATTGGATTCGCATGAATTATCAATGTACATCAAAGTCCCTCCTTCTGACCCGACATGAACGTAGACAGTCGTGTTGGAAATGAACCTCTGCAAATCCGCAGGCTCTGACTGAATCTCGATCGATCATTGACGTTGGAAATATGCTAATCAGTTTCGATACATCGAATACGCCTAGGATAATATCGCTACTATTGTGTGACATAATCGCTGGAGAGCAGAAAATAGAGATATGCAATATGCATTATGTTCTTGACTTGTCGAAAATAGATGTTCTCTGTTTTACGATTTATGTTGGTTTTATTTTACGTATATTTTAGGAATAATATGAATATAAATTGTGTTATCACACATATTTACGAAATATTTTATTTCTTTCAAATAAAAATCGAAATTATCATTCGATATTTTATTTTCCGTCTTTTACGTTCTGTATATTTCTTCATTTATATATAATATATAAAATAAAATATAATTTATATATAGATTACAATATATGTATGTATATAATTTATATTTTATATAAATATAAAATAAATGAAATGATATATATATATATATATTGAAGATAATAAAAATGTCTGACAATGAGAACTATTTGTAGACATTATGTGAATATAAAGTCAAGAATGAAATACTCTCTTTTGCTCTCTTGATATATATGTATGTAGATATAAAAGTTTTAATTGTCACAGATTAATCTATCTACGTTAAACACATATTTTTCCGCAAAGTAATATCCGTGAAGTTAAAACTTAAAAGTCGCTCTTTCAAGCAAAAGTTATTTACAGCAGAAGCTATTAAAGAACTGTGCCGGCAGGGATAAAGTAAAGCAAACTTCGGGAGGGAAAATATTTAAAGCATTTCTGATGATATGCGAACTTTTATAAATCATTGTATGCAAAACAGGGCATCAGCCATAAAGTCGTATTTCCGATTCCATTCATCAACTTTATTTGGAGTTGTGCTCCATCAACCGCAAATTTATTCCGTTACTGGCTCTTGATTGTGTATTGATTCATCAGTGTGGTTAAAATTTTTATTATGTTTGAAAAATGTTAGAGAGAAATTTTTTCGCATTTACGTAGGAAAGCAATTTAATTGATTTGATCGAAAAAGAAATTATTTTAATGTTTTTTTTTTTTCTAAAACTATAAGCAGAAAATACTAATGATTAATGCTAATGATTCTCCTATTTCATAAATATTACACAACTTCCGTAGAAAATATTTCGCTCCATGAATCACAACGGTTATTAGTTGACATTATGATAGGAATGAGTAACTTAATTGAGAATTCTCTTTAGTGTATACGCGTTGTATCAATTATTATCCACATTTCTCTCTGATAGAGAAGCTGAATTCATCCGATCTCACCATACATTTCCCGGGTATAAACTGAATCAGCCCTTGATTTCACACATGGGATCTTCTTGACAAAGTGAATGTACGTACGTACGTTGCCTATGCTCGGAAGCAAATCAGTCGACGCTTAATAGCGTATGAATGCGTCGCTTAATCCCACGAGACATGTACATCGGTTGATATGGGTCAATCGAAAAAAGCTCACGGTATATTTTTGCCTCGCAAGCACAGTCGCGGTTAATTATTCCTTGTTTTTCCGCGAAGAGAATCATTCGTCGATTGATTTCTGTATTTTTATACGCGTCATTCATTGATACAATTTATGGAAATATCTTTTAATTAGGAGATACTTTATAATTAAATTATTTAATATTTAATTTAATTATATTGCAATAATAAGTGAGTTTAAATACTTTCTTAGACGTTGATTGGGCAATTTTGTCGAAAGTTATTTTCGACAAAACTTTCATGGGATTTATTCTGCATTTTCGCACAAACTTATTAATCTTTTTTTTAATTTACAAGTTGTTGAACATTTTTCTTTCGTTACTTTTCTTCTTTATATAAATATTTTTAAGACCTAAGAGCCTTCAAAGTATTTTCAACGGGATGATTAATTAAAACTGGCATTTCGCCGCTTTTACATAATATCCTTTCGATTTACAATAATAGGAGTCATTGATACGCTTCATGCCGTTTAACGAAGCATCTATGCATCACGGCAATTCGTCTCAATTGAATTTTGACACGCGGCTGAAGAGCCATGTCAATCAACGATAGAAAATCAAGCGCTCGCGTAGCCACGAAGCTAATTAGGGATCGAAGTACCAACTTGATGGCGTATGACTATATAGCTACTTTACATCACAACGTTCACCGCGAGATAATGATCCCTCGAGTTTCAGCCATTAATCCGAGCCGTGATAATGAAAAATATCCGCTCTCGTCGCGAATGAATAATCAATTCAATTCGCGTGGAACGAACTCGTTATTCGAAATTGACTGATAATTTACATTTCGACAGTATGTGTTTCTCACATATACGTATGGATTATAATTTACAAATTCTTTGTCAACTCCCCAGTGTCTGCCTGCTATCTTTCTTCATAATCAACGACGATGTATTTAGTATTTATGGCATTGTATAGCTCTGCAATATATTCTCATTAAAATTGCCGCAAACTAATACATCACAATTTATTTCGGTTTCAGAGAGACGTATTTTAATTAATAAATAACGAAGGGACACGCGAGGTTGTTAGTATGTGTCATGTTTTAGAAATACATGTTATTTCTAGAACTTTCGATTATCGCGAAATATTTACGGGAGAAAAAATATCTATATTGTTGATTATATTTGTTAAAGAAGACTGTCTGCGACAAGTGCAGAGAATATTATACTATATTAACCGGCATACGCATGTCCCACGAAATAAATTTAATTTAATTGAAATAAAGTTAATTTATCGTGCATGAATATGAATAATTATTAATCTATGATTGCATAAAACTTTTGAATGCAATTTATTAACGTAATATAAAGTTTATAATTAATAGTTATAATTAAATACACGACAAATAATAGCGTATATATAAAAATTAGATTTAAAACTTCACCTACTTTAAAACTTGGAGCACAGAACAAAAAGAAACCAAGCCGTGAGCAAATCTGCCTTTAGATATATTCTAACGTGCGATACCCTCAAGGTTCTTTGTTGCGAATCTTCCTCTCTCTTTTTTCTCTCTCGATTTCCATTTTAAAGAGTGGATTACGCGCCACGTGGTGGCCTCATGTAAGATTAATGAACTAATCCTACGAAGCTGACCTTTTATCTCGATTTTCAACCTTGGATGCCTTCGGAAAAAACAAAGCGCTATACATACACTACTATCAGTACATTTAATTGATCAGTCGCAAAATAAGAAAAAAAAAGAACACCGCATATATAAACGCGAATAAATTTTATTAAACTTTAAATAACCAGTTTCGTTTTTCGCCGCGAATTTACTAGTAACGATGCACTTTCGGCAGAAAGTTGATTCTCAACTTCTCTTCGAGTGACATTTGCCGATTCTCTTTGCTTTTCGACGTGGGCGTGTGTATGTGTTTATAACAATTTCCGACAGTATGTACAATTGCGTAGCCGGAAGCGCTTTTATCCATTATATACGTATCGTGCGTGCATATATTGTGGGCGAGTAGGATTTCTAGATTCAAGCGCAGGGATAATTTGTCTTTCAGCGCGACGTGCGCTAATTTGTGCGCTGTGTACTGTCGACACTTGAATTATTCGATTTACGTTTAACAATTCAGGTCGGCGCCAATCAATCGCTATCGCTTTCAATGTTCGCGCGAGCGCGGTGACGGTTTCACGCGACTCGGACATCCATATTAATAAATGCCTTAATCTACATGCGTTCGATTATATGTGATGAAAAGCTTTTGTAAATCGTGTCATTATATACCATAGGATCCGACATATATTTGTGAACCATTCTTCGTAAGACATATGAAATCGATCGCTTCGAGTATAGAAATGAATAGTTAAAAAAATAAAAGAAAGAGTCGATTTATTTTTTACCTGTTTTATGCAGTATTAACTCATAAATTGTCGTAATTAATGAACTCAATGAATTATAGATTATAATGATTAATAATAAATTATATATATAATATTAATTTTAAATAAAGTTAGACACAATATATAAATATTGTACATATACATTTTTAAACATTGAATGATTAGATTTGAGTTTTATTATAGATAAATATTAATTAATAGAAATTTTAGAGAAAGATAATAATAAATTAATATATTATTACAGCGAGTAGTTTAAATAAAAAACATTAGTTTTTAAATTTAAATTTATACACTTATATAAAAATCGGAAATGATGAACAGATTAAACAGGAAATCAAAGATATAATGAAAAGATAAGCGTACCGATTTCGAAGCTTAAAGATAACATCTCATAGTCGGATATTTCTATATGTATCATACAATATTTCCTATTTTTGGGATTTTAATTCTCTTCTTTCGATATTTGGCATTTGATCCTTCTATCTCTTTTTGGTCGAAAAGCTACTCACATTCGGGAATTTATTACGCGATCGAGAGACGAAGCTAGAGCGTTGGTCGTTGAATATTTCAAGATAGCAGAACGTAGGGTCCCGCAGGCGATACCATTGATTTTGATTGTATATTTTAGATTCGTTAATCTCGCCGAATTCGGTGCGTTCGCCGATGTTTTTCGGGATCGAAAACCTGAGGATTAAGTGTTTCATTTTCATCGTTTCCTGCCCAATGTTTCAGGATGTCCGAGATTATAGAATGCTATTCTACTTGCAATTGCCCTAGAACAATATATTTAACTTGTCGCGCTTACAATTTTCAATAAATAGTCACGTGATTAATTTCATTCGCGGAATTGCTTTGTAATTTTTTAAGTATTCTAGTATAATATGCATTTAAAAAGTGCACGAATTTTCTCTATATTTTTAAATCAATGCAGTTTTGAAAAGAGCACAAATAAAAAGATCGAAAAAAATAATGTTTAGGAAATAAAAAATTCTTATAACTGTATATCATTAAACTATGCCTATTTTATAACAATTATTATCAATAAAATAAATTAAATTATATCTGAACGATATATTGCAAAATGAGATACAACTTTCCTTGACAAATTAATATTAAAAGAATATTTCCTGATTTATTCTCTCATGAAAAAATTTGCTTCATATTTATTTGGGGTTTTATAATTATGGATAATAATATTTATAAAATGCTTTATCTATTTTTATAAAAAATCTATTTTTTGGAAACATAATACACATATGCATACTCGCATTAAACAATACTCTTTGCATCTGATTTAAATTTCTAAACAAACATATTGTTACGATATAACGAGGAGTGCATTTCGAGCCGTCAATCAATCGCTTCTATTGCTTCTCTCTCACCTCTGATTTGATTTCGCTAAATATTGCGAGGCGTAATATTGCAATTTGTAGCAGTGTTTACAAATCGCCGCGAAACCAAGTTCTCAACAAGTGGCCGAGTCTTGGCGAGATGTCTATCAACTTTAGGGACCAGATGTACACTATTGCGCGTAATACCAAGCTGAACGTTTATCGACGCGCTGCCGGTCATGATCAAGTGTTTGTTCGTGTACAACTCCAATAATTGAATTCATGAACTATGAACTGGTTTGCACGACTGTAAAATGATCCATCACATTGATACTGTGTTTTTAAGTTATGATTTTTTGATGTTTTATTTTTAGTTTTATTTATTTATTTTTTTTAAAAATCTGTATAAAATCCACGTTTATCTCGTTCGTGCGGCTTGAAAATCATTTCGAGAGCACACTGTTCATGAACACACTATTTTGTATATAAATGCATATTGCGATAAACACGTTTCTAGGTTCTATTCATGTCGGCAGCTACGATTCGTTTCAATCAATCTTTAACTGTACTGCGACGTTAAAGAAAGATTAGTAAGATATAACTCATCTCGACGTTTGTGCTTTTCTTTCATGGCACCAACATTTTTCATCATTTCATGTTGCGTTTTATCTCACATAGAAAATACAGAAACCTCACTATTATTCGTTTTTTTTAAATGACACCACCGTAAATTGTTTATTTTATAAATTCTGCGAGTATAATCCATATTTTAAAATTTATTTGATTAGATGCTGTGAAAGAAATTTATTATTATATTTAGAAACTTACTTTTTATTTACTCACTGTACATTTATAAATAAGTATACAGTGATTAAATATGTGGATTTCTTTCGCGGGGATATTCGTCGGTTCGGAAAAAAGAGAAATAAAATTTGCTGGCACATTCTAGAGGAAAACAAAGATAAACATCTCGTTTATCTCGGTCCGTGAAAGAACGATACTTAATTATCGAGAGTGCGTCATCTGTTAGAGAATAACAATTTTTTTTAACTCTAATGACGCAAATAAAAAAAAGTTGTACTACTAATTTGTAACGCGGATAAGAAATAGTCTGTTTACTAAATCAGAACGTTTTCTTTTTGAGCGACGGCTAATATTTCTGTTCAGTGTTTATTGTGATATATTTTTATTATATACATATAATATTCTATTTTTAAGAATGCAGTACTAATTTTTGCTAAAAATATTAGTTAACGGTCTCGTGAAGATCGTCAGCTCTGGGAATTAAATAAGATAGATCTTTCGTCGTAAAACTCGATTTGCGATTGCGATAATATCGTTGTAGCCCCTTCAGTATAGATAAAAGGGCCACTTTGGTCCCTATTTTTAAGGGATTGTGCCATTTTTCAACTAGCTACTATCTTTTCTTAAAGTTTTCATCCTGCGAAGTCCGTCCGCCAGGTCGGAGAGCAAAGATAAAATAGAACCTAGTCAGAACTTGTTTTTTGGAGATAATGCGTCTCTCTCTTATCATTAAAATTTTCTGCGAAATGGACTTATTTTAACTCCTTCCCTTTGGGCACCGAAATACGATCTAATGGATCTGATGGAACAAGCGTTTCCCCGGGACTCTTCATGTGACTCTTAATGTTGCATTTACTGGGAAATGACTTTCCTGCGTCAAACTAGCGGGAATAGGGAGCAGGTATTATGCGAATAGACGCGATGAGGAGTAATCTCGTAGCAACGAATCCGCCAGTAACCCGGGAAAAGTTTTGTATTCATACAATTTCTCCAAACCTCTCTCGCGCGTCCTTCCTTTATCCGGTCGCGATAAATTCGCTTCTGTTGACGCGGGAATTGAATTCTCTCCAGCGTATAGCCGAGGGCTGCAACTACAGAATTTCAGCCATCGAACTTTTTCGCTGCGCCCTTCGGGCGAACCTTTCGAGATTCTTCTGATCGAATAAGACTCGGGGAACGGCCGAGATTGTCGCGTTTGCCAAATAAATGCGGTCGCTACACATGAAATTCTCCCTCCCATTGAAATTCTCTACAGCAAGACCATCCGTTGCAATTGCATTATAATTGCAGTGCCACGCTTCAGAGGTTTCCGCATTTCCACCGATGCATCGCATTACCAATGCTACTTTGACCCGGCATAACGAGATACTCCAGCCGAGATAGATCGTCTCGTTTTAATATCGGATTTCAGGATTATATACGAATTGTGGCGACGCAACTCAAATGTATAATATAATAGATTCGAATTTGGTTCAAAACGTCATGTCAGGGTTGTTAGAAGCTATATACATACATGCATATACATGTTTATAAAAATACACAAAAAATACATATATACGATTTCTTTCAAATTCGGAAAATTTTTTTAAGTGATAATAAAATCTAGCGCAAATTTTTTTCTACGCATTTCGCAAAAAATAAATCGTCGAAATGTAACTCAACGAGAACGTGCGGATGAAAATGGAATATTTCGCAATTGTTGCATCATTGCACGCTGGATCATTAATATTCAAATAATCGACGTACATGGATCTGTGGTATCGTAATTTTTTAATTCACGGAGGACGATATGCGCGAGATCCATGATTTTTCAGAAGCTTCGCGTCTACGCGTTCAAAACGAAAATCAGTGTCGACGCCCATGAAGCGATCGTACCCTGGTGGCTGAACGATGCGTGCAACTCTCAGGCAGCACTTTGATCAAGGGACGTGGGTGTCTCGTACCGCGTGGCTGCATTGCTGCTCAACCGTGCAGCGCGTACAATGCACGCAGACACGTGATCCCACGCGTTCGCGAATATTGAGACATATGCACGCTCGATTTACGCACTCCTCTTCGTTCACTCAATCACAGGCGACCGCCAATTGGGAAGTGCATCCGGGCGAGATTAACGAAGCCCTTTTGCAAATGAATTCATGGGCGGCTCTTTCGGTTCGCTCGGCTGTAGTCGGTTTCAAGATATATACTATATGTATATATCTTGAGAGAAAAAAGGAAGAGAGAAGGGAAAAAAAAGATTACATCTCTCTCTGCTTTTCCATCTGAATTAGTACCGTTTCTCAAAAAAGAAAATTGTTTGCGTGTGAGTGTTTTTTTATTGTAAAAAATTCTTTCACTCCAATCATTTGAATTAACATGGTTTTATTTTCTTCTGTATTTTATATAATATGGTTTTTTTAAATTTATCATAATTAAAACAAATTTTTAATAATACTTGTAATAAATTATTAAAAACACTCGTTATAATCTTACAATACATTTTCTAGATTTTATTTCTTTACGATTTTATTATTAAATTTGCATGGCAATAAAATTTAAGAATTAATAAAAATATACTCAGAAAATTTTCTCTTAGAATTTACCCTGAAAATCATGGTAATCGTGGAACAATATAGTATGGAAAGAATTTTATGAGAATCTCTCTGATTAATACTTATCACAAAAAAAAAATATTTATCACAAAAAATATAAAATATATGTTTGATTAATATTTTATTAAACTGCATAGTAAAATTAATCAAACATATTATATATTTTATTGTGATAGATATTATTATTTTTATCGTGATATATTAACCAAAGAAATTCTTATAAAATTCTTTCCATACCATATTATCCCACGATTACCATAATTTTCAGGGTAAATTCTAAGAGAAAATTCTCTCGGTGTACTAGTTGGTGTACTGATTGGATAATCTTGTATTTACTTTTATTACATATACAATTTACTGTACGAAGCATGTTTCGCGCAAGAAACTTATTTAGAACACGTAATCAACACGTTACGTCATAGACAGTGTATTACCTATGTGTCGTTATTCACGGGAGTGACAACTATATCCGGGTTCGTGTACACTTTTAGCCAGGGCGGAGATCCAACGGCTTATTAACGGCTCGAGTTTTCCCTCCCTTTACACACCGAATGAACGCACCTGGCGCGATGGTGGTGACTGACATGTGTGTATCGCTTGCCACCCTCGCTAGCTACGTGAAACGGGATGGAAACTGCTCACTGGTTCGTGCAGGACTTTACAACGCCGGGGCCGTTAAGTGGTTGAAGTGAAGCGAAAAATTGTTCTCCCGCGTTTTCCGCCAGTTACAGAATGCATCTTTAATGCATTTTCGCGTGCAGACTCCGCGTCCTCTGCACGTGTTCTGCAAATTTGCATAATTTTCAGTTTACTAAAAAAGTACGCCGCACACAATAATATTATGTTTTATTTCGCGCAATGAAAACTTATTAATTTCAAATCATTTATAAACGCGAAACCAATGCAAATCGACTTTATTCCATGCTTAATCGACGAGAGCAAAATAATTTACATAAATCATTTATTTTACTGTTCTCTCATATTTCTAACAGAAGAAAACTTTCGAATTTGTAATATGTATTTGTAATAATTATGTATAATTTAACTATAATTTTTCGACTTACCTCCGAATCGATTTTGCTTTATACGTGCAGTTAATATGAATATTTTGAACTCTCTTGAGATTTTTAAAAATCTTTTGATAGCCATACAACACATCTAGATAATTATTAATTTAGTTCATTGATGCCAGATATTATATGAGAATTTTTATTTTACATTTTCTATCTGAGAATATATTCAGCATAGTCTCGATGCATTTATACATCGATGTATTTTTACTTTATACTTTCTTTTACTTTTGTTACTTTTTTATTATTTTTTTTATTATTTTGTAAAAGAATTTATATTATGTTTACACAAATTTTGTGTACGTGATTGAATGATTTTTTTGTTTTAATTATATATAAGAAATTATTAATCAGTGTTTTTTATATTTTTTTCATTTTATAACGTAAAATTATACTTTATAAAGCTGCAAAATTTTTATATTATGTACAATTAAAAAGTAATCTCTCTCTTTCGAAAAGTATGTATTATTGCGACGAACAAAGCATCGCTGAAAAATAAAAAATGTACTACAAATGTTTACGTGATTCAGTAATCGACTGTGTTGCGATGGCAGTAGGTTTGAACTGATAATGCCCGTTCACTTTGTGCTTTTGTGATGACAATTACAAAGTTATTACGCGTAACGCATCCCACGTAATAATCGCCTTCGGCCTTTTCAACCAGGCAATTGCATTCTACTTTCTCGTATATTCTCTCTATTCAATTTCGGGGCGAATCGCGTAGGATGGCAGTGGGCGGAGAGAGGAAAAGGTTGTATATGTGTATGTACATATATACTAAACAAGGTTGCATATATACGTGCTGGTAGTAATTGTAGAACGAAGTGGACTCGGAATGAATATGCAAACAACAATATGCAAACATCACAATTCGAGCACGAGGAG
This sequence comes from Prenolepis imparis, assembly GCF_030444845.1. Taxonomy (NCBI): domain Eukaryota; kingdom Metazoa; phylum Arthropoda; class Insecta; order Hymenoptera; family Formicidae; genus Prenolepis; species Prenolepis imparis. Next base: position 19,887,415 of record NW_028141159.1, on the reverse strand, counting down.
AAAACAGAAAGGAATAAAAGGGGATGTCAGAGAAAAGAAAGCTGGAAGACGGAAAGAAAACAATGTGGGATCCAGCTAAAAACACGCTAAGAGCAGCGGTGGAGGAATAATCCTCGTTTATCTATGAATACAACTCGTTTCGATGTAAAATCTACCCTCGAGGAAATTTGTATTGTTGTGTCATAAATGGTAGCGCAGTAGGTGTGAAAAATATGGAAATACAAAATCGCCTTTTGTTTCGATTAATTTTGATTATACATTTAATTCGTTATTTCTGAATGAGAACTTTAATACTCGTATAATATTTATCGCAATATAGGAATTTATCAAATTAATTAAAATTGTTAATTTAAATAATTTTTATCGATCTGATGCTAATCGGATTTTAATCACGTCATAATATTATTTTGTTGTTTTAAAGATACTTTAGTACATTAATGAAAATGCAGAGATATAGTGCGCGAGTAGTAAAGCTCGATGCCTGCTCGGACAAGTGGCCTATGCCTGTATACAGTCAGCCGCGAATGAATTTGCATACTCGTTCGAACTACATATGTATTGTAATACATTCCGTGACCGGATTCAAACCTGCAGTCCGGTTTTTACTCAATATTGTCACTCGCGCGTGGCCTTTGTGCGAAAATTGCAATTCAAGCTTTCGGTTATTTTACACTCTTTTTCGTTCTCCCTCGGGGTATTTCTAAATCAGTGCACAGCGGAATGTTTGCATTACTGAAATAAAAAATCAACAAATAAATATCGGATATTCGAGTTATTTTTAATCCTTACAAGTTTATCTCGAATACATTTTTTTCAAGAAATACAAGAAATTTGTATTTTCTTAGTATATAGGACAACTACATGTCTTTTACGAAATTATATCGGGTGCGTATAATGTTTACAAATAGTTTTGTTATTTTTAGAAATAGGAAAGAAGGAAAAAATATCCTTCATTCAAAACATTTGAAGAAAGAAACTCCACATCTAAAATATATATATATATACAGTATTTTTACAAAAATTGCAAAAATGCCAAAAGATTACAGAAATGAATTAATTATTATTCTTGTGAAATAACTATTTCCAAGAGACATTTGTGTTGAATAAATCGATTAAGTTTTTATATAAATTTTTATAATATAGGAAAAGAAAAAGAGTCGAGCCTCTTAAACGTTCATAAAAGTTTGTTAAGCCAACAAAGTGGCCAGAAGTAAATGAAAAGGACTCGAGCGCATTTTTAAGATCTGGCGCGATGCCAGGCTTATGTGACGAAGCGGCACAAAAACACTTTTATCTCGGTGCAGAAAATTTGCTGAGAAGGAGAGAGACGAGAGAAATAAGGGATGATGCTAAAGGAAAGACAAAGAAATAAATAAAATGACGTTTATTTATATGTTAGCGTGGATACTTGTGAATATAGTTCTCATCTCATTCGCATTCAAGTAACACGCATCTTCTATTACATATATATTATATATATAATATGGTACATGCTTATGCGACATGATGAATGAAGATAGATGATTGACTCGATTAATAAGATAAGAAAAGTCATTAGATCCCTTAGAATTCTGTGAGGAATTTAATACCTCGTGGAGTAGATATGTGAAGAATTTGAAAATGAATTATGATATATTCTTCCAAAGGGCGTCGTTATATCCGAATTCATTGGGAACTTTTATGATGATCCTGCGCGGAGGAAGTCGCCGGTAAAGATGTGTGCGCGCTTTTTAATCTCCGGCCGTAATTCACATTAACTTTTCTTTATCCCTCCTCTCTCTCTCTCTCTCTCTCCGCCGACAGTCAATTGATGTTTTATTCTTATCGCTTCACGCAAAGCGTGTAATTAATAATCGCAACCGGGTACGCGTTTGCCCTTCGGCGAGCGGAGCGAACGATCCATCGCTCTTCATTAATCATCACCACGTTTACACGCCTGGCAGCCGCATCCGCGTGCTGTCTCCCATCCCTCTCTTCCTCTCTATTTTTCTCTCTTTTCTTTTCTCTTTTATATTTCTATGTAAATATAATTTGTGCGAGAGGGGGACGGCTGGGGGACGGCGATGGAGCGAAAGGTCGGTGGATGAAACAGGGTCACCATTGTCGACTGGTTAGCACTTTTTCGCGTGACAAAACGATTTTGCATTTCCTGCGGTCAACGCTCCTGTTCCGGCAGTGACAGTACAAAACGAGAGACGACAGGAGAGCGCGCGGGGCATTAAAAAAAAAAACAAAAAAAAACGACGGGCGTGAAATTTTCGATAGCGATGTATAAACGAGCGTCGAGGTCCGTGTTTCACGGGGTAACGCACGGGGATTTACATACTACATTTTCGATTACGGCGTTTAACTTTTTCGTTTGTCAGTCTTGGGAAAGATTTATCGCGCTCGCGTGATCGCTTCCGAAGGATCACGATTCCATTTTATCGGATATGTCATTCAGGATCCTTCTCGCGCACGTTGAAGGGAACGACCGCCTCGCCCGTCGTGGATTTCAATTCGTTTTTTGTGCGCAATTAAAAAACACGGCGCAGGCGGGCATTGTGCAAGTCTGATGGATTTTTAGCCGACATGTCTAGTCCGACGTGTTTAAATGCGCGACGTGGAGATAGACGAAATAAAATTTTGCGAATTCGTTATTAAAATATATTGCAATTTGCTTTCTCAAAAGGCACACAAATATTCTGCAAACGCGTATATAATTATATTTAAATCTCTCTAATTACTGAGAATTGCTGAGTAATTACTATATATTAAAAAATTATATTCCCTCCCATTTCATCTCTGTAAACAGCTGATTTTTTTATAGAAATTCTTATAATATCTCATTAGATCTCGTGATATTTTTGTCAGTGTATAAATTAGAATATTGTATTGCATTTCTTCTTGTCCTCTGCGGAGTTTCAGACAGTTATTAAAGTAATTTTCGCATCGGCGTCGGTGCTGACAGTGGAACCGATGATAAAGGTACAAAGTACGGAGCTACGTGCTTATGCAGTATCCAAGTAAACTGTAGCACCGATGCAAGCGAAGCGTCCTTTCGTCCGTACATGTATGTTCCTAATTTCGGAGGCGCGGCAAGTGTACATTTCAGTCTATGCTGGCCATTCACGATCATCTGTGAGCCTGCCGTTACCAAGTGTCGTCTCATACTAATCCGATTTCCCTGAATGTGTTCGGTGTCCGTAACAGATACAAACAATGGAGAATACCTCTGGAGGCGCATCGCGATAATGAAAGTGTTGCATTTACTGCTTGTAAAGAACCGGCAGAATGTGTGCATTTTAAGGCGACTATTGTATGACTACGTACTAACTTCACTTTGAAAGATTGAAGAATTAAAAAAAAAAAAAAGAAAACGATATACATTTCTTCAGAAAAGATTAGGATATCTTTCAGACGTCTTTGTTTATTAGCTTTATTGCATAGATTATTTTAATGTTTACAGCAGTAGTGTCTTAGTCTTGCATTTATTTTTTTTTTATGCAAGGAAATCTTATCGGTGTCTTAATTAGCGAGTTATTTAAGTTTCAAAAGTGAAAAGAAAGCTTAGCTTTCAATTAAATTGCGAATCGACTTTAACTTGAGAAAAATTTAATTAAAGCGCCGTAATTACTGAAATATTTAATTTTGAAATTTTAAACATTGCACACAGAGTTACATTAATACAACGTTGTAATTAAAATTTCATAAAGAAAGCTATTTTATTTTGACTTAACACAATGTCGTATATATTGTTTCAATTTTCTTGATACATTTTGTTTGTGATAAAAATAGATTTTTTTTTATGACAATTGTTACTATTGTTTTGTTCTAATACGCTCCTCTACACATTGACTTTTATGAGTGAAAAAAAAGATAAAAATAGACTCTCTAAAAAAATATTTACTCCATATCGAAAATAGATTAGCTCACATACATTTTTATACTTTTGAAACTCCAATTGTTCAATTTTGCTATCTTATTCAAGTCATTATTTTACATAACTAAACATTTTGAATAAATTTAATTGTTTTGTTAAACGTACATTTTACGTCATTATTTTAAATTCTCTAAAATTTTGATAAAGTTCTCAAGAAACATTCTACTCTCTTAAATGAAATCTTTTCTTAAATGAAAGTATATTATCACAGATAGCAATAGTTTTAATTATATATAAAATATAACAATACAAACTTAAAATCTCAGAGAAGATCTAGTTAGTGATAGTGGCTAATTCTTCAGTGAAATCTTATACTGCAATAATCAATAAAACCAAGATCGAGGATCAAAATGTGAATGTTTTCATTGAAGATCAATGAAATACTTACTGAAATCGGTGAAATCTTTTGTCATTTTAAATCAGTGACATTTATCAATAATATTTAAAAAGAAAACAATTGTCGATTGAACGATTTTTAGATATCGAAATGCTAAGGTCCATTTATAGTGAAAGATACCTCCACACACTAGCGGATTCTGACGTCGATAATGGGGGGGGGGGGTTTGCAAATTTATTTTATTTAATATTTTTGGTTTCATGATTAGCTTTTATTCCAGGATCAACGACGTCGATAGCTCTTTAATGTTTATTTTTCTTTATTTTTTTTTTTTTAAACAAATTCAGCAAAACTGTTTCTTTTAATTTGCGGGGGGGGATTAACCCCCCCCCCCAGGATCCGCCAGTGTATATATATATATATATTATATAGATATAAAGAATTTCTCGCCTAATTATTTTCATACAACGAAATGATCTCATCATTTCGTCCTATGTCTGACTTAATCTAAACTTAACTCCTTGAATGTGTAATGAGTATAATTTTCAGTGTATCTTATACATACATATTGTATATATTATATAGATATAAAGAATTTCGCCTAATTATTTTCGTGCAACGAAATTATCTCATCATTTCGTTCTATGTCTGACTTAATCTAGACTTAACTCCTTGAATGCGTAATGAGTATAATTTCCAGTGTATCTTATACTTATTTTATATATATATTTTTTATATATATATATTATATATATATATTATATATATATAAAAGTATAAGATATACACTGTAAATTATACTCATTACGCATTCAAGGAGTTAAGTGTAGATTAAGTCAGACATTGGACGAAATGATGAGATAATTTCGTTGCATGAAAATAATTAGGCAAAATTCTTTATATATATATATATAATATACACACACACATATATATATATATATATATATATATATATATATATATATATAAGTATAAGATACACTGTAAATTATACTCATTACGCATTCAAGGAGTTAAGTGTAGATTAAGTCAGACATAGGACGAAATGATGAGATAATTTCGTTGCACGAAAATAATTAGGCGAAATTCTTTATATCTATATAATACATACAATATGTATGTATAAGATACACTGTAAATTATACTCATTACGCATTCAAGGAGTTAGGTATAGATTAAGTCAGACATAGAACGAAATGATGTACCTCCACACATAAATTCGCATCTTATTGTCGCTTGTACTATTCGGGGAATCTCTGTCGACGACTAGTGAGAACTTAGATTGATTTCGAGGTGCTCTCATCGTTTCACCGAATTTGCCAAGTTACATTCGAGGTCCGTGGAATCTCTTGGTCGTGGGGGATTGAGAGAGCTCCTTGCGCATTACGGGAGTCTTATTAGCGAATCGCGGCGTAGAGTCGTAGAATTTAGGGCGCCTCTAGTCTTGCCAAGGTCTACACGATATATATCTCACTGATGGGACTTCGGGGAACAATTATTGTCGTCCTAGACCCTCCCGCTCTCATTCCGGCCGTCTCCACAATGAACTTATTGAAGGCTTTACTGCCGTTCGCTGGCGAACGAACTCGATTCGACGAGATGAGCGACGTGATTCACGATTTCCAGCGTGACGGAACGATACTTGAAACTAATGACTATAATATGTGGATCACGATAGCGATTTTGGCACATTTTCTCGATTTTGATCTTTCAATATAATGTCTTTGACTAAATATTAATTCAGTTATTTTTTCGTAAAATTAAAATTAAAGAATATAAATTATTTTAGTTGAATCGTTTTTTAAATACTTTGTTTAATGTTAATTAAAAAAGATTTATACACATGTGTACATACATATATTTTTAAAAAATGTGCAGTGTTTTTTAACGATTCAAGAGTATCACGTCACTCGAAAAAAAGTTGAAAAATTCAAGAAGCAAAACTAAAGTTTTATAAATACGATTATAAATGCTGTAGCGGTTAACTTATATTCGGCTCTTGTGTTAACCATGAATACGCGAGCGATACGATATTTTTGGAGGGAAAGACAATTCCTGGATATATTAATATACATCTATATATTTACTCAAGAGAGTGAAGCTGGTAAAAGCCTCGCGCATCGTAAATTGCTGGTTCTCGTAATTATTATTGCTAGCTAAACGTTCTCTATCCTGTAACCCGACGATTGTAGCGTTATTACGACGAGCTGTGTTAACAGTAACTACAGTATGCTCTAATAATCTTTGGTATTTCTGATATTGTCTAACGTGTTGATATCAAAGTACCAACGCAAGGTCTCTTCATTTTTCTTTGAATAGAAATTAACCTATAATTTTCATCTTCAGTAGATCATAATCTCAAACAGTACGGTCTACTGCAATAATTAGACGATCATGCGATAAATAATTATTGTATTAACTTACGTGCACTTGCAAGATTCTATGGATGCATCCCACCAAAATATTTCCTTTGTTGCATTATTCTCGCTCTTGTGAAGTTCTAATATATCCACGCAGATTAAAGCTTTGGTGTACCGACACAAAGTAAATTTAACCCGCATTTACGGCAAGCTGTACCGCGAAATTGGTATTAAATTACTGTAATTAATTGCCGCGAGTAAGCTACACCTTGGTCGTGTACGTCATTATTATATGTTTCTGTGCTGAGCGCATACGTATTCTGTAATTTATCGGCATATAAATTAACAATCTAAGGAAATTAAGGAAAAACAATGAGATGCATACCGAATTAATCTAAATCGCGACCTATTATTAATTAACACGATATAGTTAACAATGAAACTTATAAAAAAAAAAAAAAAACTGTGCATATGGCAAAGATTGATAAAATCTTTAACGAGATTTTTTTTAAACAGTTTATAAAATAAATTAATAAAAATAATGGAACACACTTTATCTAAGATATCTAAGATATATAATATATACATTAATTAATTACTAAGAATACTAAAAATGAAAAAGAAAAACAAAACAATTTATTCCGGTATCAATCTATTTAAATTGCGAACATTTTAAAAAAATAAAACTCGCGGAAACAATCTCTCTGTTTACATATAAAATCTATCGGTTGACAGTAGTCGGGAAAGTGAAAATCGATATAATAATTTTTTTTCATAACACGAAAAGACCGCGATGTATCTGTATTTTGTTATTTAAAAAAATGTCTTTGACATTGCATGGTTCTGAAATTGCTTTCAACCCCGAGTATCTTCATCCTTATTAACGACATGATACTTTGTTTAATGCTTACGATGGTGAAGGGAAAATGATATTTTTTACGATACTTGGCGCATAATGTTGCACTGGCTGCAGTATCTCAGCCGCATCCTCTCCTCTTTCTCTCTCTCTCCGCCCTCCACATTTTCTCCGTTCCATTATACGTGGACGCGAGTCATAATGTATTCGCTCGGTTTAAAGTGTTCATGGGCATTCGGTGCGCGCGAACGCGCACGAACGCCAAGACTGGATATAACCCGTTGCAGCATGTACTGCTGCCGCAAAATTGGTGTTAAATTACAATTATTAATTGCAGTAAACAAGCTACATCGCGCGCCACCCGTTTCACGTAGTCGCGTCATTTGCCTTTAATCCAACTATGCTGGCTATCCTCGCTTCGGGGGTTACATGCGAAAATTTTCAGGCAAAATGGGGCGGAAATTATTTTAAAGCGAGCTGGTAAAATTTTAGAGAAAAATCAGAGCATGTTTCGATGAACACATCTCGCAAGTTAATACACCGACTAACGCGTTTCCTCAGGACTTTTATAATCCCGGCATCTCTTAAAAGAATAGGTGATAATACGAATAGGATAAAAACAAATTTAAATATTCCAATTTGTAATTAATAAATAATTCACGTTTGTATACGTATCACTGAAAAATACACGTAAAATTACCTATTTTTAAAGATTTAATGCAACAAGTCGACGTGTTGGTTCAAAACTTAAAAAGTATATGCCTTATGTTTCTTTACTTTTATCTAAAAAAATAAAAATATTGGGAATGATAGGAAGGATTTATATAGTACATATTTGAATTAAAAAATTAATTGCATAATTGCAGGAATCATCATATTGATTATCCGTGTAGAATTATTTGCTGCTGTCCGATCCACGATTGCCTTTCCGCGAGTTTCTCCAATCGACCAACACTGTTTCTCGAAACATGACGAACGTTTTACCACGTATATGTTATTTCGCGATTGCTCCGCGCCAGCTATTTCATGTCGCGGATTCACGAGCATATTCCTAGCGGGGAATGCGCAAGGTTTATTGCGAACATATCGACGCGCGAGCAACGAAAAATGGGGTAGCAGCGTGTAAGCACGATAACGATTGCGTATCATGATCGGTAGCATTTCATTCCGATTCGATATAGCGCGTACAAGCTCGCTCGGTTGCTTGCAAATGCAACGTTATTACTGGCAGGTATTAACCGCCGCTCACCTACACATCATGAAGCGGATTTATTTGCGAGTGAGAGCATAGCGTTAACGTTTACGTTTCGATCCGATCGACGCTTATCCGTGCTCTATTGCATATCTATCCGTTTCTGAAGCGACCGCACAAACTCGCGCGGACTTCGGTCGATATGCAATGCAATGCGCGTAGTATGCGTAGAATAGACTGCGGAATTTTTCTCTCTCCCTCTCTCTCTCCTTTGAAGGATGAAAAACATCCGAAACGCTTTGAAATGATCTCGCATTTTCTGCGCATTCGCGCGTTGACAAATAAATCATTGAACGTGGTACTCTTTTTGATTTTATAAAGAACGAAATTTAGCACTCGGTCTCCTCTCTAATGAAAAAAAATTATACGCGCGCGAAAAACGCGTAGTGCGAAGATTTTCTTTTTTCTTTTCTACTTTGTTCTCTCTACTCATGAAACATGCATCGCTATTCCGTTTCGAATTTTAGCAATCTCGAGCTCTTAGCTGAAATCAATAGCGATGCGGAAATGATTTTATCACGATGTTCGTCGTCGTCGTCGTCTATTCCGGATTCTTTCCTTATATCGGCAATCTTGTACGGAATAGCATTTCTTCCCCTATGTATATTTGATGTGTCGCTGATGGAGTCCATTACACAACGAACAGACTCCGAACTCTCTTTTTCCGTTCCAGTTCCGAGATCGGTGTTACGGGAGCAATACGAAGGCGAGATCGAGCCGGATGAGTTGGAGCTGATGCACGAGTTCGAGGAGGGGTTCGATCGAGTGGACTTCAGGACCGAATTCAGCCCCAGTCCGAATCTCGAAGGACCGCAGCCGCAACCTCGGGACAATGTTTCCAGAAATCTTCCGACCGCCAGCTCGTCTCCGCCTCGTGCGCGGACCAACAACGACGGTGAGTACCGCCTAGCGGTTCATTTCCTCGTTATACTTGGCGGAAAATGCACGACATCGTGGCGAGGATGCATTTTAACTGCATGCAGCATGTATTTGCCACATTTTAATTATGTATGAGAACGAAAGGGAATAACAATGGGTCAGATATATTTTAAAGAATATAATATCCAAGTTGTACTTTGCATTGATATAAAAAAATTTTTAATTTTCCCTATACAAAGTTTTCCTGTCTACAATAAAATCTTTTCGTTTTTCTCAAAAATGAGAAAAATATGATTTATATTTTGTATAATAATTAGAACGAGAGGGATATATATGCATTTTTCTATATGTTTTTATAACGCAACAAGAGTTATCATTGCGCATTGAGTTTGCTACATTTTTTTAACAAGCAAACTCGCGCAAAAAAGTTTTTTCGTTTCGAAATATCTCCGAAGACATTTTAATATCTGAATGGCATGTGCGAAATATTTGCACGTTTCTTTCGCATGATTTGTATTTTTGTATGCTCGCTTTTGCATCGTTTACAAATACCGATCGACGTGCATACATACATCAGACATTAACAAGCGGAAGAGTTGCATTCAGGTAATATACGCGTGAGTGTATTAAAGGCGATTAGAGCTGACTTCTATGTCCAGATTATATGAAAATTTATTTCGGCAAGTCTCTCCGTTGCTCCGAAGCATATCCGAGCAGTTGATTAATTCTGCTCATTTATAAATAACCGCATAATTGTGTCGTAATTACATGCGAATGACGAGGTAAATTATTATTTCCATGATTAATTAATCTTGGCGCGAGAGCGTCGGGAGAGATTCACTTATACTGTATATATTTCCCTACGTCTACAACTGCGTTATCATGATATGCATAACGCATTTTTTTTCGGGATAAAATTATATTTTTATGGATCCGAAAGATGAAAGAGAAGGGGAAATAATGAAAGAGCAAAGCAAAAATAAATGTTTATCGCGCATCGTCCCAAAATAATACGTGCGTTTGTGTATGAATAATAATATAATTTTTAATAAGCTACAAATTAAATTTAAATGACCCTTTGACAATCGAAATTGCGAATGGAAATTTCAGAATTTTCTTGTTTTCTCCGTCGCATTAATTTTTCACCGCGTATAAAGGGATATATTAAAATCCATTTTCATGCTTCCGTTCTTTTCACGGCAGTTAAAAGACTATTGACGCATTGAAACATTTTTCTGGCTTTTTTATTTCTACTGTGTTGCGTGCTACATAATAAAAATGCGCAAGGCAAAGTATTCTTAGAATTGTATTTATCGTATTGAAAATATCCGAGTGTATGTAATTTTCTACCTTGAAATATAATGAAATTATTTACCAGTATGATGAAAAGTACGCCTGGAAAGAGATAAAAATGGCGACATTCAGTCGCTTTATATTCATTTCGCTCATGAGCACGTTTTCTCTTCTGGTTTTTATTTTGCGCATAAATAATTTCGTTCATTTTTACTTGTACATTTTTCAAAGCAACATATTATAAGATTTTTAAACAGAACAGCCGAGTTTTTGATATCCGAGTATCAATCGAGTCTACAAATTTGTTGACTCTTTACTGATGCTCTACAATTTAAGATATGATGCAATTCTGCGCATGTGGAAGGTTAAACATATGTGGAAGCAGCAAAACCGATATCAAAATGGTTCTTTGCTCGGCGAAAACAGATGTTATTAGCGTCGAATAAATGCAACGAATATATGTATTTTACGATCCTCTATTATCATCTCGCATTTCAATCCTATATATAATATTTTTGTTCGACATTTAAGCCCCGGCGTTCCAGTGATATAGCTCGACGTTCGATCCGTCATGTATGCCAGTGATGCGGCTCAGTATTTAGGCCAATGCACTTGAATGATTCATCTCGACATTTATAGTCGGATGCGCGCATCTCGAGACGCATTTAAACGTTTTAAACCTCTATTACAGCAGAGTTTTTCACTTTGTGTCTCACTCTCTCTTTCCCAACTTGGTAAAATATTATTATTTTACTGAATATAGAACTTCACCGCTAAGACCAACTGACTAATGGGATAAACCGACCGTTTCATCGGAGGGGTGAAGCCAACTCATTAAAGCACAGGCGGAATTAGGTGGGTCGATCGGTTCGGAAGTTTGGCTTCAAAGATCGCTTGACCGAGCACAGTTCTGTAATTGAATATGCATTCACTCGAACACTTCTTGCTGACACCTTTGCTTCGTGGCCCGTTGAATTATTTACTGTTGCCTTTGGCTATTCACTCCAATAATTTCCACAAAGTGACAAGCAACATACAGAAGTATATATTAGAATATAATAAAGAAAGACATATATAAAGATAAGTAAAGAGAAATCTAGAGAAAGAAAATATATAGTAATACATGAAACATCTATTATACCTACGTATATTCTTTTGAATTAAACATAAAATTCTCAACGTACAATTTTTTATATTTAATATAAACATGCGTGATGGATATATATATATATATATTATTTTCATCGCACATTAAAATTTATATATTTACTTGAAAAAAAAAAAAATTATTTATATTTTTAATATCCTTATCTGCTTATTTAAACGTCCAGCTAAAACAGAAATTCAAAAGAATAAAAATTCAAAAGATAAAAACCGATAATGCTAAATTGTTTCGAATGCAGATTAAATGTGACATATCGGTAATCCATTATATTCGATTGTAACAATATTCAGTGTAACATTCAATATGTGATGCAGTAATGAAATATATCTTGATGTATATACATAGTATATTATCTGCTATCTCATTGCGGCGAATATGCGGGTAAATGAGAAACTCAACCTCGAAGCAATAACGGGTTTTGGGTATTTATATTCCGCAGCCAATTCGAGACGCGCTGAAATATTAATTAACGGGGATAAAATTGGTAGAAGAAAAAGCTATAAACGAGCGAATACGATAGAATAAAAAATAAAAGAACTTTTATAGATTACATTTTAAATATATTATCAAGAGAGAAAGAGGTAGGGTGAGTGACTGTATTAATAAAATATTCTCTTTTAGCTGCTAAAAAGAGTTGCTGCAGATTTAAAGTTCTCTCCCGTATAATCTTTTTTTATAATACATCCATACTCCATATATAGTCATAGCTCATAGTTATTAATTTTATATAAATATCCACCTTTGTCTAACATGTTGTTACTAACCCTTGAGTGTATATTTTTAATATCAGAAAATGCTGTAACACATGATTTAGCTCGAATGTTGCATTATATTGAAGAAGCGTAATTTTATATTGTCAAGTGTACCGTTATATAAAAACTCGCAGAATTTAAAACACAATTATAAGTGCAATTCTTCATCATAATTCATTTGAACGAAAAAGGGAAAGCATGTTTTCTCATCAGTTTTCGGGATTATTTCGAGTTCCATTTATACGTGACGCGGTCAGCAGCTTTAATGAGTTCGTCGACGAGGCGTATATAATGCGATGTACTAAGAGACCCTTCGTCTCTCTGTCATTGTTTCCGCGCGGTAATGACTGTGCTGCGTGTGCCGCTTTGATGCCTGTCTCATGTTATCGAAATTACGTTATCGTTCAATGAAATGAGCCCGCACGAACGGACTAATCGGAATCTTGCATTGGAAGAAAGTAAAAATGTCTGTTAGTGCATAAATTTTAATGGATATTGTATTTCATTCCAATTGTTTTTATATTTTACGTCTTGCGTAATAAATGCGTAATAAGTTCTATAGAATCCTTAAAAGTATTTTTTTCTTAAACCTCTAGGAACGTAACATCTGTTCTATTTTCGTAAATTTTTTTTCAATTTTTAATCAACGTGCCAAGAGTTAAGAGCTATTATCCACTAGTGAGTAAAAATTGCGCGACTTTCGACGATAACCAACTTTCTTATTAATTTTGATCGGCGTATAAAAATTCGAATAAGAGAAAATTGATTGTTAAAGTCAATTTAATTAATGAGGGAAGGTAGCTTAAGAGTATTTCGCGGATTATTTAGAAGATGAAATTTGTTCGAAATATATCACAAAGGATATATTACGAGGAGTTCTCATCAAACTCATCATCCGATCGAGACACGTGTCCATCGATTTTCATCTCCCTTGTTCCCAAGAGAATCATGGTTACGCGCAAACACAATCAGACAACGGGGGGACTATATATATACACACATTCGACGCTTAATTCGTTCATTTAATGTTTCCATTGACCTGTATAAATAAAAGAAAGAGGACGAAGCTCCTCATAAAAGAATAAGAGATAACGAAGGCGAAGGAGGGATATAAATATGTTATGTTAAAATTTATCCCATGCGTGAAATGGAGCATAATATAAACAGCATAAAAAAATCTGTATAAATTCTTTTAGTGAATATAGATGCATGAAGATACAAAAAACATTATAAGTATAATGCCCGCAATGACATTTTATGACATTTAGATAGACATTTAATTGGTATTACACGACTTTTTGTATTTTGCAGCTTGAGAAAAATATATATTATTTTATTTAATTATCTTTTGTTTACTTTTTTATTATTGCACAAAAAGTTTAGTTTAAAAATTTTATTAATTTTATTTCATTACAATCAAACGTTTTGAAACTAGATTATTCCATTTTTAGCAAGATAATTAAAACACATGTCATTTTTATTTTTAATTTTTAATATATTTTGCGTTTTATATATTAACTTTTTTGAGAAATGAAACGGATTATTTGGTTGGATTCGCGCACAACAGAAAGGTTAATTTGCAACCTTCATCTATTTGAGATATAACACGTGAGCGTTCACCAAATTTCAGCGATGCGAGGTTCCACTGAAATCGGCCGATTACGCAGAAGGTTTGCGCAGCAAGGCCTCTGAATAGAACACGCATCGCTATTGGAGCATATAATTCAAGCTTCTAATTAAAAGCGTTCACACCTGGCTTTCGGCTTTCTGGCTCTATCCCGAAACCGTATAATTTTCCTGACCGCGTATAAGCTAAAGGGCAATGTTCGTTAATCGGGTCTTGAATTCCAACCCCATTCGAGTGCAAAAGAAATCTCAACTTTATGACGGGAGCTTTATGTGTACGTTCCTGAAAACGATCACTGGTGCAGAAAGAGAAATGTCGACACATAGCTCGCCACCGAAAAGCAATATCCCCACGCATTCCCGGATGTTATCCAATTCTGTAAGGTCGCAACAATCTCTCTTTCGCCTTCGCCGTCTTCGTTTCCTATACGTAGTTCGTCTACTTTCCGAAAGAAACTTTCGCGTTATATTTTCGAGATCAATGAATAAATAGATTGTTCTATCTATCAGTCTCATACGGAAACTTCTTCATACTATGATTTATATGTACGATGCATGTTGATCCATTTCAATGTATCACCATTGCGACTTATCTTTAAAATATTCACAACTTGATTTAATGTCATTTAAAAATAACACACTCATTTATATATAAATTTTTTTGATTGACATTAACTACTAACTTTCTTAATGTGAAAAGAAATTTTTAAAAGCGATCAAAAATTTTAGAATAAAATATATTTTCCCATTCGAAATATATCAAACCTTCTTGGCATGTTTGTTCATAAAGTTTGAATTGTGGAAAGTAAATATCCAGGTAAAATATTAAAATCGGACGCTCTGTACATACTCTCATATTTTTTTATATTTATTTTACTACGATATATATTAAAAACGTATCGCGCAATTTTATGATAGCCTGTATTTATCGGCATTAGAACTTCCGTCCGGGGTCGGTTTTTCCTTTGATCAAGATTTCGTCGTGGGGGTCTTTCTACTAGCCGTCTACGCAAAAAGGGTTGAAATGGCGACCGTCCATGGGGAAAAGGTTGCGCATCGCGCCGGCGGTGCGGAATATCGGGCGCGCCGGATGTGCATCGACCGAGATTAAAGGTGAAAGGGGACGTCGAACCATCGAGGAGAAAAAAAAATCTCAGATAAAGTTAACGCCATCTGATGGGGGCACGATATGTGAGCGATGAAAAACCTGTGAACCTGACTTTGCGTCTGGCAGAGTAATCTTCATCCCTGCTCCGTCTTTCTTTCCCCTGTCTCTTTCTTCTTCCCTCTTCTCTCTCTCTCTCTCTCTCTCTCTCTCTCTCTCTCTCTCTCTCTCTCTCTCTCTCTCTCTCTCTTGTAGGTCAATTTCAGCGTCGATCGCTGTCGACGACACGTTTTACTTCACTGGCTTTGCGAACTTTATCGAAGGTACCGCGGATTCTATCGCGCCACTAATTAAAGGTAATGACCGAGTATCTTCCACCCTTTAAAGACATGACTGCATCCTCCCGCTCGTCTATTTTCACCGAGTTAGATCAGAAACGAATTAAAGTCTGCGAATGAATCATTATACGGATACTGTATTGCGCAAAAAAAAAAGGATTAAGAGGAAAACGGCGATTTAGCTGAATGAATTCACTGTGAGCTTAGGCGATGAAATAGTCAATATCTTTTCTCGATATTCACAAAATACGGAGACTTCAATCGCGAGACTGAATTTGGAATTCCAAGCACTTACGTTTCGAAGTTACAAAAATATACGGATCAGACAGGTGTATAGAATGTAGTAAGACTTTGTGAGAAGAATTTGAAAATGTTCATTGAAAGAACTACTGGCGAGAGAAAAGATTATATAAATCGTGGTCTGACATCGAAGAGGAAAATCTGCTTGAACTTTTCCGTCTTACTTTCTTTAGAATGCCGGCGCGCCATCTAAATTTGACACTTTTGATTCCAACTTGTCGGCTCAGGTGGAACAAATATTCGTAAAGTTCCAGGCGCGAGTGGCATCGTCTCGTAATGTTTCACGGGTGATTAGATCGGCGGATTTAATAATTGAGCTTCCCTGTCAGCGAGCGATATGCTTAACGTTATCGAGTGAAAAACGGTTTAATATTAAAAATCAAGTTAATCCACTGGCAAATTGAATTTGTTTGACCCACATGCAATTAGAATCAGAAATGTAAATTGCCTCTTAAATTTAATTTATTAGATGATGAGAAAATTAATGGAATCGCTGGACTTGATAACCGCGGAGAAGATTCATATTTTTATATATATAAACATTCTATAATTTTTCTCTCAATAAATTTTATATATATATATATATATATGTGTGTGTGTGTGTGTGTGTATATTCAATCGTGATCAGAGAGTTATATTAAACAAATATTTAAAAAATGTTGGAAATTATTTTATTTTATTAACAAGATATAGTTTAATAAAAATATATATGTATATATATATATATATATATATATATATATATTTAACACAAATATATTCTCTATCATATATATATATTATTATAATAAAATAAATTAGTATAATTAAACATTTTATTTTATTTTATTAAATTGAGTATTTACAAAAAGATTTATATAATTAAATAATTTTTGTGTTTTTTTGTGTGAGCACATTTAATTAAAGACCATTTTCACATACAGACCATTTTCGAGTGCGAATTATTTATGAAATATGCGCGTATGCTAAAATTCATGAATTAATATAGAAGTATTCAGACCCACTTAAATTTGCGCTTAATTACGCACAATATAATGATTTTACAATAGAGCTATTATTAATTGTTTGAAAGTGTTCAATCACGTGACATTAACATTACTATACTGATTATTTATCGTCGAAATCTACTGCTAGTGCCTTTTGGTAAATGCGGTGTCGCGTTTTAGGCGAATGAAGAAGAAATCGTTGGAATTGTGTTGTGCCGACGCGGACAAATGAGGATCAGCGCATATTTCGTCATTAACAAAGATAAGAAATGGCACGTTTCGCGCGTTAGGCCGCAGCTATTCCCGTACATTTAGCCAGCAAACAATGATAGAACTTAGCGCTGAAATTGGATGGCTTTAATCGAGTGGAATGTCTGGGGACAATCTTATCGTGTTTCACTGTTGCCTTGACGTAACTAATTAAGTGAATCGTGTTAGCTCACTGTAAGGTGGCTCTTGTTTCTCCGCTGCGTCTTCTTTAATTCTTTAACGTTTTAACTGTAACGTGAAAAAATATCTGACAAAATTAAACAAAAGATATTAAACTATAAATTTACAAATATAATGAACAGAGAGACGTCAGTTACACTGTAATTCTTTAATTATACAAATCGATGCCGAAAATAAAGGTCATTGTTATTATGTCATTTGTAGACTGCTTTTTTTTTCATTAGTAACATTATTTAATTTATAATATAATATTGTTAAAAGAAGTAATTTTTAATTAATCTTTTGTGGTATGCACTATTTTGAAAACAATTTTCGCAACATAACATTACTGTGTATAATGGTAGTTGGCATATCCCATTATACATGTAGTAACCTTACCAACACAGATTAGGCATACCTGAAAATTTAACCGCACTATTAAATGGCTATTCGGGATACAGTATAACGGTTCTACATGGCAGATAACGCTGTACCACCGGGGACGTCTTCCCATAAAAGCTAGATATTGTAGCGGAGATTGACGTTGAAACGTTTTACCACGTTTTGCAAACGTTGAATGACATTTCATCAGGAACAGCGCCATTTTCTTGCATTTATAAATGTAAAAGACATACGAAAATATTTTGCTTTACTTTTTCTTATTGTATTTCACAGCTCTTTACTGTCAGTCATTATTTATTGTAATAATGTATGCAGGATAACGTTAATGAAAATCCCAGAAAAATACATTAAATAACTCTGCACACGTAAGATATATATATATATATATATACACATATAAAGGAAATAGGTTACCATGGCTCATTAAATTCGTTTGTAAGCCCGCATTGGCCAGCTACGAGAATGTAATACAGTGTCACGTAGAACAAAATCGCTTACGTAAAAGTTACACAGCTTGATGAGAGCTTTTAAGGCAAGCGGAACTTTACTCTCTCTCTCTCTCTCTTCTATTTACATTTTTAACTTGCTATAGCCTCCCCGCACTAAGCTGCGACCTGTTAATTCCGACTCTGACTAAGATAAAGATCCTTTTGTACCGTCAAAACGGGACAAAATTGGTTTTATATTCAGCTCTTTCTTCTTCGTACACCGCAACTTTAATTTCTTTAATTTTTATTATTGTAAAATGTATTCTACAGAGCAATTATTCAGAACTATCTTTACGATGTGAAGAAGAATATAATATTTAGTCTTATAATATAGCTTTAGGATTTCCAGTTATTTTAATTGTATAAAGAGTTTTAATGATAAGTATTATTAATAATAAAAGAAAGACAAAAGCTTTTAAAACCGAGATATAATTTTAATTTTCTTTAAAAAGATATAAAAATTTTGCAGATGTACGTGAGAGAGAAATGATTTCTATAATTTGTGTTTTTATATAACATGGATGTAATGAATATATGAGTCATAAAATTATTTTCATCATCTTATCTATCCTTAGTTTTTATGCGATATGCCTTCTTCGAAAAGTATGAACGCAAATATTCTAATAAGACACTACCATTTAATATGGTGCGTAATTTGATAACGATACATAATTTGTCAATTTCTCGGTGAACGTTATGGCATAACGGAGAAATCGTCAACAAAGTCAATGCCAATCATTTAATAAAGTTATACATAGTAGTTAGTAAGTTTCGAGATTGTTCTCTTGCCTTCAAACTAGGTGAAAAGCTGTCTATGCAAAAGCAATTATCGAACAGCTGTCACGACATCAATATCTACCAAGTGAACTACTTAGAAATGAAACTTTTATGTTCGTAAAGAGAAATTGTTGATTCTCGGATCGAGTTCTTATCGTTAATCAACTTCGCAAACTTGGAGGATAAAATTAAACAGCTATTATATTAACTGCAATAATTTCTTTTATTTTAATCAATTAGTCAAAGTACAATTTGTTTTACTTAATACCATATCTTATATTCAAGTGGAAAAAAATATAATTGTTGCTTCTCAAGTAATCGCGATCAATTAAAAGAAATAAGAGGGATTAACAAATTTATACTGAAGTGTTAACGAATTTAAGTTATATTATGTTATCAATCAAATAAAAATCAAGAAAAAAAAACAGATTATGACAATTTTTATTCACAAAACATGACAATTTCGTAGTAAAAATCTTTTTTATTTTATTGCGTAAAATACTGAACCTATTATAAGCATTTTTTCCTGAATGAATACTCTTAAAAAAATATATTTAAACTTATCCAGTTTAACTTAGCCTAGATTGAGATATCTTAGAGAAGACCCTACAAGAAGACCCTTGATTTTATAAAGTGTCATTCTCCAGGCAAACGTTGCGAGACGATTAATAGCTGCTATTAGTGATTGATGTTGGCATTAGTACCAGCACTGTGGGAGCGATATGACTATTTCACTAGGGGTTGCTTCTCCAATGATCGATTCAGAGTCAATATACTGACACCACGACGAACCATCGAATGTCGATTAGGTGGCAGGGGTTCCCTGAAATTTTGGTCGACTAGCACGATGACAGAAAATCCCCGCTTTACGAGCTTAACGCGGCGCGATACTTTATTGCCTCCAAAGTCCGACGTGTTTTAGCGGCGGATTTACACCCCGTTTTCTATCATGCAGATTTACGAGCCGCGCGTTTGATTACTTGATAATAAATTGCGAAATTCTTTTTTTCAAAGCCGCGATTAATTAATAAAGCTGTATGTGTGTGAGTCTTACATCGAGAAAGTGATTAATATTCGAGAAACGAATATTTAATTACTCTTTCTTATAGATAAATTAAGCATTTATTTAATACTAACTGAATATATATCGTGAAAGTTAATGATGGATCAATGATATATATTTTTATTTTTTTAGAATTCTTTTATATGATGTATTTAAAATATATTACGAATTATATGTTAATTCTTTTGGCGAAGATTTTCCATTATTTAAATTAGATATATAAAATACAAAAGAGAGAGAAAGTTTCAATATTATCACTTTAATTATTTTTTGACAATTTAAAGTTAATTAGGTATATGTAACATTTTTGAGGGATTTTTCTTCAAGTAAAATGCTAAAATATCTGAGAAGTCTTACTGCGCTCTATGTATCGTATATAAAGCGTATCCCCGAAATTGCACATAGTGTATTACACCTATATATTACAGGTGTCATAAAATGTTCGCTCTTTTCGCGACGTGTGTGAAACAGGTGGCGGTACAGAGCGGTTGCGTGATTCTTTCGGTCACAGTATATACGTAGTTCGCGGGACTCGCGGATGTGCGAGCAATAATTTCGCCGCAGCTCTCCGAGACGTAGTTCGCGTCGGCGTTGGGAGTGCATAACGTGTTTTTACGGTTCAACGCAGAACAGAAATTATTTTGCCGTGGAATAAAAATGTTTACGCTATAAAAAAGGCAACGGCATTCGCGTTCCTATTCCGTCCGCGATAACTTTTCGGCTTTGTCACGTTTCGTTCGTCGGTGCATACGAATACGTTTCGTTCATTCGTCCGTCCGTCCGTTTTGCGGAATTCTCTAGGTAAAAAGTATTCTTTTTCTTCCCTTTTTTTAAATAATGGTTACGCTTTTAACGCGTTGCATCGCTCGAATGCACGAATATCTAATTTTACGCACGGAACAAAATTGCGCTTTGCGAATTCGAGGGATTATTTACAACGAGTAATTGAGTATTGTTTTTATTTATTTTTCAATGTACACATACACGTGATTTTGCGCAAGTTTATTCTAATATATCTTGATAATTTGATACTCGCTGTTTCAGCGCTGTTATAATAAACAAATTAATTTCTGTCGATATACCATGGTTCTTCCATGTATGTAGATTACGTTTAACGTCACAACATACGCAATATGTTTTGCGATATCGAATAATATCGCTGCGCTATCGTGAATATCAATTTTTGATCATCTTGTTGCGACAAAGATTATTTTTGGTGATAAATTGAAAATAGTTTATATATTCAGTGAATTAAAAAAAAAGTGATTTTATTTTTGATATAATATGCTTAAGCCTGTTAAAAACAGCCGAACGAAATGTCCGTCCGCATATGTATATGTATATATCGCGCTGCTGTGCGCGTGTTGCATACTTTATGAAGAATAAAATGTGAAATGCACGATACTGAAATTAAACTTTCATGGACGATCGATTGCTATCTCGAGCGAGACACCGATTTCGCCCCAATATACTTCTATAATTTAACGAATGCTTAAAATTAGTCAGCTATTGTACTCTCATGTCGCTTCCTCGTATGCAGTATTTTTTACATCTCGTTTAAGCGTACGAATTGCATTTACCGTTAATATTTTTAGTCCGGATACTTTATGAAATTTATTTAGTCCTTACTTCCCTACATTTTACTCTGTTTTAAACTCCAGAAAAATACATTATTTTTAAATAAATTTTATTATACATAAAATTGATAATAATTATATTTATATTGTATTATTAATGAGTGAAAATTGTTATGATATTAAACAACGTTTCTCAAGTTTGAAATTAAAACGATAATTTGAATTGTTCTATTAAACTGATTGTCATTTCAAAGAGCATCGTATCTATTCGCGGAATCGCAATCCTTTTGCTACAATATCTCCATAATCATGAATATTAATTCTAAATTAGTAATTTAGTTTCCTTTCGCGGTATAATTACTCAACATCGACTGATTCCATATCCACATTACCTGCTACAAGACGCAAATAGAATTACGTAACTAATGTTTGAAGAGCTCACGTCAGACACAGCTATTATCTGGCCGGCTGAGTAAATTCATCTAAAAGACGCTTGGTGGGAATATAGTCTGCAGTGTAACAGTTATCCAATACTTCGTGTACGTATTGCTGATGAAATATTTTTCCGCGGAAAGATATTTTTAAAAAATACTAGAAAAATCAGTTTCATTTTTATTTCGTAATTAACATTGAAGAATGCTATAGTGAGCTCTAGCATATTTTATTAAATTCGATCTTTGCATTTCTTATCTTTAATTATTGTTTTCGGAACATTGATAAAAATCTTAACTCTCTATGTTAATCAGATTTCATTAAATATGTAATTGAAGATATTATATATTACTATAATTAAAAATATATTCTTGTAAAAATAATCACTAATAATTTGCATATTTTTAAGATGAAAACAATTTTTATATTTAATTTTTTAGTTACGATTGATAAATAATTGATACATCACAATATTAAACTTGTATTTTGAACTTTTTCCTTTTTCTTAGCCCATGTTATTTTACCTTCAAATGAGAGGATATATTTATAATAACAACATATTAGAATAATTTTAATTTAAAATCTCTTACAATTTAAATTGTCATGTAAATTTTATAAGCAGATATAATTTGTCCGTAAATAGCAGAAGAAAACTTGTGCGACAGAATAGCAACGAAATTCCGCGACATCGAATTCCGTCATCGGCTAATTGTAAGCATTCCCAAGTCACTAATTAGAAAACTAGGAACTGCGAACGTTATCTCGCTTGGGAGAGATAGCAGTCTTGGAACAATGCGGCTGGAAGAACTAGAACCATATTGTTTGAATTATGATGTAAATAACTCGAAGCTAAGACATTATTAAACCCTCGATGAAACGGAAACTTCCTAATGAACGTACTAATTCCGTTCTATTTAGTATACAGTACATACCAACTAGGTGATGTGCATTACGAAAATATTCTAAATAATATTGCGGAGAATATAAAATAAAAGTCCTAACTACACATTTGGTTTCAGCCCGAATTTTAATTACATAATTCTGACACAAAGTATACAAATTATTTTGATAAGTGTGTCTCAGCATATTTGCAATATGCTGATTCTTTCTTTACTTTTATCGTGTCAGCAAAACTGCTTCGCGAGACCCGAGTAATTCATCACCTTCAAGTCTGCTTAGATCAGTGGTTTTATAACGAAGTATATCGTGCGTGGTTCGAGAGAACAAGGTAGTAAATGGAATTAAAAATCTCTCCTCGTAATCTCTTGAATATGTTTTACACATATTTTACATACACAAATGTATTTAGCAATTGTAATAGCACGCGTTTAAAGGGATCGTATGACTTTTTTGCGTCTCTTGATAAATTTATTTAAAAAATATTAGAATGTCTCGCTAAAATTTTGTATATAATTTTGGAACAATATTTTAATATTCGAAAGGGAATGTTTGAATAAATTTTAATATTCCAGAGAAAGTAGTTTGGAGAAATCGCGCGTATTCGCGCGTACTTCATGTGATCTTTGCACCGAATATTTTTGTCGATACTCAACGGCGCAAAGACACTACTTTGTCCGTATATTTTATTCCGCTTCTACATTTCCATTTCCCATTGGCATTTGGAGACAATCTATGCTGTTCTTTCCTGGAAAAATAACCGCGAAAAGTAAGCCGGGAAACCGTGAAGCATTCCGCAGATACGTGTCATTTTTATGTTTCCGTGAAGAGACACGAAGAAAGAATGATTTGTCGCGAGTTTCTCAGGGTTTTTTTTCGTGTTTTAAATTCCGGGCGATAAGCGCGACAAAGATTATGAATTTTAATGACGATTGAGAGTAACTAACTACTCCTGTTTCTTAAATCGCAATCTTCGCGAAAATAATGGTACTCTGTGTGACGAGAGAGCTGCGCCGAACAGCTGCCGTGATTTATTCGGCAGACTATTAGGGGGTGTTACGATGTGATCAATCATTCTCACTGTGAAAGTTTGCTGGAAAAACATATTTGCATTATGCATATCGGATCGCGCAAAATGTATATTTACTAAATCCCAATAAAGAGAGCTCCGTTATACTATTCTGTTGTTAATTCTAAATTTTCATGTTACAAAATTGCATTAAATATATATTATTTTCCTTGTAAACAATAATTAAGAATATTCCAAACTTGTTTAAAAAGAAGAGCATAATTTGCTAATATGAGATTAGCGAAATTAGCTGCTATAACTTAGATATTACTAGATTTACAGAGAATACAAATTGCAATTTGAATTTCGCTTCAAAGCTGTTGTAAATGAGACAGTTTACCCTATAAAATGTAATTATAACCGTAGAATATACTGTCATATCAATGTGTATTATAATGTTTGCTCATTTCAACATTTATTTTTCATTTTTGACATAGACAGCTGTTCGCCATTTATATTTTTGCTTCAAATATTGTGGAAAAATAATATTGCATTTGGTGAAAGATTGATAGTACTTGTCGTTGTAAATAACACAATGATTAATCATTTTTTTTTTTGTTGATACTCTTCTCTTTCTCTTGCGTAATAATTATCTAACTAATCTTTTATAATTCTTTCCTAAAATGCGAGAAAAATTATACATCGCGTATTATATATATATAATTTATATCTTATAAAATTCTTCAAACCTTGCGATATATTTGACAATATGCTTGAGATGGCATTATGTTTTATTTTTTACGAGACACTTTCCTACATCTGTCATCGCTGTAAAATTGCTACATAATTTACACAGATTTCACTTTGACGCTTTTATTCTCGAATCTCTTGGCATTGAATTCAATATAATTTCTGCGAGTTTAAATCTCGATACTATAAAAGAAAATACATGCAAACAAAAAAAATCTTGACTTTTTCAGAGGCAGAATGAAAACGCAAAGTTTTGAGATTCTTTTTCTCATATGTATGCGTAGTATCGAAAATTGAATTTGGCCAGATTATATAATGTTTCCAATGTCTGCTCGTGGTCTGATGCAATTCCTGCCGAAAAGTGATCATGCAAATTCCTCCCCTTCCTTCCTCATGCGTGACGTCTGAACACGTTTGTTTTTTCGCGTGCACAGTGGACGCGCGGTTGAACATGTTAAAGTCGCTCGGTATAGGGGCGAAACATTTACCCTTATCGCCTTTACCGCCCACGGTTATCCAGGGGGTTGCGATGGCGGGCGACAACCAGGGGGTGGTTGATAATGCTGCAACCACGCCGAATGCATCGGTTGGCGCATCCGGAAACTGTACTACCGTCGTCTACGCGTTTCCGGAAGAGGAGGATCACCTTGTGGTGGGATACCTCAATGATTGGATCAATGCATATTCCTTTATAACGAGTGAGTACACCATCGGTTGGTCGTTGTACTTTCAGCTGGTAAAATTTGCTGTTGCTATCAACCTCGATTTATGCCAGGGTTGGATACGATCAGGGTAATTTCCTCGCTTCCACGAGCGAGGTTGGCGAATGATATTTTAACTCTGAGCATCTTGTGTGAAAAAGGAAGGGATCATTCTTGATAGCATTGATATCGCATGGATTGATGTCGAAGTTAGTTCAATTTTGAATGTCGAAAGTATGGAGATATATATTTTTTTTTATTTTGTCTTTCAAAATACTACGAAAATGGTATGAACATATTTTTCTGTACTCATTTTACTCAAACTTGAACTAAAATTGAAATTGATTGATTGGTTTGTGTCTTAGTTTTCCGATTTTTCGAAAACATGTAGAGTCATGTTGAACTGATAGGTATAATTATTGATCCCTGTTTGGCAAATATATATGCATTGTGTGTTTGGCATTGTTTCTAATAGTTAATGTGGCATGTGTTAGTCGAATTTTACTTTTGATTCCCATTTTCTTTCTTTGAATGTCACGTCACGCTTGTCTGTATACATAATGTAAGTCTATAAATGAATAAAAACAGAGTGCACACGAATAGAAGTTTTTATCGATGTTTCTATCTTGTTTTATTCCATTATTTGTGAAGATGCTTGAATCTGCTTTTCGATGTTTTTTACGGGAAATAGAAATTAGGAAGAAAAATCTAAGGTGTGCGTTTTAACGTGATCTCCGCAGACAATCAAGAAAAATTTTACCTCTACATTATCGTATCGGTCAGCGCTGGTATCTTGCTCTTTCTGGGACTGGTTATTGGTCGTCTGTTAGTCAGCCGGCATCGCGCCAAAAGGGATGCAAAATTCCATGCGAATAACGAGACTCTTCCAAATGGATTCACCGACGATATTTCCGAAATCGATGCCGACATCGATCTTACCACACCGGTCGCAGTACCTATGCAAGACGCAAGGTAATTTTTTTGACACAAAAATAATGAATCGTTTCATTATTGAATAAATCAATAAGATGTGAGTAAAATTCTTTCAAGCGTATTTAAATCTTTACTAATCTTTGTCATTTTACATGGGTAAGTATTTTCTTGAAAATTGAAAATGAAAATCTATTTTGAGAATTTCAGTCGTATTTTAATCTCGAATAAATAAAATTTGTGTTCTTTTATTTCACTCTTGGTAAGGAAAATAGGTGTCTCGAAAATTTTACTATAATTTCGTTTCTCTCTCGGTATCGGACTAACTCCCGATGATGCTCTTTCATCTCTTGTAGACTGCCCGAAACTCAGTTGGCCGAGAGGCTTCACGGCGAACGTTATTATGCCGACACGAGGATACCTCTGTCGCCGACGAGCATCCACACCTCGGTGCCTCACGCGACAAACACGGGGATGCGCGTCGACCTCGGAAATCACATGGTTGGCACGGATAATCTTCACACGATTCTACGCACGGAGAATCCCCGGAGCCTCAACAGCAAAAGCTATTACTATGGCTGACAAGAGGAAGGGGTTGTCCCGCGCGAGGGACGACCCCCGTCCTTGAGCCCGGTACCGGAAGTGAGCACGCGAAAATATTGCTTTTAATTGACGAGACGTGCGTGGACTGATAAAGGCAGGGGCTTACTTCGTCGCACCGAGCCGCTGTAAATTATGTTGAAAACACGAGAAAATTGTGCCATTTATTGCACCGAATTACGGTAGGTAGTGACAGTGCAAGACTCATTTGTTGGACTAACTTTAATGACAAGTATTCGCTGATAGCCGTTAAAAAACAGACTTACACATGCGCGAATTTGTATAAAAGTTTGCAAAAGTGTCGTCCATTTTTCGGGATTTGCACGAAAGTTCTCGAGGAGTGTATGATCTGTTGTCGGCGAGAGAGGGTGATGTGTAGAAGAGGAATGAACGAATCATATAGTTATGACATTGTTTTGCTGCAATATTGCAACGAGAACGATAGCGATATGTTAAAAAAAATCGATTTATAAATGTGTATAATAAGAATGCTTGAGCGAAGAGAGAAAGAGGAGAAGTTTCTCTGAACTGGAATAGTTTTAAGGACCACCGCAAGCATTTATGTTATATTATGCATTTAATCGTCCACGACGGAGAAAGAATGATCTCTAATTAATGAAAACACACACGTGGCAGGATTCGAATTCAAATGTGGTCACATTCTTCCGAATTGACAAACAATTACTAAGAAAGTAGACATGTGTTACTAATAATTATTTATTTCCTGGATTACTAAGCTAAGTCAAATCGACGGATTTGAGTTTCGTTGTTTAATATAGATAGAGTTTAACATATCTTGCGGAGACTGTGTTACCGACCTTGATATATATTCGTCGATCGAACTCTCACTGTATACCTTACATTCACTGTATACACGACTCTTATACCCTCAGCAGAATCTCGCTAAACGAAAGTTGAGTTCCATGAAGCATATCGATAACTGGCCGGCAATGTTTTTGTCGACAGACTTCTGGGACATTTTATTTACCTAGGTCTCTGGTGATCAGCTGTGAATCAGTGAGAAAGAAATCACCAGGTCAGGCATTCACCTGAGGAATGTCGACAACATGGAAAGTAATATTGATGTATTTATGAGTATATATTTTATATATAATTTCGTCATTATGTCAAACGAGATTTGTCAGAGCGGACAGTTCCCTTAAGAGATCTATCACGCAATCTTCTTAGGAAAAAGGAATCCAATATTAATCAAGGTTCTTTAAAGATCACCGTTTGTGTGCGCTGGCTGGAAATTATCGATCAGTACGACCGTAGAAACGGCAGCCGCACTTGTATAATCTCACGCCCACACTCAAGAAAATCTCTCAACGAACTTACAGCGGTTTTGTACACCGAAGCTACGCTGCCATAGTCGCGAGACGATTTTTATAGACCTATTGGTACGTATTGTATGTATATCACGCTGTAAATAGAAACGTAATAATGTAATATATGGATATAAGTAAACGAGAGAGAGGGATGTGCGTAATAAGACTTAAATCGAGAAAGAGAGGTCGGAGATTGTAACTGAGGGTTGCCCTTTGTGCCATACAATCGATTTTGCAATCGTACGGGAAAACGGGAGAGAACGCACGCCTCTCTGTCGAGCTTTGCGGAAACTCTCCCTCGCGGACGATCGCGGATAAGGTAGTAATATAAAGCAGAGTTCGGATTTTCCTTCCATGTAAAGAGAGTGTGGACTTCGACCAACGTGGATACGCGATCTTGTTTTGTCACATTGTGATCTTTCTCACGACTAGCCGTTGATCGTAAAATTTGCATAGGAGTAATTTGATGATCGAATCGCACACATTGTTCAGTGAAATCGGAACGTCGTGAAGAAGTCGATGCATCGATGATAAGATTTATGTTGCAGGTTCGATGAATATTAGATCTGAAATTTAAATGCAGCTAAAAAATATTTGTATATATTTTTTCAAGTAAGCTTAACATCTTTCTTTTCGTTCTAGAAAACGTTGAGAATTTTAATTTGTATTTCTTCACGGCGTATATTCTGATTTTGCCGAACGAGATAACGTAATTGATCTACCTTCTCGTAAAGAAAAATGAATCAAGATCCCATACCATGTGAGAAAATATGATAGATTGCGTATCACGGAACTGCACTATTATTCTTTCCATCACTAGCCACATTAATGTAATTTCGCTCAACTGCTCGTATAGTATACAACAAATCCGAGCTCCAGCGAAAGCCCGTTCTCGTTGTTTGTTTGTACGTCGTTCGGTAAGTCGTAATCTCCCCGAACTCGCACACACAGAGCGTCGTCGTTATGACGAATCGATCTCGCGTTGGTATCCGGCGACGCGGAGTCGCATTTTCGACACATCAGCGAGGTCGTTAACGTAATAATGCCCACACTGATCGTTACCTTTAAGGGCTAAGCCATCAATTAGGTGATACGTCGAGGCCGTACGAGCATCGCGAATGCCATAATTTGACACAGCTCGCACGAGGAGCGCGATTGTCGAAAAAATATATATCATTCTCGCTTGATTGATTTTTCGCGACCGTCCGTCGAGACGGAACGTGCTCAGTACGTTTGCTTCTCGTGCGAGAAAATTAAACATATTTTTCATACAAACACATTAATATTTCTTTTACATACATATATCTGTTTCGCAAGAGATTTAATAATTTTGATATGCGACTAGTATTTTATTTTTCTACATCTTTCTTTTGAAATCTTTCGCGAGAAAGAGATTCGTTAAATTAATCCGACGTACACATCTTTTTTCCTTTCCTATATACATATTCTCTTGACATTTCTCACTCTTCATTTATTTATTCTTTTTTAAAAAATCTCTTTATGTATCCTTTTATGCGAATAAGTATGAATAAGCGAATCGATTAAAGACTATTTATTGGTCATCGAAAAAATCATTTTATTTCGTAAAGTAAGAATAAATTTTTTATACTTTACATGTACAACTTTTTAATCTCTAAATTTTATATTTAATTATAATTATATTTATTTGAAATAAATCTCCATTGCAATTAAGCCACGTTTATTGAACCTTGTAAAAAATATTTCAAAGAGATTTACTTGTTTATTTTAATATATATATATATATTTTTAATAATTCATATTATTTCTAGCCTGTGCAAATTGTATCAGAAATAACACCAAAGACCGCTCTCGAAACAAGCAATATCGCGAGCAACATAGATAACTCAATTTCCGCGATTCCGCGACTTGAATCGAATGTGTAATCGAGTGCCGACTGAAAATATAATTACCGGATATCATCATCGCGCGACGAGATCTAAAAACTTGGAAACGAGTTCTTTCGCGGTCGAGATGCAATTATGTAAGCTTGCAGGTACGTGCGCTTCTTTTTTTTTCCTCTCTTTTTTAATTGGTCCGCATTAATTAAGGCTTACGTGTTCTAAAGCCGTACGAGAAACCGCCATTCGAAAGAAAATCCCCTCATCAGGGAGAATGGTTCTTCCCTTCGTTATTATTCTTCCACTTCTCGCAACGCTCGCCTCGCGAGCTTCCCCGGGCTTCCTTTTGTGAGGAAACCCCGCGGAATTCCAGCGGGATAGCGCGCCTTGTATTTTTATGCAAATAGCGTTATGTAACATGTATACCTACATCTCGAGGCGCGCCTTAAAAATCCGGAAACACTCGCCACTTTCGCTTTTATCTCGCGCCTCCTTTTTTTATTACACCGTTATTTTTGTTCTTTTTATTTTCGTACGAAACGTCGAGACGTCAATAATATAATTCTTTAACCTCTTCGAACGTTCCATGAATGATAGATAAATTCATTTCCAGACACTGGCGCGTTTTATTAATATGTTGTGTTAAAAATATCGCCGATATGTTTCAGCAGCAGAGAAATCGATGTCGCTAAAATTAAAATAAAATTTTGTTTTATGCTAAACAGACGAGACGTTAAATATTTCGTTGAGTGCGTTGGGAAAAAAAAATACTTCCTCCCGGGAAATTGTGTTGCACACCATTCATTGCTCAGCAATGAGATGACGAGACGAGGCTTTCCGTTTATCCGTCAATATCTACATGATAGATGCAAATCGCAAATTGCCGCGAGCTTCGTCGTCTGAGATGCAAATTAGCCTCGTGTAAATACATTATAGGAAGGATCGGTTATACGGTCTACCTTTGCGTATACCTTATGTATACCTTTAACGCTTTATGCCTCGCGGTCCTCCTATTTTCCAAGCAGCTGCGCTGCTTGCAAGCTCCCTTCGTCGTCCGTTGAATTCGCACCTTTTTCTCGGTAGCGAAAATATCTTTGGAAATTTCTCAGTATATCGGTAGCGCTATATCGTAGTAAATTCGCCGTTGTATTATTTATTTATCTTCGCATCCCCCATCTAACGCTCATCCAGTGGGACGAATGAATTATACCAAAGACACTTTATTGAGCGGCGATCGATCGATCAGCTGTTGGAAAAATGTAAAGCGGCGGATTACGCACGTATCTCTTCCACTGCGGATTGTGACTGATATTACGAGAAAAAACAAACAAACAAAGCAAGTAATATTTGGTCGAAAATGAAATTTACGTTCGCGCGCGTAAATGTGCATTGTATGCAGTGGTGCGTAATACTATAATAATGGTTTGTTAATGGACGAAATGTTAGAAGACGGTAATGCGATTATGTGGAGCGAGCATTTATCATAAAGTAATAAACATTTGTTTCACATTAGCGCCGCTACCTTCTATTATTATAGTATACATTACGTCCATTAATGTCCTCTTACACATTCGTGCAACGTCGTCGGAGAATTTTGCATGCAGAGATATATTTGAAGCAAATATAAGAGTATTAAAATTAACGAGATGCAGAATACCGAAAACTATAAGTCTCCGCTTGATCAATTTTTTTAAAAATTTTAATGTTAATTAACAAACACAATCGGGACAGTATAAGGGGATTCGTGTGTGAATTTTGCTGATACTCTTGCAAATTTTCATTATGCCTTTTACCTCGTTCGGTATATTAATTAGTCTATTCTCGTTGAAGCAACCTTGTTCGGAGTGCCTGATATTAATTGACGAGAAGCGTCCATAAATATACTGTACGTATTTGCAACCTCGTCGTCATGTAGATTCGCGAGACTCTTCGCGACAAAATTGTTATCGCTTATAATAGCGGCAATGAAGGAGAGTTTGTGTTTATCGCTCGCGTTATTCCCTCGGATTTATATCCTTGTAAGAAAGTGAGAATCTTGAATGCCGTGACTTGGCAAAACACGATTCCTCTTCGTATCGGCTAATCAGCGAGAAAATCGCGACGCAGAGTGCATCGTGTTTCAAAGATCTCTTGAGTTTTGCGTTAAATGAAACTGAATTTTTAAATTATTACTCGATATACACATCGTCTGCATTACATGACTCGAGTATTTCAGATGCTCTTCTTTTAGGCGACAAAGTGGTGCATGTACGTACCGTAACACGTTGCTTCGCGTTAAATAAAACGTAATGTTTTGTATGTAGATGATGAAAGCGGTATGAAGATGATGTTACGAGTGTTTAAAGCGCGCGAGAGGAAAATAGAGAGAAAGAAAGATGTATGTATGTGTGCGTGTCATATTAAGACGTTTTCATTGTAAGTATTACTTGTAAGCAACACTTGTAAATATCGTTGTACTATAAATAATCGTGTACCCGTTCTTTCCCGATTGCGAATCGCACGTTTTTACATTAATCGAGGATACACGCGCTGATTTGTGAACGGCGACTCGATAAATTGTTACTACAAAATACAATAGATACGATGGTGTACGCATATAAGTGTGAGTTAATATTTTTGTTATACAAAGCGCAAAACCAAGCGGAGGTTCACATATAAATAGATAAATCGTCGTCGCCAGGAAAGTTTGGGCCACGCGTCATCTGTTAACGTTTGGAGATAACGACTATGGTTCTTGAACTTTCAAGATTAATGTTTTCAATTTTGTGTAACTATCCCTTGAATATGATTTACAATTAATAATAAATGAACTTATGGACATAATGTGCAATCTCCTATACACTCCTATAAAATTCAAATTTTATTTCTGAAGGAATATTTATGTTTTCGAGATAATGAGAATCGTATGAAAAAGTACAACACAACACGCAAGGGAGAATAATAAATGAGGCAGGGAAATAAGTTTTATCGCGATTTGACCTTTATTATTATATATACATCATTATGTTGCGGATTTTATTTTATAGGTAAACGAATCTGATTATGCTAAATCGAAAGAGGAGAATTTTTGGGAAAATTTCAAGTGAAAGAAAAATTCGACTGAATATTGTGACCGCTATTGAAATTTACAATCATTTTTCGCACCATTTTCCTAGTCTACGAAGAACCGCTATTGTAATACCGAGCAATAATTTACAAAACGATACA
The DNA here is from genome assembly GCF_030444845.1 of Prenolepis imparis. Taxonomy (NCBI): domain Eukaryota; kingdom Metazoa; phylum Arthropoda; class Insecta; order Hymenoptera; family Formicidae; genus Prenolepis; species Prenolepis imparis. The sequence continues at coordinate 19,853,792 of NW_028141159.1, read as the reverse complement.
ATGCGCGGCGGGAAAACAATGGTAACTTAATACTATTACGCATATCCTCTGTCATTAAATTAAATTAATAGCCAAGCAATTATATACATCCCCGCGCGTATATTATCGACTAAGGATTTAGTACATTTATTGTTAGTTACAGGCACGATACGTCATAGCGTATCGTGCTCTTTAATCACTTTTACGAAACACGGATTAGCGACTGTAATTGTAACAATGTACTAGGCGGGGTGCGATAATGGATGAACGCGTTGCACGTGGAATTCAACCGCTCTCGTGGGAATACAACCGCTCGATAATAAACTAGTAGTAGCCGGAGCTTTGAACTTGTTTCAACGTTACGCGTTAATTGCTCGCGAATTGCCAGATAATTATTATGCGCGAGAAAGTTGCTTCGCTCAAACGCAACCGACTGCGTTGAAACTTTTGCGTGATTGTGTACACGTGCGCTTTTTTTATTTTTATTTGTTGCTTGTTCCGCGCGATGTGAACCCAATTTAATTGTATCGGAAAATTTAATTGATCAATATTCACGTTTGCATCGGTTTAACTCCTCCTTTTTCCTTTCAACTTTTCGAACAGATCGTTGCGATTTTTGTTGTGCAACTTTTAATCGCAGATGCGATTTAAAGAATTTTTCATTTAAATTCTCCTGTTCGATTTTGTTTTGCTTAACGAATCGTAATCTGTTTGGAAACATTTAAACTCTTGTTCCGTGTTATTTTGAATGGCAAAATCGCTGCGTCGTTATGTTTTGCCAGTAATTTATTGGATTACTGAACTGCGGCAATAATACTTTTTATCGACTAACGTAATAGACAATGCAAAAAACAGTTATTTCTCCAACTTGTGGTAATTAAGATCGCAGAGTAATATGATGAGCCGAGTATTTCTGCGAATCGATCAAGTTTGCATTAGCTGCGCGATTGATAATCAAGCTGAGACAATGGAGCGTATTTATATGGATTAATTATCGACATAATAAGTGAGTCCATCGAAGTCAATTTTCATGCAACCGAAAAATTAATTAATCTGATCCTAGATAGTCAGAACAAATAATTATTATTGGTTGTTTGAGATGCGCAATTTAGCATTCAAAATAATTTAAAGGATAAAAGGCTCGAGATAAACAAAAATAAAAAAAATTTCAAAAATAAATTTATGTCACAACAAATATTAATTGGTATATACATATATGCACTGGCGGATCCTGGGCGGGGGGGGAGGGGGGTCCGGTTAAAACCCTCTCTTGCAAATTAAAAGAAACAGTTTTGCTAAATTTGTTTAAAAAATATAAATAAAGAAAAACAAACATTAAAGAGCTATCGACGTCAGGATCCGCTAGTGTATATATATAAGTATAAGATACACTGTAAATTATATTCATTACGCATTCAAGGAGTTAAGTATAGATTAAGTCAGACATAGGACGAAATGATGAGATAATTTCATTGCACGAAAATAATTAGGTGAAATTCTTTATATCGATATAATATATATATAATATATATAATATATATTATATTGATGCAAAGAATTTCGCCTAATTATTTTCGTACAACAAAATTATCTCATTATTTCGTCCTATGTCTGACTTAATCTATACTTAACTCCTTGAATGCGTAATGAGTATAATTTACAGTGTATCTTATACATACATATTGTATATATTATATAGATATAAAGAATTTCGCCTAATTATTTTCGTGCAACGAAATTATCTCATCATTTCGTCCTATGTCTGACTTAATCTACACTTAACTCCTTGAATGCGTAATGAGTATAATTTCCAGTGTATCTTATACATACATATTGTATATATTATATAGATATAAAGAATTTCGCCTAATTATTTTCATGCAACGAAATTATCTCATCATTTCGTCGTATGTCTGACTTAATCTACACTTAATTCCTTGAATGCGTAATGAGTATAATTTACAGTGTATCTTATACTTTTATATATATATATATATTTTATATATATATTTTATATATATATATTATATATATATATATTTAAAAGTATAAGATACACTGGAAATTATACTCATTACGCATTCAAGGAGTTAAGTGTAGATTAAGTCAGACATAAGATGAAATGATGAGATAATTTCATGCACGAAAATAATTAGGCGAAATTCTTTATATATAAATATATATAATATATACAATATGTATGTATAAGATACACTGTAAATTATACTCATTACGCATTCAAGGAGTTAAGTCTAGATTAAGTCAGACATAGGACAAAATGATGAGATAATTTTGTTGTACGAAAATAATTAGGCGAAATTCTTTGCATCTATATAATATATACAATATGTATGTATAAGATACACTGGAAATTATACTCATTACGCATTCAAGGAGTTAAGTATAGATTAAGTCAGACATAGGACGAAATGATAAGATAATTTCGTTGCACGAAAATAATTAGGCGAAATTCTTTATATCTATATAATATATACAATTTGTATATATATACACACTGGCGGATCCTGGGGGAAGAGGGGGGGGGGGTTAAACCCCTCCCCCCCTTGCAAATTAAAAGAAACAGTTTTGCTGAATTTATTTAAAAAATATAAATAAAGAAAAACAAACATTAAAGAGTTATCGACGTCGTTGATCCTGGAATAAAAGCTAATCATGAAACCAAAAATATTAAATAAAATAATTTTACAAAACCCTCCTCATTATCGACGTCAGGATCCACTAGTGCATATATGTATACACACATGTATACGTTCTCTATTTTTTTTGTAAATTTATGAAAATACATGACATTTATCGAAACGTCATGATTAAAACTTTAATATTTTTTGTTATCTTGTAATAAATACATTGACAAAGTTAATATAAAGACGCGAGAGAATTTTTTATCGCTAATAATTGTATTACGCTTTTTTTTTTAACGCGAAACATGACACAATTGATGTCATCATGCGTGACGACATGAACGCACGAGGTTACAAAACATGAAACGCAATGCAATTATGCAATGCTATAGCAGGATGCAGGGTATAAAAAATTCACGCTGCCGCTAGACCACATATTTGCAGACCTATAAATGCATATCTGTATACTGAGTAACAATTGAGGACACAACGTGCACAGCCTGGTAAGTTACACGTGATTTTCCGTGTCATATTTCTGTAAAAAAATAGATAATATATATTATACATGCGTGCGTATATCACATATATGCTCCTTCCCCGAATAAGAGAAGAATTTGAATTAAAAATTCATTTAATTCAAAAATAATTTGCAACGAAAAATGTTTGCTTTATTTTTTTTTTATTAGATTGCATAACAAGTTTGAAATTTATTTAAATTATTTAAATTTCAGCCTTACATTAATTAATGTTTTGATAATTAAATATGATGTGAATGTAAATATGAAACTTTTATATAAATAAGTACACTATGAGAGAAAAGGGGATCACGATTTGATGTTTTCTCTCAAACTCTCATTGCATTACTTTTAGATCGAGCGACTTTTTTTAGCAAGTACGCATATTTGATAATTAATTCAACAATACAGAGCAGAGAAATTAAATTTTTTTTCTTTTGGATTTTTAATTTAATTGCGCTTATTATACATTTATAGCTTTTCTTTTACATTTTTGTAAAAATATATCTCGAATAAATTTGACGGTTTGCGGCATTATAATTATGCGCAGCACGCGTACGTATGTGACATATAATTGGCATAAATTACGGCCCCAAAGGTGCGGCTACGCGTTGAATTTTTCTCGATTAAAAAATTCTGCTTTTTATTACACCGAATATGACGTAGCATTTTATATCCGAGGAATTAATTTATCAACGTTCATTTTGAATCGATTAAAAAGCGGGACCGGCAATGCAGACGTGACAGAAGATCGAAGATGTAATTTCGACGTCGAAATCAGCGATGAGGAACGAACGTTCTTCTCATGATGAATGATTCAGGAAGCGCGCGGACGCGATCGCAGACTCTCAATGCGCGACGATTTTTCTCTCTCTCCCTTTTCGTTTCTCGTTGATTCCTTTTCCGTTTATATACGTAGCGACACCGTCCGTCCCCGGGCTTTCCTCGTGTCACTCGTATATAGAACGTGGAAACGTCGAAAGCTCCTTTCCTCGCGACGACATCCGTCGTTCGAGGCGATCTACGTGACGACGACGACGTCTTCCTCGCGATTGCAATAGAAATACCTTAGCGCCGATACAGCGTCGTGCAATAACGCGGTAGAGCTCCGAGTAAGTATATATATTTATCAACGCGAACGTACATAATATACACACACGATTTTTATATAAGCAGAGTCAGTGACCTACATTTTACATGTGTTCCGTGGCGCGATTAAATCGCGCGAATATATGACCCGCATGCCGTAAAATAACATCGGTCGTTCCGACAATTGCATGTGTGTCGATAACATTATGCGCATTCCCGCATAAATTACGAGACAGAAGGGGATAGATAGATCGGTTCGCTCAATGACAATACAGCAAGCTGTTTAATTGGAAAAACAATATAAATCAGTGGAAATCGAAGCGCGAATTGCATTTTACACGAGCGAGACTTTATTATTGATGAATGAATCATATTTTTTACACGCTTCTGTTTATACTAAATCTTTAAGAATTGACATTTCGTAAATAAATGACGCTAAATCAATCAATCAAATGATTTAACATATTGTGAATGATGTAAAGAGAGATAACTCTGAGTGATAATCAAATGGATTTATAATACATTTAATCGTCAATTTTTTATCTCTTTCGATTTTAACTTTAAGCAGCTGTCATTTACATTCTGTTTAACTGTTATACGACATTATCATTAAAATGTGATATATGTAATCGGAAAATGTTGCAAACGATCTTACTTGTGAATCTATACATATGCTTAGATTATTATTTGAGAAATTACTTGAAAAGGAAATAATTAGTGCAAGAAGAAGATGACTTGTACTATGCGAGCAGCTAAGCATTACTTGTACTACGACAAGTGCAAAGTTAGCATAATATTTCGCGAAACACTTGACCTCGTTTCGTAGTCTACCCGCTGAATCGTCCAAATTCCACTTAATCCTAAATTGCTTCTATCATATTTAATGATCCTTCACTGGATATTTGATTAGTTTTGGAAATTTCACTCAAATTTACATTTAAAAATTTCTTCTGTGTGTTTTATGTGATGTAAGAATTATAAGAAAGCTATCTCTTATAGGATTCAGATAAAATCAAATTTTCTACTAAATTTGCTGTGATATTAGTTTAGGACTATTACTAAACACTTTATTCTCACTGACTGATAATTTGAAGCGCCATTCGAGTTTTAAATGTAATTTTCGATAGCCGAAGTTATGATGTAGTAAAACTTCTGAACGGGATCCCGACGAATAAAATTTTACTCCTTTCCCTAAAGCTTGGTTAAATATTCAAAGATTTTATTTTATCTGCCGAGTAGAGGATCAAACAGGACCAAGTTCCTGAGTTAAACCGAAAGCCATGGTGCACACCTGGCATGGCCCACTTTACTTACAAAGTTTACAAGGATTGAGGAGGAAGGGTTTTCATAAATCAATAGCAAAAAATAGAAAGTGAACTACGTATAATGATCGAATAAATGTATTATAAGGGAGAAGCAGAGAAAAATGGATTTTTAATTAATTGAAGTTTATAATTGATTTAAATTATATTTTGCACAATTTTTTTAACTAATACAAAGTAAATAAGATCTTAATAAAAAGATTTTACAATATGTGTTTATAATATACGAATTGTTTTATTTGTGTAGAAAATAATTATATGAAAAATAATGAACTCACTTTCCATAACGTATTTTAAATAACAGCATGGAATTGTATTTTGTATCGGCTTTCAAGCATGTCATTTATTCTTAATTAAAGAGGATTAATTCGAAAAAAAATATTAACGTATTAAAAGTGATTGATTAATTCCGAAAAAAAAACCTCGTGAAAATTGAATAAATTTTAACAATATTTTTTGCTTCGGCTTTGGAATATTGTATACTTAAATAATTCGATAAGAGATACGACGTAACAAATCATCAAACTCATACTTTTCCGCTTGCTGGATTTACAAAAGAACGGATAAGGCGACGAAGCAGATAAGACGCGAAGGGAGGCTGAAGATACTATTTGCATAGAATTACATTCAAAATGAAATACGTGAAAAGTGTAAGTGGACTACTACTAACAGTATACACACTCGGAAGTTGGGGGCGCAAAGAGGGTTGTGCAAGGAAGGAGACGCATGTATGTGTGTGTATTATTCGTGCACGCACATACACAGCCTGACAGACTGTATCGGATTACGTGCGCTAGCAATGGGAATGATACGCCCACAATCTCATCGATTTAAGAATAAGACCATTAGTATGACATACAGCTTGAAGGATAAGGTCGATAGCTTGGCGCACACGTGCGTTAGGCATTAACTTATATATCTCTAAATTCTATCGAAAAAAACTATATGTTTTTAATGATATATGAATATATCATTGAATATATATGGATGTATTTAATGAAATATTAAAATATACAGGCACATGGATGTAAAATCAATAAATTTAACATTATAGCTCTATGACATATAAATTAATAGAATTACAACTTTTACACATGTGTCGTGCAAAATTTATACCGCGATGATTATTAAAATTGTCACCTAACAGTCTAGAATACTTGTGCTTTATTAGCTCTAAAATCGCCACTATCGACTTGCATCCATTACTCTGCACAAGTCGATACACTATCCAAGGTCCGCGATGCTCCTGTCTCGGCGAACGTCTATTCATTCCCCTCATTCTCGATCACTCCTGCATCGACACTCACGTGTCCGAAGCGGCTCATGCGTAAGTGATGATAGTAAACGACGTGTGCGTACACATGCGTGGGCGACTTATGCAGGCCGGACATGTGCATAAATACGTCATCACGCAGTGCGAGAACGAATGCGTATAATCAGGTTTTGCTCAATTTTCTCTCTCTTTTTTCATCTCTTTTTTTTTTCATTTTTTTTCCAGTCTTCTCTATATTTTCTACTACATTCCGTCTAAGGGATTACAGCGTAGAAACGTCACGTCGCCCGGCGTGCTATGAATATGCAATTGTGTGGGTGTACCGAGTAATCCTCGCACTATATGCGATCCTGACGCATAACGCACATTAGCATTATTATGTGAGAAGCATTGGCGAACGCTCGAAAGGTCGGCGAAGAAAGACTCCATAATTCGAGTTTGTGGTGCTCGAGCTTGCGATACTTTTTCGATAATTGTTCGCGCCGATATACGATGTTAAAATGGAAAATCGCGGCGAGATGGAAAACTCTTTTTTGTATTCTAAATCTGCCGCAATCTGCGAGCCGAAAAAAAACCAGCAATAAATCGCGTTTCCATAAATTTTTAAAAGCTTTTTCGTCCGTGAAGCATTTTTGCAAAATTTTTATACTTCGAGCAATTATTAACGACATGCTGAAATGCAAATATTATAATTACACATAACACGCATTTATTCGCAGGCTTTAACAGCTGAGACATTGCGAGCAAAGCTATTGTAAAATATGTGGAGAGAAAGAGAAAAATAATGGAAAAAAAAAAAACAAATAGATAATCGCCCTTGATGTTACGCGATGTTGTCTCACTAAATACGGCAGATTCTGTTGATTTGCCAAGTTAGTTTCACGCGTCATGTTCCGCGCGGACTATTATAACAGTTTTAAACGTTATAACGAGCAGTGAATTTGAATTTCAAACACAGGACGTAGAATAAATGGAAGTATGATATTCTTCACTTTGGAAACGAACAAAAGATATCCTGCACATTAGTTATTGTGTGCCGCGGTACAGTGCGATATAAATCATATTTTTCTACGTTCTGCGAGAAAAAATAAAACTCTTTGTTAAAGTACTTAATGTAAATCTTGCTACATTAGAGCACTTTTTATTATACTAGAAAGAATAAAAAATAAAACTTTATATTATATATGAAAATATAATGCGAAAGTTTTATATTTTTGCGTATCTCTTTATGAATTATATATCACTTTTTCATTTCAACCGCTCGAATAAATTGTAAATTTTAATGCAATAGAATTTAAATTATATATTTCGATTACGTTGCGTATTTTTTATATAAATAATATTTCATCTGCGTTAAATGAGAATTTTTGCATTGTGTCAATCTTTCCATTTTTCCGATACTTGTTATCAAATCTCGTTAACGAAATAATCGCAAGTATAATATTTACATGCTTCTGCTCGTTCGTTTTTCATATCACATTTCCGTTCGTAACAATCACCCGATATTACAAGATACCACTACCAGCAACCATCAGTGAGAAGGCATTTACAGCGGATTGCATTTATGCATTTTCCGTTGCCAGCTGTAGTACTTCTAGCCCCTGCCTCGTCAGCGAATACAGACTTCTGTCAACGTCGCATAAAGAAGGAACGGTCGAGTATCCTCCGGCTACGGAATGGCGAGTTGTTCGATATGCGTCTCTTTGTTCCGCATCTTCACTCGTGACAAATTGTCTCGTCCGAGAGACTTTTCCGTGCCAGTAACATCCTATAATGTGCATCACGCTGCAGTTTCCGAATCCCGAGCAGTTTAGAGACGAGAGATCCGCCAGTTTTCGAGAGAGTGAGCTGTACCTTCCGCGAATGCGACGTTAAATTTTTACAACTCCTCGAATACGGTTATACAATATTTTTGGTTCCGTGGAACACTTCAGAGTGTTCCAAGAGAAATCTAGTTCTTTTCCTCTCTCTTTTTACAGCTTGTCGGATTTATAAAGCCGCTATTCAAACTGGAGACTCTCTAATGTGCACTTGCATTTTTCTTTTACGATATTTTGCTACAAAATAGATTGAGAGCAGTAGAGAAAAAAAAAACATGCGCGAATAAACTGATTTTAATCGATTTTACGAATGCACATAAAAACTTTAAAAACTTCTAGTTTAATGTCATTTGCTATTCAATCTTTATTTTGATTTCAATATGTTCATCATTTACTTATAATTTTAGATTTAAATAATAATTTTATATTTTATCGTATAGTTTATATATTAAATATAAATATTGTATGTTATTACGTACAAATGTATATTGTACAGTAATTATTTTAAAATTAATTTCTGTGTAAAATTGTGTTTTTTTTTCAATTCATTAATATACAATGAGAACTTTATACAAAATTTTTGTACAAAAAAATAATTTACATACTTTTTTTATGCAGATGTGTGATAATCGTGGCATTCCGATCAGGAAAATCTCGTGTTTCAATATAGTTCGCATAATATAAGAATGCATAGAAAGTGTAATTTCCCGCTTTATAAGGTATCCGATAAAAATCTCATTATATGATTTGGCGTAGCTCCCTTGTAAGCTCACTCGGAGTATCGATTTCTCATTTGCCATCCTTTTACACAAGTATACTATAAAACTGTTTTTTTTTTTTTATTAGCTATGAAAAGAGCATTGTCATAATCAATTTTTTAAATTCAGAACTTTCTGATTAGCAAATCGATTTTAAGGATGATACAATAATTTTATCTTTTCAAACTTGAAATTGATTTAAAAGATTTTAGCTAATATTTTTGATAAGTTTTTAAACTTATTCTTTTTAGACTTAACTTAACATCAAATTATGTCACATATCATGTCCGAATTAAATTTCTCGTGACAGAAATGCTAGATTAACGATAGCTTCGTGTGATCATCAATATTATCGTATACGTTCGATTGATGAACAGATGAATCTAAATTTATATAAATTATAAATATTACATTAAATATTTTAAGTGTTTTAAAATAAGACCGAAAATACTTTTACATGCACGATGTGAATCGCGAAAATAGGCGAGCAATTAATTTAAAAAATGAATAATAAATTAAACTTATAAATTCCTTATACCCTATAGTTATTCTGTCGTTGCTGTATATTTTTTTTATTTCTTTTTCTAGTTCTTCTCTCTTGTTTTTCATTTACTGCTTTTTCATGACTGACATTTACTTGCAAAAACGTGGTTAATTATGATCGCGCACTAATTAGAATTAGAACAACGATCGATTGAAACTATATAACACTCGTTAATCACATATATGACACGCACTCTATTTATTTTATACACATATGTATATGTTGTCATGGAGGAAAATTACTGTTACACGAATGTACGATCCGCCTTGTTAACTCGTGTGAGATTAATTTCAATCGATAAATCACAAAATACGCATTTCAATAGATCATCAATCCACAAACACTAAATTTATGATATAACTATATATATGTATATAGTTGATTAAAATATGGAATCAATAATGACTGTGTTTAATTAAACACGTCGCAATAACGCTCGAATCATATCGTTTTGTATTCAATATTTTGTTAATGACTGAGAATTTCGAGAATGATTCTCTATGATAGTTAATTAGTTATCAATTAGGAAATATTTAACATATTACAAACTAGTAAATGCAGAATATTAAATTCATTGCGAGTGACGAATTATCAATCGTGAAGAAAAATTAATCGCGCAAGTTTTAATTATTCGTATTTTTTAAAGTAATGAGAAGATATGATATACACGTTAATCATTTATTAATAATTAATTTGAAATTGAAGAGACAGGTGTATCAGTTTGATCTTATATTTATATATTTATCAATTGCTTAACATAACTGTATGTATTGATTATTTGTTAAAACATGTATTTTATGATTTATTTGATCGAAATATCAATCATGCAATTCGATAAAAGAAAGCGATGAATAACAACAGTTATGTGTAACCATGATATTTTCGTGTTGTTTCGTCGCAATATAAAATAAAGTGCGCATTATGTGAAATTAACGACAGGAGTGCTAAAACGTCAGTCGTCGTATTCCAATGATTAGTGTGCGATCGTAATTAACCGTGTTTTCGTGAGTAAGTGCCACGAAGGCAGCAAATGACAAATAAGAGAAAAGGAGGAGGAAGTCCAGAGAGACATTGGTGCCAACTATGAATTAAATTTATATGTTTGTTGATTTATTACTTGTTATTTAACTGAAAGTAACTTACTCGCTTATCTTTGCGACAATGACTCAGTTTACATCATTATTTAAATGTATAAATTACATCAATTCATATGTAATATGATGCATATTAAATATTGTGAATTTTATTTTGAAATATTTAAAATATTTAAAATATTTTATAAAATATTTATATACAAAATTTAATAATAATCTCTCTATAATTTTATATACGTATACATAAAATTATTTTAGCATTATTATATTTAAGATTTATAATTTTTAAGACTCTTTATATATAAGAATATTAAATTTTTTTCATTTTATATATTTTATAATGTATTTAATATATTTTATATTTTTATATATGAGCTTTTTTACATTTAATACAAAATTGAATAATTATTTTAATGGATGCATTGAAGTTCAATTATGCTTTTAATAATTATTTTTTAAAATAAAATTATTTTAATTATTTTAAACATTGCTTTATATACTTACATTTTATTGATTAATATTGTGTTTTACAATTCCGTCTTTGCGCCAGTGATCGTGCTGGTGAATGTTGAATTATTTTTTTAATCTCAAGGTAATCTCTCCAGGATTTGCGAATATTATATCACAGATATCAATAAAAATTTGAATTTGAAATAATCCAGCAGCGGTTGAAATCTCTGCATTATTTATTCTTATAAATTGGTTGGAAGCTATACTTATACAGGATGTTTTAAAATTTGCAAGATAATATAGCATACTGTTCTTATATATACATATACCTACTATTCTAAGTCGCACGTATAATAAAAAAAATAATCAAGAATAGTAAACTTCCTTAATCTAGTAATTTCACTACGAGAAATCAAATCTGGATGTATAACATAATTAAATTTTAATTTACCTATTATTAATTTATTGCTTCAATTTTCCAAATTTATTGTACGAAATAAAATTTGAAAAGTAATTAAAAATAATCAAAGACACTCCAATACCCATATCATTACAAGAGTAAACTAAATGCAATTAACAACTTTAATTAACTTTTCAATTTTGATATCACAATTGATTTCATCTCGAAGTATAACAATACCGAATTATTTAACTTAGAAAAATAAATATATATATATATATAAGTTATTTTTAAATAAAAAAACGTAGCTATTACAAAAATATTATACAATAAAAAAATAGAGTTTTCGTAAAATTGAATTTTTTTTCTGCGGAAAATAAATAAATATGCGCAATTTTAAATCGTAAATACAAATTATTATTCGCGCATAGACTACGTAGTTTTCAAATCTATTTATAGTGGCCTCTGAAAAAGTTTCTGATATAAAGCTAGTACTGTTCTTGCACCAAACTCTTCAATTTCGGCCAACTCACGTTTGATCATCGAGTGTTTTGCCGTTTCCCTGCATCCTTGAAACGCTGGAGAACTCCTTTCCGTTCTAGTCGATCACGAAAAATACGCCCAATTGAACGGCATTCTGGTTGGGAATTGCAGTAAGAACAGTGGCGTTGTTTACATCCCTGCTGCAAACAATACAAAAGTCGCTGTCAGCAACCAGCTCAGCGTAAAAGTAAAGTTATAAACGAGATTTATATTCTCCAAAGTTTCAAGACGACGGCATTTCTTATTTAATCCGTTCGAAATGTTGGCTTTTCACAGAGTTTTACAAGAAGATTATATAATAATAAACAACAACAAATAATTTATTTAAACATTTGTATCGCTAACTACGCTTTTAAAAGATCACATATATACAAATATAATGTGATATATCTAAATGAAATTATTCTACAAATGACAGAGCAATAGATAGCGATAATAGAATAACTTTGCTTACCCCTTTCGGGCAAGTAAAATGTATCGTAATGAATAATAGCGGACGCGATAAATGGTTCGATTTCCTACCGCATCGATTTATTTACCCCGTATGACTTACTGGTATACCTGAACCAAGTGCACGGTGGTATGCTTCGGCGTTTCTTCCCGGGCCGTTATTGCCGAGCGAAAGAGAGCGAGTGTCGCTGCGTGATTTATGCACCATACACAATGCGAATCCAGTTTATGCAAATATTATTGCAGCTGAATTGGTTTGGCAGCGAGCCCGATTTTCCGCCCGCCGTTGAATCTTCACCGGGGAGGCCTTCAACGTCGCGCACCCTCCCTCGAGAGGATCCGTTCGCGTTTCACGAATTCCGATCTGCTAGGTGTCTCGGAAAATAATTAGGCCTAACGCATTTGGCATGCATCCACCGAAACAGTTTCGCCAAACGTGAGAGATTAAATATGAATTCAAGGCATTAACTCTATAACAGGAGAGATCCATAATATAGTCAGCAGTGATTTATAGAACCTTCGCGTAAGAGGATCGTCGTATATTGCGAACATTGTCGGTAATGTATTTACATGATCGTCAATTTTGTATAATATGACATCGATGCGAAAATTATCTATTTTAATTGGACAGCTGTAAAAATATCTACTTTCCGAGTAAAAAAATCACGAATTAATAAAAGATATTTTGAAAGGATGACAATCAATGAGTGCACCTGAAAAAGTTTCACGGCATAATCATTTACAGCGATACAATCGCCGTCACGTAACTTGATCGAGAAGCGCACAGCGACAAGATGAAAAAAAAAAGAATAGGGAAAAGCGCGCTCGGGACGCGGAAAATCACTTTGCCGAGAGAGAGATTATCGCGAGAGTACCGAGATAAAGCTGGCGGGACGTGGAACGACCACTCCGATTTGCAAAAATTTGTGACATCATTCTCAATTTAATTGAATGGAATTCCGCCAGGAATATTAAATTACGAAATTCCATCCAATATTTTCAGCGTAGCTGTAAGGAAAAATTAAAAAAACATGATACACACATATAGAAAAGAACCGTGACATGCACACAGTATTTCTGAATGGCACGTAATATTCCGAAAAAATCTGATTATGATCTCGTGCTTCGATAACACCTTTGACGTTTTCCTCACACAAGATAGGTACGTTTTTCTGGTATAAAATATTAACTAAAACGAACGATTTTTTAATGAATATAGTAAATGTTATTATTATAGCATATAAATGTTAACATTTAATGAAGAACTTAATTAGAGAGAGTGCGAAGAATATCAGCAAAAAAATATACAATTACAGTATGATGTTAATTAACTTAATCCCCCCCCCCCCTCTCCCTGAAGCATTTGGCATATATTATGACACAATATTATTAACGAAACAGAATTTTCGTGATACGTAACGATGTTGGTGAATTTATGCTAGAAAAGCGGTTAATTATTATCTTCTACTGCACTGCTTCGAGCACTTAATTTACTTTGTATATATAGCAATATACATCGTTCTTTCCAGGTCAGTAAAACACTAATTCTAAACTCTGGACTAAATAGCCTACGTTTCGTGTTACATTTCATTTTATACTTATGTGGTGTATATATCCTAAAGACGGTATTTCTGACTGAATACATAATGACTCGTAATGTGAAAGCACAAAAGTATCGACAGTATTACAAAGTATTTATAATGACAGAGTGTATTTATGATAATGGCATAAATTATTTGATCTTAAAATTATTTAAAGATGAAAATTTTAGGTCAGAATGTTTGTCTGTTTGTCTTTCTCTCTTTTTTCTCTCTCCTTTCCTCAATTTGATACGCATCGCATTCTAACGTCAAAATCCTATAAGTGTATAAAATTGTCACCCTTATGAAAAGACAAGTAACATAATAGTTATAAGGAGATTGTCTGTTTTACGTTCGAACGCGTCGTATTTTTTTCAATTTCGCAGTCGGCGATCGATAATTCATACACAGTCGATTGGCGGGTCTGGATAGCCCTCTCTGAAAAAGTAGAGCACGCGACATCGAAGCTATATGACAGTATGAAATCTAAAATCGATATTTGACGCCCCGCGCATCGCGAATGATAATCTTCGTGTCGATCTCATGCAAGTGTTACTTCGAGGCAAACAAAGAGCTTCGATACTGACGCGCAAAGTTCGCAAGGTTTCCGCAATCCTGAGTTCTTCTCGTCGCGAATAATTTCCTGTTACAATATAACATTATCATAAATGAATAAAAAGATAAATGCCATATGTAAATAATGTTTCATATATTTTATTAATGATTTTCTTGTAAATGATAGAAATATAAGATGCGATTTTTTAAATTGGATTTAAATATATTTATATAATTCTGACTTTCCTTTTCATTCGAAAGCATAAAAATATTGAATTGTGCTATACACATATAATTTATATATCACTGATATTAATATTACACTGAAAGTTATATATGAAACTTATATAAAACGTATAAAATTTCACATGTAAATATTATAGAAATAATTGATAAAATTTTATAACGCGTAAAGATAATGAATGTGTCTCATATACATTCTGTCATTTCTATTAATGGAAAAATGGCGTTTTCTTTCATTTTTTTATAATAAAGAATAAATCATACTCCGTATGAGTATACGACCTTGATGCTAAACAAACTCCCGCGTTTTCACGCGAACGCATCGGAACGGAATTGGCATGTTATACTTGACGATATGTAGGTCAACGGCTGTATAATTTGCAGTGCAGTTGCATGATTAAGTGAATAGTGGATGTACGCTAGTCTCGAGGAGAACACACGAAGTCGTCCGACGAAAAGGGACAGTCGCGCGCGCAATACACATTACCTTGACTGCTTTAAAAACATGACCGACTTGTAGTGTTACGTGATCGATTTATCTATACGCGGGGGAGGCGATATTCCATCGGACCGAGGAGATTAATCTGACACAATCTGCGGATTTATTCGTGACAACCATTTTAATGGATACATTTCCATTGCATACTATTGAAAATAATCATTTGAGTAGTGTGTCTCGTTTAAATATTATATTATTTAAAAATTTATTTTTTTCATGAAAATAACAGATGTAAATAACAAATAAATACATAGCAAATATTTAATTAAAATTGAATAATTTTAATTAAATCAGAAATTTTTATTTAAAATAATATCTGAAATTTTCGATCTTGTACGTTGATTACTTTAAATATTTTTTATGTTATTTAAAAAAATATTTTAAGTGTTATATAATAAGGAAGATAAAAAATTGTTATTTTAATTAATGCCAATTTATAAAAAAATTATTAATTAATTAACATAATTTAATAAAACATGTACAGAAATGGATTTAAGAAACGTAAGAGAAAAATAAACAGAATAAGTACAAATTGAAAATAGTATTCTGAAAATAGTACTATAACGAAAATAATATTCAAATATTTTATTAATTATGTGCAATAAAATAATTATTTTAATTATTTAAAAGTTTTTAACGAGAACGCGCGTATTTAAACTATTTCTGATTTATTTCTGAAGAATTGAATATTTCAAATAGAATTTTAATTAACTTATAAATGTGAAATATAATTTTATATTAATTACTTAGCAGGAGAAAGCATATAGCTTATGTAAATGTATTTATTTTCTATTTTCAATAAAATGTATTCCTTTATTTCTGTTGACAACGGCGACAGAGTAGAGAAAATCGCATGGCTCTGGTTACGCGATACATTAATGCATATAAGTACATAATTGCATTCGTGATCGCGGGGTACACGACATGGGTCGGGGCGCAGACAGTGCAAACCGGCATACTTACGATACGAAGGCGTCGGGGGAGATGGGACGTGAGAGAGGCCTTAGGGTGACAGCGGCCAGTAGTTATGCAGGGCGAATGCCAGTGTAATCCAGGTCAAAGTTGTACTCATCACGCCTGTAAACTATAAAACGATCAGCTGACGTGAGTTCCTCTCCTTTCGTCACCCTTGTTATGTCACGAATGACCTGCTTCGCATAAAATCCGGTAACATTAAACCTTTTCCACGTCTCTATCTGCTCGTTTGAATTCTTTATCGTTTCTTGATTTAGAATATAAAGACGGAACAGAAAGAAATGATTGGACAGTATATAAGACTTTTTTTTTCATTATGAAAGAAGATGAGTTTGCGAAAGTGCTGTTATTGTCGTAAACATTATTTAAAGTTAACTGAAGAGAGCTCAAGTCATTCTCTTGAATTAAACATCAGTTTCTTTAATGTACATAGATTCATTATCATAATGTAATCTAACTTTTCTGTTGTAAAGCACTTCTTTAATTAGATTCCATAAAGTGTGAGATTTATAATTTTGTATTGAATTTATTATTTCTATTCATAAATATACATCACTATTTAGCGATTCAGATATCATATATAAAAAAGATAAAAATATATATCGAAAAATAAAATCAAAGATAAACACGATATGCACTTTCGTATAATATAATTTAATGCAGCTGTTCTCTATAGTTATTTCGTGACAAATTATTTTAAATATGCGAATTTTTCTTCTTACCAGTAATGTGTACTCACCGGCCTGATCCAAATTACAGCGCTCGCGTATATTGAGGCAGGAGCTTCGGGTACTTTCGAACTATCGATTACTGCTGAAAAGTATACATACCGAGTAGCCGAGCCGCAATACGCTGCAAAGTTCGGAATATAATGAACTTGGCGAACTTTCGATATTCCGCAACCTCGGAAGGTCGCAGCTACTTATAGCTGCCGAACGGCTGCCTTCGAGAATCTATTGAAAATTCTTGGAAGATAAAATTTTTCTCTCAACAAAGGGTCGATAAATTTAGGTGACTATTAAGTAGATCTACCGAAGTATCGCCGTAAAGTATTCATTGTAGGGGCAGAAAAATCTGACGTTCCACGAGATAAAAGAAAGAAAAAAAAAATGTTCGCCCCCTCGCGTTCTTAACTTGCGAGGTAAACTCCTCGACTCGTAACAAAGGAGAGATCGAGGTCTTCGCGGGAAGGGGCCAAATTTAGATCGCACTCTCTTCCGCGCATTTCTTTTCAAGCCTCACCGATGAATCCTCTTTTCGTGCTATCTGCTCTCTCGCGAATAGCCTTCGGTTCTTTAAAAATTTTACTATATACATGAAATTCCTATCCATCATCTTGGTAGGTAAGAGAGAACCACTTTCTAGTTTTACTCTAAATAATATAACACTTTTCTCGCAATTTAAAGGCTCTTGAACAAAAATACAGCTTATTATATGACTGTAAAGAACATAAGGATTCTATCAAAAGTATGAAATTTCGCGTCAGTATATGTAACTATTTAAATACACACGTGCGCACATGCGGTAATCTCGTGCATATTTAACGAACGCTAATTTACGGAGATCGTTACGCTCGATGATGGAGAGAGTTACCGGTGTTCATTCAAGTCTCCACCGCGCCCAGGAACTCAATGGGCCGATTGTATCCGATGATACATATACCGGATGTGCCACGCCCTTGCAAATAGGTAGCCGTTCGTCAAGAGTGACGCAAGCCCCTGCGATTAGGTAGGATCAGGAACGGAAAAGGGTCGCGCGATATAGGTATCGACAGGATAGGAAGAAAAGGGCGGTACGATCAATGGCTCTGGGTCGGTCGTCGGGAACGGAATAAAAACAGCTCGATTATGAGGGAATCGACCGAGGGCACGCCACTATACTCCCAACATCCGGAGGACTTAAATCGTCGACGTGTATGCAATTTCAAGTGCCGTCGCTATTAACGGGACGTGAATGGGAAGCCGGGATATATATTCGCGTTCGCGATCGAAGAATTTCTTTTTTAGATTTACGAACTGCGACGTTAAGTTTGCGTGTTACAATATAATGAGAAATAATTTCGCGAAGATTAACGAGATCCGCATCATTAAACAGGTAGGAATGGCATTATGCGGATATGAAATTTGCCTAAGCGTTTGGAACAGCTGTAATATTAATTAATACCGATAAAGGACGAGGGAAGACTGTCGTAATCGGTAAGCACGACTGTTTCGAGAAATAACAGTCGGAAGGAAACTCCAACACTCGATTTACGCTTCATAGTACACCTGGGATTCGTCTCCAGAATGGAGAACTCTGGTGAGATCTACAACGGCGTTTCCACAAAAGCCACAGTCATTCTCCACGAAATTCGTGCGATACGTGCAGATTTACTGCTCGTAATGTACATGATGCGGCGACCATAAAGACTGGTAAGAAACGCGGAAAAGATAAAGAAGATCGTGTATAGAGCTGTCGTCATGAATAGAGATTAGAATTGTAGCGGTAAATAATCTAGTTTTTTACATATTAAACGGAAAATCTGTTGAAACGAAGAGATTTTAGATATAAATTTTTTAACTGAAAATGATATAAAATTATAATACGTCTTCAATATCTTTGAATAGCTATTTTTTCGACTGCTTACTTTTATTTAGTCAGCGGAATTATCTGAAATTAATTATTTAGGAAGACCTTTACACAGATTAGAATTAAACATTGAAATGTAAAAATAATATATTTCCTATTTTATATATAATTCAAAAACTTGATAAATATTTTTCAGCAATATTATTATTATTGAGTCTTTAGAGAATTGAAAGTACTGCAGTTTACATACACAATCTTACCAAATAGATTTGAATCAAATAGAAATTATTTGAATAGTTCTAGGACATGTTTTCTTTGCATCACATTTGTGACTTTCAATTTAACAATTTTTATTAATATTATGTGCATCGTAAGACGCGAGAGAAATATGTGAGAAAAAAATAAAAAATATTTAGTTGGGCTACAAAAACCTACAATTAAAAGATAGCTGTTTTGGAGTAACAAAATTAATTATTGGCAAAAAAGTTAAGTTTTATTACTTTTTATACAGATTCGTATTTATATATGATGATGAACGGACGATTTGAAATCAAAATCAAATCGAATTCAAGCGAGAGGTCAGTTTAGATAGTGCACCCTAGGGCTTCACGTTGCCAAAGAACCCCCGGGGTGTTTTATACTGCGTTTCCTGAGAAACTTTTACTAAAGTTACGAACCTGCCGTCTCGGAAAATTTTCTAGCGGCCATGATATAAGGAGATAAAAGACGTGTGGAGTTTTATAAAACCTCATATATATCACTTTTATTGTTATTCTAAATGTAACATGTTTTGCTGCTTTTACAAAATCAGGAATCTTGTACATCGTACATATAATCCTGCGTTGCGGCATAAGTAGCAATCCATCGACAATTTTCTGTTTTTTTTCAAAGCTTCTTTGGGGAAACGCGATTGACTATGCGGCAGTTTATGTGACGACGACAAACTATCACGTCATTTTATAGTTGTTTCAATAAACTAAAAAGTTAAAGAAATTCCTCTTTAACAATAATATTTAAAGATGAGAATTTTCTTATAATTTAAAACGCAATGTTTAGCATCTCAGTGATCAATTTGACATAAAAAAGGGCTGTAAGTATTAAAACTTAAAATTTTAGGAAATTTAAGGAATTTTAAAAGAGGAACTTCCTTTTTAAATAATATTTTTGTAAAAAGTACTTTTTATATTTTTTCTGTATTTACGAATATTCACGTAAACGATTGAAATGTGTTATACTTTAGATTGAAATAAGATATCGATATGATAACTCAATGTACATACATTGATGTAAGCGATGGAAGAACTTTTTCCGAAACAATCGGGAAAACGTCGTGAAATTAAATTGAGATGAAAATAAAAATGCAAACTTTTTGATGTATTGACAAGTTTTGCCGAATGAAAACATACGTTTTTCTGATGCAAGCGGAGGGGACAGATGTCCCAGCGATAAGCGAAGATTTTTCGATGGCGCGAAATGTATCGGTGACACCTGTCCAATCCGCTATCTGCGGGCGAGAGATTTTCAGAAAAGTTTCAGAGAGAGGAAATGATATCTCGCCGAATGCGGGTGATCGATGCGGAACAGGTCGCCAGAAGCATACATTGCTGGTTATTGAGCCGTCTAACCGCGTTGCGCGCTATTGCTCAGGCAAACACATCGACACGCGCCGACAGGGAACAATATCGCGCCGAAAGAAATATTAATATCGAATATTACGTTTCATTCGACTGCAAACGAGCGTACAAAGAATTTTTACGAACGACTGTGCAAATTATTTGATCGGTTTAATCGTATATGTATATGCGACGCGGCCAATTTGCAAATCGTCGAGAAATTTCCTGTTTATGTCAACTTGGAGTATTTACTTTTTGCGTTGCATATAATTTGCTGTATATCTTGTCTTTTTAATTTTTTTTTGAGATTTTTTTGCATAATGATAATTAAGAACAAAACAAAATATATTTGAAGCAGGATAAGCACGCGAAATTATTTTAAGAAAAAGTTTATTTTAGATAATTTGTGAAGGGATGAAAAGTTTAATCAAATCTTCATTATTTTACTCCAATTCCATTACTCTTATGACTCTTTCGACATTCTTTAAATCATTATCACTGCACTGATAACATGATTTACGGTCAATTTGGAAAATTAAAGATTTCCGTTATCGTACATGGAAATTTCAAGGAGAGAGAGACAGCGGTTGAATATTGAAAACTCGCAACAAGACGAGGTAATCTGCAAAGCTTAATGACAAAGCACGGAGCCTTTCTGAGATTGTTCGCTTGTCGTGAGGGAGGAGGGGGAATTGCCTCTGACTTCTATAATCTAGGTTAGTCTACAATTAAGGTCAGACCGACAAGGTGAGATGTTCAAGGCGAGAAGAGACGGTGGGACAGATTGCATTCGCGTGGGGCATCATGCATTCAACCTGAAGGAGCGATTTGCACTCCCCAAGTCGATCTCGAAACTCGAACGCAAAATTTTCCAAGACACTCGTCATTAATATGCATGCGTTTCATTCAGAGAATGAATAATTGCTTCTTCATCTATCGTACCGCAGAGAATCTAGAACGATTTGAAAAAGAACAAAGTACAGAAATTTCATTTATTATATTATTAGTTCAAATTAATTAGGTATTTTATAAATTTTTAAAGTTCTATCATTTCTCTTTCTTCTCTCTCTTTCTCTATCTCTTTATCTCTGCCATGTCTTTGATGTATTTTAATTAGGGGACTAACAAGTTTCGATTTTCGTATACATTGATTATTATAAGGATCTCGTATCAGAAGGATCCAAAAGGCATCACGTGTCTGTTTTGTCGATCGCCACGTGACAACTGTCAAGTAAGATCGATCGGATTGCTACCGCACGCAATACGCGAACACACACCTTACAAACATCACGGTAGAAATATCGATTTCAAATTCGATTTCCCGACATATATATATAATATATATATTATATATATATAGCCTACACGTATGTATAATAATAAAGTATCTCACAATCGATTAAACTCAACAGTACTATATATGATTAGTAGAAACGAACCCTCTGCGATTTAGACCAGCTAAATGCCAACATCGGGCGGCTATTTAACGTCCTTAATTAAGTCACGAGTGATAACCATACCGCATTTTCTTTATTTCTACGAGCTCCATTCAACGCGAACTCGAATCCTTTGATTAGCCTAAAGCTCGTCTATAGTTTACGTCGCGTTCGCTTATTATTCGTATGTATTTCGCGACGCATGTGTATGTGTATGTGTAAGAGAGCATGTGTATATCGCTTTTTTTTGTGTCATTTCAAAACGCTACTAATTACAAGTACAGTTGTATTAACTCCGTATTTATTTCTCTTTATACCACGTGATTTTTTCCCGCCGCGAACTACGAGTTGAAATCCACCGTGCCAGACGAAACGATTTATATCGATCGTCGATGATTGCCTCGATTACGCGATATAACGTCGGCATCGGTTCGTCCTAGTCTCGGCGCGGCGTCGAGATCCGAGAATCGCGTGTCGCATATATACGAGGGTAAAAGAAGTGTATTCTCTCTTCGATATACCACCCTTGGCGACCTTGAAGACCATCCTCCAGGTCGCTCGCGAAGTCAACGTACAAAATCTTTAACGAAGTTTCGGCTCGTTCATTTGGTTAGACATATCTAGGGTATGACGATCATTAGTTGCTACGAGACGCGTTTCCCCTACCTACGCGCGCTCGTTTCTTTATTACATAATTAGTAATTTCTTTTTTTTCTTTTTTTTTTTATTAAGCTCGTGACCTTATTTAGTGCGGTCTTCCTCGTAGCATGATCGGCTTTCCTCGCGATATTAATATGCAGGTTGTCTGTCGGAAAAATGCCGATCGAACATGCATTAACGATAAACGTGCTCTTGCAATCGGCTTGATTAAATGCAAGGCATAGGACTTGTCTCGCATAAATTTGCAGATACTATACCTGCGCATTTGATTCTTTTTTCCCAGAGACAACCGGCATAATATAGGAAAAGGAATCACTATATATAATCACTGCTCGATCCCGCTTAATGTCTACGTTTATAATATTCTTATCGACGAATCGCGGCTCGATTTGATTTTTTCTTTGAATCACCGGCCGTGAATGCACCGGGGTATCTTTTGATTAAAGTTTTGCAAGCCTGGCAGTGCCCATATAATTAATTAAACGCGCTATCGGAGGCACGCGTTGAGATCGCGAGCCCTCGAAAATGTTCGTTCTATCAATTTCCGATTAATTAAACAGACGCGTGCCTCTGTCGTCACATTACCGAGAATTACGTAGGATTTCTATCTATAATATTTTTAAGCTAATTTTCCTTTTTTTGTGATGAAATGCGCGTGTGTGTGTTGAGAGAAAAAAAACAATATAACGACAGCCGTGCGTTTTCATTTATTTTCTCCCGGTTATATATTTTACATCCTCCTTTTAATTATTTGAATTATTTTGACTCTCTGTGCGATCTCGATAACGAAATCTTAAATAATTGTGTCGAAACGGAAAATTTCCATTGAAACAAATGTATATTCCGACCGAGTGTGAAACGTATTTTTCAATCGTTGAATGCAAAATTTATCTACAATTTGATATAAAGCTATTTAAAGATTAAGAGTCAAATGGACTAATTAATTAGTCTATTAAGCTGATGTAAGTATTTTAATATTATATACCGATGTGATAATATGTTTCTAATGTAATTATATTCTCTGGAACAATAGTCTTCATTTATTTGTATCGTCTATAAAAAATACATATAACTCTTTGATAGAGATTTAGTCGAAAGCACGTTTATCACAATTAAGAATTCTGTTGTTACGCATCTTTTTACCGCAGCTCGTGCAATACTATGACTTGTTTATATTGCTCCGCACGCGATGGTATCATGTTTAAAAAAAACAAAAGCATCTACGCGCAGCGGTGAGCAAAATGCATTTGCATTAATGCATCGAGCGCGCCGTGTCGACGAATGCAACAGATGGCATATACCGATTAAGAAATGACCTATCGATTACTGTTTTTCTTCTCACCGCCGCGACGATTACGTTCGTATTATTATTATTTTCGCACATTTTCCTTATTAAGAAAAATCCATCTTTAACTTTAATATAATGCTTTACAATATCAAATCGTAAATTTTGCGTTATCAAAACATCGTGGCACAATGGCTACGTAGAAATGAACTTTTGCAACGAAATGGATGCGCTTAGATGTGTATGTGTGTGCGTGTATGCATGTAAAGTTCGCGTAACATTCCTTTGCTGTCGTTAATTGATTTTTATCTCTCTCTTTCCCTCTTTCTCCCCCTTATACAACACAAACATCCGATTGCCCCAGATTCCCGTTCAAGATACGTGATTCATGAAAACGAGCCATCTGGAGCGCTCGCAATGCTGTCGGTGTCTGTGATCAGATACCTTGGAAGAGTCGCGATTGCGAAATAACATTATCGATGAAGCGCGACGTGATTGGGACGAAGCGATTGGGATCAAGGCGCAGCATTCTCGCTTCGCGATTAATAAATAATTAAGTGCGATTAATCGAGCTGCTGAGAAGAGCCTGGCGAAACGTCATGAATAAAAAGAAGCGAAAATGATCTTTTCGCGCATAATTATTTTAATGAGTCGTAAATTTTGTAAGAAAAAAAAAGTATTGTGATGTGAGTGTATGTTTTTTGCAAACATGAGGCAAATTTTTTACATACACTACTGTTCCTCGCTCGCGATGACTTAATTCGATCGTTAGTAAAAGGCGGAAAAAGGAAACGACTTGAACCTTGAAACTCGTAAATGGCAGAATGTTTATTTTGTTCGTGATTCTTTAATTTTTTCTACCTTCAAATCCGTCTGCAATAAAGAGTAGAAGATTTATATCAATCGTGCTCGCGCGCGCGTGGAATATTTTACAACGGTTAGATTAAATTGGTATTTTATTAATGTAGGAGATTTTATATTTATAATTCTCTTATGGACTTAATGATAAAATTTCTTCGTTTTTTTTTTGTTTTTAGAATCGCTCATTAGCTATTTAAATATAAATCCGTATCTCCGGCAGATAATTATTTTTGAATATGAATTGCAAAGAATTTCTGTTTCCAAACGAAAGTTTCATTATTTTGCGTGATTGTTGCGGTATTTAGGCTATCTAGCATGCGACAACGTAATGTAGCGTTCGATCTCTTCCGGTTCCGCATAATTTTATCGTGCATGCTTGTCGACAACTAGTGTCATAAATTTTGTGTTCCGCCGATATTTAGGCGCAAATATACCGCATTGATTTAGCTGGAAACCTAAAATTTGCAGAATCTGACAGCAATATTACAGCGATGCGATAAAGATAAACTTCATAAGATAAAAATAAAATCTTTATAAATAAGATTTATAAAGATAAATTTTATAAGATAAATTTGTTAAAATGAAAACGATATTGCACATTATAATATCGATCCATTCGAAAAAAGTGATTTGTATCGAAATTTATATCGTAATTAAAAATACACTTTTACATCAGAGAAAGCCATCTAATGACGATGCGAACATGTGTATACATATCTGTATAATTCCAAGGGAACTCGACTCGCAAATCGCGTTGCATGCCGCGGCGAATTTCACTGGCTCCAAAAACTGTTTGCCTCGTAAGCAGAAAGAAGCACGCGAGCCTCGCGAAACTCTGCGTATAAATATCAGTACGGGAGGAAAATAAAGAAATGAGAGAGAAAGGCCGATGCGGCATTGAAGCACGAGATCGCTCGATTATCGCTTCGAAATATTTGCGAAACAATCCTTACTCTTATCGCGCGCAATGCTAGGGTAGAGCTTTGTTATTTGTGCTCTGATTAATCTTAGATTGCGCTCAAGTTTTAAATAGGAAACGGGAAAAATTCGCGAGTTCTGCGAAAGAGAGAAAAACCTACATTCGCGAATTGAATTTTATGTCGTTCGACCATCGATAAAAGAGCAAAGGGAGCATTTGCATTTCGAACTAAATTATATTGTTGCAAATAAAATTGTGCAACGAATTTCGATTCGGCTTCGCAAGAATCAATAATGTGAAGCAATTAATCATATTGTGCGCGATTCACACATATACATATTATAAGTTTCGAAATAATTAAATTTGGTAATTGCAACTGCATTCCCTATGGACATGTGGTAATTTACGAGGGAGAGCGTTGCACTTTGTTGAAAAAGAAGTAAAGAGGAAAAAAAATCACGCGAGAATCGGTAGACACAGATAATTACTATCGAGAAAACCGTCACAGTAACAGACTTGACGATAATAGATGCAGTCTGTTGGGTCTTCACTTGGAGCCAAGTCGGAAGCACCGACGCCCGGGTATGCATATTTTACTGAGATGGATGCGTTTCCCGCGAGCGCGTACAATGTAATACTTAACCCGGCTCGTGTGGTGCATCTGCTACCCTTGGTACATTAATCCCCGTCGGGGCCGGCGCGGCTCGCAGCTTCCATTAAGCGAATCCACATACAAATGAACCGTCTTAGAGCGTGCGGTGGACATTGGCTCGAGAGAAATTGATATGATATCGTTTATCGAGAGCCAATTTGGCCGTGGAATTAAAGTGTAATATCCGCATGGGAATTGCGCTCATATATATTTTTCCGGAGACAAAACAATAAATATTAAATATTAATATTAATAGGAAAAGTTAATAAATATATATTAGTATATATAATAAATATAATATTTATAATAATTAATAATTGTACACATTAATAGGAAAATATTACGATTTACATTATAATTTGACAGTAATTTTGAAGTAGTTCTTTTGTATATTATATATATTTTTTGATAGTGAAAAGATTGCGTAATCTCTGCGTAACGATGATTATTAGTGCAATCTTGCTTTTTTTCTTCATAAATTGTCTCTGTTCTCTTACCGCGCTTGTTAACATTAATACATCGCGCATGAATTTATATGTAAATTAAGTACACGAAACTTCCGCGGAAACTTTCAAATTTTTTTGCGAAAAAAAAATACAGTTGTCGGGTAGTTTCCTTGCGTTCGCGTATCAGCGGGTTTCTTTAGCGCAATTTGATATTGAAATGAATTATATAAGCGGCCTAAAAACATCCGATGCGAATATTACACGAAACGCGTTATCCGATTTTTCTCGCGGCCCGACGTTGACTTCGATCGATTGACTCTAGAACAATGAGAACAAATAAAATGGGCTGGAAGATATCCGCGCGACCCGGATTATAGCGTTCAGGATCGCTGAAGATTTAATATCGCGCGATAATGAAACGAGTTAGAACGTCGACATTTTCGAATGATTCGAATGTCAACTCTCGTTTCCCGATTTCTTATTTCTGACTGTGCCCTTTCAACTCTATACATCGGGGAAAACGGGAACAACGGGAATACCTATTTTGTTCCCCGCGAGCCTCGAACTCGACTTCTCTCTCTCAATCTCTCTTTCTCTCTCTGCTTTCTCATTTCAACATTTTCTCGAGAATAACGACTTTCTAGTGGCAGGAAAATAAATTGGCTGTCGCGAGATTTACAGTTGTGCCGATCAATTTCGCAGATAGATTCTAGATAGGTCCATTTATTTGCGAGTTGCTAAACGAAAATTTTTCGCGAGACCTTCTTATGCGTAAGAGAAAATTTTGAATTAATAGACGATAGAAAAGTACTAAAATCGCTGAAAGAGAATTGTATAAGAATACTTTTCTCTATAGAAAAGAAACAATATATATGTATGTGTATGCGTCTACACAATATCTTTTTCTATTATATTACTATACAAAACAAAAAAAATTAAGATTAAAATGTAAAAAAATAAAGATAAAATAATAAATATAAATATTTAAAAATGTAGAAGTAAGCAGAGTAAATATTAAAGATAATTATTATAAAATATTGTTTTTAAATAATGATTTACAATATATAATCTCTCATCAATTTCGTTAAATAAATATATGTATAATTACCTAAATTTATTCCGGTATTTTCGTCGAGCTAATCTTGATCGCGATACTGAAATCCAGAAGGATTCGCAGGTGATCTCCGACTAATTTTGCAAACGTAGACTTTTCCAACCACGTGCGCTGCCAATTGGGACGCATTCACCTCGGTCATACGTGGGTGAAAACTTTCAATAAACGTATGAGTAAACGCGGCTGGATGTGCAAGCAGAACATTACGTTTATGTTTATTCAGCATTTCCAGAATTTCATACGTAATAGAGAAAGCGTAAACCTTATTTACGCGGGGCTTCTTATTTACCTGGAAATATTTGAGGCATAATATACGCTTTATCGTTTCACAATTTTCGTCATTGTTTGCATTGACTGATCGGCAAATATTGATTATTGAACTTATATTCATATGCATTTAACGTCAAAAGGATTCAAAGGCGCCCGGTATCATCGAATGAAATTAATTAACGCGAGCGTAGGCCAACAGTGATTGTTTATGAAATGTTGTTATAAAATTAGAATATTATATAGGCATTTTGTATGCGCTTGAATTTCAGCGGAACGATTGATTATTGTATTTTATTTCAAGCATTTTCATATCATATTTTATCTCGAGCATTCTCATATTCGAATTGCAGTCATTAATATATACATATAGAATACTTGTGTTATATTTGTCATATATGCAAAAATAATTTTTCCTCCCAATCATATTCATCCTTTTCAATACGATGATATGATTTAATATTTTCTATATTATATGTAACGCGAAAAAAAATCTTATTTTCAGACCATTATTAATAATAATTGATAATTAACGAAAATCATTCAGCATGTAATGCACCGTTTTGTATAATGTTATACATCTCGGTGTAAAATAAACTTATTCATCTTATACATGATAGCCAATTTGTGCCTTACCTTTCGTCCAGATCTCAAGATACGCATCACGCGAACGGTTTACTTTTCGTCGTCGTGCGCGCTTTATAATTACGTTGATCGCTAAATTACCACCAGGTGCTCACCACACAGTCACTGGTAATTACTAGCCGCGAACCGCCCTTGTACCAATTAACCACGCAATAACCACGTGGTAACATTGCAGCAACTACCCGCGGGAGCAATTCTACTCTTTATAGTCGGCGAACAAGTTCGAGAGAATCGAAGGATCGTTTCCTTGTTCCTGCATTAGTCGTGTATATATATGAATGCGTGTGTCTGTGTATGTGTCTGCGTTCGTACGTATGTGCGTTTTCGACGCGAATGTTGATTTGTACACGTGCCGTGAGCGGGGACGGTCGGAATGAAATGCTGCCGGAAACATGCAGTTTAGAGTTCAACGAGAGACAGAGATTGCCGGCACCGAAGGGCGGCCGGTCGCGGACGGTCGAGGACGGGTAGAGTGAACAGGGCCTAGAAATCGGACTGCGATGTGGCCAGGGCACTCTCGGCCGTCTCCTCGCGTCGTCATAAGGGCCTCGTCACCTCGCCGCACTCGCAATATGTTGGGTGGCCACGACGGTCCACGCGGTTGCTGATTGAGTGGTCGCTGCAACAGAAAAAGCGAGCGGGGTGGTTAACGCGAAAGAGAGAAGGAAGGTCAGATTAGATTTATAAAAGAGTCTTGATAAAAGAGTCGGAGAGAAGAGCTTTTTATATTACGCGAGTATAAAAATAAAGATATATTTATATTATAATATAATAATTTTTATAACATAATAGGATATTGTGTATGATATATTTAAACCTTATATTTGCAATATTATGGCAAATTAGTACCGATAGTTAGCATTGCACAAATGATCAGGAAAAGAGAAAGAGAAAAAAGACAGAGAAAAGAGAGAGAATAAAGTTGAGAGACCAAGGATCGATTAGAGTGTTGTGTATATATTTCCTCTTCTCGCAGAAAAGAAGATATCGGAGAAAATTTTCCATTAAATCATGGAAAAAGCGCATAGAGCCATTTCTTCCAATAAAAAGCAGCGAGTTTAATAAGCTCTATTAAAACAGATTAATGTCCGTGGGTTACCAGTTGATAAAATTGCAAAATCTACTTAAATTATATTGGATTTACGGTATATGCCGAGTGCAAATAATTTATTTCGACGTTAACTCTTTGGGAAGGGAAACTTCCATCCCGTTTGGTATGGCTTTCTTATTAAGGCACTTCGTTAAACCACTCCAGACGAGACTGCACATTCTTAGAAATGCAATTCATTGCAACGAGTAATTGCGACTCTCTCTCTCTCTCTCTCCCCTCGGAACCTATTTTCTGTTTACCATAATGATTTACACAGCAAAGAGGTTTCAAAACGATATCATTATATATAAACGAAAAGTAAAATATCTGCTCTTTTTCATTTTTATTTTTTAATCACATTTTTCCTATATGTCTATACAAATGTAAATTAATGCATTAATTTAAAACGTGAAAATACGAGGATGGAAAGGAAGGCCATTGTTTTAAAGTTTTGTTCTGAACACTTTTTTTACAGTTCTCTTTAATAATAAAGTTTTGAAAATTGACGAGGACGCGCACATGTATAAAAAAAGTGATTGAAAACGATGAAATACACGACATGAAATCACCGATTGCGCAACAGCAAACTCTCGCAACAATTTGTAACGAGGGAATAATCGAGTCGTTGCGGAGCGAACGTTCCACCTCGTCGTTTACACAGCGATGAAACGATCTCGTAATACGAGAAATTCTTTTCGTCCGTTAGAAGGGAAACACGTTTCGGTAGCTTCGAAAATATATAAATTTGATCGACAGGTAATTGGAACGAAAATGTGATTGTGCGCGCGGTCACATTTTCAGCGAATTTTTCAACCTTATTGTCGAAATTTACCACGTCATTCATCTCAGACAATTCCGCATATTATCACGCTAGTGTGTTTGAATGGACAGCTCATATGAATCCGATATGTATGAATCATATATGACGTCAATGAAGCGGCATATATCGGCAGTTGTTCGCACGTTGAGTTGCAATGTTACGCAATCATGCCACATTTTATTTGAAAGCACGTTGATTATTGGTTTTCATTTTTTCTAATTCCTTTTTTCGTAATAATGATAAAAAAAAACTTAGTATTTTGTAATTTCGCGATAAGAATATTTGCAAAATAAATTGCTTGTAATATGTAAGATTTGTGTGTGTGTGTGTGTGTGTGTTGAAAACATTATTAATATAAAATTTATTAATTGAAATATTTGTAAAGCTATCGTTATATATTTTTCGCGAGCATTTCGTTCTTTCTTCAGTATCTGAATGTACTTAAAACCACTGGCGGATGCTGGGGTGAGGGGGGGGGGGGGGGGTTCAACCATTAAAAGAAACAGTTTTGCTGAATTTGTTTAAAAAATATAAATAAAGAAAAACAAACATTAAAGAGCTATCGACGTCAGAATCCTCTAGTGTATATATATAAGTATAAGATACACTGTAAATTATACTCATTACGCATTCAAGGAGTTAAGTATAGATTAAGTCAGACATAAGACGAAATGATGAGATAATTTCATTGCACAAAAATAATTAGGTGATTCTTTATATCTATATAATATATATTATATAGATACAAAGAAATTCGCCTAATTATTTTCGTACAACAAAATTATCTCATCATTTCGTCCTATGTCTGACTTAATCTATACTTAATTCCTTGAATGCGTAATGAGTATAATTTACAGTGTATTTTATACATACATATTGTATATATTATATAGATATAAAGAATTTCGCCTAATTATTTTCGTGTAACGAAATTATCATCATTTCGTCCTATGTCTGACTTAATCTATACTTAACTCCTTGAATGCGTAATGAGTATAATTTACAGTGTATCTTATACATACATATTGTATATATTATATAGATATAAATAATTTCGCCTAATTATTTTTGTGCAACGAAATTATTTCATCATTTCGTCCTATGTCTGACTTAATCTACACTTAACTCCTTGAATGCGTAATGAGTATAATTTACAGTGTATCTTATACATACATATTATATATATTATATAGATATAAAGAATTTCGCCTAATTATTTTTATGCAACGAAATTATTTCATCATTTTGTCCTATGTCTGACTTAATCTAGACTTAACTCCTTGAATCTACACTTAACTCCTTGAATGCGTAATGAGTATAATTTACAGTGTATCTTATACATACATATTGTATATATTATATAGATATAAATAATTTCGCCTAATTATTTTTGTGCAACGAAATTATTTCATCATTTCGTCCTATGTCTGACTTAATCTACACTTAACTCCTTGAATGCGTAATGAGTATAATTTACAGTGTATCTTATACTTATATATATATATATTTTATATATATATTATATATATATATATATATATTTAAAAGTATAAGATACACTGGAAATTATACTCATTACGCATTCAAGGAGTTAAGTGTAGATTAAGTCAGACATAGGACGAAATAATGAGATAATTTCGTTGCACGAAAATAATTAGGCGAAATTCTTTATATCTATATAATATATACAATATGTATGTATAAGATACATTGTATAAGTTATACTCATTACGCATTCAAGGAGTTAAGTGTAGATTAAGTCAGACATAGGACGGAATGATGAGATAATTTCGTTGCATGAAAATAATTAGGCGAGAAATTCTTTATATCTATATAATATATATATACATATATATATATATACATATGTGTGTATATATATATATATATATATATATATATACACACTGGCGGATCCTTTTGGGGGGTGGGGGATTAAACCCCCCTCTTGCAAATTAAAAGAAACAGTTTTGCTGAATTTGTTTAAAAAATATAAATAAAGAAAAACAAATATTAAAGAGCTATCGACGTCGTTGATCCTGGAATAAAAGCTAATCATGAAACCAAAAATATTAAATAAAATAATTTTGCAAAACCCCCCCCATTATCGACGTCAGGATCCGCTAGTGCTTAAAACACATTGAATCCTATTAGGATCAACCTATATATTCACTTGTATAGGTAACGAAATGGTTAAAATGCTACAAAAGGGAAGATGGAAGAATAAAAGCGATGTTTCGACGTATTTTGCTCTTACTCTTTTATGATTCCATTGAATTTTTGCCCACAATATGGCTCGCCAACCAAGAAGAGAACCGGTATATTTTGATTCCCTTTGACGTTTTCTCTTTCTGGCACGTCCTATTCCTACCTAGTCTACCTTCAGAAACCACATCAACCCAAATTCTGCGGATTGCCTCTTCTGATTACGTTCCGCAAAGAATGGAGGATAGTCAAATCCTAGTTACAAAAGGTTCCATTGTTGGGTTGAGGGCCGTCGACGTTCGCTCGTGCGCTAACAGCCGAGCTGAGGCTTAAGAATATTGCATATTCATGCGGGCTTTCGCTCGCGATGGAGCAGCTCGGTCATCGCAAAAATATGTACAGGGTATCTTAGAATTAAATGGACAGCTTACCGTGAAGCATCCCTCAATTAATTCAACTTTACTGTAGAGAAATTATCCAAACATTAATCAACTTTGTATTATATGAGTGTCCGAGTATAAATTTATTTATCAAGCAGGATAATAATTTGTAATTTTATTATTAAAATATTTAATATCTCAAAAAATTAAAAAAAAATTGCGAATAAGATAAAATATTTGGTTGAATTATCGCTAAAAAAATCGATTTTGAACTTTATAAACAAATACGTTGTTTTAATTAGATTATCCCGATCCCAGATGCCTTGTAATATGAGGCGAATAATAAACAAGCGTTGCAAAAGCGTAAAACAATTCTCGCGAAAGATTAAAATCATCTACAGCAATATAGAGTTGACATAAAAGGCTTAAAGAGAAATAACGAAGATAAGCGTGTCGAGAGAGTTGGCGGAAGGGCGGGTGACGAAAGGGGATGGTAGCGAATCACTGTGGGTGATGAGAAAAAAAAGAATTCTGATTGCGATATCACCATGACCTACATCGGTCCGCTGAAAAAGAGCGATGAATACCGAGTATGCTATTGTCAGGCGCAGTAGTCATAGACCGATGATATCGGACGGCGTCGCTCACGCAGTAGTTACTACTTAATAGTGGTACGACAACGCTTCGGGTCAGGTCGCGTGCCGATCGCGATCCGGCCAAAGTGTGCACCGAGCATGGAAGAATTTTTTTTAATTATTTGTTATTTTTCGTCATTCGCTCTTTCTCCCAAATTATTTGCGTCACTTACAAATTGACGTCTACGGTGTAAAACGATATTAGTTTGCTCGTACAACGTCATAGCTCTCGACTAAATTTATCGTGTAACAACAATTTAAATAATTTATGAAGCGTGTACATAAGAGACTTGAGAAAATTGAAAAATGAAATGAAATGGAGAACTGAGAGAGAGAGAATACAAGATGCAAAAGTTGATCTGATTTATGTGATGAAATGTATTATCTTCTAAAACTTTACGTTGTCGAATGTCGGAGAGTAAAGAGCCGAATAGAAGTGATAACCAGGTACGATAAAGGTGGCAAATCGTTCTATGACGTGACTGTCAGTAGGAAATCGATAGCAGGTGAAGTACTTGTTACATTTACGAGCGTGCAGCACAACGGGACTTCGATAAGAGCGTCATAAAGTTCATCGCAAGCTTTAACGCCTTATTAATTCAAATTTCCACTGTTATCCAATAAAGTTACAACTCCCTGAGCGGCCAGGAGCGATTTCCGCTGTCATGCTTAAAGGCGTGACGCGTTTAAAATTCGAAGGCGTACAATTCGAACAATGCAATGCGAAAATTTGCCGCGAATTAATCTTCTCTTCACTTCCCTTCTTCCTTCAGCTTCGTTTGTTTCATTTAATTTACATTTCGCAAGAAACATAATTTGTCTTCAAGCGAGAACAATATCGATAAAATAAAGTGATGAAAGATTGCTTGAATATTTTCCATGAAAGATATATACGACACACAATTGTCTCAGATTTAAAGTATAACTCAAAAGTATATTTAAATCTCATAATCAGTTTTTCACAATCTTTTAAACCGACCATGACGTTAATACATTTATAAAGAAATCTCAAATTCAAATTCTTTCAGTTTTTTCTCCGTCGAAAAAAATTTGCCTCGAATTAATACATTTTGAATATTTAATTTGCAAAGGCTCTTTAATAGTAGTTGCATGTAATTAAAAACTATTGGTACCTCGAAACTTTCAACTTTCCATCATGTTGGTCGCGAATGTTTAAATAGAACAAACTTTAAATAGAAGTTGCGTTGAAAGGAGAGGAAGGGAAGGGGAAAGCGTCCATTCTTTTTATTTTCGCGTTAAAAATTTCTTCTCGAAGAATGGTACCGGTTGACCCCTCAGGTGCTGCATTTTAGATGTAGCTAACTCAATTCCTTCTCTCTCTCTTTCTCTCTCTCTCTCTCGCCCGTCCATCAGCATATGCGGCACATGACTATGGTCATTACCAACTAGTATGACCTTTTCAGAATGCCAGGGAATGTTACCAAGCAGTCGCGTGACAGCGGGAGAGGTGACGGACGAATACGCGCTCTTATCCGCGCGCACACAGCCCCCGTGAGACGCAAAGTTATGATTACGAGCGCCCGAGGGACATAAATTTTAGGGCCTAGGTATGGTCGATTAAAGTACGAAATTGGAGGAGCCGCCGACTGCGTTTAATAAGGATGCCGACGATCAGCGGGGAGACTTCGCGCGGCGACCTGGAGCTGACAGGGTCGAGGACGACGTTTTCTCGAGATTTGTGTAGAGTGACAGCACTCTATGCATGTTCGCTTTTAGGCGAACTAAGTCTTAAGCATTGACGGAACATGATGGGATAGAAGTCGAGATAATTGTGCTGCAGAGTGGCACAGCGCTACTCCAATTTCGTACTTGTAATGAGCCATGCGTTTTACAAAGTGCCTTATCTACCTCTGCAATTTTTGCAACTATAAAAAAGTACTGTAATAATAGAGAGTAACTGGAGTTTTTAAATGGGGATCTTTACAAGTCTTACAAGTATTTTTACAAACTTCTCTTTTTTTTCTTGAAGCAAGATTTATATCAACTAGAATTTTTATCAACTGTCTTTCATCCAGTTGATTTCACTTATAATATGATGGGGACATGTGATCAACAAACTTTTTATATTTTCTATATATCTTCCATAATTAATTTTTTTTTATTCCGTGAAAACTTCCCATCGTTGTTCATATCAAAAGTAATATCGAAATAAGAAAATAAAAATTTACAATGATGAACAAAAAGTCAAAGAAAGACATATGTACAAAATAGTCTTATCATGTAATTTCTTATTATAGATCGATTTTTTAATGATGAAAATAAATATAATTTTAGAATTATGTTATTTATATTTTTTATATTTTTGGAATTTTTTTTTGAAATATTTTTGGAGATATTTGTAGAAGATATTTTTGATATTTGATATTTTGGATTATTATAGAAAAATTGTTGATAACTTTCTTTATCTTTAAATTTTCTAAACCTAAAAATAAAATAAACAATAGAGAATAAAAAAAAAATAAAACTGTTATGTATATAATTTATAAATACATTTTTATAAAATAAAAAGTTTAATCCAGAGAAAATATAATGGATATTAAATGGAAGTTCGAGTAAGTATTTCCTGTAGTTTCGGATACCGCAATGTTGTTATCGTCACTAATCCCCTGACCTGCAAGCTCGAAGTAGTGAACTACCACTTTGAGCTATAAATATGGATTTTTTTAGATTAACTAACTGCCTTTACAGAGGTTTTGCCAAAAATACAATAGCTTAAGATAAGCCGAATATATAGTGTGCGCGATTGCCATACTTGCCATATAGGCGTGTATATTATGTAATTTTCATTTCTCTCTGATATAATTTAATTGATCATTTAAATTATAATATAGATAATAACGTTAAATTATACTTAATATAATGTTGCCATTACGGTTTAACGCACATTGAGTTTTTTGTGTGTATAAAAGAGAATGATTACATAGTTTAAATAATTTAATAATTATTCGTAATATAATTGTATTAAATAGGAACGTATCAGAGTGACCTTCATAATCATGGCAACCAAAGCACGCATGTGATAATCAAGAGAGTTCGGTGTAAAGCTTTCAGTTCTGACGTAAATTCGTTAGCGTCACGCTAACGGGAGCGCACACGAACGCACGTATCGAGAAATATGTAATTTACAAAGACAGAAACGTTAAAACGCATTTTCTTATCTCATTCTTACCGTAATCGGTAAATACCATATATAAAGAAAACGTTTACGAGAGTATATAAAATAATTATTATCTTGAATATTAACATGATTATTTTTTTATTAAAAATCTGTAATCCTTTACAAGTATTTCTTGTAATTATTTTATAAAAATTGTCTAATTTTTATTGTTATTCCGAATTTTCTTGTCAATATTTTCAATATCTTTCTACCCCCTTTAAATTTTGATGGTTTTATTGACGCAATTTATA
Source organism: Prenolepis imparis (assembly GCF_030444845.1). NCBI lineage: Eukaryota > Metazoa > Arthropoda > Insecta > Hymenoptera > Formicidae > Prenolepis > Prenolepis imparis. The sequence goes on along the minus strand of NW_028141159.1, from coordinate 19,816,036 downwards.
TATCCGTTTCTTAATAAGCACCAAGTCGCATGGCTGAATTAGGTTTAATCACACAAATCGGCAAGAGGGAGAGGAAAGATTTATTACGCATAATCAAAGCTAAAAATAATCCTAACAGCATCGCGCCTTGGTCATGTCTCGTTTCGATCCATCTTTGCACATGACACCATACACCATCATTTACTGGCGTCAACCCCCGTTATTCAAAGATGGAACAGGACTCATCGTGTGTTACTTTATATCCAGCTGTTTTATTCCGCCTGCGTAGGACGTCTCTGACAGCGATCTTTAAGACATGCTCCCTCTATTTTTTTACACGGACTGCTCTATACTCGTAAATATTCAACAGAACACAAAGTATACGCTACCTACGCAGCCTTTACCGCCTACTATCGCCATAATGTGATCTTTTTTGCCACATGCAAAATTACACTAATGCAATATCATAAAAGGCGCTCCCGGGATAGTCTTCTTTCACGTTGAACAAAATTATGAGGAAAGAGAGGCAGCGCCAGAAATTCAATGCACCTACAAAACTCGTACATACAAAAAGAGAGAGAAATGTCGTTATGTAACAGTTATTTATAGTATTGTTATATATTTCACGAATTTATACTTGCAGAACATTAAATATTCGTCCGTAAAATAATCTGCACAATCTGCATCTATTTATTAAATGTTTCTTACAGATATAAAAATTAATAGTTATACTTTTATTTGATAAAAAAAAGATATTTGACTTTAAAATTATTTAATTTAAATTATTCCCTGTTCGAAATTTTTCTTTATTTTGTATATACATATGTGTTTGTGCGCTATATCTCAAAATAAAAAAATGATCGCAAGATTCTAATTCCATGACATTCGGAGGATTCTCGCAGCATCCTTGAAACTCTAAGTATACGCGCAAGTCCAATCATTAGAATATTAAATTACACTTAATTACGCGACGTATATTAAATCGGCGCCGAGGCGACAAGTCGCCTCGCGTCCTTCGTCAAAACAATAAGAACGCAATTCGAAGGATAATAGCGTGATGAATCTCATGGTCGAATAGCGAGACAATGGATGCATTTCTACCTTTCAATTGTCATATCAACCATGATATCGGGCATAGAAGGGCGACATTCGTCCGTGTGAATACCGAAGTGGCTTTTGACACACCGAGTGTGGAAGAGCGATAACAAATGTACGAATTCTTCGCGCATATTCGCGACAATGCTGTCGCATTTATTCGCCACCGTTCGGTGGGGAAATGCCGATTTCAAAGAGTTTCGAATTTCTGAAAGAAATAATCTCTCGCGAATATAAACGTGGACGGAATTTTGATATTTGCCCGTAGTCCGGAATATAGATGACGACTTTGAAGTTTGAAGATCATTTTTGGACGCTCTGTGAATATAATCGATCAAATAGACATTGTACAGAGCACTATATATGATATTTGAAAAAAATGTTACATTTTTGGAGATATCGAGAAATTTAGTTTATACTGGCGCATAATATAATAGCAGCCAAAATGTAAAATTTTGCAGTTTTTTTGTATAATTATCTAGTTTCTCAAGATGAATTTATAAAGAAAAAAGATGCTATTATCTAGCAGATATATCGATTACTGTCAAAAATATTGTGTCAAGATTGTAATTATAATATTTTAGATATGTATAGAGGTATATATACATATATATCAAGAGTCTAAATTATTTGCAGATTATTAAAAGCTTTACTAGTTTCACACAGAAAACTTTGTTGCAGCAAAAATAGAGTCAGTCCCAAGTCCGTTTAGGAAAAGTTCCAGAGCTTAATATAATGTGCCAGAAAGATTCCGTGTGTGCGGTCAATGCTAGTCATATTATACATGTTGGAAAATGACCGAGCATATAAGTGGAAGCACACAACGCGATCGATGATGCTTATATCCTGAAAAAAGTTGGAGGTGAAAGTCTTCTCTTTCTTTCTCTTTTTTTTCGCTTTCTTTATGTGTGTGTGTGTGTACCAATATCTTTCAAAGAAAAATTGGAACAGTGACACCATTGGGTATTTCTTTGATAGATTGTCCGCGGAGATTTCGCAAAATTGATGGCAAATCCTTCGAAGTGTCTTCCAGCAACAAATTCAATTTGGATTTGTGTTATTCACAATATACAGTCGTATCTTATATTTCCTATATATCATATGTTTCTTCTTTCTCTTTAAAATCATCTTGTATAAGATTCTCTATTTTATCCTAAGGATATATCGCGGTTTTTAAGTTCCTTTAGAATTTATTTTTATTTTGTTGTATATACACGTGTCTTCTATATTTCGTTTAGTTTGAAGTTGATATTAAAGATTCTGAGATACTGTTGTAATAGTGCTACGTTTTATTAGACACAACGATTTTATGAAAAATAGGATGACTTCGAAGAAGATTATCGACCGTTCATTGCTAATTGTTTTTTGAACACGAATGCAAAAAATGATCGCTAAAAGATTCACTGTGAATTAATCGAATGCCACAGGCATCAGCTGCCAGGTTATCAGTTTAACATGCGATTAAAAAATCGCGGGCGACGTTCGCGCTAGTCGCTAAAGTATTTTGCATAAAGCGTCGTCGTCCAACGGCCTTCCAGAATAAATTTATAAAGCAACATGAAATTATGCAAATATGAATTCTTTCTCTCTCTCTCTCTCTCTTTCTCTCGTACAAGAATATATTAAATCTCTATTTTTTTTATATAAATAATATTCGTTGAAACGTCAAACGCAATCGCAATCTCAGCGTGATTTAATGGAATGCAAAATTAATAAAATTAAAATATGAATAAAGAGCTCAATAATATATGCGTAATTAAATTCTATTAATAAAGCGAATGCCCATACGCATTTACGCTCGTGTGTAATTATCGTTTTCAATCCTGCAGCGGCGGTTTTTCTGCCACGCACGCGACAAAGTGCGCGCGTCATTTTTCCTAGTCGTAAACACGTTTACAGTAGGAAAAAAAAATAATAACGCAACGTCGACATTTTAACGTCGCGTGTAAACTTTAAGATTGCAAGTTAATTAACTTCAGCGCGTCGTGACGAGGTTTTTCGCAATGGCCATCGAGCTAATCACATTTCCAATTACCGACGACGGAAAAATTGTTTCCTCCGCGGACTCATAACCGAATCATCCATTCTGCTGGCCGTTACGAAATTCAGGTTAACCGCGCTTATATAGAACAACACATCGTCGAAGCATTCATGTACAGAAATCCCGCGAATCCCTGACCTATATCCCTTAAAACATCGTATCGCTATTACGTGTGCCTCTCGTTCACGTACATATATATATACATACAAATATATATATATATATATATATATATATATATATATGTTTGTTGGTGTATATGGAATCACATATGTATGTGATATCGTTGCATAGCGTCCTCTTCGAGATAGGGAATGACCGTAAAACGGCATGCGCTCTTATTCGTAAAGGGGACCCGTTTCCTTTACGGATAAGCCACTTCCGCGACGGAAGCCAGTTTCTCTCGACTGACGTTGAATCCGATAAAATTTTGGTCCAAGAAACTCACCCGTTCGTTGCCGGCGTGAGAAGAAGAGATCGCGAAGAAACGTAAGCTTACGTGTGAGTTATTCCGGACTTAGAAGTGTGCCATTAGGAAATTTTATCAGGAAAGTGCTCTTTTGAAAAGGGGTAAAATTCCGTGTCTCGTAAATACAATTTTTGAATTTTCTGATTTTCCTAAAGAAATTATCTCGCGATGTAATAGCGGATTTCAGCTTGGTGTATATTTTGTAGTTATAGCACAAATGAGACTCTCTTTCTATCTCTCGTTTCCACATTTTTTTTTTTGTATCTTATGAAATAATAATGCTGCTAAAATATCTTTCTCTTTTGGACATTTTTTGCGTAACCTCTATAAGCTGAGGCTCTATAAGCTTTAACTTTTATTTTAATTTATATGTAAATTTCAATATATAATGAAATTCAGAATTATATGAAATATTTTAATTTATATAAAATTTTTAGAATACATTACAATCAATGCGAAGAATGTTTTATTTGTGATATTTATTAACACATATTTGTATTATTTTAATATCTTTTAATTTTGAATAATTTTATTTTTTGTTGAGAAAACGTAATTTGATGATTGAACCGCATTTTTATTTACATATTAAATTAGAAGCGATTTTAACTTATTGTTACATTGAATATTACACCGTCTTTTCTTAGATTTTTTCTAGGGAAGCTCACGACGAAATTTTCCGCGAAAATTTTGCGTTACGTTAGTCTCTACGAAGAATTACGTATCCCTATGTTCAAATATGATAGCGTAACACATGGTAGGATCTATATCGTGATTACGTAATGGAATAGAAGTTTCTTGAGTAAGTTCTAAGTCGCTTAGTTTCAGACTCAGTTTAGTTTACCACGAATGTAGAAGTGGTTGTACAAGACGCGAGCTCTTGTAGAAGAGCATTGTGGGGAAACTTCGAATCCGATTATAGTTTTGAAGCTCGATTTTCGTATATCGGCTGCATTCAGCATACGAGAGAACAGTTTCGTGCGAGTTAATTACTTATTACGTGCCCTCAGACATGAATGCCGATGTATGACAAACATATATGCGGGCGCATTGATTTAATGAAAGTGCACAAAAGTAGCCAATCTCAGTTTATATCTTCGCGCGATCACAAAGAGACGATGTAGAGAATGATTTTACATCCAATTTGCAAAATAATCACCTATGCGCCAATTATTCTGAATAATCGTATACATTATTAATAAGTAATAAGCAAGTTGTATTTGCGATCGGAAAATGATTTGTACGCGCGGTAGCTTTATATTTACTTATTGAGTCTTTTTAATTGTTCGTGTTAAATGTTTTAGGGAAGTTTAATCTGTTGCAGTAAATGTTTAATTTAGTGCTTAAAGCTCTTTAAGCGTTCATGTTATGTTAAATAATAAACGGTCCGATAAAAACTCATTTTGTGAAAAAGCTCTCCGTATACAAATTATGTGCAAAATTACGAAATAAAATGTAAAGGTCTCGCTGTGCTGGCAAACTGCGCGACGAGGTAACCTTTCGTTAAAAAATATAGAGAAATAAGCTAGAAGGTACAGAGAGAACCAAATTTATCCCAATAATAATTTTGTTTTTAAATTTGATTCAACTTTATTATGCAAAATTTTGTTTATTTTTCCACGGAAAAGATGCGGTGCTTCTTGTATAAATTGCGATTGCAAGAAAATAAAACGAAGACAATTATATCTTCGCAAAAGTGGCTTACGAGGGATTTCTTGCAAATAGGAAGAAGCCGGCGATCAAACGAAGCTAATTCCGAGTTGGAATGCGTCCAGGAACTTTTAGCTAATAACAACGGGCGGGAGAAGCGTTCAGTTGCCGATCTAAGCTTATTTCGTCGACGAGAGATTAATCTTCATCTTGCGCCAATCAAACTTTGTTAAAATCTCGCCTCTCTCCTCTGTCGAACGCGAAACAATTGTTATATATTATTTTCAATATAGTAGAATGATCGGTCGGGGCGCTATTTGATAAGTTATTTTATTGCAAAGATCTATGGCTTCGGCTATACGATGAAGAATAGAAAACGTATCGAAAGTTGTTTCATTAGCGAAGAAGTTTCTCGTTGAAATTTTGCAGAAGTAATTAAAATCGCAGATTTTTTATACGTATTATCGAGAGAAACTGTGCTGCGTTTGTATATATGTATATAGAAGTTTTCCGGCAGCAAACTTTATCGATTTCGTCATAACTTTTTTCACCTTATCAAACACTCGTTCAACTCTCATCGCCATAGCGATACATCATCGGTGTGAAGAAACGATTCGCGTGTTTTGCTCGCGATGATACACCACCGATTTGCGGTTTTAAAGTGAACTCTCGGATTCGATAGAAATAATTAAACGCATCGTAAAAACTCTCGCGATGGGGATTAATTATGTTAAATTAATTATAATTTAAAGTCGAGCGTTTTCGACAAGAGCGCGCATACGTCTATATATATACATATATATAATATGTATATATATTGGGAATTTAATATTACTTATAAAAGCATGATATAAAATTAATTAATACACCGTATTATATCGCACGCGCAGGCGATGGATGTGCAATTAAATTACGAAAACAGAATATTATTAGTTCACGCAATATAACGCGCCATCCTCCTTAATTCGATAAATTACACGGAATATTTAATCAACGTCGAAGAATCGGTAGTCGGGATTATACTAACGGAAACATCCGCGAGCAATTTCCGCGATAAATTCCTCGCGCAATGAGTATATGTCGATCACAATATTTGCGGTTTATATATATATAGAGACACCTACGCAACTATTATATATAGTTGCTTAGCCTCCACGTCACGTCATTCGCAAGAGATGTATAGTTTATCGCGTCGCGTGAATAGCAAGTTCAAGTTCTTGCATTAACCAACAGCCAGGCGGACAATCGAAAATGCGTACTTGCGATCCTACGTCGATGGTTGGAAAGTGTTTCCGGAAGACGACCTCCGCACGAGTGAATCACTCTTTTGATCGAAGTGTACACGACTATAAATACAACCACGTGTCGTGTCGTATCTATATCGAACGAATCGCTAACTTTTTTCTCTCGTGCAAACATTTCTTTCTGAAACTGCGAACAACGCTCTCGAGTATAATCGCTTTTTCTCGATTGCCAGAACGAAAAAAAAATATATATGAAAAAATAATATATATATATGTAATAAAATATATTTTTTATTTTTTATCGCTTGCGAACCTAGACAGCTGTAAAAATGGATATAAAAATAATCGTATTAAGTTGATTTATTTTTATCAATTATTGGGCATTTAATCGCACTTGATACATCGATGTCAGGCGTTCACGATGCGGATAGCGGTATTACGAGATTAATTTGCGATGACCCGTGGATCCGTTGGACGTTAATAAACGAGCCTTTAGATTAGTGCCAAACATCCCGCCAAATCAGCGTCAGTGTCGCGTGTTCAACCAGGTTGGTTGCACTCGGAAGATGATATGAGAACTCGAGTTTCAGTTTAGCCGAACGTCGTTTTAAAGCACGAATTTGCCGCGTATGTTAGCTCAAACTGCCGGAATACTTGCTTGGCATGTAATTTCGATATTAGATAAGGGAGAGAGAGCGAGAGATCAGCGATTCATCTGTGCGTGTAATTCAACAAAGCGATATGTAAGTTTCAAGAGGCGACGCAATTTGCAGAATAATTTATAGCGAATATGAAATATCGAGTTATAAATCGCGAGAATATAGGAAAACGATAAAATTGATAAAATAAATTTCCAATGCCATACAGTTTTCTAAATAGGGAAATATATGTTTGTTTAGCGAATAAAACGATGCGAAAGTAATTGAACAAAGAATTTCTTTAGAATAATATCGATGTTATTCACGCAACACAAACGTTCTCCTCTGGTGTTGCATAATACTTTCAATAAGTCGGACGCGCTAAATCACGATTACGTAACGTTGACGTAATGTCATTTACAGATTTCCCGGACACAATTATCTACGTTTATCGGGTAAAACGCTCGAGCGAAAAGCAACGTGATATTCCTGTCGGCGAATACTGTCGGAAACGCGATCAAAAATTCATGGCGAGAGATACAGTGCCAACAGCGGCAAAATCATTGATAATCCTTTGAAAATTAGTTTCCAACTTAACCTGAACCCAGTTGCAGACTCTCGTTCAAAATTATCTTTCATTCTCTTTAAACGTACGTTTACTTTAGATTAAAGATATTTAAATAATTAAGGGCAACGAAGTTAATATTAAAACGTGTAGAGAAGTTTCAATTTCTCTCTTCTTTTATATTTAAGATTATGAATTTTTACTTTACTCTTTATTTGTGCTAGAAACGAGGCTAAGCATAAAGAAAAAAGTTTAAGATACTAAAGAATGTTTCTGAATTATTCAATAAAAATATAAAAATTGTAATATAATGGTCTGTATGACACGTGATATCATTGAAATGCACATAGACTAATTTAACTATGAATGTTTGATTTTGTTTTACATTTATTTTGAAGTCTGTTAGGTTTAAAAAAAAAGTGTAAAATATTTGACTTTCAAATATAGTCTGTCTTTTAACTCACTCATGATTCATACTCTCTCTCTTACACTTAATTTTTTTTAAATTGCACCGTCCATATTAATGCTCATTTGTGTTTTATATTTATGTAAATATCCAAATCTATGAACTTAAAAAATCACATGTATATACGATTTTCTATATTTCTTGTAAAAGAAAATTAAACAAATTTTTAAATATTAATAACAAGTTTTATCTCGTATTTCGAATTTCTTTTTCTTTAAAATAATTTAATATTATTAATTACGTTAACAGTTGCAAGCTGAAGATGTAACGAATAAAATCGGAATAGCGTCTTTTATATGATAAAAGATGTTTAATTTTTACTAAAGAAAAGAGTCGCATTAATTCTCCCTCGCAGTGTCAAATTACACACATAAAGCCACTCCGCCTGGTACAACTTGTAAAAACAAACCAAAAAATTTAATTTGACTGTGGCTTAAACGGGCGATTTGTTTGGAAAACATGATGGATTTTGTTAGACCGCAGTGCCGGTTTGCGCCGCACAATCGAGAACTGAGAAATAATTACGTCCCGGAATTTTAGTTTAATTAACCCTATTATAGATATTTATCATTCGCGAAGTTCTCTTTATTAGCCAGCAACCGGAGGGGAATTGTCCCGCTTTCTTCATCTCACAAAAAGGGAGCTTTCGAATTAAAGCGCTGGAACGCCATGCTGCCACGTTTTTTGCACACTCAAGGGAATTTTGCCGAGAGAAGCACAACAAGTCGCTCGTGTCCAGCAGTTAGATGCCGCACAAATTCCTCAGTAGCAACTTGTAGCTGTCAACTAAGTATATTTCTAACTCTCTGCTACGAACACGAGGGAAAAGTCAAACATGGCAATGGTATTGTATATCAAATTGTACAATTCAATGTAAAGAAACTATTTTTTTTTTTTTTTTTAAATTGTGGAAAACCGCGCAGTTTACTCAAATAAAAGAAATTTTGTTGAAAGGCTAACAAAGTGAATCACTTACAACCGAAGAAATTATACGTATAGTTTTTGTAAATAAAAACGGCAAAATATAAAATAATACTCTCCAAAAGGAAGATTCACTTTTATGCATACATACATTTATCGTAGAAGTAAAAAAATTTTTATTTTATATAATATATATATATAACAAAGTAAATCACTCACGACCGAAGAAATTATACGTATAATTATACGTATAATTTCTTCGGTCGTGAGTGATTTACTTTTTTATATATATATATATAAAATATAAAAAATTTTTTAGCGTCTACGATAAATGTATGTATGCATAAAAGTGAATCTTCCTTTTGGAGAGTATTATTTTATATTTTGCCGTTTTTATTTACAAAAATCTCATTCATATAGAAATATTTAAATCAACGAAATAAAACACAAACTGCATGAAATAATTTGCTGCAGTGTATGTATCAAAAGGAAGCGTGACAATATGGCGAAACAGCGAGTATCGGACATTGTTGAGAAAGGAACGAAGTGCATTTTCGACGCCCACACCAGCTGTCCCTCGAGGCGAGGATCGGGCGGTGAAAGAAATGCCGCAAGAAACTTACGATCTCTCTCTTTTTATTATACCACCAGCAATGTCCTTGCCAAGCTACACTTTTTTCGACCGACCACCTCGCGGTCGGTTACGGATTTTTCTCACCCCCGTTTTGCAAGCCCTCGCCAGTATTTAGCCGCGCTTTTTTCCCCGTCGTCCTTCCCGGAAGTGGATCGATATAATTTTCCTAAGTGAACTGTTTTATGGTGTATTATATACGTATATATACCACGCGCAAAACAATTGTGGAAATTAAGTAAGTGCGCTAAATTCACTCTCATTTGAAGTCAGAGATCTACAAAAAATATAAAATAAATTATAAACGCTATAAAATTGTCGACAACACATAGAAAAGAAATAAAAAAAAAAGAGAAAAAAATTAATTTTATTCTACACTTTATAAATCTATTAATTATTATTTATAGTACATCTACAGTTTTAAGCCATTTCTCTAAGATGCTTCAAGCATTCATATCAAAATTTCCAGATATATAATTTCGAAGATCTATCTAAAATGTAGCTCGTACACTGAAGTTAAGTTTAGTGGTTTTCTGGAATGATCTCACTGGGATCGCTTTATTCGATTTCCGCAGAGACCGACTCTCCACTTTGGGCTCGCATGCTTCGCTCAAGTACTCTTGCATCAATTTCTTACTCAGAAAATCTAATTTGCTGCACTTATGTGCTGTAAAAATTAGAACGTAACTGCAAGCAACCGTATTTTTGCAATTGCATATTGAATAAAGGGAGAAATTTTTTCATAGTGTGTTTGTATAGATAGAACAAATATATAAATAGTATATTATAATATATATCGCATATTTAATTTTTATTTATTGACTGATAGCTGTAGAATAAAATTGACAGTTCTTGCTGCAAAATGATAAGTTTTGAAAAATGTGTAAAATAGATAGATATCATAAAAAAATTAATGCTTTTCTTAAAAATTGATTCAATTTGTTGATAATTTAATTCGATAATTTAATTAATAATTTATTTTTTCTTTTAGATACTATACGATTTTATCTAAATTTAAATATTCTTGAATTTAAAAAATTACATAAACAACATAACTAGATGTCTCAACTGTTTTTCATACTGCTTGTACTTTCTATATTTAGCCCCTTGTATAATATATTCAATATTAAAAATATAATAAACATATATTTTATTCGTCCGTTTGTATTGCAATTAATATTGTAATTTGTCCATTATATGTGACGGAATCATTATTTCAGATTTAAGAATTAATTACAGAATTAAAATGTAAATTTTTTGGCAAAGATCCATAAGAACAACAAATTATCAGATCAAAATATTTTGTCGGTGTTGAAAAATTGAGGAAAATCCTGACTTATCCAGGTGAATGCATGAATCTCATATTTGAAATACTTTTCGCCGTATCATGACTACCTTTCACTGGGAACTGGCAGCAGGACGACAAGGGACACGATCGATGAACGCTGTTTCGCCATCTGTTTCCCGAACTGCTTAGGAACTTGATTCACCGCTCTACACTTCGTGCATAATTTATTCGAGGGAATATGACAAACGTATTAGGATCGTTTTTATCGCTGGGCCAAAAATTTATCAATTCAAGTTCGATTTTATATGTCCACCGTGTCTAAGCAAACTGGACCTGTCAATCATCATGTTGACATCGCGGAAATTTGGATCGATCAATTTACCGTGTATTGTTTTACCGCGTATTGTGACAGAGATTGTCAACGGACTTGATAACGATAGGATAAATATTATTGAACCTATAAGTGTAAGTAGTTAGATCACATAATTTGGAGTCTTCTCGAATTTAAAAAGACAAAAGTAAAGTTCCGTTTCCGGATTTTCGAACACAAATATTATTTACAATTATCCATGCAGTTTACACTATCGACATTTGTATGTTACACACAATGTAAGACAAACAAAAGCTTTCGCCTCTCAATATAGGTGAAAGAAACTATAATAGAATTGAAGCAAATCGATTGAAATCAAAGCCCTTTTGTATAAATAAACTCCGTCTCATAGAAATGTGTTGTCAATCGGTAGGCCGATTAATGTCGACAGCACCGGTGAATAACTGCCGTGGAAAATGGAGGATAGTGATCTATCGATGGAATACATTGTCGATAATTATTGCATTACGTCTACAATGTGTATTGTGTCGTTCAGTTATATCAGTATTACCGATTGTCACAAATCCATTATCGATTTTGATTGTTATGGTCTTGTTCCGAATGTGCAGCGTATGCATCTTTAATTAATTTTGATCTCGGACAAGCGCTTCGAATCACATCTAAATAATTAAAGCGAGCCTTAGCGTGGAAAATCAGCCTCGTTCAACGGAGGCATACATGAGAGGGTGCACTTCAAAGAGACGCGGCATGACCTGCATTCTACTCTTCATATTGTTTCTAGCATTGCGACTTTTCCTCATCGCGTGGCGAATGACAGCAAACTTTCAGCGCGATATGGAGTAAACAACAACAACAGCGGTGGCACCATTTTAGATAATTCGAAGACAGAGAAAATGAGAACGGAAACTTCAATAGACAATTTTTTTGAAACTATTAGGATGTGAATATTTTAAAAAATTTTATGAAGAAATATTATCCACGGTTTCCACTTTGCTTCTTAACTGCAATTATTTTAATTACAATTGTGCGATAAAATTTCCAAAACACATTTTCCCCGATTCTGTTTATTACGATAAAATGAAAGATCTTTGAGATAAAATCTTTACTCTAATTACCAAAATTTGCGTGAAATAATTATCGCAGTAAAAATATTTTCATAAAAATATTTTCAACGTCGCTCTTCAATTTACAGTATTAACAATTTACAGTCACTTCGACTCTCAATCTTCTCGTTAAAATAATCAACTCAGTGATTTTCGATTTCACGATTTGCGTTTTTTGTTTTTTTGTTTTTTTGTTTTTTTTTTTGTTTTTTGTTTTTTTTACCAATTAATGTCAATTTTTTTCGCTGTAATTATAGGCATAAAATCTCTTTAAAAAACTTGATATTTTTCGCGATTACGTTTATCGTGGAAATTCGGTTTTACTTTTAAAAGGACATAGAGCGATTCCACGCGGCCAGAACGTACGTCAAAAGCAATTAGACTACAATCGTGCCTAATGGTGAGCTAGATAACGGCTTCCACACCGATCGTACCGAGCAGTGGCGCCTACCACTACGTGGTAGAGATGTGTACGATATAAGATCCTATGTATGGGTGTGTAAGAGACTTGGGTGTGTGTAACGCGCGACCTCGAAGACGCGTCATGAACTGATTTAGTTTGATCGAAACTGTAATTCTGCGAGATGGAAATAAGCGCGAACTCAAGATTGAATAAATAGTCAATAACGCGGGGATTCTGAATAGATCTATGAGAAGGCGATGGATAGGATAGAAACTGCTATAGTAATTGAGCGTGCAATTCCTCGGAAGGTTCTGCCTGATGAAAAGGAACTTGCGTGTAACTTAGTTGATGAACCAAATATTTGTACAGATAACACAACGTCGAAGAAAATAGAGATACCGGGTCCTCCATTACGTTGTTGATCCTAACAAAACAGACTCAAGTAAAGAAAACTGAACGTCTAAGGATATGAATTTTATATGCGTTTCAGTAGCAGCGAATCATTTATATACTACTCGGGATATTTTTTTTATGTAATAAGATTTTATATTTCCTTTGTGTATTTATTATATATAACAGAAATATATAAATATATTAGAAAGAAAATATTACGTACTGCAATATTTAAAAAATTTTGTTTTGTACGTCCAATGGTTCTATCTATTTTTATCTATCTCTCTATTTCTATCTATTTATTTCTATTTTCTTCAACACTTAAAAAGATACGATCGTGTTCTTGTCTTGTAATATGAAAAAAATAGCGATACATGTGAACATTGTTGCTATCTTTAATGATCAAACTTATTAAAGTCGCGCGCGATAACCAATCGATTGCGAAAGACCCTAACGACAGCGAAAGCTGTCCATTTTCCTGTAGACTGTTCACTACATTAACATCCTTTTCTGTTATCCTTCCCCGTCAAGTTAACCCCATTGTACGTTAAGCTTCATAGAGTTAATTTTCCTTCGATGTATCGCCGTTATCGCAAACGCCTCTGTGTTAGAGATGGAGGCAGTTATATACACTCTGTGCAACACGGTGCAATTAAGTACCGCTGCTGCAATTGCATTTTGCGTGCGCTTTGGTAAAGTCGGTCGCCCTTAAGCCTCGTCTGATCGTATGTAAGCTGCAAAATTTGTGTGTGCTTTATGCGTGAATTATGTTTATGCGTTTATAATCGTTAATTGATGCCCGAGGAATTACACGGTAAATAGTTTAATAAAATTATTATAATAAAACGAGGCATTTTATAAAGGAAACGATAGGATGCCATTCTAAATATGGGAAAATTTTATGCATGTGTATCGAAATAAAAGAATACTATTACAGAATCACACAAAGGTTAGTGAAATGGAATTTAAAAAAAGCACTTTATAAAATCTCATGAATCTTGATAAGTTAAAGTTGTAGTTTTTTTCATTATTTAGATTATTGAAATCGGATTTAAATTTTTTGAGCCTGCATGCTAAACTCCACGAAAAAAAATTATATCTTCTCTTTGTTTGTATGAAAATTTTTCGAAAATGTTATTTATTGATTTGTATTACAAGCCCGCGAGATCGCGATAATGTATATAATACAAATATTTGTGTATAATACAAATAAAAATGCGTGCTTTACGAAGATCGTAAACAATGCCTGCGCTTTGAATCGATAAATATTTAATGGAATTGTAAAACGAACGAGAGAGAGAGACACTTGTGCTTCTTGCAAATGTAGAATAAATGCAATTGCGTGCGCGAGACAACAAACGATCTACCCTTTTTATCTTTCTTTTTCTCGATCACTGTCAATTTTCTTTTGCGATATGGTTTGCACCGTCACCGATACGCGAGATAAAATACAGAGCTGTGCCTTCAATGCGACTAAACCGCATGGGAGAAGAGAGCATTGCTCAAATGTCAAATTAAGCCGGAGTTTGCGCATAATTGGAAATTCCGACATTTGTACCGAAGCGTGTGCACATTACGCGACAATCGCGACAATAAGAATAAAGTTGTAACTTTGTAGATTAATTGGCGCTTTTATCATATATACACACATCAGTATATACATCAATTATTCAATAAATGTCACGGAATATAAAATAGCACGTTTTAATATATCACACTTTATTAAAAATGTGTCATTTATCGTTTCATGTCAAACGAACGCGAAATATCATTATACTGTATTCAGAGTGAATTATTGGATATGTAAAATCAATTTGTTGCTTTTTTATTATATTGGAAGTTCTCATTTTTAAGGAAAAAATATCATTAATCGTATCTCCTGTTGTTACATTATAGATGTGGTTCTGCGGTTCAATTAATTATTTATCTGTACAAATGAACGAAAAAAAATAGATATAAAAATTAAATAGCAATTCCCCTCGTTACCCAAGAAGGTTTTTTCATTATTTATGTGTTACATACGTTATTTATAAGCGTTTAGATGAATAAAAATTATTCAAAAAAATTATCCTGCTAGCAAAAGTATAAATTTATAAGTTTTCGAACGCAAAAAAAAAGATCCTTTCAACTCCTAAGAGAGAAGATGGAGGCCATAAATATATTTAATAGCTTGCGCGAGAGAGAGAATTTTTTCTAAAGTCTATCTATCCTTCGTACGTTCCAAGAGAAAAAATATACTGTGTGATGCTGGTTCAAAATTTCATTCTCTTTCATTTTCCTTCGTTTTCTCACGTTAATACCCGTATAGTGACTGCGACCGTAAAATGAATCCCTTAGATTTTCTCTTATTCACATGTTGACACGAAGCGACGGTTCTTTCGAAGCGCTATTTCAATTAAAAGTTCGATGGGATTTTACCCTTTTTCATCCGCTTATGTCTTGCTACGGTCGCAAGTTAACAAGTATACCTAAAGTACACCACTTCGCCTCGTTTCCATTAAATGCTTGACTAATTCGCAAAAAACAGATTGTCAAGCGCATAAAGTGTATTATTTCGCAAGGCATACATACTTTGCGCTGTGCAAATTTAAAGGAGTTAACTCTTGCTTCCAGGAAGCAGCTCCTTTTCACGGGAAATGGAAGTATATTCCGCGAGATTACGGCCCCATTTATATCTCATATAATTTATACTCCGTAAAACTCGAGTGAAAAGTTTGCTGTTAGCATGATGAGAGCATGCGAACGTCATATATCTCGTCAGGAATAAATTTTCACGTTTCGAGAATTTTTCGGCCTCTCGAAGAAGAGAGTTTTATAAAGCGCGACCGCGGCGGTTATATTCTTTTGTTGCGTAGAAATTCTGAGAGAGAGAAGGATACGATAACGAAATAACGCCGTGCTTCATCTTTACCCTCCTTTGATACGAAACTTGATCTCCGGTAAAAGTGACACGTCAGTATCGTGTGTCGTACCTTCTCTCTTGTCGTGCACGACAAATTTCGAGGTATCATCGGACGGAGGTCAAACACCATGGCATGCAAAATCGCTTTAATAGATCACTTTAAATTCATCCTATGTAGATCCTGTGGAATGCAAATATAACTATACGACTTCGACGGTACACCATTTTCTTACAACATTTTATTTTTTATAATCTCTTTCTACCTTTATATAATCTTTATAAATTCCATGATGAAATCTCATATCTTTACTTGTACTACTTGGAGCGAGAATCGCGACTATTTCACTGAAAATCGTTATCAAGACACAAAAGCGTGAATCGAGACACAATACGTTGCTTTCGTTCAGGTAGCACGCGATTACCTTGAGATAATCCCAGGAACCAGAGTCCGGGGGCAAACGTAATTACATTATTACGGATTACAACGATTTGTGCGACAACTCTCGTGTGGCCCGGCGAGATAAAAAAAAAACGAAAAGTCCTGTGACAACGGAAATACCATCTGTGGTGGAAATGCAAGCGATACGTAACAAGCAAGTTCGTGAAGAGAAGGGAAAAAGAAGAGATATGAAGAGAAGAGAAGAGCACAAAGAGAGAGAGAGAGAGAAAGAGAAAAAGAAAGAGAGAGAAAGAGAAAGAAGGGAAGAAATAACGCCAGCCATGGTCGTGTCGGTTAATCCAAGTCTGATGTATGACAGCCGAGGCTGCTATTTGCCGGCTGTCACCCTCGCCACTCCCAAGATCCTCCGTCTTCTAATGCCATCGTCGTGGAAATGACAAACGGTGGAAAGTAGAAAGATAACAAGGTAGCCTTTTTCGGAGGGCGATATAAACCCTCGAGGCGCATCACGTTGGATTGCGATGCTTAAAAACATCAGAAAGGCCATGACTTTTGACTCTACTTCTCACATTAGTCGTCGCCCGGACATAGATTAATATTTCACTCTCATAGAGCCGCAACGCGAAACTCGATAAATCCATTTCCGGCGTCTTTTTGACATGTACGACAAGGTATTAATATTTAAAGGAGAGAAATATTATAGAAAAATATATATAATTTTTTCTTTTTTTTTTCTTTGTTGATATTGAGATTATTGTTATTATTATTATTAGGATATATTTTTGGATATACGATTTTTTAATTTAAAAATTTAATTCCTTTTTTTTGTAACGTAGCAAACATTAACGGATAATTCAACGAAATAGTCGCAATAATTGTAAATTATATTTTATATGATATTAAACAATTTTAACGTGACATAAAATTTTGAGAGTTTTGAAAAAAAAATGCCTGGAAAAAAATTGCTACAAAAGACAATTCGATAATTAATTAGAGTTCACATAAAATATTTGTATAAAATAATATTTTGCTGCAAGAGGAAAAGGCATGACTTATGCGACTATTTCGTTCGTAGGCTCAATTTCGCTCAGCGATTGGAGATGAGAAATCGCAAGGAGGAGAGAGAAAATATTCGAAAGAATGGATTACCAGAGTTACGCGCGGCGGCTATATGCTTGTTCACGCAGCATATGAGCCGTGAGGAGACTGTCGATTATTCCGAAATGCACGAAATTACTTACGGCGTCTGATCGCTAATTAGAGATCTCTTTTTACACATGTTCATTGCGTTGCGCACGGAGAGCGCAGTCACGGCTTTCGGGCGGCGCACTCGTTTTGTTAATGAGATGAATGCGCCTTTTGGAGTTAATTAGCGGAGGATTACGAGAGATGTGATGAATCGATATCCGATTTCCGTTTCTGCGATTCGCTCTTTTCTGTAATAATATGATAAATGTGTATTTCTATTCCTAAAGCAGCGCTCCGTGTTCCGTCGTGGATCAAGAAACACTAATATTTGTGGCAAAGCGTTTTGCATATAAATTATAGCGAAGCGTCGGAAGAAACGTTGGTCTGTACTACTTGGCGAAAGAGACTTGAGTTGCATGCAGTATAAGCTTCTTCGAAAAAAAAGTCAGCAACCATAAGCCAGTGTAAATATTTCAATTGAGTGACGATATTGCGAAAAAGTGGAGAAGTCTTAAATTAAAAAATTCATTCGACTTTATTTATTTTTACATTAAAAAAATCATCAACAATAATTTATTTTATTCTTGTTTTTGCATTTACGATAGAAGAGAGTATTAGTTTTCAAATAAAGTGTTTGAGGAAAAACTCTTTTGCATTTTATGAAAGAGAGTATTGCAAATTGCAAATAATTTCAAATAATATATCAATCGACAGTGAAGATGTTAGAGTTATATTTCTCGCAAAATTTATGATGATTATGTGTCGTATAATAAAAATTAGTCACTTGCCGATTCTTTGAATATAAGAAATAGAATGGCAAGAAAATTCTCAAAAAAAAAATAAAAAATTATAATTATTTATTTCGATCGCGCATCACATAAATAAATACTTATGCACAACGGAACACGAAGATTAATAAGATTACACCAATCAATCGTTGAAAAATGATCTTTGAGATACCTTCTAAGGCAGTATTTGCAGCCGAAAGAGTTTAGCATCATTTCACGACGACGGTAAGTACGTTGGAGTAACATCTCATTGTTAAGTCGCTTTGTCTTACGTGTATGGTTTAGAAAGTTTATTTGCCTCGTCAAATACACCTTCTAAATCGGACGACTTCTGGCATGCTTCTAAACCCGTTATCGATTTTTTATACTCATGCAGCAGCTGTAATATTACAATAATTGCGATATTAACACCAATTCAGCTTTATGTATGTGACTTGTCGTCATTATGGGAATTCGTATCGTTAATCTCTAAATAATATTCGCCGCTTCGAACACACACGATGGCGCGTTTGAAAAGAAATTCCTTTACAAAGCACCTTTATTTTATATACACAACTCTACTCTACTCTCTACTCCATAATCTAAATACATTCCATTCAACCAACAATGATCAGATTTTAACTCATTCCGTACACAATATGTATGTATATTATATATATGGGCATGATTAAAAGCTATATATATAATGACAAATCAATATATGTACTAGTTAGAGGGAAATTATCTAGGGGTGTGTTTCTTTTTCGGTTTCGACAAATTAAATTACCTGAGATCGTTGCCCTTGGATCTTCTCATGCCGCGTGGCGGGTGTCGCGGGGGCGGAGTGCATCTGCAGTCACAGTGCATCACACACAGCGCGACGCTGGTCGCGAGAGTCACTACGAAAGGCGCCGCGAAGAAGTGCATAATGATGGTGATCTGTGCCTCGCGATTATAGTTCGCCATCACTATACTACCGTTCACCCGGCTATAATGGCAGGGAAACCTCACGCCCTCGGAACCCAACTCGCGGGTGAAGTTCTCGCAGTCGACCGTAGGCGGATATCCGCAGCCCTTGATGTTCACCAGCAGCACCCCCTCGACATCCCCCGGGGAGGACACTGCTCAACAAGAGATATTTTATAGCGAGGATTAGCGCCGGGAAGATTTGAATTTTCTTTTTTTTTTTCTTTCTTATTATACTCTTGTGTCGAGCACGCATGCAATGTCGGTCTACTCAATTGAAACGTATTCCAATTTCTTTTCGATATTTCCCAAGCGGTACATTCTATTTTACAGTCAAATAACAGTGGCGAAGAAGATGGAAATTTGAAATATCCGTCATGTTGTTTGAGTTTCGCAGACCTAGTCTGTTGACACAAATCATATATTTCATCGATAATTTCACGTTTCTGAAGAGTCAAGATCGCATTACGATATTTCAAATTTCTGTTTTATTCTTTCATCTTCTTTATATCATATTTGTCTGTATTATGTATTTCGGTCATATGGAAAATCCTTTGCCCCAATTATAAATTTATTCAATTTCTGATTTATACTTTATCTCGCCGAGTATTGTGTTTTATCGTTAAATGCTTTCGTTAAATACACGATTATCTTAATTAAATTTTACCTATGGGTTTTCGTACTTGCGGTCTTAATGTATACTCCGAATTATATGTATATTAATAACTTGTATTTATTTTATCTGACAGTTGTTGATGACAGTTCAAAATCAGAATCAAAATAAATAATTTTTTAACAAGAAGGAAAAAAATTCGCGCACTATTTACAGCTCCCATTTCATTTCCAATTATCTTCGTGATATTACGAAATGCTGAAGAGCTAACTGCGGCCTACCGGCAGTGACGGTGGTCGTGACGTTGGTCGCGAGGGTGGTGTTTTTCCCGCCGGTGTCATTCCTCATGGTGACGTTACTCCACGGTGTGTAGGTGACGTATATGTGGGTGCACCTGTACACGTCACTGGTGCAACCCTCGCGGCACGAGCTCCATGTGCAGTTGAAGAGACCGGCGAGCTCCTCGCGCCGCGAGGTCGTGCAGATAACCGGCTCCGGCGAGAAGTCTGCAGCCAGGGTGCTGATGGCCGGATCTACGTAGAGCGGTACCAGGAAGAGAAGCGCCGCGCCGCCGGATGTGGCGACGAAGGCCAGCGCCGACGTGGCGTAGAAGTTAAGCCGCTGACGGCAGGTACGCCGTGGCGGTCGGCGCCGCGACGCGCCGAGCCCGAGCTCCAACAGTTTGCGACGACGTAATAGCTCCCGCTCGTGGAACTCGTGCCCGCCGCCACCGTCGTCGCTGTCCCGACGCTGGTGTCCCAGATCGCTCTGGCACTGGCTGCAGCTCGCCTCCAGCAAGAGTTCGGAGCTACTTCCGCGCATCACCCGAAACACGCGGCTCTTTCAAGAGGGAGACGACGCTGCTATACGCGCGGCTATAAGCTTCTTCTTCTTCGCCTTCTTCTTCTCCTTCCTCTTCTTCTTGTTCGGGTGGTGCTCGCTGCTGCTGCTGCTTGATACTCGTTTCCGCGACGACTCATCGAGCGCGCCAATCTACAGGCCGATCATCGCTTAGGCCGTCTTTATTATGCGGTTTACGGTTATTCTCGATTCTCTCTGCGGATCAACTGTCGAGCAGACACCCGTCTACCATCGTTTTCCTCGTGGATGACTCGTCCGGCAGGGGACGGGGGATCCAGTGAACTCGATCGTGTTTCCGTCTTTCGTATCTAGGAGACATTGAGAGCGAGGCCGTTTACTAGCTCGATCTTTCAAAACGCGGGGTGCAGTCGTCGGGTAACTTTGTCGTACAAGAAGCTCGATGAAGGTTGCATCGAACGATAGCTATATATGTTCTTTACTTTTTTCGATACAAAACTAGATTTATAATTTGTGGCGAAAGTGTAGTCTGCTCGAATCTCTAATTCGAGATCTTCAATGGATTATCGTTTGACCGACGAATATTCTATTGTCGCGAGCTTTCTCTCCAAGTTTCGAGGAATACCGTGAAGAACGATTTTGAAATCCGATGCAGGACTGCGAACGATCTTGATCCGACATTACGCAACAGATTCGCGGCCAATTCGATTATCGCCGCGTCTGCATCTTCAGGTTCGATGCTTGCTTAAGTAACAGTACTGATAAATCTCGACGTGGCATAGATAAACCACGCACGGCTTCTCTGAATATCTCTCTCTCTCTCTCTCTCTCTCTCTTTCTCGATATTCACCTTTTTCACTTTTCAGTTCCCATCTTATCCCTATACATACATAACACGGTACACTCTAAGGTTCTTGCAGGTTATCAAATTGAGTCGATCGATCACGACCTTTCAGCCGCTGCTATTTTATAGAAAATCATGGATTTCGATAATGCGCGCGTATGGCTCGTATGCGTATGAAAAATCTTTTCAGAAAGGCTGTGTGAGACGTTTCACGCGTTAGAAAATCGCGTGATTCGAAATCGTTAGTCCGTTGATCCCAAGTTAGGCCTGTGTGCTGTTCGTTTTTTTTTCTTTTATTTATTTTTTGGTATCGTTAAGGCGCACGTTGTGATATTTTGAACGACGAAGATACGGGGAAGTTGAAGAGATTCGATATCGCGTTTGTCAACCTATGCCAACCAGATCGATGTGACGCGATTGTTGTCTTCTATATCTTCGATGTACAGGTCGTTCGCGAACTCTTTAAGAGCGATTCTCTTCTCTCGGCTGAATAAAAGCGCTTCGAATCGCAATCAACAGCGGTCGCGACACTCGACGATCTGCCACGCTCTCCAGATCGATCCGCCGAAGAAAAAAAGAAAGTAAATTGCTCGAGGCCACCTTGACGATTTAAAAATCGGTGCGAGCCTCCACGGGCTGAATTTTGACAGCGTTTTCCGACACGATTTCACGCGGAAGGGACCATTAATGGTGAGCTTAATATACGAATTCTAACATTAGTTCGCATCCGCAACTGGTTGCCACGCAGCGAATTCCTGACATCGGTGCCGGTCACATCGATCCCGAAATTCCCATCACACGCGACTCCTCCGTCTGATGATAATCGATCCGCCACTACTGTCGATCCTTCCTCGGTTTATGGGACACACACACCATAATCAAATTTAAGCGATGCTTTCTTCGTGTCGATTTTTTTCGCGATTCGGGGGAGAAGGTTGGGGGGTCAGGAGGAGGAAACGTGTCTCGGTGAAGGCTCGCAAGATGCTTCAACAGACAAGGGGATCGACAGGGGATGTTCGCGGGGCCTCCTTCCTTTCCGAGCACTTGCGCGTTCCTGGCGAGTGCTGTCCGCCTCGCGGATCGCGGGTTAAAGCGTGACTATTCGACCACCTCGGCCAAGAGTCCTCGACAGGACAGGCCGTGGTCCGAAGCGACAGGGCGGGGTTCCAGGCGCGCATGAGCGACGGATACAACCCCTCGCCCTCGTACCCCGTCGTGCCACCTCCGCCATGCATTCTCCTTGTTTACGCTCCTTCCTGCCCTATCCCGCCTTGCTTCCTCTGCTCTTCTATGGGATGTCTCTAATTCACCGCATAATATTTTACAGCTATCGTTGATACTCGTTGACACCGATTTTTTTTTTAATTTTCGCAACGAAATTTTACGGGAGTATGATTGTGGAAATGTTTATATATTATTTATGTTAACGCATTTATAGAAAAAAATTGATAGATTATATTATTATATTCAGATTATATATAAATTATTGACATAATATAATATTGATCATATATACACATTAATTATTAATATAATATGTATAAGTAATTATTATATAGCTTAGAGCTATATTATAGGGATAAATTTCATACAGCGGAAGAAGATTAAAACTTTTAATAAAATCCAAATATTTAAATATTTTAATGGATAAATTTTGAAGAGAGAAAGAGAGAAAAAAGAAGAAAGCAAAATTCTGTTAGATGATAGCCTATTTTAAATTTTAAATAAATTGGAATAAGGATTTTATTATTCACATACATATAATGCAAAGATTGAATTTATATTCTTCATGGCTTATAACACAAAATCTTGTCTCAAGGAAAGTTACTTGCAATTTGTTCGGAAAGTTCCCAAAGTATTATCCGATAGATCTGGGACACTGTATATATATCGCACTTCAACGCGCGTTCTTCCACTTTTCTTCCCTCTCTCTTCCCCATTATCATCTTTTAATTGTGTTCTATAATGAAGCCAATTTTTTATTTGAAGTCTTAGTATTTTCGTGTCGCGGCACGATGAATGGACGATATTTTTAGGCTTTTTAAAAATCGTTCGATGGACGTAAAATATGGTTGACGATTAAATTTGTCAGAGTTAAGAGACTCAATTCATAAAAAAAACGAAATTATGATTTACGAAAGATACATTAATTTTTTTTGTATTTTTTCGATTTATCCCTTTCTAAAAAAGGCATGTTAAGTTGATTCTCGCAAATATTTTTGCCTCTTTTCCGCGATTGGCTGTCTCGATTCGCGTTGTGCGTTATATTCGTAGCATCGAGAGACTGTCATCGCGACGGTTAGTAGTTTGACAGTTTGTTCTTTTCAAAATAAAATTAAATAAAATAATAATATGTTTTAAATAATATATTATAATACTTTAAACTCGATTAATATTTTTAACAGTTATCAGCTGATTTCTGTCAAAAAATATTAATCGCGGATAAGGGGTATTATAATATATTATTTACAACATATTACTATTTTAATATTTTTTACAAATTATTATTTTAAAATTTAATTAACAAATTAACACTTTATTAATATATTTTACAGAAATCAGCTGCTTAAAGCGTTAATTTGCTAATTGAATTTTAAAATAATAATATGTAAAAAATATTAAAATAGTAATATGTTGTAAATAATATATACATATATTAATACCTTATCCGCGATTAATATTTTTGACAGAAATCAGCTGATAACTATCAAAAATATTAATCAAGTTTAAAATATTATAACATTATTTAAAACATATTATTTTATTTAATTTTATTTTGAACAAACTGTCAAACTATTAACTTTCGCGATGACAGCCTCTCGATGCAACGAATATAACGCACAATACGAATCGAGACAGTCAATACTTAAGCATCGCGGAAAAGATGCAACAATACTTGCGAGAATGGACTTAACATGCCTTTTTTAGAAAGGTATTTTGCATACCTCACAGTTGCTCCGCTATCGCCCAATGCCTCCCCGGGCTTCCTCATCCTCTCTTGGTCCATGGGAGCACTCACGACACTCGCGAAAACACGAATAATTAATAAATAAAACGATTGCCCGACACTTTACACGGCACTCTCGACACGCGAAACTTCACACGGCACTCCCGACGCGATTCCCGTACATTGCGCAATGTGTGAAATGAGAAAAAACAATGCGAAAACTATAATCGCACGAAACAACATTCGACACTCGAGATTCTCGCAGTCAAACTCGCGCGCAGCTTATCAGCAATACTACCTGTAACAAATAAAAAAAAATATATATATATATATATATATATATATATAGAGGGAGAGAGAGAGAGAGAGAGAGAGAGAGAGAGAGAGATACTTAAACAAAAATTATATGTTCCTTAAAAGAAATGTTATTATAGAATTATTTTGCTTACCTCACGGTTGCTCCAGTGTCGCTTGATGCCTCCCCGGGCCTCCTTCTCCTCCTCACCTATTACTTATTACTAATGCTTACCTGTAAAAACAAATAAAATACATATATATAGAGATACATAAACAAATATAACAAACATTATGTATTTCTTAAAAGAAATATTATATATTTATTTTGCATATACATACCTTACAGTTGCCCCGTTGTCGCCCGATGCCTCCAGGCCTCCTCCTCCTCTCTTGGTCCATGGTAGCACTCGCGAAAACACGAATAATTACGATCGCCCGACACTTTACACGGCACTCCCGACACGCGAAACTTCACACGGCACTCCCGACGCGATTCCCGTACATTGCGCAATGAGAAATAACGATGCGAAAACTACAATCGCACGAATTAACGTCCGTTTCGACACTCGAGAAACTCGCAGTCAAACTCGCGCGCAGCTTATCAGCAATGCTACCTGTAACAAATAAAATAAGACAAAATATTATTATTTTAATTTGTATATCATAAAATTATTTTAAAATTTAAATAGCAAATTTTCGCTTTATTAATATATTTTGAAATCAGCTGATTAAAGCGTTAATTTGCTAATTAATTTTTTAAATAATATGTTACAAAAATTAAAATAATAATATGTTTTAAATAATATGTTATAATATTTTTTACAGTTATCAGCTGATTTTTTTGTCAAAAAATATTAATCAAGAATAAGGTATTATAATATATTATTTACAACATATTACTATTTTATATTTTATAACATATTATTTTAAAATTTAATTAGCAAATTAACGTTTTATTAATATTTTCTGACAAAAATCAGTTGATTATAACGTTAATTAATTTTTAAAATAAGAATATGTTATAAAATTTAAAATAATTATATATTTTGAATAATATGTCATAATTTTTTTTAGAAAGTGACTTTTAAAGAAATCAGACATTTTTTTCTAATTCAATAACACATCTCTGAAAAATTAAAAACAATTAAATATACATGATTACTTTTTTATTATTGTAAAGATTTTCAATTTTTTCATATATGTTTTTACATATTTTTCTTAATGATTCTTTAACTACTTTTTTTATCTGAATAAAATATAACGATGCTTAATTCGATCTTTAATTAATTTCGTGATCTTTATTCTTTTTTAATAATCTCGTTATCTTTCGACGGACTTTTTTAATTCTTAAATATATAAATGGACTTTTTATATTTCACGGAAAGTACGTGTTTGTTATTTTGTATGTGCAACATTTACGCACATACGAACATCGCAGAGCGCGAGTTTCGATCGCTTTTTCAGTAGTACGAGTCAGCGACGCGACTCACTGCTCACGCGTCTCGCGCGAACGTGATTTACTACTTGTTAAGGCTCGGCGTAAAGCGCGACATAACTACTTGCCGGCGCGGCAAATTTAATTAGCAAATAAACCCTTTAACAGCTGATTTCTGTCAAAAAATATTAATAAAGTGTTAATTTGTTAGTTATATTTTAAAATAAAAATATGTTATAAAAATTAAAATAATAATATGTTTTAAATAATATGTATAATGTTTCATCTGCGATTAATATTCTTTGACAGAAATCAGCTGATAACTGTCCAAAAAATTTAATCGCGTTTAAGCAATTATAACATATTATTTAAAACATATTATTATTTTATAATTTTTATTACATATTACTATTTTAAAAAACTTAATTAACAAATTAACGTTTTAATTAGTTGATTTCTGTCAAAAATTATTTAATAAAGCGTAAATTTCCTAATTAAATTTTAAAATAATAATATGTTATAAAAATAAAAATAATAATATGTTTTAAATAATATGTTATAATTCTTTAAACTCGATTAAAATTTTTAACAGTTATCACATAATTTCTCTAAAAAAATATTATTCGAGTTTAAAGTATTATAACACATTATTTATAGCATTATAATTTTAATTTTTATAACATATTTTTATTTTAAAATTTAATTTAGCAAATTAACGCTTTATTAATATTTTTTGACACACATCAGCTGATTAAAACGTTAATTTGCTAATTAATTTTTAAAATAAGAATATGTTATAAAAATTAAAATAATAATATATTTTAAATAATATGTTATAATTCCTTAAACTCGATTAATATTTTTGACAGTTATCAGCTGATTTCTGTCAAAAAAATATTAATCGCGGATAAGGTATTATAATATATATTATTTACAACATATCACTATTTTAATTTTTTAAATATATTACTTTAAAATTTAATTAGCAAATTAACGCTTACTATTTTTTGATAGAAATCAGCTATTTAAGTCGTTTAATTGCTAGTTAAATTTTCATATTAATAATATGTTATTAATAATATGTTACAAAAGTAACAATAAATGTTTCAAATATGTTTCAAATATTATGTTTTAATACTTTAAACTGGATTAAGTTTTAACAGTTATCAGCTGATTTCTGTCAAAAAATATTATTCGCGAATAAGGTATTATAATATATTATTTACAACATTTTACTATTTTAATATTTTTTACATATTATTATTTTAAAATTTAATTAGCAAATTAACGCTTTAAGCAGCTGATTTCTGTCAAATAATATTAATCAAGTTTAAACAAACTTTATACAAAAATATCATTGTTTTTTATATAAAATCGAGGAATGACGCGTGCATAGCACGCGCTTGTGTTGTTCTAAATTTTAAAATAAATATATGTTATAGAAATTAAAATAATAATATTGTAAATAATATATTATAATACTTTAAATTCGAATAATATTTTTTGACAGAAATCAGTTGAGAACTATCAACAATATTAATTCAGTTAAAAGAATTATAACATATTATTTAAAACATATTACTTTTTTAATTTTTTAAACATATTATTTCAAAATTTAATTAGCAAATTAACGCTTTAATCAGCTGATTTCTGTCAAAAAATATTAATAAAGCGTTCATTTGCTAATTAAATTTTTAAATAGTAATATGTTTAAAATATAAAAATATTAATATGTTGTAAAGTAAATAATATGTTATAATGCCCCATCTGTGATTATTATTTTTTGACAGAAATCAATTGATAACTGTCAAAAATATTAATAAGGCGAAAATTTGACAATTAAATTTTGAAATAATATGTTGTAAAAAATAAAATAGTAATATGTTGTAAATTATATGTTATAATACCTTTATCTGCAATTAATATTTTTTAATCGAGTTTAAAGTGTTAAAACATATTATTTATAAACATTATTATTTTAATTCTTATAACATATTTTTATTTTAAAATTTAATTAGCAAATTAACGCTTTATTCAGCTGATTTCTGTCAAATAATAATAAAGCGAAAATTTGCTAATTAAATTTTAAAATAATAATATGATATAAAAATTAACATAATAATATATTTTAGATAATATGTTATAATACTTTAAACTCGATTAATATTTTTGACAGTTATCAGCTGATTTCTGTGAAAAAATATTTAATCAAAGATAAGATATTATAACATATTATTTACATTATATATTCATTTTAATTTTTATAACATTATTTTAAAATTTAATTAACAAATTTTCACTTTATTAATATTTTTTTGACAGTAATCAACTGATTAAAGCGTTTATTTTCGAGGATAAGATATTATATCATATAATTTACAACATATTACTATTTTAATTTTTATAACAAATTATTATTTTAAAATTTAATTAGCAATCTAACGCTTTAATCACTTGACTTTTGTCAAAAAATATTAATCGCGGATAAAGTATTATAATATATATTTTATTTACAACAGATTAACATTTTAATTTTTTTGCCACATTATTATTTCAAAATGTAATTAGCAAATTAACGCGATATTAATATTTTTTGACGGAAATCAGCTGACTAAAATGTTAATTTGCAAATTAAATTTTAAAATAATATATATAAAAATTAAAATAATAATACGTTTTAAATATTATATTATAATACTTAAAACTCAATTATTATTTTTGACAGATATCAGCTGATTTCTGTCAAAAAATATTAATCGCAGATCAAGTATTATACATATTATTTACAACATATTTTTATATTTTAATTTTTATAACATATTATTATTTTAAAATTTAGTTAGCCAATTTTTACTTTATTAATATTTTTTGACAGATATCAGATAGATAAATAAACTTTATATTATTCTTTTTTAAATATCATTCTTTTTAATATACCGAAGAATAGCACGCGTTTGTATTGTTCTAGTAAAGAAAAAATACAAAGATTAATTAAGACAAAAACTCATCTACAAATATATAGCTCGCATTGACATAAAATATTCACACTATGATCTAAAATTAAGATAAAAAATATCGATAATCTTGCGTGCGTGTAAATTGTTGATAGTATCAATTTCGTTTATCTGCATTATTAATCATGAACCTCCCGAAAGTTCAGAGTTCTGTATATGTGCCGACTTTATCTAGCTGTGAGGAAGATTTTATTATACATCGTACATGTATGTGTGTGTGTGATGTTACGTACTGATAGTTTCCGAGATCATTGCGGACTGTTGGGACGCAATCTATTTCTCTTCAGGGAGTCGTCCTTGATTGTTACGTGTGTCACACGTAACAAAACTGCATATACAATTCCCGCGAGACTCTCATCGAGAGCTAATTACCTATCTACCTTCTGTTACAACGAGAAATCAAACGCGGCGTGATCGTCCTAGATCATCGGCCACGATTCTAATTCGCCACTTAAATCGCGATACGAATGCCCGATATATGTGTCCGTAAACGACCGCTTGGAAAATTTATTATAACGCTAAACCCTCTCGTGATTTTCTACCATTGCGATTGTGCTTGTACTCACGAATATGCTGGAACATGTGGTCGAGCTTCGTGATTTAAATGACAGATCGGAAGCATTAGATCACATCTGTCGTCACCCCGCACTCGAAGAAAGTCGGATCAGCGAACTTATCAAGCAACGTTGAATCTCACATTCCACGTTGAATAGCGTAGGATGTTTCGTGTCTGCAAAATTTATATGATGCTACTAATTAATTTTATACAAATGTATGTACAATTTTGCGGTACATTATTAAAGTACTGTATATATATTAATGCATTCTTTTTATAGAACGAATTCTTTCTTAAAATAAATAATTAGTATTATTTTTTATAATGAAAACAATATTATATAATATTATAAAATAGAAAAAATCAAACAATCACGTTTAATGCCAAGTTTATAAAATGTGAAAATATATATAAAATTTAAACCAAGTATTTTGTTCAACGAGATAAATGCATAAAGAAATAATTTCTTTTATAAAATCTATATATTATATTTTGAATAGTATGTTTTACTGACTCACACAAAACAATATTTGAACAACAATTTGCTATTATTCCAGTTATATGTGTAATCAAATCGTGGCAGTATAACCGTTAAAATCTAGCATAATTATAACCTGCTGAAATTATACATATTATAAAAGAAAACGAATATTCATTTTCGATTTCTCTCGTAATAATGCCAATGATGATGACGATATCAAATATAAAACGTAAAAACAACAAATTTATATACAAAATATGATATCTTACCAGAATAATCAATCCACGCAACTCTAACCGATACTCCACAATTTTAAATGGACAACTCATGCATAGTATAATATATATAGACGTATCTCTCCTTTAAACGTAAAAATTCGTTACCCGTGGTGGCCTCTATCGGCCGCGGTGTAAACTAATCGATGCTTGTTCATCCGGTGTCGGAGAAGAGTGTGGCAGCCCTGCTAGCCAACGAATTCCGCCAATCACAGCGCAGAATCTCGACGACGTTCAACCAATCCCAGCGCAGAATCCGGCGTCCCACGATGCATCGCGGCGCGAGCTAAAAGTAGTGGGGGAGCGAAGCTGCCATCTATTAATCGTGGCGATTGCGCTGGTCGGTCTCTCTTCGTTGGCGGACTCCGTGGTGTGCGTTTACTCGGGACGCGGGAGCGGACGTGGAGCGACGTAAGAGACTTCCGGTCGTGGAGAAGAAGCCTCGCCACGCGCGAATATATACGACGGTGGAGGACGCGCTCGGACGATCATGGCCGGCACGGAGACTCCGAACGTAAAGTCAGAGACGACGAACGCACCGGTGGAGAACAGCAATGAGAATTCGCGCGAGCGGAACCCGCCGGTCGGCGGTAATCGTGGACCTCGAGGCCGCAAAGGCGGCACGCGGTTCTCAAGCCGCGGCGGAATGGGAGGCGGAATGGGCGGCGGCGTCGGAGGCGTCGGAGGCGTCGGAGGTGGCGGCGGCGGAAGCAGAAACGAGG
Organism: Prenolepis imparis; assembly: GCF_030444845.1. Taxonomy (NCBI): domain Eukaryota; kingdom Metazoa; phylum Arthropoda; class Insecta; order Hymenoptera; family Formicidae; genus Prenolepis; species Prenolepis imparis. Next base: position 19,784,596 of record NW_028141159.1, on the reverse strand, counting down.
CGGTAATTATCCTCTTTTTCATATTTTCGTACTTTCCTTCTCAAGTAGGGATCACCCGGGAGAATCGCGCCCGATAACCGCGTCGCCTCGGCGCCATGTTATCGGCGAGATGAAACGTAGTTCATTTGCCTTTATCTCTATCGAACGATATTTCTCGAGAGCCCAGATAAAAGAAATTGCCACACTTTCGTTGCACAATTGAAGGCGATCATTGAATTTCGTTCATTTAACGTTTAACGTGATGAGGATGAATTGTTCATCTGGTGTGGGCAGGAAAATACATTTTTTTTTTTTACAGAACGCGTATGGGTATTGAAATTAGAATAATCCATGTGTTCATGATCGATTTATTTCTGTACGCTCTTATGTTACCGTATTAACTCGTTGAATTCGTTGAATAATGTTAATTAATGAAAGGATATGAATCATCGTCATAATTTACTTTCATAGTCGGTCAAATACAAAATGGCGTCCTTGCGTAAAATGGCGATTTTTGCTCCTAAAATTCTGCGTTGCCACGTGCTTCTCAAAGAGAAGACAAGTATTTTTATTATAAAGTGAAAAAAGTTAACACATCTATACAAAATTTTGTTATAGAATTTTAGAGAATATTTCGATAAACGAATGAATATATTGATGAATATATTTATGTCCATATTTTTAAATAAAATGAATTAAATATGCAAATGTGTGTAAAAAAGATATTAATATAAAAGATGTGTACGGAATTTTATTTTAAAAATTATCACAGCTATAAAAAATTTTTTATAGAATGATATTTCGATACAGAAATGAATATATTGATAAATGTATTAATGTCTATATTTTTAAATAAAATGAATATATGCAAATATGTAAAAAAGATATTAGTATAAAAGATATGGATAGAATTTTATTTTAAAAGTTATCTACAAAAAATTTTTGTATAGAATGATATTTCAATAAACGAATTAATATATTGATGAATATATTAATGTCCATATTTTAAAATAAAAACAATTAAATATGCAAATGTGTAAAAATGTTATTAATGTAAAAAACATGTGTGTGACATTTTATTTTAAATTATCTTAAAAGATTTACATATTTTTTTATAGTCTTACTACAGGAAAATAATTATTTTATTTTATAGATGAAAATGAGCGACTCCATGGATGGAGGGATGGATAACCCAATATCCGAAGGTGGAATGGGTGCAATGAGTGGTGGAATGAGTGGTGGAATGAGTGGTGGCATGAGTGGTGGCATGGGCATGGGTCGTGGTGGTGGAATGCGAGGAGGAGGAAGAGGTGGTCGTGGTGGTGGCGACAGAAATATGGTCAATAGATCGCAAGATGTAAGATTATAATTTATATTATTTTTTTTTAAATCTTTTATCAAGATGACTGCTATTAAATTTGAATATCACTTTCAGGATCGATTGATGGAACGAGTCATGTCTATCGGTGGATCCACTCATGAATTACCTCCACTGGACACGACAGAAAAGAAATTTAGTGGTAGAAATCGTTTGTATATTGGAAACTTGACAAACGATGTGAGCGAAGAAGAAATACAGACCATGTTCCAAAAATATGGAGAAATATCTGAACTATTTGTAAATAAAGAGAAAAGTTTTGCTTTTCTCAGAATGGTAATTATATAAATTGTATATAACTTTATTATCAAATTATATCACTATATGAAAACTTCACTTGTTGATAATATGAAATGATTATAAAAATTACCGTTTGATGCATCATGATAAAAATTGCTGGCTGCATAATTTCTTTTAAATGATCATGTTATTTTTACTAAAATATATTATATATTTTATAATGACATGTTAGAGTAACTATTTTTTTTTGTTCTATTTCTAGGATTTTAAAGCAAATGCTGACACAGCAAAACGTGAATTAGATGGTACAATGCGCAAAGGTCGTGCATTAAAAGTACGCTTTGCTCCTCATCCATCGACGATAAAGATCAAAAATCTTACCCCTTGGACATCTAACGAACTTCTCGAGAGAGCCTTTAGCGTATTCGGCGAAATCGAGCGTGCGATAGTTAGAGTTGACGAAAGAGGCAAAAGCACTGGTGAAGGAATCGTCGAATTTTACCGAAAACCATCCGCTCAGCTGGCTCTGAGGAAATGTACAGAAGGTTGCTACTTTGTCACGGCGTAAGTTACTAAAATTTTTTTACATACTTTAACAAATCCCCGACGCCACGCTTGTTTGATATATTATCTACAAACAAGTGCCAAATAATAATTCTAGGGGTATAGAAAAAAAAAGTTTTACCTAGGAAACATGGTTAATTAAATCTATAATTGGCTGTGTGCTGACGCGTAAAACACAAGATTATAAATAAATATTGATATACAAAATTAAATAATTTTAATTTAAAATTAATTTAAAAAATTTTATTATCTTATTTCAGTTCTCTTCGACCAGTAATCGTGGACATGTTTGAGCAACAAGATGACGTGGATGGCTATCCTGATAAGAATTTGCCACGCAAGAATCCGGAATTCTTCAAAGCACGTGAGATTGGACCGCGCTTTGCACAGTTAGGAAGCTTCGAGCATGAATACGGTACACGATGGAAGCAGTTGCATGAACTATATAAACAGAAAGACGAGGCATTGAAACGAGAAATGGCGATGGAAGAAGAAAAATTAGAAGCTCAAATGGAGTTCGCTAGATACGAACACGAAACGGAACTTTTGAGAGAACGTATGTATTCTAATATTAGTATATAAAACACTGTATCTTTAAATTCATATAAATAATTGTATTTTATATCGCAGAATTGCGTATGCGCGAGGCGGATCGGGAAAGACAGAAGAGAGAGTGGGAAATGAAGGAGCGACAAGCCGAAGAACAAAGAACTCGAGACGAGGAATTAAGACGTCGCCAGCAGGAAGAGATGGCGATACGTATTAGGAGACAGGAAGAGGAATTACATAGACGTCAACAAGAAAACAATTTGTTTATGCAGGTTTGTTAAAGTTCTTAACTCTTGCTCACAATATTATAACTTTCTTAAAACAGTAGACAAAAATCATTTCAATTATTATGTACTTATAATTATTTTTTTTGTTATATTCCAGGAACAGGCAATCCGTAGTGGAAGTGGAAAGAATTACGATTCTGTGAGCAATAATGATCGTGATGGATATGGTCAACCTGATGGTAAGTGATGAGTTTTTATTTAAAGAAAACGAAATTTTTTTTTATTAAAAACTATACCAAAACAATCAGAACTATAATATATTTTTATAAAATAATCTATGTATTATGCATAGAAATATAAGTATCTAACCTAACATACAGTTTACGAACTTGTCAACGGTTATATTTTTTCAGCGTATTGTTATATTTTTATATTATATATTTGTATTTATATATTTGTGTTATTCCTTACAGGTGGAAGCGGCATGCCTGTGGTAACGTATCCCTTTTATTTATTACTTTCTTCTTTAATCTACATTCTAGTATTAAGTTGTTTTTTCTTACGGAGTTTGACTTCTTCCTATGGACATTTCTTTTTTTCCATTCTTAAAAGGTACAACTTTAAAATATATTCTCATGCGTTTTGCGCAAACTTTATTCGTTACAATGAGTGAAATATTGCGTCATGCATGATTTATTGCAAAACGCAGATATTTATGTGATACATAACACCATAAAGTTAAATCAGGAGGGTTAATAAAGTATTATATCTCTAATATTATCCCCAGTTGAGCATGCTCTTTAATATAACCAGAGTTCTAATGTCTGCAAAATCAATGAATATTTCTTTCAGTATTTTTGATTTTAATAAAATAATAAAGTATCATAAAAATCAATTTCTGGTAATTGTAACATGTGGAGGAATCAATGATGTGCATAGAAACATACAGTGAAAAAACGACACTTCAGTATTACATGAAGTGTCAATACTCTAATAATATGCAAAAAATCTAAACTTGTATATAACTAGATATTGCTATATCTAACTGATGAGCATATTTCTACTGATAAGTACAGTTTCGTTTTGCATCTTAAGATGCATGAATATCTCATTTTATAAAATCCATTCATGGTACAAAATCTTTCATCGGAAGTGCTGATGTTGATGATTTTAGCGATGATTTCTTAAAAATTTGCTTGAGTCTCTGACTATACATATATTGCTCTGATATCTTATATATTGCGAGCGCGGTATGTGCGAATAGCGCAATATTTAAATTTTATTGCAGCGATGGGACAAATTAATAAGCTGCAGCTTTAATTATAAAAAGCATTTTACTACTCTCCGCTACAAACATTGTAGTTAGGTTTAGTGACTAAATAACACCGTTATTTAACCATTAGTAATCTAGATAATTTTTTACGAATATAAAAAATTTACTTAATAGGTTGCGCTATATAACAATTAATATTATATTAATTAGGACATAGACACAGAAAAACTTACTTTGGGTGATATTTCTGACCATTCGAAATTGACTTATAAAACAATGCCACATATGAAATAATATCTATCATTATGATGATATACTTCTTATACTCTTCGTGAAAATTATTTAGATCTACAAATATAACTGCCACATTGGTCTCTCCACATGATTGCAGGCAAGAGACTCTGTGATCTATTATTCTGTTGTAGCGTTAAGATCAATTTTGTTTACTATGGAACATCTACTATAAACTTTCATAATTAGATATCGCGGCGTTTATCATGCTTTCTGTGATAAATTGAACAAATGAAAAGAATGATACGAAAAATGAAACGGAAAAAAAAAAAAAAAAAAAAAAAAAAAATTTGCGAACAATACGGTTCCATAGTAACTATACATATATACATATATTGACCAAGAAATGCCCAACTAGACTTTCTCTACAAGCTAGTTTTATTAAGATATTATTAAGACGAAAATATCTCTCAGGAAATTTAATTCTGATATATCTTGGCAGATTCTCCAACTAGATTAATCTGAATTTTGTCTATTTGTTTTAAACTTTAGGACTTGGAATACTCTTTGTATAAGATGTTAATATCTATGCACATTTTTATATGTGTATACTTATAATATTAATATTTTATACGCAATACTGGCTTGCAATACAATACGTATCTAAAGTACGAGCACTATTAAAAAAGAGTTTGCTTAGAGACCTTGATCACGTCTCTTTGCTGCTTGTGTTTGTGCTCGGAGCTTCTAGATTACGTATAGAAATGTACTGAATGTCAATACTTTACTATTAAGCAATAGAAGTTATTCTCAGCTTCTTCTAACACATGGAATTGATTTATCACATGATAAACCGATGAATGAACCTCTTTTTATTGCGATATATCTTTATATATGCATTGATTGACATAACTCTTTATCACTCTCTGATTACGAGATATAAAAACTCGCTCAAATTCTCTATCCAATATACAACGATTATATGACTATTTAATAATTGTCATACTTTATTGGGACTGGGAGAAATTTTATGTAGATTAACCATACAGAACAGGCGTACAAACATGGCGTTTATTATACATGGCTATGTTATGTACATCTATACAGGGAACACATAGACAGTTTCTACTTATCGCTATGCGATATATAAAATAAAATAAACCTTATCGTCACCCAATTTATAGGCTCTCTGATATATAATAAACATATCGTTTGCATCATTACAAAAATAGCAATAATCTTCAATGATAATAATTTATCAATTGATCAATTTATCTTTCTTAATCATACTTCAACTCTAATTAAAAACTTTCATTTCGCTGACACGCAATACAATCGTTTTGCGGTTGTATTTATTGTTATGTGATTTTCAAATTTTTATTGGGTCGAAGTCGTGTTTAAGAGGATAAATTGTGTATGAGATAAAATTATGGAGATATAGTAAACGATTACACACTGCTATTTGCCCATTGACCTAACGAAAGTATTGTCTGCCTGTCTATGTTGGGCATTCTCTTGGTCTAATAATCAATCAATGTCACAGAACGTATATTCGCCAGGAAAAAAAAAAAAAGAAAAACTATATTAATAAGAGATGTATTTAACGCAGTGTACACTGCGCACAACGCACAAACAGCAATCTAACATTGTATTTTCCCCTTTCTTTTCTATGTGATTTGACGAAAATTGACGACCTGTGCTGCTGACAAACATGGATGGTCGCCCTGAACCGTACGGAATGTACTTATAATACATCCGCGCAAATCACACGCACACACGCGTATCGTGCGTTTCTATGTGATGTGCGAACGACATTCTCATCAATGATTACCACAACAAAAAAAACTGTTCGGCTTTCCCCTACAATTCTTGTTCTCTTTGCATATTTCTGTAGGATCCAAAATCCTTCATGGATGCATATAATAATATGGATCGCGGTAGTCGAGGGGGAGGTGGTTATAACGATGATCGCGGACAGATAATGGATTTAATGGACATGAGGGTTGATATGGGCAATATGGGGGGTGGTAGTCGCGGAGGTAGCGGTGGTAGTGGACGTTGGCAAGGAAACGATCGAAATCGCCCGGACGATTATCCTAACAAACGTCGACGATATTAAGCAATGCGCAATGTGGAATCTTGTTCCATTGATTTCTTGAAGTGACACTGCAAATCGTACTATGTCCTTCATTCATTTCTCTCACTTTTATATCACTTGTCTATCTTGATAACCCAAAGAGGAAATGGAGAAGGAGAGAGTAGCGTAGAAAATCGAATACGATTGATGAGATATATTGGACATCATCTGGAATTAATATCCCGATTTGCGAAGATTCGAAATGCGTGAAAGTTTGGATTTAGATATTATAGTGTTTTGATACTTTGACAGATTCTGTGTCCTCCAGATGACATTTCTTCTCGAGCATGTACTCCCGTTGGATATATCAACTAACGATATTGAATTAAAAGAATAACGCGCCAACGATTTGTTATACGTAGAAATCTCTGCTTTAAATTACTATTTCTATGCTGAGAGGTTCATGCATAATATCATTAATTGGAAAGTAATATTTTTCACGTACGTTATTGGACGCAATTTATTTCGCAATTTCATCTCCAGCTCGTGTCATGACTTAAAAGTCATCATAACTTGAGTCTTAAACTTCATAGTTAATGTATTTCATATTTATGGTATATAAATGTGAGAAACATAATCTATATATCATAAATATATAAAATCACGAATTCGAGTTATTATAGTTAATTTATCTCATATTTATATATGAAAATATGAGATAAATTAACTATGAAGTAAGATTCAAAGATTCAATTTATTTTAAGATAGTTGGAAAATGTAAATAATATTAGGATAACAGAACATAAATTCTTTTTCGTCTTTGATATGCCTTTTTTTCTGAATATATCATTACTTTGTTAAATTGTTTATTGTGACAATTTAGGCAATGTCATTTCTAATTATTCTTTCGATAAAAATTAGGTTGTATTTTATTTAGCAGGCTACATTATTTTCTTGATAAAACTATATCGCAATTTCTTTATCTTATTATTCTGTACTTTATCTAAATTACGAAAACAACATTAATGTAAGCGATGACAGACGTTATGACTGGAATGAAACGTTTCCAAGCAAGATCTGCACTTAATACACTGCTTTACCCTGAAAATTAGTATTATGTCGTTGTCTAGGTGTGCTGAGCATGGTGATTACATCATGATATGCAAATTTGTCAGTTCTTAAATATTCATCAGTGATTATTTTAGTCTAAGATTATATATACATATATATACACATACTCGCAGTACTATCTGCAAATATAATATTCTATACTTTGTGCAAAAACTTAATCTATAGAAGCGTGATTTTAAAAATAAAGGTATACAATATATACAAATTTACATATATACATATTAATTATTCTGAATATATTACTATTATTCTATTTCTTTTCTATAAATTGCGTGCATAATCGATTTCAAAATACAGGTTACATCTTTTGCTATTATATAAAATATTTCTTGATTACAGTTTTTTTTTTTACTTTCAGTTCAACGATTTTCTATATCTTCTGTAGGCAAGATTTTACAAGTTAAAATTATTTTCAGAAAAGGTTCCTATAATGAATATCTTCGTATACGCGCGCGCGAAAGTGTGTGCTTTACGATTATTTATTTTTTTAAATCTATGTATGTATATCTAAAAGATATTACTGTGTGTGGGAAATTATAATTTATAATAATTGTTATTAAACAAACCGATGCATCGTTGTTCACAGAATCAAAATATCGATAAAAGATATTTTATACTAGCTGAGATTCTCTTTAAAACAGATTTTCTAATATATAATTGGAATATTTGAGACAAGGTTTACAAAAGTGATTTTAATGAGATCCTGCAATTATTCAAATATATTTAACTAATTTTTATTTGATTGTACATCTGAAGTTTTTAATTCTTATAAGCTCTGGATAGTAAAAAGATTTTCTTTATAATACAAAAAGAGTCCGGTATTATACGATATGTCTACGGTCCAAGGATTCTCTATTAATGTAATTTCCATTTTCATTATTTGTAATGATATGACAATTTTGTGTATTGCTCTGATTCTTTAAAAATCATTATGAATAATAAGAAAAAAAAGAGCATTTTCTGTCTTAAAAGAATCTTCCACGTTCCAGTATTTAATAATATTCATTTAGAACTGAATATAATTAATCAAGAATCTTTTTAATGGAGAAGAGACTGCAATCACAAGATAAGCTTACTTACTCGAAACTGCTAGTCAATGAACTACCTGTTAACGAGGTGAGTAAATTTTGTAAAACTGTTATTATGCATAATTTTACTTTAATCTTCGGGTGGGATGTTGAACTATTAGCAAAAATTACAAAGTGATCGTTTATCGATTACTCAATATGAACCACATTTTATACGCTTTTTATACACAATTTATTTCTGTTGTGACTTTTAGAACATATACATGTTCTAAATATATCGTATATATGTAAGCACAGACTATGTATGAGGATTACTTTGTAACGTTTGCTGACAGACTTTATGTACTGATAAAATTGATTGGAATTTATATAATGGGATTTATAACAAACATGCAACTAATATTATTCAAACAGATGATTTTACATTTCGTAAATGCTTTTATCTCCGACTCGTTTAATAAATAGTATTCTAATAAATTTTACTCTAAATAATCATGTGTGACGAATTAAGCATTTGATCAGCCTAGACGGTACTTCTTTTTACCTATGACAACCACGATATCTGGTCATGTGCACTTTAATAAAAGGTTGTCTAGGTCTAGCTATTGAAATCTGGGCTGTGATATAGATAATAAGTTTAACAAATTCTTACTTTTATGTCACTTTGAGTGACAAGGAGATGATGTATATTTTTATTAGTTCTGAGAAACAGTTTTTTATATAGCGATGTGATAAAAAATAATCTCGTGAAATAGAAAATGTGGACATTGACTATAAAATGATTTTATGGGAAGGGAACGTTTTTTTAGCACACATGGATATTATATCTCGGATAAAACTAAATGCGAGAAAAACATGCAGATCATCTGTAGTTCGCTAATCCTGCGATACGATGAAGCTTCATAGCTTTACAGCGTATTCCATAATAATATAAACTTATAAATCGAGAAATCTGAAGTAATTCAGAGATTTAAAAAAAAATTTCCGTAGTTAATGGTACTATATGCTTTCCTCAAAATTAATTATTCTAGCGCAAACGTAGTTAAAATTAATTGCGACTAATATTTGTTCTTTCTCGCATTTGAAAACAAATCGGTACTTTGCAAGAAATTCTCGAAACTTTCTTAGGTACATATATATTTTTATATACACCGCAACGTTATGATCTAAACATATTACAGGATATTAGAATATATTAAAAATTTGATCGTTTAGGATAACGAAACTTAAAATTATTTTGTAGCAAATTAGGAATTATATATAATATGCTATAACTTTTTTTTTCAAATCAACGTTACAATTTTTATAATAATAATGGCATATTTATAAATGTTTTAAATGTTATAGTTTTAATTTTAACACACCTCACAGTACATTGAATGTATTTTATAATCTACTATATGAAAAATCATTTGTGCAATTTTTGTATTTTTTAAATCTATATATATATATATATATATATATATATATATATATATATATGTTACGGTAATACAAAACTTCGAAAATCATACACAAATATATATATATATATATATATATATATTTATAACAATTTATTTAAAACACTTATATAATACAAGTGTTATTTTTAATCATATATATATCGCCGTTTTAGACAAGACATTGAAAATCATTACGCTTGCATAAAATTTTTGATATAAAATACATAATGCTATCTGTGCTCATCAAACAACATATACTTCGTGTTTTATAGGCTGAAGTTAATGGACGTCCAAGTTTTTAAAATCTAAATCACCTAAGGATGACATTCTTAACAAAGATATATTTATCAAATCTTATGTGTTTTCAGATTAGCGCACCAGCTGGTTGAACAGAAAGAAGATCGTTTAGAAATATATAGGTACTTTTCAATACTATTTAATTAGCTTTAAACTGTTTTTAGGTCATAAATAAAGCCTACATGTGCAATTGAATTTCTCTTTAGCGTAAATATGTCTAAAGCTTGTAAGCTTATTTTTATATTATTAGATGATTTGTTCTTAATAAGAGTTGCACATTATAACGTAAATCTTATTTCAAAGATCTGTGATAGTAAAACGATTCCAACGTACTGATCACACTTGGAAAATTTTCTCGATATTGATAAATATTTTTTACACTCGAAAATATAATTTTTTTTTACGATTTTTTACAGCCTGATTTCTTGAAACAACGCCCTTGCTTGTTATTACATGAAGTAATAACTGGTCTGTACGTTTAAGGTTTGTAAAATTCTTTATATGCACACGCACACATACATTGTTGATTTTTATTTTATTGATATGTTTGTTATGAAATGATGATAAATTTTTAATAATGATTCTAATGATTTGTAATTTGTCCTAACGTGTACTGAATATATATAATCGAGACATGATTTACACGATCAAATTACGCGTATGTCGTTAATTTTACCATTTTTTTATCTTTGTATTAAAGGTCCATGACCTGAAAAAGAGGAAAAAACGGAAATTGATATGATACATGGAACATATCAATTTTAATTAAAGGTGAGAATATTGTTAGAAATATTTAATAAAAAATACGCGCACACATATTTGAATATATAATACGTATTCTATATTTTAAAAACGGATATCGGAGCAGTATAAATAATATTTTAATATTAATTATAATTTTATCAATATTGATATAAAATATAAAGACTTGCAAATGATGATATTTTTCGGGACTGACACCTGATGTCAAAACTAATTCCAACGTGTACCATTTTTTAACTGAAGCAAGTCTTGAATTATATCTTACTGCTCGGTTAGTTAGTTATGTACTGGTTTTTAACTGATTGGTGTTTTGTACAGGAAATTACGAGACACTCGAGAGTTTTTTCGCCGAGTCAAAAAAAGGTATTTAAAAAATTTGCTCATATTTATTAATTAAATAAAAAATTCGACAAAAAGCATCAGACGTGATAGAAATATGAATTGAGAGTATTAAATGAAAAATATTGTATCGAGTTAGATTGTTTTTATGAATGATGAATGATGTAATCGACTAAATTTTTTTTATTTAAATAAAAGAAATTATATTAATAGCATTTTATATTACAAAACGCGAATAAATATAAATAGATAACATTTTTATACAGATGACATATTTATGTAATAAATAATCTGATGAATAACTGGCTAGAGTCCTGAATGAAAGATGATAATCCATTCGTACTGATATTTGTACGGCATTTTAATTTTTATCATGAATATTTTTTTATATAAGTAATCAATTTTTGTCTGTTACAGCATCTTTCACACAGTGGTGCAAGCGAAGGAACGAAACTTATTCAAAAATTTATACTGATTTATTACTGATTTTTTTATATCTGAATAAAAATATTGTTATATGAATAATCATAATAATATGTGTTGAAATCAATTTATTTTATCAAATTACCATGCAATTTAATTTACAACATATTACAACGTAATGCATAATTATTATTTAGCGAATATAGATTAGAATCGACAGACAAGGACGCATCAGGATAAATTTAACGCAGGAGAAAGAGGTACAAGAAAAATATGATAAAATATATATCGTGAAAAAAGCTTTGACAACATTTTTATTGTTAACCGCAGAAAAAGCCATATACACTTTCACACGAAATCGATCATAGTTCGATAATAATATCGAAAATTTATAATAATTGAAATGTACATAAATATAAAGACGACGACGATGTTGCACGTTCTTCTCGTGTGTGCCAGAACTGTACAAAAATTATCTTTCGCAAACACTCGTTGAATAACTTATTTCAATGATGTTATTTAGGGCAACTATATAATATATATATAATTCCTTTTCTTTCTTTCTTTATGTTAATAAAATGACGATGCTAATTGCGTTCCGAGGTGCGCTTTTATTAAATTTCAGAGTTTTGACTTCACGTATGCGATGCGATATATTTCAAATCGATAATCGAATACACGGCCGGAGCAGGTGGAAGGAACGATTTTTGGTGTTTGCGCTTCTATAAATCTATCTAATCCTATGTACTTTTAGCCGCGACGATCAAGTGCCATATAATATATATATTTTTTTATTGGTACTATCCGAACGCAGCACGCACTTTTATTATTTTTGTTTAATATCGCGAGTTAGTTACAGATCACTGAACTTTATATATCGGAACGCGCACTGACGAGTCAAAAGAGATAGCTCTTTTTATTTCGTTCGCTTTTTCTCAGAATAATCTTTTAACAAGTTTCTTTTCAATTCCGCAGATAAAAATATATCCGATTATAATAAACTTCAATGAAAAATTTCAACAGAGTTTATACAAAGCCTGCAAGCTTAAAGGATGGAGAAGTGTACTCTTTCTCTTTCGGCTCGCTTTTTTTCCATATGAGAAATATTTGGGAAAGCGCGTTCTCTCTCTGTAATACATGTATAGAGTTTGCACAAAATTAACAACAGCGATTTAAAATGTTTTGACGTTGCGTGCTCTATCGTAAAGTCTCTATTTTTGTTGTAATTATATATATATATAATATACGTCTTTTTCTAGAATTCTCTTTTGCAGTGACTTTAATTTTTCATACGATATTTTTACTTCTCTCTTTTGATATCGTATTGCTCTACCAATGCCTCGAGAAAGCTTTGCGCTCAACTTGTACCAATAAAATCTGATCATTCATAATTATTTTATTTTCTTTCTCTCATATATTCTCGTTCAACATTTTATCGACATTTTATATCAATTATACTTTTGTATCTGTTAATACTTATTAAATATTCTTTTAATTATTGTAGATCACAGACAACTTGTTCTTAATCCATAAAAACAATTCAATTATCTTTTTTTTTTTTTTAAAGATTATCGATGTGTGTAGAATGTGCCTTTCATGATGGTATGTATCATGTACATGTGTGTGTATAGGTGTGTATATGATTGCAGAAATAGCACGAATTTCAGAAACGTGAATCGATATTGAGCGTTATTACATGTGATTTCTTTTTTTTTTTCTTTTACATCTCTGCCAGTTTAGTGCCGCATGGAACATCAACATTTTCAAGTGCGAGAGCTCCAGGCGTTATATAAATAGATAACATTTTTATACAGATGACATATTTATGTAATAAATAATCCGATGAATAATTGGCTAGAGTCCTGAATGAAAGATATAATCCATTCGTAATGATATTTGTACGGCATTAAAATTTTTATCATGAATATTTTTTTATAAAAGTAATCAATTTTTGTCTGTTACAGCATCGTAAATAATTGCAAATAATTTTCTCTTTTTAATGAAACATTCAATGTTTCCATAAATGATTGTAACGAAATATAAATATTTTGATATATTGAGATAATACTAAGTTATTTCTAGATTCAGTTTCCATGCGACAAATGTTTGGTCGGCGCAGCGGTCGGATACAGCTAATTAGTAATTATATTCGCAGTTAACACAGATGATAATAATAAGCTGTTCTTTTTACTTTTTTTAAGTCTATAGACTAGCACGAAGCTCATTACGATTGATCGAGAGCGTGATTTATAAACCACTGGGCTCAAATAAGTTTTATCCCCTCGAGATCCCCTATCAATTTAATTATGCGTGCAATCAGAGTTTAATCTTGTAAAAATATAATGTCAAAGTATCAAAACAAATGATATTGAAAATATTTAAGTAGGTGACGACACAGATTTCAGTTTCTTTTCTAGCCGCACTCTCGATTTTTCTTCTCTCCTGCTTTTTCTATATAAAGAAATATATTAATTCTAATAAAATAAAAATATAATAATTCTATATAAAGAAGAATTGCACATAATTTATCTTATTGAAGATGCAAAAAGCGGTAACTGAGCGCATCTAAAAACAAGTATCTCTGGAGGTTGGCTCGCTGAAGTTTATTCCTTTTTTTCTTATTGTTATGTATGTATACCGAATGCTTCGCCTTGTGTGTACTCGTATCGATTTAAACGCGCATATACATATGTATATATAGCAGTCGTAAGACTCGCAAAGTGGTACCTACGTTTCTTCGAGCTTGTGTCAGTCAGGTACCTGAAAAAACGTTGGAATTTGTGCGTGTGGAGATTATAGTATATATGGACGAGGCCGCAACGGGGTGCGGGGGTGGACTCTTGCGAATCGCGCGTCTTTTTTTTTAATACTTGCAAAAAGCGTGTCGCCAAGTTTAGTTTAAAAGTGGAACGGACGCGGTGTGTCGTGGTCTGATAAAAGTGTCTACGATGCACGGTGAGAGTGGACGCATCATGATCACACAGCAAGCAAATTACCTGATTAATACTCGTAACGTTTAACGGTAGTTTAGCTCATAATGTTTACTGATTAAGTTTTTTAGTCCATAGATAACTCGTGACCCTAATATTATATATACGTTATATGTACAGATGCTGCGAGTTTGTGTGAGCCTCGCATCTTCCCGTCCTTTCTTCCTTCCTTCCTCTGCGTTCTCCGGACGTCCGCTCGGTCTCGTTGAGTGAACCAGAGAGAGAGAGAACTGTTTATATACTCGGAGTGCACTTTCGTTGCAAAAACTTGTATCGGTCGTTTTGAGAAGCATGAGCACGAGTCCGTAACTTTGTGACATCGAATCGATTAATGGTACGTCAATCTCGAAATTTACGACTCGCACAGAGACAGATTTACAATCTGCCATTTTATAAATTTTTTTATATTCTGTATATTATACATATAAATTTTCTTAATTTTCTCGCATACATGCATCTCTTTTTTTTTTCTTATTCAGAAATAGCATGGATATTTAGAATATAACTTTTTTTTTCTTTTTTGGACTTATGTTGCTTTCAAAATGACAGATCCATTTTTCCTCTCCACGCAGGACGATCATTGTGGAAAATGCCTGCCGCCTCATTGTGGAAAATCGCTCAAAAATATATAGTGTGTGTGTAACGCTGAACGCGCTTGCATATACGACGTAAGGACAGATTCTTCGTGTTTGCGGAATGCGATAGGCACGAGATATACGCGAGCTGATTTCGGACCACACTTGGACAAGCTACGAAGAAGGCATCGTGCGAGGTAAATCAATTCCGGCGCGCGGAATAAATGGCTTTACCGCGTGCCAATACATTATTTAAACATTGCGAGAAAACGAAGAACTTTTTCGGCGCAATCGAAGCATCGCACTTGAGGAGATTTCGCGCTCGAAGAGAATTGAGATCTCTCAGAATTATATACGATATACGCGACTTGGCGCAATTGAGCTATTATATCGAGTACGAAAAAGTTCGTCGTAAAATATCGTCGTGTAATATCTGTTAGGTGTAATCGGCGCTCTCTTTGTTAATCGAGGACAGATTTACAATAGAGAGAAAGAGAGAGAATGGCAGATTTATCGAGATTTCCTCTATAATCACGATGTATTCGCGTACGATTCGAGTTGTGCTCGGGGTACCGAGTGTGCCTCTGGTTCACTCCGTGAATCGCGAGGGTGGATATTTTTATTTCGATCCTGAGAGAGAAAGGTAATTTGGCTCTTCCCTCGGTCGATGAAGCTTCTTTAGCCAAGTCTTTTGTAATATCTTGGTTTTTTCTTTTTCTTTTTTTTTTTTTTTTATTACGAAAGCGACATGAAAATCGCTCAGTGTGGTCTCCACGAAATATTATTCAGACCTTGAAAATGTCGCTTCAGACTGCCGCTGTCGGCCCAGGGGGAGTCGAGATACTCGTCGTCATCGTCTTGCTCAAGTTTCTGGAAGGGAACAAATTTGCTTACTAATGAGGATTTATTATTTCGCCTTAACGTTATTATTTATTCTAATACTTTACGCGATTAAAGTTGCACGAGATTGAGAATCGTTTCTAAATTAAATTATTATTTGCATAATAAGCAAACGCAAGCAACCTTGGAAAATGTCTTTAGCTGATTAAATTTTCTAATTCATTTAAGAAGTGACGTTCGTGTATAATTTTTTCTTTCATTTAATATCCATATAACACTATAATTACTCTTTCAAAATATATCAGGAGATTTTATATTTTCTCCCCACATCTTAACTTGATTCATCTCCAACCAGTTTCGCATATTAGTTCACTTTATGAACTCAAAGCTTCGTTAATATCCTAAACTTGCTCCTCTGTGTAACAGAACGCAAGTGACCCTAATACCTCGGTTTATACAAGATCGCATAGCATTCGTGAGCAGGCGACCGCGAGAATTCGGCAACGTAGAGGAACCGTCGTTCGAAAACCATAGGAGAGGGCTGAGAAAGCAAGGGTGAGTTAGGCGGGGCTTGGATGGTTGTTGGGTTAGAATCGATGTTCGTGTCCTTGCTTGGTTTCTCACGCATTCCATATAAATGTCAGAACCACAGGTTCTCTCGATCGCGTGGGGACCGACGTCGTCTGATGATTGATCTTATAAACACACGTGCGAACTCGTGTCGCACGGAAACGTGCATGCGTCAAGTACGTACTCGGGTAAAATAAGCGAATTAATGAAGTAATTGGCAATTTACTCTGCAGGATAACAAGTTTACTAATTGTAAGCTTCGAAATAAAAAAGAAGATTGTGATTATCAAGAAATCTTTTCCGTTCTATCGACTTTTAATTTTATCTCTAATAAAATTAAGTAACTTCATTTTTTAATAATATCCAGAAGAGAGAGGAGAGAGATATATTCAGACGAAAATCTTCTTGTTTTTTTTACATTTGGCGTTTAATTGTAAAATTTATCCAAAAGAAATTAAGAACACTATTTAATTTCATGTGAAGAATATAAAACTTGATATACCTTGAAATGCTGTGAGAATTAAAAAAAAAGATAGAAAAATCTAATTTCTGCAGGAAAGAATTATATCAGTATTCTAGTGCGATTTTCAAACTCATTTTGCGATTTCGAAGTGAAAGAATGGATATTCTTTTCTATCTATTTTTGAATCGCAGATTGCAATTCTTTTCCTCGTCTTTCAGTAAAAGTTTGGATGGCAGAATAAACTAGGGCGAAGTAGTAAGTAGCTTTGCATAGGGGACTATTTACTATTATATCTCCTTGACAAAGATAACTGAAACGAAAATATATAGCATTGTTACGAGTGGTTCTTCAATGTGATGAATGACTTGTAGACATTTTCAGAACACTGACTCGTACATTATTCACTCAAAAATTAGTTTCGCAAACTTTTACGCATGCTCCGGATGTCGTTTACGACTTTTTGACATGTCTCGGAAATGTCTTGGAAAAATACACTTTAGAGAGATCACAAAAACATAAATTCGTCATCGCGTAACATAGTCGTAAATGTCCACTTGAAAGATGAAAGAATAAATGTGTTTGATCGTTGCTGCTGTAGCAGCTTTTTCAATGGTAGATATGAATCGGCTACTTCAAATAGATTATTCTCCGTGTATGTGAATGGGGTGGGAGAAGCGGCGACTCGCAGTCTATCGCGCAGCCCCGTGCGACCTATATCACCCCTGCATCCCGAGTTGCTATTTATAGATAGATGCGCTGGTAGTGTGGTCGAGAGCACTTAACTGTGCCATCATTTTATATCATATCGATAGAGCGCTTTTTTTTTGCGAATGAATTATTCTCATAAAATTAATCGAGCGCAAAAAAGAGGAAAATTGAAGAAGAATCGACAGGATAAGATACGATTTCCATATCGCTCCATGTCGCGTAATCCCGTTACGACTTATCGAACACCACGTACAGAATTCATGAATTATTTTATCCCCCGCGCAATTTATGCTATCTCTATTCTGCAATCATGAAAGCGACATTTGATCATCTACTACGATCGAAAGCATTCAGGCGTATCGCATCGGACATTCGAATTGCTACAGTTTGGAATTCTCATCGGTCATTGGATATTATTGGACAATATTGTACATCCTCCAGGATTATTGTAATCGATTCGTCCGGATATTGGTGCTTTAGAATGCGCGGTGTGATTAATCTCAATTCGAATCATACCGGAATAACGTAGTAACGTAGAACAAGGAGCGAACTGTCAATGAAAATGTCAACGATCTGACAAATATAATATTTCGTATGATACGTCGAGCCGATTTTTTCAAGCACATATATTTTCGTGGAATGTGTGATAGGATTTTAAGTATGACCGGATTGTATTGTTATACGAAGATTTCATGCCAGACTCGCTACTTTTACCATTTATGCATTAAATAAAGTGATTATAACTGAAGCTGCTTGTCACACTAAAGAGGTGCACGTTCATAGTAAACATCTTTACGTACAATGCCCTCGAAACGTCAATATCGGCACTGATAAAATACACACTGCACTTGTTATTGCCAATAATGTATTTCTCTGGACTGAGATAGCTGCAGAGATGTATAAATATCTCGAACTGTCCGCGAACAGCTCATCTCATGTACACGTCAATCCGATTACTCGAAACATTAATCAGTTTTATATAGAACAGTAATGCCAAAATAATGCTTGTTCACTTAGATCATCAAACCTTCGATTCTCTTGTCGCAAATCACGAGAGAAATTAAATAAATCCTCACACATGCCAAACGTCATACATGAATGTACAAATCGTGCATATTACGAAATGACATTTACGCACGCAGCATGCTGTTCTCGTCGTATTCATTCAGACAACTTTATGTCTGGCGTAATATTATTGCATTTAACTAGAAAACATTTAAATTAAATTAATGTTACGACGACATAAATACCTTTCAAATTGACGGGCAAGAAACGAGAACGAGAAGATACTTTTCTATCCTAAATTATGAAAGTTTATTATTTGTGTTTTAGTTTTATATATTTCTATCCAATAAAGATTGCGCGAAAGTAACTTATTGGAGGGCTCAGACAAGATTATCGTTCTTAGAAAATAATTCTAAATCGCCCGAGCGATTGCGGTTAAAGCGATTATAAAAGCCTATTTTAAATCGACGCTTAGAAAGCTTTCTCGAAGTCCTATGAAAGTTTGCGAGGAACTAATAGCGATCAACACACTCGAGATATAAGTAAAATAACGAACCTGAACAACCCCTTTACGTCAGACGTGCTCCTCTCAAGAGATAATCGATATTACGAGATTTTCCAAACAGTGCTTACCCCTGAACAGAAAGCGAGGGAATCTCATCAAGACTTTCCCTGCTGATCTCGTCGGCCATCGCGACTTTGAGTTGGTGCCCGAAGCTCGCTAGATCCTCCCTGAAGGCTTCACTTCCGGGCGTCAATGCACCGCTAGTAGGCGGCAAGGGTGTACCGTCACCCCCGTCCCCTTCCTCCCCTTCCTCACCCTCTTCGCCACCTACGAGGACTTCCTCGTCTTCGTTGTAGATCTTGAAGTAGGCGATGGTGAGGTATATCACCGAGATTATGAAAGACGGTATCGGAATTGCCATCGCGTACACAAGGTTCATGTATACCTGAGGAAGCGTTTCAAATATATGATGATTGGAGTTAGATGCAAACTAATACGCATCTCGCGAATAAATTTTGACCGGAAGATTAATTGGAAAATTTTTACAATTTACACATCAAGTGGCCAGATTACAGCTGTTAATCTTTTGAATATATAAAAGATACAGCCCCTCCCCTCCCCTCCCCGTTCCAAGATTATTTTAATATTCCAAATCACGCAAAAAATCAATATTATTACCTAAATAACAACGTAAATAAATAATAATGGCGAATAACAGAATTGTATGTAATTACAAGTAGTAACAGGCAATATATGGTCAGCCGATAGAGGCAGTATTTATATCGTAAGAAATGATTAGACATATTATATTCTCAATCTCTCTAATTAATTCATAAACATTTCTCTATATAATTAACAAACGTTTCTCGATGTCTTTACGGTTTTTTCTCATCGCCCAAAAATATAGCTCGAAATACTCGACTTGTGTCCGAAATGCGCTCTCCCGCAAATTCGGCAAAAATCGAAAACCCACAAGCGATGTTATTCGCGACACGTAATTCCATTTCTTCCTGTCGTCCATTCGCTCAAAAGGATTGGCAATACTCGTGCAGCATCTCGAGAGCGCGACGGCGGGCCTTTCCAAGATCGCCGATGTTATATCAGCACTTTATAATAGCTCGCCGACCGCGCACTCGTGGAAATTGGATTTCTGTACGCCGGGAGAAATTTTCCTTTCTTCCGGGCGGTGTACCGCGATGGTTTCCGTCTTTGTCATCGGTCGCCCATTCAACCGCTTGAGATGCATTGTCTGTCTCGTACGGACGATCGCATTTCCGTCCCCGTAACGCCACTTCGTCGTATTTCACGCTCGGAAAAATCCCCTTTCGCCCCTTCACCGATTGTTTACATTTCGCACATGATAGCAGAGATCGATCCTCGATAACGGTGCAATTTTCATGAATTCAATTTTTGGAAGAGAAATGTATTTCACGTCGATAAAAAAAAAAAAAGATTCATCGAACGTTCCGCGGAAACAAACGCGAGATTCGTTTATGGTACAGCGTCGCGATCAAAGCGAGAGTCGGGTGAGTAAGTTCGCATCGTGTTCCAATTATTTAGAGCCGATACGGGATCCATCTCACTGTGGTCTATTTAATTATTTCATGTATGAAGCAGTTTCGACCGTACAACACGGTCTGTCCCCGATAGGCACAGCCGCGGTATCGATTCTCAAGTGCGCGTTCGTTCCGGCGTAAACTCGGGCAAAAGTCACATAGCACTTTCGCGTGACTCGCACATACCGATGTAGATACAGAGCGAATCGCTGACTGTAATAACCCGGTCACTGGATTGTACCGCGAGAATTAAAGTCCACGTCAGTCTGACGGATGTCATCGCGACGCGAGGGATGACAGGAATTTGTACGAGAGTTAGATTCACTGATTAAAGAGAGAGAGAGAAAGAGAAAGATACAGGGAGATTAAAGATGGGGATTAAGGAATCCCGCGTATGTGGAAAGTATTACAATAGCTCAGAGACCTGCCACATGTCGAGGTCGCTGATGACTATCCCGGGGTCCACTTTCGAGTAGTAACAGCTAAAGTTCTGCCCTATGTTGGCGTACTGCCGGTAGAAAATACTGCAATTCAGTATTGGAGGGTATCCACAGCCTTTTACGTTGGGGAACAGCTTGGCCCCGGTGAAGTACCAGGAATTGTTGACCATGAAACCTGCGAACTTCCCCTCGTTATTGTTCGGCAACGAGAACCGGAGGAACGCACGGACAGGGAAAATCGCGTATAATAATTTCTGGATATAATACACTCCGATATTTCGACGACAAATCAGAAAGGTTTATCGGAGGATCGACAAAAATTATCTCTCCTGCTAGTTTTAACTCTCTGTCCATTGAATCCATTAAGCCCATATCTGTTTCTAGCAAACGTTTTTTTTTTTATACGGAGTCAATTGGAATAATTATGAGAATAAATTTTTATTTTATAAATATCGTGTAATCACGTTAAAAAAAAGATTTATTAATTATGGAAAAATATTACAGTATTATTTTCATTCTATCTCAATTGATTAATCGAATAAAATTGTATAATTCTGTGATATTTTCAATACTGCATAAACGATTTTCAAAAGCATGTATAACATCAATCATATAAAATTAAAGCTGCTTTTTATTTCACTTATCAAATGATTTTGTATTTAATTAACGTTTTCAATGACAGATATGAACGAAATAGAGGCAAATGGGAGAAAGTAGATTAAACGTACGATAAATATCAATTGTTTGATGGTATCATTTTGTACCTGTAGGGGAAGGTTTCAAGAGTCTGGTCTCGTCGTCCACGGCGAGATTCACATCGAGGTCCTCGACGTATTCGGTTAAAGAGCGCTCGTAACGCGACATCGTCCGCTTACTCTCTTCGTCGTCCTCGACACCTCCTACCACTTCGCCTCCCCCGCCTGATCCTTCAGACACGTTTTCCGGTAGCTTATAGTTGACGCGTATTTGCGTACAATCGTACAACTCCTTAGTGCAACCCTCTCTACAGGATGTCCATGAGCAATTGCTCGTACCTGAACTCAACGATCATTCATGGGAATTCAGCCGCGAAATATAATTCAAGCGGATACATCATATGGATATATCGAACACACACTCGACTTTGCGCGGACGTATAGAAAATGAGAAATGTCCACATACATAGATACATACACAGACATACATATAGCTATATTGTAAAAGTGGTTGAGACATCAATAATTAATTAACAGCAAGATAGCACAGGACGAATCTTTAACTTGGAAACTCGCGAAATTGATCCTTGAAGCTTGCAAGGTGCATCGACAAGCATTACATGTAACTTTCGTCAAGAAAGATTTATCGGTGTTCGAAATAATTATTGATTTATCGATTCTTGGAAACTTTCTCACCATCTGTCATTGACGTTGACGTTTAAATGAAAAGACGGCTTCGATAACTCAAGTATCAATTTACTCCAAAATATATATCAACATATATATATATATATAACTCACATACAGACATACAATGCAAGAGGATAGATCACGTGAAACACGAAGACGGAAAACGTGCATGCACGAGATGAAGAGTGAGGAAGACGACGGAAGCAGAAAGTATCGGAATAAGAAATTGAACCGCGTCAAGAAGTGTTTTGCATTATGTGATGTAACTTGCAGGGATATTGACTGCACTGGTGCTCAATCGTGGAGAACACCTGCACTCTATTGACGTTCGTAGAAGATGAGAATTGAAGTGAAGGAGGAATGAAGGGGACTTTGAATAAGCGCGCGAAGGTACCAAGAGAGCACGAAGACACCAGTTGCGTCGATCTTTACAGTGTCTTTTCTGATAATTCTAGTAATAATTGCACGAATTTTTATAATATATCTTCACATTTTATTTTCGAGAATTATTTCAGCGAATTTATTTAAAAATAACTGCGATCTTGTTGATTCTGTTTCCAGAAAGAGATAAAGAGTCAAATCTCAGCTAATAATAGTTAGTATTTATAAACGCGATTCATAAAAGTTGATAATTGGAAAAAATTTATTGATTTGTGTAAAATAAGTATCTTCCGAACCATAAAAAAACGTCATGTATTTTCGTTTTATATCGCGATCAATGATATCCACTCATAATGGTAAATTAAAATTTATAAGATTGTATTAAATTTTTATGTCTCGCGCTCTCGCATATGTCACGGATGACATGACATGGAAAGTATATATGCCATCGAGGAATAAAAAATTCATAGGATTGTTTTGTTACAATCTCCGCAGAATTTATTACAAGCTAAAAAGAGTTTGAAAAGCATCTTTCCAGATGACAAAAGAAGACGAAATAATTTTCTTTAATATATATCCTGATTCCTGATTACAACCGAAGCGAAATTATTTTCATAATCATCTACGTGGAATATTTCCGAAGCTTTATTAATGAGAGATGGAAATGATTGCTCTTCTATATATATAATGATACCAACTATATATATAATGATATGATGAATATTAAACAAGAGAGAATATGTCAACTGTCTCATGGATATTCTTCGTCACTTTCATTCAATCTGGAAATAGCCTTTCCAATCGTTCATGAGAATTGCATATTTTGACGCTGACCTAATTCTGGAAATGGAAATTTACATCAGTTTCTGGTATCTGTCTATCATTGTCTGTCACTTTTGGTGGTGAAATATTTTATGAAGTCACACAATATATATGTATAAGATCTCTTTTTTGGACAAAAGAGTCTGTTATTTTCACTAATAACATTTTAACTAAAATTATTTTTTTTTAGTTTTTTTTTAAAATTATATCTAATGTATGCTTTTTGAAATGATTAAATGGTATTTGTGGATGCAATTTTTTCTGCAATGTTAAAAGACAGATTCTTCATCACACATACAAGCACAAAATGAAATATACGTTCATACCAACAAACATACATGCTTGAATGTACAAGCTGAGAAATATGAAAGATATATCGAACTATACATCGTCAATCGCGCGGAAGAAGACCTCCAGGAAACGAGGAGCGAAGAATAGAGGTTTCACGGTACACAGTACATGCAACCAGGATTGACAACGAGAACGAACGTATGAATTAATGGTGCCGATTGTGTGTTCACCTCTTCTGGATTCAACGTCGATGGTAATACACTCGACAGGTCGAGTGTCAAACTGCATGAAGATTGTGGTGAAGGCGGGGTCGATAACGAAGGGGACCAAGAAGAGGAAGGCGAAGAGGCTGAAGGTGCTGAGGAGGATGAAGAACGCGGTCGTATAGAACAGCAGCTTCTGCAGGAACGTCTGCTTCTCCTTTTCGTCCGCCATCTCGGAGAACAAACGGCAGTGCTGGTTTCGTGCTGGAGGCTTCTAAGCGACGTCGTCGCCGTCCTTGTCGTCGTCGTCGTCGTCGTCGTCGTCGTCGTCGTCGTCGTCGTCGTCCTCGTCGTCGTCGTCGTCGTCGTCGTCGTCCTTGGCGTGCTCGTTGCTCGTCACGTCGGACGTCGAAGAGACGGAACGAGATCTGCGGGCAATTCTCGAGTTTTTGTTCTCCGTTCTCTCGTTGAAAATCGAGCTTTCTTTGCAAGTGCGCTCCGAAAAATATCGCGGAAAATCATCTTGGAGATGATTTCTGTCACAGAAATTCCCCAGGGGTTCCTTCCGTTAGAGCTGAGGTGTGTTTGTAGGCATTGTGCAACGAGAAAACCATTTATCTTGATCGTCCTTAAGTGACATACGTCGCATCGATACTTTTTTTTCTCTTTTCTCACCGCGTATATTCGGTCGAATGGATAAAAGGGTATAACTTTTTATGTTATCTAAGGGTTATGCGATGTTGTCTCACATAGAATCCATTTTATCCTTTGATAGAGACAATGTGTCTAGGACAATGGAGAGATAGACAAAATCAATACCGTTAGCAATGTTATGAAACTAACATTTTTTATCCTAGTTACAGAGTGTAACAATCAATGATTGAAACAATTTTCGCAATCTGTTTCTTTTATTGAAGAATCAATTATATGTTATCTAATGATCCCCCCCTCCCCCCACAAGGATAGGTTGTGTTTCGTTTGTTTGTTTGTAATATAATATGAATATTATTAAAATCCAATCATTAGAAATTTTACGAATTGAGTTTATCATAATATAATAGTGTCATAGGACATCTTTAATTTCAACAAAGGTTATTGCAGGAAGTAAAGTGTCGAACAATTACGTTTTGTCTACGCGTTTCCAACTTGGTCTACGGGTCTCTCACTATCGGCTCTCGGCACAATGATGTGAGATCGTACGATTCTCGTTATAGATAAACGAGACGAACAATACCCATTTGAAACTTTGCCATATGATTCAATTTTCATAGAATTCTTGTTGTAAACAAATAACATTTTAATTTTATCACATATATTATCGATCCTATTTTATTGAGAAATTTGATCTATTTTTTATATCCATATATATAATTAACTTACGTATTATTAATTATGTTAAATTATATTCACATTTATATATCATTTGATTATATACATTATATATTATATTATATATAATATATATAAAATGACACGAGAGAATCAAAGGGATGAAATTTTCTACTCATTGAAATAACTTTAAATTTAACATCAAGATAAGTCTGCTCATCAAATTGCTTGAACGTCGAAAAGGATTTGTGATGCAATTTTCTACCGCATCTTCTGATATCTTACTAAAAAATGGAACGGTCGTTGTCAAGATTTATCCTTCGCGATCTAAAATATTGCTTTACAGTATTGGATTTTTATTTATATAGATTATCGTCACACATATATAAGCGTTACGCGAAGGTCGATAAGGATAAAAGTTATACCAAACTTTAAGTAAGTTTATGAGTCCACGTGGAGAGACGTTTAATCGAAGAGATTAAAGACTTTATATCGCGTCCTTCGTACAAATGCTTGAAGATAACTACCCATCTGCATAGTTGATCCTTTGTTATTATATAACAATAAATTATTAAAATAAGAATATATTTACACATTTCACCAAAGATAAAAGAACGAAAGCAATTAAGAAAATACACATGTTATATATAATAAACTGAAATATAAAGAAATGAAATTATTGATCTATTATTATAGCAATCTTAATCTGTCACTTACTAGAAAAAAGTAATTTAGAGTTATTTTATTTTATTTATTGAATAATAATTAATGTATACGAATTCACAAGATATTAATGTGTGTGACGATAAGATATAATGAAATTTTGGCTACTCATAATTTTACACGTGTATAAAATTTTTTTTAGTGTCCTTCGTCTTTCAATTTTTAGTCTGAGACAAAAATATATTCACGACGTGCACAAGAGTTGCATTAATGCAACCTTTTCTTAAGCTCGCTGCGCTTCTAATACATGATTTACGTTGCGGGTTATACCCTATTGTATAGCATGAGCTATCTAACTTTCCCTCTAATGCAATTTTTACAGCACGAAAGGAATGAATAACAAAAGTGAAGATTATTCGAAAGTCATTAATAAAGAAACAATTAAATTGTATTAAAACATATCTCTTATTTTATTCCTCGATAGTTGAAAATCAATATAAAATAATTATGAAAAAATAAATATAAAAAGTATAATAGAAATATAAAAATAATATAGCGTGACGTTTTTAAAGGGATATACTTTAAATGTTAATCGTTGACTTCACAGAAAAACTCATTTACATAATATCATTTTCGCTTCTTTTTAGTGGCACATACACGTTTTTCAAGAGATTTATATTAAGAGATTCTTTTATATAGAATTTTCTCACTTGTTGTAAAGATAACTTTGCATCATATTAAAAGATAATTTTAAATCCTTCTAAGAAAATAATTAATAAGCAATGAATTTTTCGAAGACACTCAAAGCCTAATTTCTTAGACATTACTCGGTTCTAGAAACTCTTTTTCACTGTGGGGTACCAACTTACCACCACAGAGGCAAAGTATGTAATGTATGTTTTATACGACAGTCTTCATTTTCAAATGGGTTTTATTCGACTCGCTTTCAAGAATTTAGAGACCCCTTTACAATATTTCGCGATATTCTCGAGCAGTTCCATTTCAAGACGCCTCAGGCATTGTTGGATCTGAGACGGTCTCAACCCCGAGAGACTCGATCGGAGCGTGTCACGCAAAGAAAGCTCGATCGCCCCCTCTCTCCTCGGGGTCGATGTAACGGTACCCTCTACGTAGAAGATGCGAGTGCATCAGGGCTTTGCGCCCTCTTCCTGTGCCCCCTCATCATCATCATCCACCTCCTGCTTTTCTTCCCGCGTTCCTCGCTCCTCTGCCCTCCTGCCGGTCTCTTCTTCGTCTCCTACTTCCGCTCACTATGTCACACTGCTGTCCACCGTGCACATTTGACCCCGCGAATCACCGCGACGCTTTCGTCACGACGCCCTGGCCGTTTGCCGTAGGATATATAGGAATAGGGGTGCAAAAGGGATAGGGTATGTAATAAGGGAGAGAGGTAAAGAAATAATATATCGTTTCGCGATTTTCGTGGATCACGACGGGGTCCACATAGCGAACGCTTTCAGCGACGAGCTTCCATCGGCAGCCTTCCTGACAAAGTCACCGCGCGCGCGCACGTGCGAGCGAAGCTTTCGTCCTGGCCGCGGCGCCGACGGATGCCGGGCTACTGCAGTCGGTGGAGCTTTCGGACGAGCTTATTTTCCCGACGTTAGCGCCAACGACGGCATTTCGTGGCATCGACCGCCACCTCCGCCGCCGCCACCGACAACGCCGAGGATGACGACGACGACGTCGTCGTCCGGGGGTGATCCTCCCCTTCGTAAAGCTCCGATCATATTTCTCTCTCTCTCTCTCTCTCTTTTGCGCTCTCTTACTCCCGCGATTACTTCTCGCCGATAATTTATCGCTATTGTTGTCTGTCGGATGACTATATCAACGATTTATATCACTGTAACGTCACTTAAGCTTTGCTCCAAACGGTATCGAACCCTCCTCCTTTTTCTTCCCTTATGTGATTGACTTTTCTTGAAAATTGCTCTTGTATTCTTTAATAGAAGAAGAAGGGTGAGTTAGCAATTTGAGACGTTGTAATGTCATTCAAATTTACATCATTGAAAGATAATGTGTGAATCTGCATTTTTATCCTCTTTTTTTCTATTTCATGTAACAAATTTGCAAATTATTTTATCATATTAGAATTATTTCGATTTTTTGTCTTTAATGATATTATCGTAATACTTTGTCTCCCCTGGATTTCTTTTATCTTATTGCTAATTATTTATTTAATGCAAGACCCTCCCATTGAGCCGAGATTTTCGAAGAGTCGGCTAATGATAATTGATCGATTGCATTGTAATTAAATAGAGCTGAATACAGTAAGAGTATCCTAAGCTGGTGCGTAATAGAGGAAAACAGAGATTTTATTACCACTATTCCAGCATTATGACTAATATGCTTTAATCTCGGATGCATTCTTAGAATTATTACTTAGAGGGTATAAAAAGAAATATAGTATGTAAATATAGTATATAAGTTTTAAGAATGCTCTGTTCTCTCTTCTCTCCACATCTAATTTCTCAGAATTTTATTTGAAGAATTACAATAATTACAACGTATAACATTCGTCTATAATATTACAATTATATATTTTTTTATTGAGAAACAGTTTATATCTCAAAAAAATACGGTTTGAGAAAGAATAAGGTCTAGAGAAAATTATTTTCTTTAAGGACAAAGATGTATAATACTTTCCCTCTGTTTGACCAAGGGGTGATATTCTTAAGCTAAGAGGGAAAACCAATAAGCACTTTGGTCTAGTTACTTGGAGTTTGGAACAGTGACGCAGTCACCGGAACGAAGTTAAGCCCTTCGCTAAAGTTCCAAGATGCAGAAATTTAGGGAAGGCATCGCGGATGCTTTCAATCTATCGTACACCGATGGCTTCGACAACAAATTTATTTTAAGTACGTCAAGTTCATAATTAACATCTTTCAGGTGCTATTTTCCCAGGTAGTTCGAATGTTTATTATTATCTCATCGGATGACGTAATTCTAAACTAGATCGGTCGAATGGATCTAAATATTCATTTCCTTCTGACGATGAAGAAAGCCTCGGTTATCGCGTAATGCAGCTTCCGTCAGTCACATCGCGCGCTAAATTGTGTAAACGCTATTAAGGAGGGTGTCAACCGACTCGCAGCGGCTTCGATTAAAGCGGCGAACGCAATTTATTGTATGCTCTTCGATAGCGAAATGTGGAACGCGCGATTCGCATTTCGCTATTAATCAAATCTAATTACGTTTAAGTTCAATTAAAAAAAAACTAGATTTCGCCCTTGATCAGAAATAAGGTAAAGGTGTCAAACAAGAAATTATTGATAATGTTCTATAATATTCTATAGAATAAAAATAAGCCTCAATATTTGTGTTGCTAAAAATCAATATTACTACTTCTCTCTCAATTAAGTTTCTCGTTTGCAAGAGTCATGAAAGATGAAGACTTAAAAATCTTTAACATATTGAAACATGAAGTTGTTTGAGATATGTACAATTTTTTTAAGTTACTTTTAAATTACTTTTATTGCAGAGTTTTATTAAGTTTTATTACTTTTATTACAGATGTTTTTGGTGTTTCTTTGATATTGATTCTCTTACTTTTTCTTTTTTTATTTTCGATCAAGGACAACTTTTGTTAAGACATAAACTGAATACTTGAATCAAAGTGTACTACAGTTTTGAATGCATTATGTAAAACTAAGAAAAATGCTTTGCAACAGTTATTTATAATATCATGAGAGATCCATCATCTGACAAATTTATTTTCATTGATTTTACCGCTTATTATTAAGGATTAATCTTTTAATAAAATTGAGTATACTTTGTTAAAATTTAAGTTGTTTCTTTTTTATACAATTACACAAATTTTAAGAAAGAGAAAACAACTCATTTATATTATATATTTATTTTATATATTTATATAAATTATAGAAGAAATTGGTTGAACTAAATTTTTGACTAATCTTGTGATATATAAAAGTATCTTTTAAAAATATTTTGTATCTTTCCCAGAGATTTCTTTTTTTCGATAATATAAAAGCAGTTAAGATCTCATATTTTAATATAATTAAAAAATGATAATTCTCTCAACATGTAAAAATCATAAAGAAGCTAATAAAAAAAGAGAACATTATATTTTCAGGAATATTGAAACGAAAAGTCTTGTGAAAAATTAGTATTATTGAGAAATTTTTCTGTTTAAAAGATTATCCTTTGTTCATGCGACACATTCTGTGAATGAAAATCTCGCGTGAATCATCGTGCAAATAATAATGGTGTTGTCATTGTATTATTCCTCTCCCTCTCTCTCTTTCTCTCTCTCTCTATTAGCGAGATATCACGAGATGTTACATTGTCATAATGAGACAGTTTGACCTTAACAATGTAATCCGGAATAGTTTCAGACTGATTCGTCCTCTTCATTGGCAGTCTTGTGGAAAATTGGCCAATAGCCAATGAACCGAAATGTGGGGCAACTTCCTCGGTCTGTGATAATTTCACATTCGTCTCTTTCCCTGTTTTCGTGCCATATCGAATGCAAAGTTGCTAAGCCTTTATTAATTGCGGTACGAATCGATATCAGTCGACTTTTTATTTTGGCAAAGAAAAGGCAGAAAAATATTTCATGTCGATAGAAGTGTGCGTGTTGAATGTCGACGAGAATCAGACAAGGTCAGAAATAATCTCAGAAATAACTGCGGAATTCTTTTACAAATAAGATTTAGTTAAATTCTAATGTAGAACAAAGAGAAATTAAAAAACTTCATATTTGAACAGAAGAAAGATCTTTTATATGTACATACATTTACGATTTATTTTATTTCAATTAAATATGAGTAATGAGTGTAATGAACCAAGTAGTATAAACTTTAATTTATTTAAAGAAAAATTACACCGATTCTAATCTCACAATAAAGGATTTCATAATGTCCATATTTCACAACAACATGTTAGACGATAACACAAATCCTCTAAATCTTGCTTATTAAATCCCGCATGATTAATTGATAAGGGCGATCAATACAATCATTCTCGCGTGTGAATCGCTTTGAGAGATTTTAATACAAATTTTAATACAAATAGGGGCGTTTTAAAAATATCAGTATTTTGCTAACAATCCTGCAACGATCCTACAGATTAATTGAGTCAAACGGAAGAATAAAATTTTGACATTTCTCAATTTATAATGCGGAGAGAAAAATAATCGCTTTTCTCTGTATTAATCATGGTCTGAGTATTTTTTTCTCAGCACTACATTCTTCTATAGAGAGCTCGAAATACGGAAGAAACGAAGGAATGGATTATTGGTGATATTGAAAGCCATTTCTATTTACGGCGATGAATGCGCGCACGAGTGGATGCAAATATATTCCTCGGATGAGCCGATGCGATCTATATGGTGCATCGATGCAACGCTCGTTTCCATTGATTGTGAGACTAAATTAAGAACGCGCTCGAAATTAACACACGCTTCATCCCACACGCGACCTTATCAATCTCTATCCTAATTGTGGTAACACGTGAGAACGATAGATACACAAGAAGATACGAAGCAGACGAAGAAAATAGACAACACTCGTAATTAGGACATTCCCAAGATTCCCCCGCGAGAGTAACCAGTCCCTGCGAATCCCTAATTGGTTCGGTGAATCAGCGATGCGACCCAAGCGCCGAGGAACGAGATTCGATCGATCTCTTCGTCGGGTTTCTTCATTTCCCAGGTCACTCTTCGTGACGTCAGCGGGGAGAGGATCGCGGTTTCCTTTGACGCGGAGATCCGCCGACGATCGAAACGACGACGGTGTCTCAAAACGGAACGTATAGCTGAATCGACAAGGTGTTTCGGGATTAAGCGTGAATTAGTTTGGATCATTGAAGCCGGGATATCTGATCTTTCAATTCCCATTAGGATCATTTGTTTTACTCTACAATCGTCGATGATGAAGCGCGTGGGCGACGAGGGAGCTGATCTAAATGTGCGTACCGCGACTGGCCCGCGATGATGACGAAACGCGTGGTGTTGGTAGCAACGCGGTGATATTGATTTTATGATACAATACGGCAACTGCGAGGTGGAGCCATTGCAGCTCCAGTGGTTGTCGTACCGCCATATTTGTTTCCCTCGGCAGGCCAGGCAAGACTGCGGAAAAGCGGATTTTCTGCGGTTCCTAACGGACCGGCGAGTCGTCCTGCCATTGCGTAAGTACAGATTGGAGAACTAGACGCAACCCCCGCGAATCGTCCGCGCGCGTTTTCCCCTCGCGGAAATTCCCTCGTGAAAAGCGCAAGGACTCGGAAGTGCGTTAACATCCCCTATATCGACGAGCGACTGCGGATTCGCGCTCGGAAACGAAACACGCGTAAACAACGTGTGGCAAGTGCTTGACAGGTGGTTGTCTTGACGAGAAACTACCCCTTACAATTCTTTACGAAGTAGTTGAGAGTGCTTATTTGCTTGGGTGCTGCTTATCATGACGCGTGTTTGTCATTCAAGCTGATGTCCGCGTGTCGCGAGAGCCCGCGACTGACATATCGCCGGCTGAATCAAGCTGAAAAAAGCAGAAAAGCAACAAATCCCCTTACATTTTCCAAGATAATTCTAGTGATCAATTAAAGAACCATCGAATGATTTAAATCTCAACGAAATTAATTTAAAGAGAGTGAAGCAAAAAGGAGCTGCTATGATGTCGTTTTCAATGGATGCGATTCACGTGCTCTGTGTCAAGGAGAAATGATGTAATGCGTGGGAAAAACCTAATGAGTTTTTCCATGTGTTTCTTTCCTACACGTTTTTCTAAATTTTTCCATAAAATTTAACGCTAAAATAATACCATCATCAGATGGAAATTGCATTCGCAAAGTAGACTGTTCTCTCTACTTGATTTTATTTATGTAATTACA
Source organism: Prenolepis imparis (assembly GCF_030444845.1). Taxonomy (NCBI): domain Eukaryota; kingdom Metazoa; phylum Arthropoda; class Insecta; order Hymenoptera; family Formicidae; genus Prenolepis; species Prenolepis imparis. The sequence goes on along the minus strand of NW_028141159.1, from coordinate 19,751,054 downwards.
AAAAATCTTTCTTTTTTCACGTTATGAAATTGTTATAAATTATAAAAGTGAAGTTATCCAAGTGTGGTCAGGGCCGATAAATCTAGCGTAAAAGCGTATTCCAATATCATCGCACGATCAATCGTCCATTCTCGGTTATAGCACGTGTCAATCACGCGTTTGTCTGTTTGATTAAAAACTAGAATATTAGACACATTCATTTTATTTCTGCTTTCTTCTCGACGCATGTACAATGTTCCCTGAATATCTGTAATTTTTATAATTCTCATAAGACTTATTTGAGAGAAAGAAAAAAAATATACGTGAAAAAGTAACATTTGAGAGTATGAAATGTCCATTTTTGATATAATATCTTTAATGTATAAAGTGATTTTATTATAACATCTCTATTATTATTCTCTCTCTTATTATTATATATTAAAATATATTCAATATTTTTTATTATATTCTCTTATTATTTTATTTATTTTATTTGTGGCGTAGTTGAAAAAAATCATGAAAAAAGTAAATCGTATCTCGTATAAAGTTGTGGCGCTAGCTAGAAATAGTTAGACATCTATAGTCTTCGTAACTAGATGCAAGAAACATTAATAAGTGAATTATTATTGAGCGAGGTGACACTAGTTCACTAGTAAATTGAGAATATATATATATATATATATATATATATATATATATACGGAAATATATGAGTCGTGCGCGAAAGGTCTTTGCGCTGAATAATTTAAAACCAGGTGATCGATTCTCAGGTGAGCCGCGACAAAGTCTATTTCAGCCGACCTCATTTAGGATTCGATCGAATCGCATAATTATACTGCATAATAACATTGATGCGCACGTTTCCGTGCTACATATCTACAAATCACATATTTACACTCATAAATACTGTAAAAAGAGATTACAACACAGATCTTTTTATCTTGCAAATCCGAGATCTTGTGATATTTCAACTTCTCAAACAATAGTTAAAGATGCTAATATTTTTCTTTAAAAAATAGATCTGTATATAAAATTAATTAGCCTTAATATATGAAAATTAATGAAACTTAAATCATTATTATATCTCCTGTTTTTCTTCGTCAACGCTAACTTGATTATATTTCATGCAAATAATAATTTTATACGAATATAGATTTAATTTGTTTCATGACACACAAAGAGATAAAGAGTCAGTTACTGCAGAGATCGCCTGTATATTCTCGTGCTGATCGATACAAAATATTGATGTTGATATGCGCGCTAGATTCGACTTGTGTGCACCGATGCGGTAAACGATAGGCGAGAGATGGACGCGCGTTTGTGGAAAGCCGCATAAAACCGAAGGCGCCACACCGTCTGAGAGCTTAGCGCTCGATAAAATTATGTTACGTTACATGCGAGAACGCGGTAAACCTTATTTTCCTTCGCTTTCTCGCACTTTCTCAGCGTCCTCCTTCTCTCGTTCTTTCGTTCTCTTTCCAGTCAAATTACATGTCGCGAAGGTCATTAGCGAAACTGTGTCACGATATCACGATACAGGTTTGCTTTGCATAGCGAAATGAAGAAAGAGACGTGGTTGCCTCTTGGAAAGGAATTTTATGTCAAGAATATTTTTTGTATAATCATCGAGGAAGATAGATTTTGCTTATTGAAAAGATCATTGCAATTCCAACAACATGGAGAAGTCAGAAATATACATGTACAGGAGAGTACATGAGATTGTACATTTATATTTCGGAGTTATAAAACGCTTTATGGGATGCTTAGAGAAAACGTATACTCCGATATATTAGAGAAGATATATATCGCTTATAAAAGTTTACGACTAGCGCACCAGTCCTAACGCAGGCTTCTTTAAATGTCTGCCGGAATTTGTTTTCAGAATTGATCTGCGAAATCAAATATCGAAGAGACTAATAAATCGATTCTCGTATAATGTCATCTTTCGAATTATTATGATTGAAAGTACAAAGGATAAAAAAGTTATACTGCCTGCTAAATATTGTCAATTATTTTAATCGAGTGCATGAAACGTGGTGGATGGTTGTCGACCTAGTTGAGCAACTTTGCATAGACCATAAACCGCAATGCATGTGCACCTAATTTCACATCTGTATCAAGCAACTGGGAATTACTATACATTTTTACTCCGATATTTCGCTTTAGCCTACTTTATTTTCCTGCTATGGTTTCTTCGCGATTTTATCGTGATTGCTTCGGAGAAACTTTCTTCAGAAAAAAAACGACGATCATCAGTTCAATATTTAATTCAAGAGCAAATTTAACCTGGAGTATCTAAAATTTGAAATTTTATTCGAGTACTTTCGCAAAGTAAAACTTGAATTTTTTACAACGAAGAAGATAACAAACGTCGCTGTTTTGCTCGAAAATTCGTCTGAACTCTGAATTTATGTCGTCGTTGAAATTGACGCGTCGACGTGCCAAACAAAAAAAAAAAAAAAAACTTGGAAAAATTGCAGGAGCAAATCGATGTCTTTGAAGATCATTCCGCATCATCCTACCCTTTAGGCGTCTTCGCGGCGTACAATGACGTCAACTGCGGTAAGCGTCAGCGCAAATTGCAGTTCGATGACGCGCAGTCGCGGACTGCGACGCCGATCGATGCAACCCTCTCCGTGAGGGTTCCACATCACACGAGAACTAGGATAGAATATGCGCGCGGCTGGTGGACTCGTCCTGCGGTAAAAAGGAGAGACTTCCCTTGCGTGTGGAAACTCTGACGTGAAACCGATGATGCAAACGTGCGCTCGCGTCTCTTAGAACGGGCTTCGATGACCTCGAGATTCTCCACGAGAAACGCAGAAGTCAGTGCTAAGTGCTAACACGTATTTTTCAAAGTTTGAAGCTTTAACGTGCTGCTTGCGATGTAATAACGAAATGTTGCGACGACGTGAACGGTTTTATATAGTTAAAGTCTGCAAGATGTAGAAACCCAGTGCGGGCAGGAAATACAACCACTCTTGGCGGCTCTTGGTGGTTGAAATTCTCCGAGAAATCCGCCCCGATTGATAAAAGCTATCTCTTCTAAGGTAATTTTCATTCTCCGTCCAGAAACTTCCGTGAAAAACGGGTCTTATCGAGCGATAAGAGTTTCAACTTACATAACAGCTCGAAACAAATAGATGGCATGTACGATTTGAAGATTTTTATTCGACGTATCTTATCAGAATGTTAGAGAACTCGAATCACCACGTTTACGAATGCTGAAGCAAAATATCAAGAAGCTCCGACTGATTTATAGACTCTATAAGCAGATATTAAATCATCGTCGACTTTGTTTCAACCTCGAGCGAATAAATAGCGCGTTCATTCGGCGTAATAAACTAATCACATCTTTTGTTCGCATAAGATGAAGAAGCGCGTGTAGATCGATTGGTGACCGATCGAATAATCAATCCAACCGGAGCAGGATGCCGAAACCAGTCCCGGTGGAGAACCTGGTGATACCACCGCAGGATGGCCGCATCTGCGGCACGATCTGCATCTGCCAGATGACGATGGTGCTGTCTTCGGTCGCATTGGTGTACCTGACAGTCGCGATCTACATGCCATCGGGACGGGCGTTTCAATCGGGCATCAGCGAGGTGCCTGCGATGTGCACGACGATTCGCGCGGTGAACGCCGACAGTTGCGATTGGGGCAGCTGCGGCGAGTGGTGTCTGTCCAAGACGTCCGGGCCGTGTGTGCAGATTCACGTGAATCTACGTAGGAACGGCTCGACGATCCTACTGGCGAACTGTACGAACACGACGAACAAAACGTGCTACGGTATCGATCAGGAGAACGCGAAACGGTCCAAGTGCATCGCGGACGAGTGTCGTAATCTCACCGGCACCTTCAACTGCTCCGCGGGCACCTGCATCAACATCACCGACGCTTTCGAGTGTATGTTCCACGACACGGATCCGCCCCTCAAGTGTTCCGGTCGTCGCGGCAAGATCACTTGCATCGACATAGACGGTCTGTTTAACTGTAATCGCGGCACCTGCGAGCGTATACGTACTCCGTACAATTGCGATCGCAGGTGCGTCGACATCCCGACCAGGAACAAGAATATGATCCTGCTGAGCGGCGACAAGGTGTACTTAAGCCAGTGTGAGCGAGCGATAGACGTGGAGACCAATCGAGAGATCTGGCACGAGGATCGCGGCGACGTCATGATGGCGTCTTGCTACGGGATTTTTAATTCCACGTTGGGCGTCGAGGCGGTGGATTGCATCAACGGTTCCGTGCTGGAGAAGGATCTGCTGACCGATCTGACCAATTTCACGTACCTGTCCTACCTAAATTTATACGCCACAAAACCGCTCGATAAGCAAGTCGCGCCGCCAGAACATACCTTGATCATCGCCAACGAGAGCAGATTGCTCATCAATCTCGAGGGATGCGTGAACACGCTTCGGGACGAGTGCAAGGAATTTCTTCACGAGTACGGGAAGGATGGTTCCGATCATAACGCCCGCGCTAGATTCGCGTGTTACTACGCAGAGGCCAACACGGGCATAGTCGTGTCTCGCTTCAATCTCGAAGCGACCTATAAAGAGTTCATAGTCGCTCTAGTGCTGCCGAGTATCCTGTTTGTCGTCAGCTGTCTGACTCTGATCTTCTGTCAGAGGACAGTCGTCGTCGGGGACGACGCTAAAATGAGGTTCAAGGGCAAGCCCGGCACGCTGGTCTCGATAGAGAGGAGCGCGTCGGGCAACTTAGGGGATGCTGGTGGAGGAGATTCTGTTATGGCGCTCTGAGATCCGTCACGTAAGAAACAGTTTCAGTTCGGCAGAAAAGGAGGCTTTGAGACTTTATAGAGCTGATCATATATCGCTGCATTTTTTCTTGGTCCTTCCACAAATTACAAAAAAAATTTTTAATTAATTTCTTGTGTAATTCGGATTATAATCGATATTTAAATCGATATAATTAATTGTAGAATCACGTCTCTTTCTCATTCGATCGAAATTTCAAAGCACAATCGTTTTGCGATAATTATTTTTACATTATAATTAATAATTTTTGTCATTGTAGATATTTTCTCTTAGTTTATAAATCTAAATCGTATATACATATATATGAGTAGCATGGCATGGTATAAAAAGATACTGTAATTTTAATAAAATATAAATTGTAGACCTAAAGAATAAGTATGTTGAATTATTTTTTTCCAATGTTGCATTATTATAAAATCTTTTCTTTAATCTTTTGATTTTAAAGAAGATGTAATGAGCTATTGAAGGTATTTTATTGAAGGTAGAATATTACAAAATAAGAGGCATGTATTTCTCTTTAATACTTAACTCGATATATTTTAATACTTATTCGTATTTAATTCCATATAAATGGAAAATCGTTAAAATCATAAGATATATAAAAACAAATCTTGAATATAAATCTTATGATATTAACAACAAAATAATTATAATATAATTATAATATAATATATAATTATAATAAATATAGAGATGTTTTAAATTTGGATTAAAATTTGGTTTGTAAATTAGAGAGAAATCATGGCATCTTAAATACACTGTCATTATGATATTTCAATTTAATTCTTGAATTAACATATTGTTACTATTTATTAAAGCATAAACCTGCATTAGAAAAGATGTGTGAAGAGCTCACGTGTGTTCTCCTTTAATTTTAAGCTATTCTACAAAGTCTAAAGTTCATTAAAATCAGGACGAGAAGTCTGCAAATTTCTCGATAGGTGATTTTTTATTGCAATATTGCAATACATATATTTTTCTAATGTTGTGTTAACAGGCATTCCCCTCCTGGAGGAGAGTCCGGCTCGTCAGTCGATATTCTCCCTGCGCGGGCATTACTGAGGTGTGGGGAGGGGGGGAACGCGTGATCAAAAAATTCTCATCTTGCAACTTAATAAAACAAAAAAGCCACACGTGCACATTTTTGCAAAGATATCAAGAAACCTAAGCGAAAAGAGCGGAGGAACGATTAAACAAGGACAAAGAGTATCAAGGTCAAGAAGAATTTATCTACTCGCACTGCCTGCACCAAATATTTGGAACGCACATGCATGCTTATGTGACATGAAGAGGCGACATCACGACATCGAACGTATAACTCAGCACGATTCTCTCGTTGAAAAGGACATAATCAAGAAACGAGGAGATTTACTCGAGTTTGGCATCTTTCACACACGACACATTTGTAGTTTTTTAAGAGGTTCCCCTTTTCTGATTGATTTGCCAGTAGCCAAGTGTGATTAACAACCAAGAGACGCGCCTTGCCGATGGATGATCGACTCGAGACGAGCTCTCGATAACTTGCTTATTTAATTATTCTACTCATCGTAATCGTGTAGGAATATATACGAATATATACCATGAGCGATCCAGGAATATCGACGGCCTACATAAGCTCGAAGACCTTCTCCATATCAAGAATTATATTCAAAGCTTAGAGAATTTTTAAAGTCGATTGCAATTTTTATATTTATAACTCCTACTTTATTCGAATTAAACAAAATTGATTTTTAATTTCGATTAATTGTTATTTGATTACCATACTTTATTAGAGTTTACATCTCTTGTTTAGTCTCGAATATTTGTGTCTCAAGCTTCTATGCTCTTCGACATCGCAGATTAATTAATTAGCCCACGTTGCAGATATAGTATTCTATTTTTTATTATCAGAGAGTCGAGGAAAATTATTTCCATTATTGCTGTAGTCGGACGAACAAAACTCACGACGCGAATCAAGATGCGGTAAGACTATAAAAGCACGTCGATCTAACGCGCGTTTTGATCTGCCACGTGAATTGTGGCTGTCCGGATCTTCCGAGTATTTTCAAGTGTTACGAGTAGGGCCCACGTGGCCCACAAAAGCCGCAACCATGGAGTCCGACGAATCGACAGTGATAATGGGGGTCCAGGTGGAGGAGTCCAAGATCGGCGCCATGATCGAGAAGGCCAAGTTCTACACTTCCGTCTGCCTGGGCACCACGGCGATTCTCGCGGTCTTCGCCTTCCTGTTTCTGATACCGTTCGTCGTCGAGCCGGCGATATCTACCATCCTAGCGGATTTTTCGCCGCACGCGGTCGCCTGCGTGACGACGAGTCACGTTTACGCGGAAGGTCTGAAGAACTGCTCGTGGGCGAGTTGCAGGGAAGGTGAGTCTTCGAAATCTCTTTCTTCGGAATCTCATCTCTTGACATCAAAATGTAATATCGATGTTGTCGTCGTAGGTTGCACCAGTGCCGCGATTCGTTGTCATCAGATTAAAGTCAACTACACCAGACTCCCGTACGAGGAGTTTATAGCAAAACCGTCGGGCTCGGTGCCATGGGACGTCGCCGACACCGAATTCTTCGTGAATACGGAAGGCTGCGGTTACCCGCCTACGGTCAACTGTTCCGCTTTCGCGAAGAAATATGCCTACCAGAATACGGGGAAGATATTTCCCTGCTACTACAGCAGAACGCATCCAGAAACGGTTGTTGCAAGGTACGATCGATAAAATAAGCTGGAGATTTAAATTCATCGAGGTATCATTTTCAGCGAGCTTCGCTGAATAACTTAAACGACTTGCATATATAGGCAGTTTGTCGATTTCTGATTGGCATAAAATATAACGCGCTATCTTAATATCCACAGATATTCGTGGGATCAAAATCTCAGGCACTTGGTGTTGGCCTTGATCGTGCCCATAGTGCTCTTCGCCGCGACTCTCGGCGTTTTATGCTACTGGTATTGTCCACCGATGGGCAAAACCTGCGGCGGTCCGGGTCGCAATCTCATCGACAAGTATACTAGAAAGGAAGAGTAAGTGTATGTATGCAGCGCCCGATCGGCGGTTAGCAGAAATTGTATTTTTGACAGAATTATTTTAATGTTTTAGGTAGGCGATAGTCGAATACTATAAATAAAAAATATCAAGCATTGATAAAAATCTCTTATATATTTTTTTTTATTCTTTTAAATTATATTAATTTTTTAAAGAGTAATTTAAATTATATTTCACTAATTTTTTTCTTTACTTTTGACAAATCAAATATTTTATGGGATTCAATAGTCAAAGTAATTTCTCCGTATCTTGTGTGATTTTTATTTCTCTTTCCCTTCTCGCAATATCGTTCCGTTTTTTTGCAGCATCTTGGCAGAGGACGAGTTCGAGGAAGACGAAGAAGAATACTGACTGCTACCAAGGGCTCACCCCCCGGCGCGGGAGTGATGCCAGCGAAATAATCTCCGAATGGTTCCAGCGTACTTTACCTTATAAATTTAAACGATCGAAAGTGATAGCTTTTTTTTAGAAAAGAATTTTTGCGAAGAGCGGGCAAATGAGTCTCTCGTTATCGCTTCTTACGAGTTCACTTAAAATCCTTGCTTCTAACGCTACATCCGACTTACTTTGTTCTCTAAATCTGCCCTGGATCATGCTTTCAATAAATGAAACATGCGCCTAGGTTTACGCCAGTGATATATAAAAATATTTGTCTCTTTCTCTCTCTTTCTCTTTCTCTCGACATTACAATCGTGCACTGAAATTAGTTGACGCACTTATTCTATATAAAGATAATGTCGGATTAACATAAATAAAAATTAGCAAAATGACTAATCGGAGACTATCATTCGTAAAGAATCGCTCGGGCGAGACTTTGCGAAGATTAGACCTTAAATTTATGATGTAAAGTAGGCCGTGGATATGTGAGAGCACGGACTTTTCAATATCTATCAGTATTCGACGAGGTATATAGTTCGAAACACATGGCAGTGTCATAATGCATTAATAGAAAAAAGGAATACTTATGCAATGCAAATTTTAATTCAATCGATAACGATTAATACCGATATCGAATGCTAATGCGCTAATTGATTACGAAACGCAAATGCCTGTTAAATTATTCAACAGCGTAGCTGCTGATATTCGGAAATTTCGTAGAAATCAATGACGAGCTTCCATGTGTTTTGAGCTTAATCGTGATAAAGGCGCGCCTTCCTGTAATATTTACGTGATAATTCAAGCAAAAGAATATATAGTTTTTAAACGGCACAGATTTTAGGTTTTTTACAGCAGCAACATCGGGTTTAGACTAAGTTATAAGTTTAACTAAGTTGTAAGCTGCCCTTTCGTAAAGTATCGATGGAAACAGTGCGAGCTCGCGGCTCGACGCAATTCACGAAGAAACGGACTCCAGTGCGGACCCTTATCGGGCTAATCGCGTTACTCGCTGTCACTAAATCACTATCGTTATGTCTTCGAAATTACTATTTAATTGTATGCCTTTCTTACACTCTCCAGTCGAATTATTAGCATAGGTTTCTTCCTATTACGATCGTTTTCTCAAATAGACAAGTGATGACTGCTTTCAAATCTTCTAATGCAGAGATGCATAAGCGAGATGTACTTCAAAAATAAAAAAAGAAATTTTATCTCGTAATAGAAAAAAATAAAGTTATATATATGATGTATATTCTATAGATCACCTATAATATAGAGACTCTATATCAGAGGAGAGCAATTAATTCTCAATGTCACTACTGAGATGAATACAAACGTGATGTATTAAATGGAATTTGAATGCATTCGATGAAAGAAAAAGCGTGAAGCAAGTGACGCGATTCGCTTTCAAAATCCGCTTCCGCACCAAGAAACGTAAATTATTAAGGCTAGACCGTAAGTTAAGTCTGTGAATATTATCGATCGTAATACAATCGCGAAATCGAATATAAGAATTGTTACGATTTTTGTACGCGGACGCAAGTATCGCACGTCGTGGATTCTAGTTAGAGAAAAGATATATAAATAATATGAAAGAGAGAATATACGCGCGCGTTAAACACATATAATTAATGCATAAAATTGCACTTGAGAACGCTGGTATGTATTGTGCGCATAGTTTATAGTCGCATATAGAGATGTAAAAGAACTTTTAATTTGATTGTTTGCAAGAGGAAATGCAAACTACGTTCTCCATAAGCTACGAAACGACGTTGTTCACTATCGAATTTTTCTCACGAATCGTTCAACAATAATTAAAAATTAAAAATAAACTATAAATATAAATAATATAGATAATTAGTGATTTTTAGTTTTGATTGAAAAATTAATTTGACGTTACTAAAGCACAAGTCGGAAAGACATAAGATAATAACATAAGATAATATATATTAGGCAATTGAATTCAAATTATAATGAAGAATAAAGAAATTAATAATTGTAATATTAATTACTTTATTTTTTTTTAATTCAAAATTTTGATTTTATAGAATTCTTCAATTATTTTGAAAAACGCCATAAATTTTAATAATGTTCGTTTTTAAGCGTGTGGAAACTGTATCGTGATCCTTTACATCTAGTATGGTTGTGAATCCTTACTCGGCCTTACTCCCAGGTGTCTTTGATGTTAGAAGTTGCTTCCGTGAGGCAGCAGCTTCTCGTGGACCCTGCGTTTTGGCACTCATTCCCCATTTGAAGCTTGCTAGTCTAATTTTCGTTACGACTGATCGTCTGATCGTCGACGAATCGCGGATATCCATCGATTTTCATCTCGTTATTAACTACAATATTTTGCCCTTCAATTCTCTTTCATTGTCAGACAATTTGGATAACTTTAAATGAGAGTGTTAAATTTTAATCACATGTGTAATTAAATTTGACATTTTGATGTAACATATTCTAAAGAAATCAAAATTAAAGAGCAGATGATTTTAGATGAATATTGCGTTCGAAAAACATCATTGGAGCATCGAAATGAAAGTCGAAAGACTCTTCTGCTTGTCTTCTCATGCATTCCTTTTTGCGACGAATCTTGCTCAAAGATGCTCACAATCAACAAAACGATGACGGCGCAAATCAAATTCATTCGTGTATACGCTTTTCGCGAGTCGCAGAAATTGCAATATCTAGTTTGCCGTCAAGTCATCGCAAGATCTTTATCTTCGGTTAGAATTAGAACTCTTGTGTGATATTAAGATTCAAGCTTTCGAGCAAACACCAGGAAAGCTTTTACGCGGACAATCTAGGGACGGTGATTCGCGTATATAGCCATATAACTCTCGCATCACGTATCGGTTTTAGTGCCAATTAAATTCGCTAGCTCGACTAGCCAATTGCAATCGTCGTAGATGGCATTTTTATAGAGTAATGCGAGAGAATATTATGTATCATAGACTGAGAATCTCAAGCGAATAGGGCTCTTTTCATCGAATAACTTAAACATGATTTCGATCTATGAAAAATTTGAAATTATAAAATCTCTAAAATTCTCTTCATCTTCCAATATTCGGATAAATTCTTATCCATCCAATTTTGTCTTAAATAAAAAATAAAGAAAATTATACGATTAAATATTGTTTAAATATGAAAAGAAGAATAATAGCGCATATATATTTAATATGAAAGTATTCTGAGCATAATATTAATCTGTGTACCATACAATTTTAGAAAATATAATTAGAAAGTTTATTTAATCATGAATTATGAGAGAGAGAGAGAAAAGATTTAAAGTGCAAATATTTGTTTGAGATTCCTCCTTAGATAGGTGAACAAATTCTAGTGTATTCAAATTATATGCAAGGGTGGAAAATGTAGCGTAAAAATTATTCAAGCGATTTTAACTGACAAATAATCTAATCGAGCACGAGATGAATAATAAAACGAGATATTACAAATTCTATTTCCATACACGATCTAGCTATTACATTCGATCTGAAAGTAACGATCGAGCCGATCGAGCGCTATTTGTCTTTGATCAATTCGAAATTGCGCGTGCATGCAAACATTATACGATAATTAACTTTACATATTATATGTCCTCTCGTAATAATGATGTTATTTGACTGCTGTAATAGTACTCGCACTTACTACAGCTGGACATGTATATCATACTGACATTATTTCCCTCTCTCTCTCTCTCTCTCTCTCTTTTCTTATATGCAAAAAAGATCTATATAATATATAAATGAAAAAATATATGTATACATATATATACATATATTCTTCGAAATGCTTCCTTTCTCTCTACTCGAAAGTTTTCAAATTGTTCACCGCTTCATACGCGTAACTGTGTATCATAAATATATATATTGTACATAATACATATATACATACAGTATATATAAACCGCTCGTTCTGCGATACAAACGGACTATTGTAAATAAGAGATTGTACGACTTCGTTTAAAATATATAAAAATATCGTTTTCTGTTACTGACGCGATTTTTTCTATTCATAAATAATCATTTCCTTGAGGTGTTTTCCGAGAGGTATTTTAAATAAATTTTTATTTTATCTGTCAGTAAATTAAATTAATTAAATTTAACAAAAAATATATTTTATATGAATAATTTATATATTATATTTCTTTCTCGCTCTTTATCATTTTTCATAGTATATCTCAAATTTTTACTTTTAAAAATGTATAAATAATATATAAATATGTATATATATTTTTATTTAAATTATTACGAAACTATTAAAAAAAAAAAAAAAAAAAAAAATTATTTAAAAGAATAGTTTAAAAGAACGAAAAATTTGACGACAAATAAGAAAATTTAGTTTTGTTACATATATCTCAACTATGACATTACATGGAAAACCCTTACACAGTAATATACGAAGATTACATAGCACTAAACGAAGACATTTGACCTTTTATTCTCAAGGTCATAGTTGCTAATCCAGCGGAACTGAACTCCGCCCTCCTGAACTAATATCAAGGGGATGAATCTAAATCGATAGAACAGATACCGACTGACTTTGTGTCATAAAGCACTATAATATACGTATAATTTATGATACGCGATAAATGGTTTCACATTTCAAAATGTAAGATATTGTTTGTACTTTCCATTTGCTGACTTTTCCACAGGTATATAATTTTGATCATAAAATAAGATAATCTAAACGAAATCAATAATATTACGTGAAATAAATACAAAGTAAAATAATGCACGTAAAATGATAAATATCAATCTATCATTATATAATAAAAAAATAAATAACCTTCCTTTGATTTTAAACAAGGAAATTTCCTATAAAAAGATATATGTAAATTTACAGCGTAATAGCATAATGATGTTTCTACACATTTATATATATATATATATATATATATATATATATATATATGTGTGTGTGTGTGTGTGTAAATATACTAAATTATTTTAAATATAATTAAATCATTCTTCAGTATTGTAAAATTAGAAACAACTGTTTATAGATTTGAAATAGAGATTGCTAAGTTTTATGGAGTTTTTCATCGTAAGCAGCTACTTTTTCACATTCTAGAAGATTCACGATTCACTGTCCTATCACAGAATGAGACAAGTCCATGAACTTGCGGTTCGATATTTTATTCGGGCATTCCACCAGGAAAAGATTTCCACCCCCATAAAGAACAGCACGATATACCACGGCGCAAGCTCCGTGCGAGAGAGCTTGCGAGTCGCACCACCGACTGGCAGACTTGTTTTCAAACAGTCGTCGAAGCTGGTTGATCGCATGGCTACTTCGTGTGTGTACGCGTGAACGCGATTCCCTTCTTCAAGATGAAAAGATTGCGACGAAGAGACGATCGTGGACGGAAATATTTGTAAGATCAGACCTCGATGACTAAAACCGTATATTAATCGCGCATACGTGAAATTAATCCTCGCGATTAAATGACACGATTTGTTCTTGCGATCAAACATTATTGTGTAATTATCAACAAAGTGTAAATTTTCAGTGAAATGTGAAGTGAATGAAAAAAAAAAAAATGATATACGTTATTATCTCGATAGTAAATCACAGAGGAAATATCGTGAATTCTTTTTTTTATCCTGATCTGTGAAAAATTCATCGAATGAAGTTTCGAAATAAATAAATAAAAATTTTTTAAACATTTTACGAAGACATATAATAAAAACACAAATAAATTACAGCAAATCTTTCTGATTGCATTTCTTAATCAAGATAAGAATCGTCGAAATTTCGCAAAAGAATTATCATCTTCTTGTAAAAGAAGAAAAAGAAAGCACATCTAGTATTATCTGCCTTAAATCAATGATCGAGCAAAAGAACTTTCCTGAAAGAGTTGATATCTTTGAAACATTCAACAAGCTCAAAGGTAAAGCAGTTTTGATTTTATTGGAAATTCGTTTCGCACGAGTAGTAAGTACCTGCGTTTAGTCAGACACAATGGACATTACAAAATGTTACAGATCTCACAGGATTTTCGAAAGAAACCGAATTTCTTCCGGAAAATCCCGATCAACGAACAATAATTCTGCAAGAATTATATTTCCTAAATGTTTTTGTCGCTGTCAATAATTTTTACTTAAAAAAAAGAAATTACTGTAAAAGGAAAGCTCATAATTAATTTTATGAAAAAGAGCTCAGGAGATATATAATAAAGATATGCACGCAATATGAATAATTATTCATAAATATATATATAATAATTATGAATAATGATGTCCCAAGGGATGACGCGGTTAAATAGCACGCCTATTATTTAGCGACGTTCCAGGAACAAGAATCTCAAGGATATTATCAAGATAATCGTTTCGCTCAAGGTTACTCGCAAATGGAACAACCATTAAGGACTTCGTCGTACTATCGTGGGTGTCCTCCAGACAAGCATCTCTCTTTCTCACTTACAGAGATCGATTTTCTCTTTATGAAAAACGCAGAAACGTACTACTTTCTCGTGCGTGAATAATAATGTTGACATTACTTTAAAAACAAACCGAAGGAAAGTTTACTGAAAAGAAGAAACATGTGGAGATATAACTAATTTGAAAAATGTGTGTGTATCAGTTTAAAACATCCGTATCTTAATTTCAAATCGGCAATATGCCAGCAAGAACTCGGCGACGATATAAAGAACGATAGAGATGAAATATTAACGATATCATTTCCGATGGCAAACGCAGAAATCTGGAATCGATAGCGCTCTTTTTTCTTGTAAAGATCATCAAGCGATTAATCGCTCGCGGTAATGAAATTATTGATGCATAATTATGCGATATCCTCTGTTATAGAGCGATCTACTCGCGGCTAATGAAGTTAATTGTCCTGGTAATTGTCCTAAGTGCATCGGATAGATCGAATGTGTCCAACGAAAGAATAGGGTGGATCCGCGCCGTGTAAACATGAAAAGAGGCCTCTTCGTTGTTATACGCTTCTGCGCCCTATCGACGAACGGCTAATCGCGCCAGCTTAAATCAACGTATAGGTCATCCCAGTCAAAAAAGTGGGGCGACCTTTCACGGATTCGATAGAATTGTGAGTCACGTGTCTGATGAGTCGTATATACGACGAATCTACAGCGGTATTATTCGGAATCGTCAACATTAGAAACGAAATTAATTGACTTCCAAGAATCAAGGAAATCTGTGTATGGAAGCAATTACAAATCGCTGATTTGATACGATATTAGCGATTTTTTTTATCAGTGCTACAATTTTCATCATTTTCAGAGAACCGGAAAATAGTAGACTCGAAGACTTCAAGGACGATGTCAAGGACGCACTTTATGACAAAATGACATGATGATCGTGCGTTGTAACGCATATTTGTGTTCGTAAAGGGACGGCAGCGAAATCATTTAATCGATAAAGGAATCGTGACACATACATACGCACTTGTCGACCGACTTCGTGAACTTTCGCTCTCCGGAGGTAGTTCAGGAAAAATAAAACGGAGATCCATACAACAAAATATTTTGCTCACGCTGCATTTCCATCGAATAATATTTTGTTGCGAGAACAAAAAAAAAGGAGAATGGAACTGCTACGAACGATCGATTCTTAGTGCGAAACGAGTACAGTCGTCCACTGATCTCTCGACTTGTTGTTCTCTTCGGGCGAGACGGCGATTAAACTTTTACGAAGCTACTATAGTCGCTCGCTCTACGATAGTAATGAAATGTCGACATGAAGTCGCCGGGCTTTTTATATCATGTGCTCGCAGAGAGAGAAGGCAAAATATAATATACGCGACACTCGACTTTATGAAGATTATCAATTTCGGAGAGAGAATTAATTTTCGTTAAGAGGATAAGATCGATAAGAGGATAAAGAATATTGGGATAAATCGAAATCTGGAAGTATCACGCGATGGGTCGAAAACAGAAGCGTCGTGTGATACCGGAACAGAACCGCAGGATTTGCGGCAGCATCTTTTTCTTCCAGTTCGCCTTTGTCATCAGTTGCGTGGCCTTGGTCTACCTCGGGGTGGCGATCTACGCACCATCGTATAGGTAAGAAACCACGTAATTCACAATTTACGTTAGAAATTTTTATCACCAACTAAATATCAATTTCAACTTATATTTAACTGGACCAATCGTTTTCGATTACTTCAATCTATAAGATTTATTTTTCCGCCAAGTTTCCGCAGAAATAGCGCTATTCACAATGAGCAAAGTTATTCGAGTTAAATTACCCTATTTTTTCCTCTCTCAATAACTTTGTTTCGAGATAAAGCTATGAAAGTTATGATGTTCGTCATTTGTTTCTACAAGGTCGTATTCATGTCGCGTTAACGACGCCGGTCATAATTAATTTTAGAGCCTTTCACGTCGGCATCGAGCCGGAACCGGTGATGTGCCAAACCGTTAATGCCACGATGGTGAACAATTGCGGCTGGGCGAGTTGCGGCGAATGGTGCTTGACAAAAACCAGCGGCTATTGTGCTCAGGTTCACGCGACCGTGAGACGCAACGGCACCGACGTGCTTTTCGAAAACTGCACCAAGTTTAATACAATCGCATGCCCTGAGGTGCGTAGAGCAATGCTTCATCGCAACGTCGTTTCTCTTTAGAAGCTGTGGTACAGTCATATATGTACAGAGAGAGTTCAACTTGTAGCTAAATAAATATGCATTTCAAGTACAAAATATTTTTAGAGAAAATTCAGAAAACATCACGTATGTAAAAAAATATTGTTAAAATATATGGGAAGAATCAAAATATTTATTTACAAAAATTTATAAATTTTAAAAAATTCTCCGAATATATATGATACAAGAAAGCATTTTGCGCTCAAAATATTTTTTTTATATAAATTGTATCCGAAATACTGTCCATAGAGATGCAAGAATATAAAAATTTATAATTTAAAAAGAATTTCTTTTCGTCTTTTTTGAAAATAAATCGGAAATAATGAATGTGCTATTTGAAAGAGAAAGACTTTTCAATTAAATTTGTTTATTTCGTCATTCATTTTATTGTTAATTTAATTTACTAATCCGCTTGTTTTTACATGAAGAATTACAAATACGTTAAAAAGAGAAATTGTCAATTATACAGATTTGTTTATTAAAAAATATTCCATTGAATGTTGAAATTAATAATCTTGTTCGTTCTTGAAAAAGTTACGAAGCTATTTTAAAATTAACAAAAATTGAGGAGAAATTTAATTAGCAGGCTTTCCCCAGATTGAAAACATTTACGAAATCTAATATTACATTAAAGTTTTACGATCCTGTGCTCGATCGCTTCCATTAGACGTGAGCGATTATAATCTCGGATAATTACGCAATCAAGTTGAAAATCCTTCGCAAATCTTTATCTCTGAGAAGACAATAACGAGCTACTATATATGCTTTCTGGCCATTTGCCATAATCTCCCCCTGAAAACTCTTTCCGGTTGACGAGATACGAGAGGTTCTTCTCAGAAGGCAGAGACACCAGTTTATCCTTCGGATTTCGATCACTTTATTTCCACAGCACATTTCCCCAACCGACATACGATCGTAAGCTCCCACACGAACGGCCACTTTCCTGTAGGCGTTTCCATTTCATGGGGATATTACATTTTTACCGAAGAGCGTAGTTCAATTTCTTCGTCGCGTCAAATGTCGAGGAGCATTGCGGAAAATTTAAATTGCATCCGAATAAAATTTAACTACAGCCGCTATATTATTAGAAATTACTTTCATTATTACAAATTCCTAGCGTTCACGGTGTATATTAAGCTCGAAACAGCAGACCTGCTTTATACATTGAAACTACCCCTTAGAGATCAATTCCTCGTTTCCTTTATCCTCGATAACATTGACATTTCCCGCAATTTATCATTAAAATATAATGTCGAAGTTATACCAGTCACCTCGACAAAATTACTGAGGCAAGGCAGGAATGTAAAATACCTATATTATTTGCGACCTTAACATATACAGAGGGAGATCGCGTTTTATCTATAATATCTCTCATATTTACAGATCAAAATAATTTTATTCATAAAAATCAGATAGTTCACATATTGAAAGTTATGAGTAATATTGAAATGCTACTATAATGATTCATAAGAAAAAAAAAATTAATATTTAAACGAATCAGTGCTCATATTATATTTTTGTAATATAAATTTTACAAATTTCGCAGAATCCCGTCTACAAATTCGTTCCTGCAAATGTATAAATTCTTTAATTCACATATAAAAAAGTTTTTACATTTTTTTTAAATATATGATAAAAAAAATTACTTGATTTTTGTCTTTAATTTGCCCTTCAATTTTCACCCCATTTCTTATTCTTATCTTCGCCTCTACATAACGGTCCATCAACCATCGCAGGGCATCGATTATAGTCCACAGCGGATGCTTTCAGCATACCGTGGAAGAAGGTAAACTTCTTCTGTAATACTCATAAAGAAAAATTGCCAGTATAAAATCCATTGCATATGATATATGCGTATGATGCATCACAAGAAAAATTTTTTAAATAAAAAATTCTTTCTTCTCTTTTTTTTTACTTGCAAATAATATTATCTATTCTCCCATTGTTAAATATAATTACTCAATGAACATGATCCGTTATGAAACTGCTGCTGGAAGATCTCATCAAGAGCGACGGAGATGCATGATATGACGTAAATTTTCGCCATCGCAACGACAGCGATACATCATCAAGAACAACCCTCCGGTCTCTTATCAACAATGTTCTCGAAATTAGAAAACTTATTTGCAAAGAGCTCTATGGGCAAGATTACACTGTCCATTACTCTGCGAAATTCATAAAATTTAAATCAGGATAAAGATAATATGTAGCACGATATGATTGTATACTAATTCTATTTTCGTGAATTATTTATAGCAGCATTTTAATGCTTAATTTAATTAAACGTGATATTGTCCGTGAATACATATGTATCCAGAGTACAATTAAAATGCGTGTCGCGAGTTCTGTTGATTTGTTCCTAACTCGATTCAAGTGGATTTGACCCGAAAAAGGTTCGTTAGCGTTCGCGAGAGTCGAAAGGTATAGTTATCGCGCGTAAGGTAGCTAAAAATAGTCGGTATTCATTATCTCAATCTAATGCCAAGGAAACGGGACGAGAGGGAGGTACGAATTATTCTCGAGGGAGTGCCTTAGCAAGAATATGAATATTTAGGCGCATGGCATGATACTGTATGCCGACCACTAATGCTTTGCCAACAGACCTGAAACATCCTGAAAGTAATGGGATTTAATTAACGGTGTTGACGAGGAAGGACGATAACTATAGAGTCTTTTGTAACCATATTGACGGACAAACTTCTATAAACAGCGAAGTCCTAATTTTCCTAATTACGTACACGATATCTTTATACAGGGCGTTCCTCGAACATTCTGTTAAAAGGATAATTTCGCAACAGAATTACGCGTAATTGCACTAGGACAAAAAAATGAATGTTAATTAACTTCTCTGTAGCGATTATGTGCAACAAGAACAAAATTAGAGCGTTAAAAATAAAATATCAAAGAGAAGGTCTCGAGTAAAACTTTATTTTTAAATGCTTTTAGATAGAGATTTCGTCTTTTAACTAAAATTAACTCGAGACTCGATTGTCTCACATTTAAAACATTTTAAAGACATCAGTTTTTGTATGTATAATTCTAAAATAAAAAATTGCGACGGATTAAAAATTTAAGATTACATTCCTATCGAAATATATATTAGCTTCAACCACTAGCGGATCCTGACGTCGATAATGGGGGGGGGGAGGGGGGGGTTTGCAAAATTATTTTATTTAATATTTTTGGTTTCATGATTAGCTTTCATTCCAGGATCAACGACGTCGATAGCTCTTTAATGTTTGTTTTTCTTTATTTATATTTTTTAAACAAATTCAGCAAAACTGTTTCTTTTAATTTGCAAGGGGGGGGGGGGTTAACCCCCCCAGAATCCGCCAGTATATATATATATATATATATATATATATATTATATAGATATAAAAAATTTCTCGCCTAATTATTTTCATGCAACGAAATTATCTCATCATTTCGTCCTATGTCTGACTTAATCTATACTTAATTCCTTGAATACGTAATGAGTATAATTTACAATGTATCTTATACATACATATTGTATATATTATATAGATATAAAGAATTTCGCTTAATTATTTTCGTGCAACAAAATTATCTCATCATTTCGTCCTATGTCTGACTTAATCTAGATTTAACTCCTTGAATGCGTAATGAATATAATTTACAGTGTATCTTATACTTATATATATATATATATATATATATATATGTATATTATATAGATATAAAGAATTTCGCTTAATTATTTTCATGCAACGAAATTATCTCATCATTTCGTCGTATGTCTGACTTAATCTAGACTTAATTCCTTGAATGCGTAATGAGTATAATTTACAGTGTATCTTATATTTATATATATATATAATATATATATATAAAATATATATATATAAAATATATATATAAAAGTATAAGATACACTGTAAATTATACTCATTACGCATTCAAGGAGTTAAGTCTAGATTAAGTCAGACATAGGACGAAATGATGAGATAATTTCGTTGCACGAAAATAATTAGGTGAAATTCTTTATACTATATAATATATACACAATATGTATGTATAAGATACACTGTAACATATACTCATTACGCATTCAAGGAATTAAGTATAGATTAAGTCAGACATAGGACGAAATGATGAGATAATTTCGTTGCATGAAAATAATTAGGCAAGAAATTCTTTATATCTATATAATAGATGTATATATATATATATATATATATATATATATATATAAAGTATAAGATACACTGTAAATTATACTTATTACGCATTCAAGGAGTTAGGTATATATTAAGTCAGACATAGGACGAAATGATGAGATAATTTCGTTGCACGAAAATAATTAGGCGAAATTCTTTGTATCTATATAATATATGTATATTATATAGATATAATATATATTATATAGATATAATATATATTATATATATATATATATTATATATAGATATAAAGAATTTCACCTAATTATTTTCGTGCAAAGAAATTATCTCATCATTTCGTCCTATGTCTGACTTAATCTATACTTAACTCCTTGATTGCGTAATGAGTATAATTTACAGTGTATCTTATATATATATACACTAGCGGATCCTGACGTCGATAGCTCTTTAAGGTTTATTTTTCTTTATTTATATTTTTTAAACAAATTCAGCAAAACTGTTTCTTTTAATTTGCAAGGGGGGGGGGAATTGACCCCCCCCCCCCCCCCAGGATCCGCCAGTGGTTTCAACACATTAACATTAGGTAGGTCAATGCATAATGATGAAATTCAAAATGAGAAATGTCAATAGGCAAACATGAGGAACATGAAGAAGTACAACTGCAACAACGGCAGCGAATGCAGTACATTGACGGGCGTGTTCAACTGTAGTCTTGGACATTGTTCGAACATGAGCGAGTTGATGCTCTGCCACATTAAGGGCGACGGTATCATCATCGACAGCGAGAAGGATAATATGAAGCTGAACGGCTTTTTTAGCTGTCAGAACTCTAGATGCACGAAGATCAAGAGCCCCTTCGCCTGTGACCGATACTGCCCAAACATCACCACTAGCGATATCAACGTTTACCTGATGCAGGACAACAGCATCATCTCCGCGAGATGCTCCCGCGGGATGGCCTTGAACAGAGCAAACGGTAGTCTGCCTGGTACTAGACTGGACGAGCCCGTTAAGATCTGGGACGAGCACAACGGTAGCATCATTGCCAGTTGCTTCGCCGTTACGAAGGATGAACACGTCATTAGGTAATGACGAATAATAGTGATGTAGCAAAATTATATAACGACACAAATTTCTCCGTTAAGAGTTTGTTCTATCGAAACTTCGTTAAACCAAATTACTAATTAGAAAATAGAATATCATCAACATAAATGAGATTAATATTGATTATAATGATAGATATCAATGTTTTATTTATATACATCGCAAATAATTATATTCAATAAGTGCAATATCAATTTTTTAAGTGTTACGTGTTAAATTTTTATGCCAATTTTACAAAAGTTTCATGTTGCAATTAATATCAGATTTCATATTTCAATTTGCTGATATATTTGAGTATTTTGAATGTACGTAGAAGATGAGAGGAGATTCATTAAAATACGAAAGGAGAATTGAATTGATGCTGATAGATGAAAATTACTAGAGCTTTAGCAAGTAATTGAAAGGAGAAAATATTTTGTCATTCTCTCTCTCATCAAAAAAGATTTATAGCATCGCCATAAGTATTGATCAATCGGACCTTGACATTTCTTGTCCACAGAACAAAAATAGAATTGTAGTATGAATTATACTTATTTCTTCTTTCTTATTTTATGTAAAATTTAACGTATATCATCTCATTATTATTATTATATAATTACAATATAATATTTACTAATATAATATTTACTAAATGTATATTTATAGAAGATACATATTTTCATTAAATAAAATTATGATATGTATTCATGTGAGATACACATCTGTATAAAATTTATAACGAGCACAAATTCCATTCATCGCTCGCAAGTTACATTCCAACAGAGAGGTAGACATTTTATTCGAATCGTCAATGAAGTGCGAGAGGATAAGTATCGAAAATATTAGGGCGAATCACAGACCCAGCTGCTGGATCAATGGTTGCTATGGAAATACCCTATACTGACGTGTAAGAAAGCAAGAATGTTAAGAAATGACACGTGTTTCTATAATAAAAGTAATTGCCCTTCGATACAGTCGCTGAAAATATAATCAACTCCAATCTACTTTTGGGAAGTCCACAAGTAGTAGTTTTACCACAATATATTTATAGATATTTATTTATTAGATTCAAATGCATTCAAATTTTGTTTCATTATGAAGATATACACGTATGAAAATATTGTGTTAGTAAATAATTGTGCATGGAAAATAAAATGATGTATGTATCTTATTTCGATTTTTTATAATGGGGGTGCAAATTTAACACATAAGTTTGAAGTTTCAAAAAATATTCACGAGCCGATTATTAAGTTACAGTATTTATTTAATAATCGTATTTAAAATTCGCACTATTTGTTAATTAATTCTTACATTCTCAAATGCAGGTTTAATATCCATGCTCGATGGATTGCACATGTGAGAAAGTTTCCCATTACCACGCTTTAAATCACATTCTTCCATATCCATTGAATCAAGTGTTCATTCATTCAATACGATTTGTCACATGTACGATAAAAATAGCTTACGATGTATAAAAAATGAATTCTTTAAATATCGTAAGCTATTTTTAGCGTACACGTGACAAATCGTGTAGTAATCAATAAATGAAGAACACAAATATTCCAACAAATCTCAAATTACTGATAAGAGTAATCGAGACAAAAACTTACCTCTGTTAAGTTAGCACCCCCACTATAAAAAAATCGAAATAATATACAATTATCTCTGCAAGCCTTACTGAAAACGTGCTCGTTATTCTCATTTAAAAAATACGGGTACTGCTAAATCATTGATACACATAGCGTTACTGCCTCTGTTTACCTTCGCAGAACGGAGGATTGCGTGAATGGTACTTTGCTGAACGAGATCAAGGTTCCCCAACCGTCCATTAACTTCACGAGCTTCTTGAAAATCTACGAGAGGAGCTTACAATATCCAGCGGATCCCACAAACGCCTATGTGCCGGCGCAAAAGTCTCTGACTATCTATAATAGCTCGCGATTATACATCAATCTCGAGCGTTGCGTCAACACCCTCAGAGGCGAGTGCAGGCAATTTCTTCTCACTCACGGCCGTGATGGCGATAATCAGACCGCGCAGAGCAGATACCCTTGCTATTATAACAAGGTAAGGAATTTTCCATCCAAAGACTTGACGAACAAATAAGAAGTTGATGAATTTGATCCATCAAGATTTTCTTTAAGACAAAGGCTATCTTAATGTGAGGAATGTATGAAAACAATTAAATCTATTTTTTTTAATTTGTTGAAAATTAATAGATTTCCTTGAAAGAAGATTAGAACGCTGATAATTCTTGCATGTTTCGAACACAGTTGTAAAAGACGAGTTAAAGCCGAAGAAAAATGCGGTGTGCAATTATTTGTCGAAAATAATTTAAACATCGACTGTCATTCTAGATTGTAAAAACTAACAATTTATGGGATGTTTGCAATTATTTATGCGAATTGTCCAGAACGACTCGTTCTTCGTGGTGGCGCGTTTCGATCTGAAAAAGACGCGAATGGAGCTGCTGATCGCCATAATCGTGCCGGCTGGACTCTTCATCATCAGTGTGATCGCTTTGATCATCATTTCGCGATCAGTGAAGGTGGGGGATGACGCGAAGATGCGATGTAGGTATTGCGTCGACAAGCAAGAAGTCGAAGGGGAGGATGAGGGTCTCATGGAGGCAACGTCCTCCGCTACTCAAAGCCAGGCCAATGAAAATGAAATCAGTAGTATGGCCCTTTAGCAGTATGCGCCGCTTAATATGGGCGCTACGCTCGGCTATGAAAGGCTGCCACTGATCGACATGGATGAGGCTGAGGATTCTTTTTAAAAGAGGAATGATATCTGGCTTTTAAAGGTTCGTCGTGTTGAATAGATTCATCCCTATATCGAGAGAAATAAACTTTCAAAATGAAATCTCCGAGGTGAATTGAGTTCTCAGACGGACATTAACGTCGTCTTCCGGAATGAGGTGTAATTAACTTTTCTATAGTTACAATTGTCATTGATAATGTATGCAATATGATATGAACAATACGTGATTGCGACGTTATGTTCAAGATGGAGTTGAATTCAAGTGATTTCTCTGCCAATCAAATTCATCGAAAGTAACTCATTCTAAGGTCCAAATTAATTGCGAACAGAATTATAATAAGACTTATATGAGAGTTATACAATACATCGGTCAAACAAATATTTATTTATATGTTCACTGTTGCCTTCGATGTATTGCTAAACTTTGTTTGCGCGTAAAGCAAAGTGATTAATATTAATCGCCGATATATTAATATTATTAAGATTTTGCCTCCAAATACATCAAGGGAACATTAAGAAAATAAAGTAAAATATATATAGTAGAAAATATGTAATATAATTGTTTAATGCCGCCGTGTTTCAATAAATGACATGTAACAAGGATCAGGCATTTAACACACAACTGTTCCCCCGCGATATATATACTGTTATGAGTAAAGTGAAAAATCAATAATTTCTTAATCAACGAAGACAAAATAAAAAAATAAGTAAATAAATAAATAAACGCCGAAATATATTTATTATAGCATTTCATGACACGATATCTTTCTTACGCGATAATCGCGATCTCGGCGTAAAATTAAAGTAAAATTAATATAAAGTCAACAAGCTTCTTTAATGTACAAAATAGATTTAGGATAACGATGACTCAATGCTCGTTTAATTCGGCCGTCAACGAACATGTGTATTTATATCTTTTCTATTTACCGTGCTATTGTAGTATAATCGTACAAAACTGTAATTAGATATTTCTGATATATCGCTGATGAAAATTTCATGTAATTCCCTGGCTCTGACCGAATAATACCGATACATGCAAATTCCCAATACTACGACTGCCTAAATTACTTGTACAGTACATTATATACCACATATTTGCGATGCAAATTATGCGTAAATATCTGTATTTTGCGATGTAAATATGTACATGTGCTTGTAGAAAGCAAAACATTTATGTATCCGCTGCAATCGATATCGCTTGAATTCTCGTGCTAGTTTCGTATTAGTGTGTTTAAAGAGTCAATCAAAATTTCGTCGTACAATGAACATTTAAAATACTTAACAAGTATATACATAGGGGTATGTGTTAATTAAAAATATAAACTTTAATAATCATTTTTTTTTTAACATTTGTTTTTAAGTTGATTGCTGCGATTCACATTTTCAGTTTTCAGAAAAAAAATTCTACTTTTAATGAAATAAATAAATAACCTTCTTGGATATATAATTAATAAGTTATCAAAAAAATTTGATTTAATTTGATACTTATTCTTATAAAAATAATATTATTTGACTATCGCGCAAGAAAAATGTATAATATATATATTTTAATTTTTAGCCGAAATTTATAAAAAAGAACTGATAATGCGCATAAATACACTCACACATTCAGTTAGGTATTTATATATGCTTTGAAAACAATCGATAAATAAATATAATCTCACGCGAGTGCAAATATACACACGCACACGCAAGAACAGTAGCTAGAAATAATCAGGATACAAGAAATAAAGACTTTTCTAACGTCACTGTACTCTATGTGCCTTCTTCCGCTTTCAATGGAGCCAATAAAGTGTACCTATTAATATCATCGAATGCTATAACCAGAGAAAGAAAGACAAGAAATCTCTTTCAGTCCCAGAAATGAACACCGCAGTTATATATCTGTTATTTCTATTCTATTATGAAAATAAAGATTTTCCGGATTGTAAATGAAATTTTTATTTTATAGACGTATTTAATATCTAAGAATCATTATGTAACCTTTAATATATTATATACCATAAAATAATATAATAAATATTTGACTCTTTCCATTCAAAACAGATGGAAAGATTAGTGAATGATTGAAATAATTAATGAATCCACAGGGGAAAACAATTTTTAAAGGGCAACGATTATAAAGAAATAATGGGAGATGATTAATCGTTGACAAATGAGTATGCAAATGACGAACAATTGTACATATGATTGATTACATATGATGTATCTGGATATAGAAAGACAGAGTAAGCCTCTTTATATAAAATTATGATTATATATATTATTAATAATATAGAATGTATAAAATCTGATATAGTTCTATATTCGCCCTTATGATATATTTGAAACATATATGCATGTATCAAATAACATATCTCTCATCTCTTTTTTATTTAAACAACAAGTTTCTTTACGCGTAATTTCTCGTATTCTTTTTCATCGCACAATATTCCATTTACTTTCCATCGAAAGTATAATTAATTTGCACTCTTGAAAATTACATCTGAACAGTTTGCAATAAACGTCGCGTGTTGACACAATTATAATATTATAATTATTGAAAGAGAAAAACTTGGTTGCGTATATATTTTCTATGTAATAAAATAATGAAAAAAAAACATTGGAAAAATAGAAATTTTTATCCCCTAAGAATCCTCTCCTCGTGATAAAAATATGCCATCGTCGAATTATAATAAAATAATATTGCCGGGCCTCGCGTGTCGCGAAGCACTTTGTATCGAGGGCATCTCTGCTCTGCGCAAGAACGAAATGATTCTCATATCTGCCGTTTATAATACGCCCATGCAAATTAATCTACAAGGAGGAACATTTTCTGACCTTGGCGAAACGAATACACAGTTCTACTTCTCTGTAATTTCGCGCAAAATTACGAAGAGTGTCTGATGAAAAGTTTTCTTCGAAACTAATTTATCTTTATGGAACTTTTATAGAAGAACGGATTATATATATTTTCCATGCACATTTTGTGTTGGTATTATTATTATTATATTATATAATATTATATACACGATGACGGAGTATAAAACTATAATAATTCCGATATATGCTGAAAATAATTCACGTTACTATGATATCTAGATGTGATATAGATAAAAATAATAAATCATGTTTAACTCTCCTCTCTCTAAACTTTCGGTTTTGTAATTTTTGTTTTTCCATTATATACAAGATGATATCGTTTCGATAAAAACAAAAGTGAAATTGAATTGCCATCGACCTATATTTGCGACAAGTACAGATTGAAATCAAGTATGTCCTGTCAATCGCTGATCGCTTGACATCTGAATGGCTCTTCATAACACAGGTACCATTATTACACGCTTATTATCGTTCTATTATTGCGAATTAGTTCGCAATACAGACATTCAAAAAAAAATATTTTTTTATTTACGCACCGTGATAAAAAATTTGTGAAATAAAAATACGATAGTACGATTTAGCAAATAGTCTTAAATAAATATAAATGTGTGTGCGACCAAGTAATGGAATCTTACAATCGAGACATTGGGTAAACGACTGCATTACGTGATAGGACAGCCAACTACAGAGTATAATACGATAATCACGATTCAAGTGAATCGTAAAGAACAGAAGGAAGTTATTTGATTCGGATAAGCCTTCGTAGAGCAGATCGAAACAGCGCTCTTTAACGTATTATTAATTTACTTTTTGGAAATAGAGAGAGCGAATTAATATCGATATGCATTTGCGTTATACTTGCAACAACAAATTATACCTATTCTCAAAGAATATTAAATCAACGACCACACTATCATTATGTAGATACTAGAATTTCTTTCTTTTATGTAACTGTGTAAGGTATACTATTCTGTAAAAATAATGAACATATATAAAGTGGGTACATTTATCATGTTATATGTATAATAGCGTATGTGCTCTTTTGTAGACATATCAACCCAAGAAGGAAATGAGTCGTCGTCGGTGAACAAAATATCGATCGTTATATTCTACAGCGATATTAAATATCAACGAATTATAAAAAATTCTATTGAGAATTCTGGCGCAATAGAAATTCCACTCCTCCTTTCTTCAACAAGGAAAAAAACAGAATTGTCAGACGAATTCCTATTCGACAGGTCGAACAAATTACATGGCAACAAACATTGCGGCTTCTTTCTATCGATTTAAGAAGAACGAACAAAACTGCATAAGGACTCAATATACACAGACGTAATTTCCCATGCGACACGTTCCAAGTCGACATACGATTGATGATTCTTAATGAGAACGTTTTTCTTCCATTATTTATTCAAGTTTCTTTAAGTCAGGATATAGTACAAATTTACTGAACAAGCAATTAACTTCACGAACTAAAGAAGCAACATTAATTTCCATTCATTGATCAACGCAATGTAATGATTTCATAATAATGAAATACTAAAAAGTGATTGGAAAAGTATAATTATATTTCTTTAAATAATATGTAGTAGAGCCAGAAAAAATTTTTGTTAAAATATTTAGAAAACCTAAATAAAAAATAATTTGTTGATTACATTTCGAAACTAAATTTGATAGAAAAACGCGTGTTTAAATATCAATATATTTGTATTATACCTATTGTATATTATTAATGTAATAATTGTCATTATAATATTATTGGTCTTAATATTTTATATGATTTACATAAATATACTATATTTAGCATCGCGGTCACTTTCTGGAAATTTAGAATTCTTTGATTCTGATATAATGTTAGAAATTCAAAATTTTAAGATAAAATTCCTATATATTCCATCATTTTTGTATATATAATTTTCACAATTACATCCAATTGTACAATATTTTCCACCCTCAACACACCAAGCTTATACTTTCCGTAAAGAAATGTGAAAAGAAGTAAAACGATTCTTTGACAAGCAATTTGGTCACTTAACCCTTGTCGAAATACCATTATCTATGATCATTCAAGCGAACAATAATTTGGAAAGAGCACAATACCTTTTGGAATAGCATACCTGTTGCTGTTTTAAAGAAATATGTTCGTGCATTCTACAAAACATATTTCAAGATAATGGAAAAAAGCGCGCATGCGATATATAAAGTTAAATAATAATTCTTGGAATAGTATGTATTGTTTTTTGTTTCTCGATTATTTTTATACGCTGTATATAGAAGTCGTACTTAGAAGCTATTTATTATTCCAACTTGCAATCGATGATGGAAACAATGGAAATAGGACATTCGCTTCTCCGAGTTCAATACACCTACCTGTTAGTTTGCGAATATATTTCCAATGTCTCCATGGACGATTAATTTAAATAAATATACATTTATATTATATCACGTTATTTAATTTCAATTTAAATTAATAGGTAGAAAAAATATTTTTATACTAATCAATATAAAATAATGTTTGTATCAAATAAATAATATTTATATATATTAAAAAATATTTATGTATCAAACAAATAATATTTCTGTATTAAAAAATATGTATGTATCATTTGTAGATATTCTTAAATAAGCATTGTTTAGTAATTAAATTATAATTTTTTTATATAAAAATTGTTCATGTTATGTTGAGACAAATATTTATGTTCAGACAAATCTTCGTTTCAATACAAGTAAAAATCAAAGCATATATAGAAATTTTACATTAAAATATAGGTTTCTAAAAATCGATATCGTATTATAAAATAAATTGTATGTTACTAAGAAAAACAATATCATATTTTTTCATCAAAATTATTTAAATTAAATATGAGTAAATGTGATTAAAATCAATTTGAAAACTAAGTTCATTTGTCTGATGCTTTAGAAATATCGAATTATTCGTTTGAAAGAGATAATTTGCAAATGCAAACGACACGTGTCACATAAGGTGGCTCGAGAAAGATTCATATCAGTTTAAAACAAGCTTGCGAGTTGTTTCTGAAATAAATTACCCTACTTCGAAAGGTACTACTTACAGGGCGTGTAAAGAACACGCGCGTGTAATCGATAGATATGTACTATCCCTTTTTAAGCATATAGATTTATGAAAAGCGACTAGAGGAGCAAGTGTTATTCTTATTTTAAAGTTATTTAATGGGTTATTTTATAAATCGATTCAATATTTGCATATTATATAAATTTTTTTTTAATAAACTGTGATTTTAGATAAATTTTCCTATTCTATTTGTAAGACCTTTATGCTTTTATTGATCTTTGAACGAATAGTTAGTGGTAAAGCAGAACACATCAGAATCGACTATAGGATCACCAATTGTTGATAAACATTATTAATATTGTTTAATTCGTCCAAATGAAAATTCCAGAATTAGTCGAAACATATTATAAGTGTTTGCGATTGCCGTATTTTATTCTCGGTGACAGTTAGACAGATTATTCTGGATGAATCATCCAGGACAAAGATACTCATCATGCAGAGGTACTTACCTTCAGTTGTTCCTGACGACGATATGCGCGCAGCATCAACTCTTTCCGCTCGTCTTCTGACATTACTGGCTCTCTTGCTGGTTTTCCAGATCCTCTCTTCTGCAGCTTTACAATCACCTTGGTCTTCTCGTTATTCCCTAGAAAGTCCTTTATTTTCCTCCCCAGTAATAGCTCCTTTCCGGAGAACCACAGTTGAGCCAATTGCACATCGATTACCTGCGACAAATGTACGCCTTTCTAAATGTCAACGAAGATGTCGCTAATCTTTGTTTATTTTTTTCACAAGCAATATAAAAGATTATATAATTACAAAGATTAAGATTTCTTTTAAACGTGTTGCTAAACATTATTTAGAAAATGTTAAAAAAACGATATATTAGAATTATTTAAACATCTCTTTCCGCGATGAAAGAATACTTAACACAAGGATACTTCTAAATAATATTTTTTAAACCATTGTATTATCTCGTGTCTTATATATCAATATATTATCGATATGTATCGATTATTAATTTTCAAAAGCGTGTACCTCAAGAGATGCTTGAGTACCGGTGAGATCCTCTGTATTCTCAAATTCTTTACGTATCACATCGTGTGGCGGAAGCCCCATCGGATAAACGATCATCACGGCACCTCTTAATATATCCAGAGCCTCTTGAACTGTCTTTTGCGTGACCAATTTCTCTTGTTGCACTAGTTTCTATAAGTGTGCAAAATAATGTTAACAAATTTGTTAATAATCGGGCCATGTCAAAAAATATGAAATGTAACAAATCGAATTGCATTTACTTTTGATGTCATAGCACGTGCTTCCTCGACAGTTTTCTTCAACACCTCCTGCATCTTTTCGTTAGGCTGTCTACCATTTCTACGACCTGCGTTTATTTAAATTTAGTCTTAATTCATCATGTAAGTAAAACACAAGCTATCTTGAACAATATTTACTTGACCATTTTCCAAAACAAAACTTTGTATTGATTTATAAACATTTTTAAAGAAGTAAGAAGTAAGAGAGATGTTTAGTATCAATTAGAAAAAGAAATAATTATAATATTATATAATTTTTGAAAAAACTAGACAACACAAGCGCGCGCTGCGCGCGCGTCATTTCCTTTTCTAAAAAAGGCGTGTTTTATCGATCCTTTTCTAAAAAAAAAGCGTGTTATATCGATCCCCTTTCTAAATAAGGCATGTTATTGACATTGTTGTCGTTTTCCCGCGATGCTGATTGGCTCTCTGTCGATTCGCGTTGTGTGTTATATTCGTAGCATCGAAAGGCTGTCATCACGAGGGTTAGCAGTGACCAGTTTGACAGTTAGTCCAAAATAAAATAAAATAAAATAAAATAATAATATGTTTTAAATAATATGTTATAATACTTTAAACTTGATTAATATTTTTGACATTCACGTTGTGTGTTATATTTGAAGCATGAAAAGGCAGTCATCGTGAGGGTTAGCAGTTAGCAGTTTGACAGTTAGTCCAAAATAAAATTAAATAAAATAATGACATGTTTTAAATAATATGTTATAATACTTTAAATTTTGATTAATATTTTCGCGGACAAGAGGCAACAATACTTGCGAGAATCGACTTAATGTCTTTTTTAGAAAAAGACTAGAATAACACAAGCGCGCGTTATGCCATTCCTCGATTTTATTAAAAAAAGTATGATGTATTTATATAAAGTTTGTTTAAACTTCATTAATATTTTTTTTCAGAAATCAGATGATTAAAGCATTACATTGCCAATTAAATTTTAAAATAAAAATATGTTATAAAAATTAAAATAATATATAATTCCTTAAACACGATTAATATTTTTTGCCAGAAATCAGCTGATAGCTGTTATAAATATTAATCGAGTTTAAGGAATTATATATTACATTATTTAAAACATATTATTTTAAATGTTATAACATATTCTTATTTTAAAAATGAATTAGCAAATTAACGTTTTAATCAGCTGATTTCTGTAACAAAAATATTAATCGAGGATAAGATATTACAACATATTAATTACAATATACTGCTATTTTAATTTTTATAACATATTACTATTTTAAAATTTAATTATCTTCCTATATTAATATTTTTTAATATATTTATTTAATTAAGAAGTAGTATATTTATTAAGTTAAGAATAGAAGTGAGACATGAATACAAATTTACAATTAAGGTTTCGTAGATATAATTTTTAAAACAAAAATTATTTTCTTAATTAGAGTCACAAATATATTTCGTCCGACACTTTTCGATAATCTTGATATAATTCGAATTTTTGGCTCGTCTCAAAATATTAGAAATCGGTACTTTTTTACCGCTGACCCTATGCGACGCAACATTATTTTATGTATATCAAGTTAAAAAATTTGTACGCTGGTGTCTGTTTGGTACCAAATGATTCTGTAATGAATGTACTATTAAAATGTATAATCGATGAATTTTTGGCTCGTCTTAAAATATTGGAAATCTATACTTTTTACCGCTGACCCTATGCGACGCAACCTTATTTTATGTATATCAAGTTAAAAAATTTGTACGCTGGTGTCTGTTTGGTACCAAATGATTCTATAATCAATGTACTATTAAAATGTATAATCGATGAATTTTTGGCTCGTCTTAAAATATTAGAATTCGATACTTTTTTACCGCTGACCCTATGCGACGCAACCTTAATTTATGTATAGCAAATGAAAAAGTTTGTACGCTGTTGTCTGCTTGGTACCAAAAGATTCTGTAATCAATGTACTATTAAAATGTATAATAGATGAATTTTTGGCTCGTATTAAAATATTAGAAATCGATACTTTTTTGACACGGACCCTGTGCAACGCATCCTTATTTTATGTTTATCGTATTAAAAAATTAGTACGCTGGTGTCTGCATGGTACGAAAAGATTCTGTAATCAATGTACTATTAAAATGTATAATCGATGAATTTTTGGCTCGTCTTAAAATATTGGAAATCTATACTTTTTACCGCTGACCCTATGCGACGCAACCTTAATTTATGTATATCAAGTTAAAAAATTTGTACGCTGGTGTCTGTTTGGTACCAAATGATTCTATAATCAATGTACTATTAAAATGTATCATCGATGAATTTTTGGCTCGTCTTAAAATATTAGAATTCGATACTCTTTTACCGCTGACCCTATGCGACGCATCCTTATTTTATGTTTATCGTATTAAAAAATTTGTACGCTGGTGTCTGCATGGTACGAAAAGATTCTGTAATCAATGTACAATTAAAATGTATAATCGATGAATTTTTGGCTCGTCTTAAAATATTGGAAATCGATACTTTTTACCGCTGACCCTATGCGACGCAACCTTATTTTATGTATATCGTATTAAAAAATTTGTACGCTGTTGTCTGCTTGGTACCAAAAGATTCTGTAATCAATGTACTATTAAAATGTATAATCGATGAATTTTTGGCTCGTCTTAAAATATTGGAAATCTATACTTTTTACCGCTGACCCTATGCGACGCAACCTTAATTTATGTATATCAAGTTAAAAAATTTGTACGCTGGTGTCTGTTTGGTACCAAATGATTCTATAATCAATGTACTATTAAAATGTATCATCGATGAATTTTTGGCTCGTCTTAAAATATTAGAATTCGATACTCTTTTACCGTTGACCCTATGCGACGCATCCTTATTTTATGTTTATCGTATTAAAAAATTTGTACGCTGGTGTCTGCATGGTACGAAAAGATTCTGTAATCAATGTACTATTAAAATGTATAATCGATGAATTTTTGGCTCGTCTTAAAATATTGGAAATCGATACTTTTTACCGCTGACCCTATGCGACGCAACCTTATTTTATGTATATCGTATTAAAAAATTTGTACGCTGTTGTCTGCTTGGTACCAAAAGATTCTGTAATCAATGTACTATTAAAATGTACAATAGATGAATTTGTGGCTCGTCTTAAAATATTAGAAATCGATACTTTTTTGACGCGGACCCTGTCCGACGCATCCTTATTTTATGTTTATCGTATTAAAAAATTTGTACGCTGGTGTCTGCATGGTACGAAAAGATTCTGTGATCAATGTACTATTAAAATGTATAATCGATGAATTTTTGGCTCGTCTTAAAATATTGGAAAACGATACTTTTTACCGCTGACCCTATGCGACGCAACCTTATTTTAAGTATATCAAGTTAAAATATTTGTACGCTGGTGTCTGTTTGGTACCAAATGATTCTGTAATCAATGTGCTATTAAAATGTATAATCGATGAATTTTTGGCTCGTCTTAAAATATTGGAAATCGATACTTTTTACCGCTGACCCTATGCGACGCAACCTTAATTTATGTATATCAAGTAAAAAAATTTGTACGCTGGTGTCTGTTTGGTACCAAATGATTCTGTAATCAATGTGCTATTAAAATGTATAATCGATGAATTTTTGGCTCGTCTTAAAATATTAGAATTCGATACTTTTTTACCGCTGACCATATGCGACGCATCCTTAATTTATGTATAGCAAATGAAAATGTTTGTACGCTGTTGTCTGCTTGGTACCAAAAGATTCTGTAATCAATGTACTATTAAAATGTATAATAGATGAATTTTTGGCTCGTCTTAAAATATTAGAAATCGATACTTTTTTGACGCGGACCCTGTGCGACGCATCCTTACTTTATGTTTATCGTATTAAAAAATTTGTACGCTGGTGTCTGCATGGTACGAAAAGATTCTGTAATCAATGTACTATTAAAATGTATAATCGATGAATTTTTGGCTCGTCTTAAAATATTAGAATTCGATACTCTTTTACCGCTGACCCTATGCGACGCATCCTTATTTTATGTTTATCGTATTAAAAAATTTGTACGCTGGTGTCTGCATGGTACGAAAAGATTCTGTAATCAATGTACTATTAAAATGTATAATCGATGAATTTTTGGCTCGTCTTAAAATATTGGAAATCGATACTTTTTACCGCTGACCCTATGCGTCGCAACCTTATTTTATGTATATCGTATTAAAAAATTTGTACGCTGTTGTCTGCTTGGTACCAAAAGATTCTGTAATCAATGTACTATTAAAATGTATAATAGATGAATTTGTGGCTCGTCTTAAAATATTAGAAATCGATACTTTTTTGACGCGGACCCTGTCCGACGCATCCTTATTTTATGTTTATCGTATTAAAAAATTTGTACGCTGGTGTCTGCATGGTACGAAAAGATTCTGTAATCAATGTACTATTAAAATGTATAATCGATGAATTTTTGGCTCGTCTTAAAATATTGGAAATCTATACTTTTTACCGCTGACCCTATGCGACGCAACCTTAATTTATGTATATCAAGTAAAAAAATTTGTACGCTGGTGTCTGTTTGGTAAAAAAAGATTCTGTAATCAATGTACTATTAAAATGTATAATAGATGAATTTTTGGCTCGTCTTAAAATATTAGAATTCGATACTCTTTTACCGCTGACCCTATGCGACGCATCCTTATTTTATGTTTATCGTATTAAAAAATTTGTACGCTGGTGTCTGCATGGTACGAAAAGATTCTGTAATCAATGTACTATTAAAATGTATAATCGATGAATTTTTGGCTCGTCTTAAAATATTGGAAATCGATACTTTTTACCGCTGACCCTAAGCGACGCAACCTTATTTTATGTATATCAAGTTAAAAAATTTGTACGCTGGTGTCTGTTTGGTACCAAATGATTCTGTAATCAATGTGCTATTAAAATGTATAATCGATGAATTTTTGGCTCGTCTTAAAATATTAGAATTCGATACTTTTTTACCGCTGACCATATGCGACGCATCCTTAATTTATGTATAGCAAATGAAAATGTTTGTACGCTGTTGTCTGCTTGGTACCAAAAGATTCTGTAATCAATGTACTATTAAAATGTATAATAGATGAATTTTTGGCTCGTCTTAAAATATTAGAAATCGATACTTTTTTGACGCGGACCCTGTGCGACGCATCCTTACTTTATGTTTATCGTATTAAAAAATTTGTACGCTGGTGTCTGCATGGTACGAAAAGATTCTGTAATCAATGTACTATTAAAATGTATAATCGATGAATTTTTGGCTCGTCTTAAAATATTGGAAATCGATACTTTTTACCGCTGACCCTATGCGACGCAACCTTATTTTATGTATATCAAGTTAAAAAATTTGTACGCTGGTGTCTGTTTGGTACCAAATGATTCTGTAATCAATGTGCTATTAAAATGTATAATCGATGAATTTTTGGCTCGTCTTAAAATATTAGAATTCGATACTTTTTTACCGCTGACCCTATGCGACGCATCCTAAATTTATGTATAGCAAATGAAAAAGTTTGTACGCTGTTGTCTGCTTGGTACCAAATGATTCTGTAATCAATGTACTATTAAAATGTATAATAGATGAATTTTTGGCTCGTCTTAAAATATTAGAAATCGATACTTTTTTGACGCGGACCCTGTGCGACGCATCCTTATTTTATGTTTATCGTATTAAAAAATTTGTACGCTGGTGTCTGCATGGTACGAAAAGATTCTGTAATCAATGTGCTATTAAAATGTATAATCGATGAATTTTTGGCTCGTCTTAAAATATTGGAAATCGATACTTTTTACCGCTGACCCTATGCGACGCAACGTTATTTTATGTATAGCAAATGAAAAAGTTTGTACGCTGTTGTCTGCTTGGTACCAAATGATTCTGTAATCAATGTACTATTAAAATGTATAATAGATGAATTTTTGGCTCGTCTTAAAATATTAGAAATCGATACTTTTTTGACGCGGACCCTGTGCGACGCATCCTTATTTTATGTTTATCGTATTAAAAAATTTGTACGCTGGTGTCTGCATGGTACGAAAAGATTCTGTAATCAATGTACTATTAAAATGTATAATCGATGAATTTTTGGCTCGTCTTAAAATATTGGAAATCGATACTTTTTACCGCTGACCCTATGCGACGCAACCTTAATTTATGTATAGCAAATGAAAAAGTTTGTACGCTGGTGTCTGTTTGGTACCAAAAGATTCTGTAATCAATGTACTATTAAAATGTATAATAGATGAATTTTTGGCTCGTCTTAAAATATTAGAAATCGATACTTTTTTGACGCGGACCCTGTGCGACGCATCATTATTTTATGTTTATCGTATTAAAAAATTTGTACGCTGGTGTCTGCATGGTACGAAAAGATTCTGTAATCAATGTACTATTAAAATGTATAATCGATGAATTTTTGGCTCGTCTTAAAATATTGGAAATCGATACTTTTTACCGCTGACCCTATGCGACGCAACCTTAGTTTATGTATATCAAGTAAAAAAATTTGTACGCTGGTGTCTGTTTGGTACCAAATGATTCTGTAATCAATGTGCTATTAAAATGTATAATCGATGAATTTTTGGTTCGTCTTAAAATATTGGAAATCTATACTTTTTACCGCAGACCCCATGCGACGCATCCTTAATTTATGTATAGCAAATGAAAAAGTTTGTACGCTGGTGTCTGTTTGGTACCAAATGATTCTGTAATCAATGTGCTATTAAAATGTATAATCGATGAATTTTTGGCTCGTCTTAAAATATTGGAAATCGATACTTTTTACCGCTGACCCTATGCGACGCAACGTTATTTTATGTATAGCAAATGAAAAAGTTTGTACGCTGTTGTCTGCTTGGTACCAAATGATTCTGTAATCAATGTACTATTAAAATGTATAATAGATGAATTTTTGGCTCGTCTTAAAATATTAGAAATCGATACTTTTTTGACGCGGACCCTGTGCGACGCATCCTTATTTTATGTTTATCGTATTAAAAAATTTGTACGCTGGTGTCTGCATGGTACGAAAAGATTCTGTAATCAATGTACTATTAAAATGTATAATCGATGAATTTTTGGCTCGTCTTAAAATATTGGAAATCGATACTTTTTACCGCTGACCCTATGCGACGCAACATTAATTTATGTATAGCAAATGAAAAAGTTTGTACGCTGGTGTCTGTTTGGTACCAAATGATTCTGTAATCAATGTGCTATTAAAATGTATAATCGATGAATTTTTGGCTCGTCTTAAAATATTAGAATTCGATACTTTTTTACCGCTGACCATATGCGACGCATCCTTAATTTATGTATAGCAAATGAAAATGTTTGTACGCTGTTGTCTGCTTGGTACCAAAAGATTCTGTAATCAATGTACTATTAAAATGTATAATAGATGAATTTTTGGCTCGTCTTAAAATATTAGAAATCGATACTTTTTTGACGCGGACCCTGTGCGACGCATCCTTACTTTATGTTTATCGTATTAAAAAATTTGTACGCTGGTGTCTGCATGGTACGAAAAGATTCTGTAATCAATGTACTATTAAAATGTATAATCGATGAATTTTTGGCTCGTCTTAAAATATTAGAATTCGATACTCTTTTACCGCTGACCCTATGCGACGCATCCTTATTTTATGTTTATCGTATTAAAAAATTTGTACGCTGGTGTCTGCATGGTACGAAAAGATTCTGTAATCAATGTACTATTAAAATGTATAATCGATGAATTTTTGGCTCGTCTTAAAATATTGGAAATCGATACTTTTTACCGCTGACCCTATGCGACGCAACCTTATTTTATGTATATCGTATTAAAAAATTTGTACGCTGTTGTCTGCTTGGTACCAAAAGATTCTGTAATCAATGTACTATTAAAATGTATAATAGATGAATTTGTGGCTCGTCTTAAAATATTAGAAATCGATACTTTTTTGACGCGGACCCTGTCCGACGCATCCTTATTTTATGTTTATCGTATTAAAAAATTTGTACGCTGGTGTCTGCATGGTACGAAAAGATTCTGTAATCAATGTACTATTAAAATGTATAATCGATGAATTTTTGGCTCGTCTTAAAATATTGGAAATCTATACTTTTTACCGCTGACCCTATGCGACGCAACCTTAATTTATGTATATCAAGTAAAAAAATTTGTACGCTGGTGTCTGTTTGGTAAAAAAAGATTCTGTAATCAATGTACTATTAAAATGTATAATAGATGAATTTTTGGCTCGTCTTAAAATATTAGAATTCGATACTCTTTTACCGCTGACCCTATGCGACGCATCCTTATTTTATGTTTATCGTATTAAAAAATTTGTACGCTGGTGTCTGCATGGTACGAAAAGATTCTGTAATCAATGTACTATTAAAATGTATAATCGATGAATTTTTGGCTCGTCTTAAAATATTGGAAATCGATACTTTTTACCGCTGACCCTAAGCGACGCAACCTTATTTTATGTATATCAAGTTAAAAAATTTGTACGCTGGTGTCTGTTTGGTACCAAATGATTCTGTAATCAATGTGCTATTAAAATGTATAATCGATGAATTTTTGGCTCGTCTTAAAATATTAGAATTCGATACTTTTTTACCGCTGACCATATGCGACGCATCCTTAATTTATGTATAGCAAATGAAAATGTTTGTACGCTGTTGTCTGCTTGGTACCAAAAGATTCTGTAATCAATGTACTATTAAAATGTATAATAGATGAATTTTTGGCTCGTCTTAAAATATTAGAAATCGATACTTTTTTGACGCGGACCCTGTGCGACGCATCCTTACTTTATGTTTATCGTATTAAAAAATTTGTACGCTGGTGTCTGCATGGTACGAAAAGATTCTGTAATCAATGTACTATTAAAATGTATAATCGATGAATTTTTGGCTCGTCTTAAAATATTGGAAATCGATACTTTTTACCGCTGACCCTATGCGACGCAACCTTATTTTATGTATATCAAGTTAAAAAATTTGTACGCTGGTGTCTGTTTGGTACCAAATGATTCTGTAATCAATGTGCTATTAAAATGTATAATCGATGAATTTTTGGCTCGTCTTAAAATATTAGAATTCGATACTTTTTTACCGCTGACCCTATGCGACGCATCCTAAATTTATGTATAGCAAATGAAAAAGTTTGTACGCTGTTGTCTGCTTGGTACCAAATGATTCTGTAATCAATGTACTATTAAAATGTATAATAGATGAATTTTTGGCTCGTCTTAAAATATTAGAAATCGATACTTTTTTGACGCGGACCCTGTGCGACGCATCCTTATTTTATGTTTATCGTATTAAAAAAATTGTACGCTGGTGTCTGCATGGTACGAAAAGATTCTGTAATCAATGTGCTATTAAAATGTATAATCGATGAATTTTTGGCTCGTCTTAAAATATTGGAAATCGATACTTTTTACCGCTGACCCTATGCGACGCAACGTTATTTTATGTATAGCAAATGAAAAAGTTTGTACGCTGTTGTCTGCTTGGTACCAAATGATTCTGTAATCAATGTACTATTAAAATGTATAATAGATGAATTTTTGGCTCGTCTTAAAATATTAGAAATCGATACTTTTTTGACGCGGACCCTGTGCGACGCATCCTTATTTTATGTTTATCGTATTAAAAAATTTGTACGCTGGTGTCTGCATGGTACGAAAAGATTCTGTAATCAATGTACTATTAAAATGTATAATCGATGAATTTTTGGCTCGTCTTAAAATATTGGAAATCGATACTTTTTACCGCTGACCCTATGCGACGCAACCTTAATTTATGTATAGCAAATGAAAAAGTTTGTACGCTGGTGTCTGTTTGGTACCAAAAGATTCTGTAATCAATGTACTATTAAAATGTATAATAGATGAATTTTTGGCTCGTCTTGAAATATTAGAAATCGATACTTTTTTGACGCGGACCCTGTGCGACGCATCATTATTTTATGTTTATCGTATTAAAAAATTTGTACGCTGGTGTCTGCATGGTACGAAAAGATTCTGTAATCAATGTACTATTAAAATGTATAATCGATGAATTTTTGGCTCGTCTTAAAATATTGGAAATCGATACTTTTTACCGCTGACCCTATGCGACGCAACCTTAGTTTATGTATATCAAGTAAAAAAATTTGTACGCTGGTGTCTGTTTGGTACCAACTGATTCTGTAATCAATGTGCTATTAAAATGTATAATCGATGAATTTTTGGCTCGTCTTAAAATATTGGAAATCGATACTTTTTACCGCTGACCCTATGCGACGCATCCTAAATTTATGTATAGCAAATGAAAAAGTTTGTACGCTGTTGTCTGCTTGGTACCAAATGATTCTGTAATCAATGTACTATTAAAATGTATAATAGATGAATTTTTGACTCGTCTTAAAATATTAGAAATCGATACTTTTTTGACGCGGACCCTGTGCGACGCATCCTTATTTTATGTTTATCGTATTAAAAAATTTGTACGCTGGTGTCTGCATGGTACGAAAAGATTCTGTAATCAATGTGCTATTAAAATGTATAATCGATGAATTTTTGGCTCGTCTTAAAATATTGGAAATCGATACTTTTTACCGCTGACCCTATGCGACGCAACGTTATTTTATGTATAGCAAATGAAAAAGTTTGTACGCTGTTGTCTGCTTGGTACCAAATGATTCTGTAATCAATGTAGTATTAAAATGTATAATAGATGAATTTTTGGCTCGTCTTAAAATATTAGAAATCGATACTTTTTTGACGCGGACCCTGTGCGACGCATCCTTATTTTATGTTTATCGTATTAAAAAATTTGTACGCTGGTGTCTGCATGGTACGAAAAGATTCTGTAATCAATGTACTATTAAAATGTATAATCGATGAATTTTTGGCTCGTCTTAAAATATTGGAAATCGATACTTTTTACCGCTGACCCTATGCGACGCAACCTTAATTTATGTATAGCAAATGAAAAAGTTTGTACGCTGGTGTCTGTTTGGTACCAAAAGATTCTGTAATCAATGTACTATTAAAATGTATAATAGATGAATTTTTGGCTCGTCTTAAAATATTAGAAATCGATACTTTTTTGACGCGGACCCTGTGCGACGCATCATTATTTTATGTTTATCGTATTAAAAAATTTGTACGCTGGTGTCTGCATGGTACGAAAAGATTCTGTAATCAATGTACTATTAAAATGTATAATCGATGAATTTTTGGCTCGTCTTAAAATATTGGAAATCGATACTTTTTACCGCTGACCCTATGCGACGCAACCTTAGTTTATGTATATCAAGTAAAAAAATTTGTACGCTGGTGTCTGTTTGGTACCAAATGATTCTGTAATCAATGTGCTATTAAAATGTATAATCGATGAATTTTTGGTTCGTCTTAAAATATTGGAAATCTATACTTTTTACCGCAGACCCCATGCGACGCATCCTTAATTTATGTATAGCAAATGAAAAAGTTTGTACGCTGGTGTCTGTTTGGTACCAAATGATTCTGTAATCAATGTGCTATTAAAATGTATAATCGATGAATTTTTGGCTCGTCTTAAAATATTGGAAATCGATACTTTTTACCGCTGACCCTATGCGACGCAACGTTATTTTATGTATAGCAAATGAAAAAGTTTGTACGCTGTTGTCTGCTTGGTACCAAATGATTCTGTAATCAATGTACTATTAAAATGTATAATAGAT
Organism: Prenolepis imparis; assembly: GCF_030444845.1. Lineage (NCBI taxonomy): Eukaryota > Metazoa > Arthropoda > Insecta > Hymenoptera > Formicidae > Prenolepis > Prenolepis imparis. The sequence goes on along the minus strand of NW_028141159.1, from coordinate 19,707,336 downwards.
GAATTTTTGGCTCGTCTTAAAATATTAGAAATCGATACTTTTTTGACGCGGACCCTGTGCGACGCATCCTTATTTTATGTTTATCGTATTAAAAAATTTGTACGCTGGTGTCTGCATGGTACGAAAAGATTCTGTAATCAATGTACTATTAAAATGTATAATCGATGAATTTTTGGCTCGTCTTAAAATATTGGAAATCGATACTTTTTACCGCTGACCCTATGCGACGCAACATTAATTTATGTATAGCAAATGAAAAAGTTTGTACGCTGGTGTCTGTTTGGTACCAAATGATTCTGTAATCAATGTACTATTAAAATGTATAATAGATGAATTTTTGGCTCGTCTTAAAATATTAGAAATCGATACTTTTTTGACGCGGACCCTGTGCGACGCATCATTATTTTATGTTTATCGTATTAAAAAATTTGTACGCTGGTGTCTGCATGGTACGAAAAGATTCTGTAATCAATGTACTATTAAAATGTATAATCGATGAATTTTTGGCTCGTCTTAAAATATTGGAAATCGATACTTTTTACCGCTGACCCTATGCGACGCAACCTTAGTTTATGTATATCAAGTAAAAAAATTTGTACGCTGGTGTCTGTTTGGTACCAAATGATTCTGTAATCAATGTGCTATTAAAATGTATAATCGATGAATTTTTGGCTCGTCTTAAAATATTGGAAATCGATACTTTTTACCGCTGACCCTATGCGACGCAACGTTATTTTATGTATAGCAAATGAAAAAGTTTGTACGCTGTTGTCTGCTTGGTACCAAATGATTCTGTAATCAATGTAGTATTAAAATGTATAATAGATGAATTTTTGGCTCGTCTTAAAATATTAGAAATCGATACTTTTTTGACGCGGACCCTGTGCGACGCATCCTTATTTTATGTTTATCGTATTAAAAAATTTGTACGCTGGTGTCTGCATGGTACGAAAAGATTCTGTAATCAATGTACTATTAAAATGTATAATCGATGAATTTTTGGCTCGTCTTAAAATATTGGAAATCGATACTTTTTACCGCTGACCCTAAGCGACGCAACCTTATTTTATGTATATCAAGTTAAAAAATTTGTACGCTGGTGTCTGTTTGGTACCAAATGATTCTGTAATCAATGTGCTATTAAAATGTATAATCGATGAATTTTTGGCTCGTCTTAAAATATTAGAATTCGATACTTTTTTACTGCTGACCATATGCGACGCATCCTTAATTTATGTATAGCAAATGAAAATGTTTGTACGCTGTTGTCTGCTTGGTACCAAAAGATTCTGTAATCAATGTACTATTAAAATGTATAATAGATGAATTTTTGGCTCGTCTTAAAATATTAGAAATCGATACTTTTTTGACGCGGACCCTGTGCGACGCATCCTTACTTTATGTTTATCGTATTAAAAAATTTGTACGCTGGTGTCTGCATGGTACGAAAAGATTCTGTAATCAATGTACTATTAAAATGTATAATCGATGAATTTTTGGCTCGTCTTAAAATATTGGAAATCGATACTTTTTACCGCTGACCCTATGCGACGCAACCTTATTTTATGTATATCAAGTTAAAAAATTTGTACGCTGGTGTCTGTTTGGTACCAAATGATTCTGTAATCAATGTGCTATTAAAATGTATAATCGATGAATTTTTGGCTCGTCTTAAAATATTAGAATTCGATACTTTTTTACCGCTGACCCTATGCGACGCATCCTAAATTTATGTATAGCAAATGAAAAAGTTTGTACGCTGTTGTCTGCTTGGTACCAAATGATTCTGTAATCAATGTACTATTAAAATGTATAATAGATGAATTTTTGGCTCGTCTTAAAATATTAGAAATCGATACTTTTTTGACGCGGACCCTGTGCGACGCATCCTTATTTTATGTTTATCGTATTAAAAAATTTGTACGCTGGTGTCTGCATGGTACGAAAAGATTCTGTAATCAATGTGCTATTAAAATGTATAATCGATGAATTTTTGGCTCGTCTTAAAATATTGGAAATCGATACTTTTTACCGCTGACCCTATGCGACGCAACGTTATTTTATGTATAGCAAATGAAAAAGTTTGTACGCTGTTGTCTGCTTGGTACCAAATGATTCTGTAATCAATGTACTATTAAAATGTATAATAGATGAATTTTTGGCTCGTCTTAAAATATTAGAAATCGATACTTTTTTGACGCGGACCCTGTGCGACGCATCCTTATTTTATGTTTATCGTATTAAAAAATTTGTACGCTGGTGTCTGCATGGTACGAAAAGATTCTGTAATCAATGTACTATTAAAATGTATAATCGATGAATTTTTGGCTCGTCTTAAAATATTGGAAATCGATACTTTTTACCGCTGACCCTATGCGACGCAACCTTAATTTATGTATAGCAAATGAAAAAGTTTGTACGCTGGTGTCTGTTTGGTACCAAAAGATTCTGTAATCAATGTACTATTAAAATGTATAATAGATGAATTTTTGGCTCGTCTTGAAATATTAGAAATCGATACTTTTTTGACGCGGACCCTGTGCGACGCATCATTATTTTATGTTTATCGTATTAAAAAATTTGTACGCTGGTGTCTGCATGGTACGAAAAGATTCTGTAATCAATGTACTATTAAAATGTATAATCGATGAATTTTTGGCTCGTCTTAAAATATTGGAAATCGATACTTTTTACCGCTGACCCTATGCGACGCAACCTTAGTTTATGTATATCAAGTAAAAAAATTTGTACGCTGGTGTCTGTTTGGTACCAAATGATTCTGTAATCAATGTGCTATTAAAATGTATAATCGATGAATTTTTGGCTCGTCTTAAAATATTGGAAATCGATACTTTTTACCGCTGACCCTATGCGACGCATCCTAAATTTATGTATAGCAAATGAAAAAGTTTGTACGCTGTTGTCTGCTTGGTACCAAATGATTCTGTAATCAATGTACTATTAAAATGTATAATAGATGAATTTTTGACTCGTCTTAAAATATTAGAAATCGATACTTTTTTGACGCGGACCCTGTGCGACGCATCCTTATTTTATGTTTATCGTATTAAAAAATTTGTACGCTGGTGTCTGCATGGTACGAAAAGATTCTGTAATCAATGTGCTATTAAAATGTATAATCGATGAATTTTTGGCTCGTCTTAAAATATTGGAAATCGATACTTTTTACCGCTGACCCTATGCGACGCAACGTTATTTTATGTATAGCAAATGAAAAAGTTTGTACGCTGTTGTCTGCTTGGTACCAAATGATTCTGTAATCAATGTAGTATTAAAATGTATAATAGATGAATTTTTGGCTCGTCTTAAAATATTAGAAATCGATACTTTTTTGACGCGGACCCTGTGCGACGCATCCTTATTTTATGTTTATCGTATTAAAAAATTTGTACGCTGGTGTCTGCATGGTACGAAAAGATTCTGTAATCAATGTACTATTAAAATGTATAATCGATGAATTTTTGGCTCGTCTTAAAATATTGGAAATCGATACTTTTTACCGCTGACCCTATGCGACGCAACCTTAATTTATGTATAGCAAATGAAAAAGTTTGTACGCTGGTGTCTGTTTGGTACCAAAAGATTCTGTAATCAATGTACTATTAAAATGTATAATAGATGAATTTTTGGCTCGTCTTAAAATATTAGAAATCGATACTTTTTTGACGCGGACCCTGTGCGACGCATCATTATTTTATGTTTATCGTATTAAAAAATTTGTACGCTGGTGTCTGCATGGTACGAAAAGATTCTGTAATCAATGTACTATTAAAATGTATAATCGATGAATTTTTGGCTCGTCTTAAAATATTGGAAATCGATACTTTTTACCGCTGACCCTATGCGACGCAACCTTAGTTTATGTATATCAAGTAAAAAAATTTGTACGCTGGTGTCTGTTTGGTACCAAATGATTCTGTAATCAATGTGCTATTAAAATGTATAATCGATGAATTTTTGGTTCGTCTTAAAATATTGGAAATCTATACTTTTTACCGCAGACCCCATGCGACGCATCCTTAATTTATGTATAGCAAATGAAAAAGTTTGTACGCTGGTGTCTGTTTGGTACCAAATGATTCTGTAATCAATGTGCTATTAAAATGTATAATCGATGAATTTTTGGCTCGTCTTAAAATATTGGAAATCGATACTTTTTACCGCTGACCCTATGCGACGCAACGTTATTTTATGTATAGCAAATGAAAAAGTTTGTACGCTGTTGTCTGCTTGGTACCAAATGATTCTGTAATCAATGTACTATTAAAATGTATAATAGATGAATTTTTGGCTCGTCTTAAAATATTAGAAATCGATACTTTTTTGACGCGGACCCTGTGCGACGCATCCTTATTTTATGTTTATCGTATTAAAAAATTTGTACGCTGGTGTCTGCATGGTACGAAAAGATTCTGTAATCAATGTACTATTAAAATGTATAATCGATGAATTTTTGGCTCGTCTTAAAATATTGGAAATCGATACTTTTTACCGCTGACCCTATGCGACGCAACATTAATTTATGTATAGCAAATGAAAAAGTTTGTACGCTGGTGTCTGTTTGGTACCAAATGATTCTGTAATCAATGTACTATTAAAATGTATAATAGATGAATTTTTGGCTCGTCTTAAAATATTAGAAATCGATACTTTTTTGACGCGGACCCTGTGCGACGCATCATTATTTTATGTTTATCGTATTAAAAAATTTGTACGCTGGTGTCTGCATGGTACGAAAAGATTCTGTAATCAATGTACTATTAAAATGTATAATCGATGAATTTTTGGCTCGTCTTAAAATATTGGAAATCGATACTTTTTACCGCTGACCCTATGCGACGCAACCTTAGTTTATGTATATCAAGTAAAAAAATTTGTACGCTGGTGTCTGTTTGGTACCAAATGATTCTGTAATCAATGTGCTATTAAAATGTATAATCGATGAATTTTTGGCTCGTCTTAAAATATTGGAAATCGATACTTTTTACCGCTGACCCTATGCGACGCAACGTTATTTTATGTATAGCAAATGAAAAAGTTTGTACGCTGTTGTCTGCTTGGTACCAAATGATTCTGTAATCAATGTAGTATTAAAATGTATAATAGATGAATTTTTGGCTCGTCTTAAAATATTAGAAATCGATACTTTTTTGACGCGGACCCTGTGCGACGCATCCTTATTTTATGTTTATCGTATTAAAAAATTTGTACGCTGGTGTCTGCATGGTACGAAAAGATTCTGTAATCAATGTACTATTAAAATGTATAATCGATGAATTTTTGGCTCGTCTTAAAATATTGGAAATCGATACTTTTTACCGCTGACCCTATGCGACGCAACCTTAGTTTATGTATATCAAGTAAAAAAATTTGTACGCTGGTGTCTGTTTGGTACCAAATGATTCTGTAATCAATGTGCTATTAAAATGTATAATCGATGAATTTTTGGCTCGTCTTAAAATATTGGAAATCGATACTTTTTACCGCTGACCCTATGCGACGCATCCTAAATTTATGTATAGCAAATGAAAAAGTTTGTACGCTGTTGTCTGCTTGGTACCAAATGATTCTGTAATCAATGTACTATTAAAATGTATAATAGATGAATTTTTGGCTCGTCTTAAAATATTAGAAATCGATACTTTTTTGACGCGGACCCTGTGCGACGCATCCTTATTTTATGTTTATCGTATTAAAAAATTTGTACGCTGGTGTCTGCATGGTACGAAAAGATTCTGTAATCAATGTGCTATTAAAATGTATAATCGATGAATTTTTGGCTCGTCTTAAAATATTGGAAATCGATACTTTTTACCGCTGACCCTATGCGACGCAACGTTATTTTATGTATAGCAAATGAAAAAGTTTGTACGCTGTTGTCTGCTTGGTACCAAATGATTCTGTAATCAATGTAGTATTAAAATGTATAATAGATGAATTTTTGGCTCGTCTTAAAATATTAGAAATCGATACTTTTTTGACGCGGACCCTGTGCGACGCATCCTTATTTTATGTTTATCGTATTAAAAAATTTGTACGCTGGTGTCTGCATGGTACGAAAAGATTCTGTAATCAATGTACTATTAAAATGTATAATCGATGAATTTTTGGCTCGTCTTAAAATATTGGAAATCGATACTTTTTACCGCTGACCCTATGCGACGCAACCTTAATTTATGTATAGCAAATGAAAAAGTTTGTACGCTGGTGTCTGTTTGGTACCAAATGATTCTGTAATCAATGTACTATTAAAATGTATAATAGATGAATTTTTGACTCGTCTTAAAATATTAGAAATCGATACTTTTTTGACGCGGACCCTGTGCGACGCATCCTTATTTTATGTTTATCGTATTAAAAAATTTGTACGCTGGTGTCTGCATGGTACGAAAAGATTCTGTAATCAATGTGCTATTAAAATGTATAATCGATGAATTTTTGGCTCGTCTTAAAATATTGGAAATCGATACTTTTTACCGCTGACCCTATGCGACGCAACGTTATTTTATGTATAGCAAATGAAAAAGTTTGTACGCTGTTGTCTGCTTGGTACCAAATGATTCTGTAATCAATGTAGTATTAAAATGTATAATAGATGAATTTTTGGCTCGTCTTAAAATATTAGAAATCGATACTTTTTTGACGCGGACCCTGTGCGACGCATCCTTATTTTATGTTTATCGTATTAAAAAATTTGTACGCTGGTGTCTGTTTGGTACCAAATGATTCTGTAATCAATGTGCTATTAAAATGTATAATCGATGAATTTTTGGCTCGTCTTAAAATATTAGAATTCGATACTTTTTTACCGCTGACCATATGCGACGCATCCTTAATTTATGTATAGCAAATGAAAATGTTTGTACGCTGTTGTCTGCTTGGTACCAAAAGATTCTGTAATCAATGTACTATTAAAATGTATAATAGATGAATTTTTGGCTCGTCTTAAAATATTAGAAATCGATACTTTTTTGACGCGGACCCTGTGCGACGCATCCTTACTTTATGTTTATCGTATTAAAAAATTTGTACGCTGGTGTCTGCATGGTACGAAAAGATTCTGTAATCAATGTACTATTAAAATGTATAATCGATGAATTTTTGGCTCGTCTTAAAATATTAGAATTCGATACTCTTTTACCGCTGACCCTATGCGACGCATCCTTATTTTATGTTTATCGTATTAAAAAATTTGTACGCTGGTGTCTGCATGGTACGAAAAGATTCTGTAATCAATGTACTATTAAAATGTATAATCGATGAATTTTTGGCTCGTCTTAAAATATTGGAAATCGATACTTTTTACCGCTGACCCTATGCGACGCAACCTTAGTTTATGTATATCAAGTAAAAAAATTTGTACGCTGGTGTCTGTTTGGTACCAAATGATTCTGTAATCAATGTGCTATTAAAATGTATAATCGATGAATTTTTGGCTCGTCTTAAAATATTGGAAATCGATACTTTTTACCGCTGACCCTATGCGACGCATCCTAAATTTATGTATAGCAAATGAAAAAGTTTGTACGCTGTTGTCTGCTTGGTACCAAATGATTCTGTAATCAATGTACTATTAAAATGTATAATAGATGAATTTTTGGCTCGTCTTAAAATATTAGAAATCGATACTTTTTTGACGCGGACCCTGTGCGACGCATCCTTATTTTATGTTTATCGTATTAAAAAATTTGTACGCTGGTGTCTGCATGGTACGAAAAGATTCTGTAATCAATGTGCTATTAAAATGTATAATCGATGAATTTTTGGCTCGTCTTAAAATATTGGAAATCGATACTTTTTACCGCTGACCCTATGCGACGCAACGTTATTTTATGTATAGCAAATGAAAAAGTTTGTACGCTGTTGTCTGCTTGGTACCAAATGATTCTGTAATCAATGTAGTATTAAAATGTATAATAGATGAATTTTTGGCTCGTCTTAAAATATTAGAAATCGATACTTTTTTGACGCGGACCCTGTGCGACGCATCCTTATTTTATGTTTATCGTATTAAAAAATTTGTACGCTGGTGTCTGCATGGTACGAAAAGATTCTGTAATCAATGTACTATTAAAATGTATAATCGATGAATTTTTGGCTCGTCTTAAAATATTGGAAATCGATACTTTTTACCGCTGACCCTATGCGACGCAACCTTAATTTATGTATAGCAAATGAAAAAGTTTGTACGCTGGTGTCTGTTTGGTACCAAATGATTCTGTAATCAATGTACTATTAAAATGTATAATAGATGAATTTTTGACTCGTCTTAAAATATTAGAAATCGATACTTTTTTGACGCGGACCCTGTGCGACGCATCCTTATTTTATGTTTATCGTATTAAAAAATTTGTACGCTGGTGTCTGCATGGTACGAAAAGATTCTGTAATCAATGTGCTATTAAAATGTATAATCGATGAATTTTTGGCTCGTCTTAAAATATTGGAAATCGATACTTTTTACCGCTGACCCTATGCGACGCAACGTTATTTTATGTATAGCAAATGAAAAAGTTTGTACGCTGTTGTCTGCTTGGTACCAAATGATTCTGTAATCAATGTAGTATTAAAATGTATAATAGATGAATTTTTGGCTCGTCTTAAAATATTAGAAATCGATACTTTTTTGACGCGGACCCTGTGCGACGCATCCTTATTTTATGTTTATCGTATTAAAAAATTTGTACGCTGGTGTCTGCATGGTACGAAAAGATTCTGTAATCAATGTACTATTAAAATGTATAATCGATGAATTTTTGGCTCGTCTTAAAATATTGGAAATCGATACTTTTTACCGCTGACCCTATGCGACGCAACCTTAATTTATGTATAGCAAATGAAAAAGTTTGTACGCTGGTGTCTGTTTGGTACCAAAAGATTCTGTAATCAATGTACTATTAAAATGTATAATAGATGAATTTTTGGCTCGTCTTAAAATATTAGAAATCGATACTTTTTTGACGCGGACCCTGTGCGACGCATCATTATTTTATGTTTATCGTATTAAAAAATTTGTACGCTGGTGTCTGCATGGTACGAAAAGATTCTGTAATCAATGTACTATTAAAATGTATAATCGATGAATTTTTGGCTCGTCTTAAAATATTGGAAATCGATACTTTTTACCGCTGACCCTATGCGACGCAACCTTAGTTTATGTATATCAAGTAAAAAAATTTGTACGCTGGTGTCTGTTTGGTACCAAATGATTCTGTAATCAATGTGCTATTAAAATGTATAATCGATGAATTTTTGGTTCGTCTTAAAATATTGGAAATCTATACTTTTTACCGCAGACCCCATGCGACGCATCCTTAATTTATGTATAGCAAATGAAAAAGTTTGTACGCTGGTGTCTGTTTGGTACCAAATGATTCTGTAATCAATGTGCTATTAAAATGTATAATCGATGAATTTTTGGCTCGTCTTAAAATATTGGAAATCGATACTTTTTACCGCTGACCCTATGCGACGCAACGTTATTTTATGTATAGCAAATGAAAAAGTTTGTACGCTGTTGTCTGCTTGGTACCAAATGATTCTGTAATCAATGTACTATTAAAATGTATAATAGATGAATTTTTGGCTCGTCTTAAAATATTAGAAATCGATACTTTTTTGACGCGGACCCTGTGCGACGCATCCTTATTTTATGTTTATCGTATTAAAAAATTTGTACGCTGGTGTCTGCATGGTACGAAAAGATTCTGTAATCAATGTACTATTAAAATGTATAATCGATGAATTTTTGGCTCGTCTTAAAATATTGGAAATCGATACTTTTTACCGCTGACCCTATGCGACGCAACATTAATTTATGTATAGCAAATGAAAAAGTTTGTACGCTGGTGTCTGTTTGGTACCAAATGATTCTGTAATCAATGTACTATTAAAATGTATAATAGATGAATTTTTGGCTCGTCTTAAAATATTAGAAATCGATACTTTTTTGACGCGGACCCTGTGCGACGCATCATTATTTTATGTTTATCGTATTAAAAAATTTGTACGCTGGTGTCTGCATGGTACGAAAAGATTCTGTAATCAATGTACTATTAAAATGTATAATCGATGAATTTTTGGCTCGTCTTAAAATATTGGAAATCGATACTTTTTACCGCTGACCCTATGCGACGCAACCTTAGTTTATGTATATCAAGTAAAAAAATTTGTACGCTGGTGTCTGTTTGGTACCAAATGATTCTGTAATCAATGTGCTATTAAAATGTATAATCGATGAATTTTTGGCTCGTCTTAAAATATTGGAAATCGATACTTTTTACCGCTGACCCTATGCGACGCAACGTTATTTTATGTATAGCAAATGAAAAAGTTTGTACGCTGTTGTCTGCTTGGTACCAAATGATTCTGTAATCAATGTAGTATTAAAATGTATAATAGATGAATTTTTGGCTCGTCTTAAAATATTAGAAATCGATACTTTTTTGACGCGGACCCTGTGCGACGCATCCTTATTTTATGTTTATCGTATTAAAAAATTTGTACGCTGGTGTCTGTTTGGTACCAAATGATTCTGTAATCAATGTGCTATTAAAATGTATAATCGATGAATTTTTGGCTCGTCTTAAAATATTAGAATTCGATACTTTTTTACCGCTGACCATATGCGACGCATCCTTAATTTATGTATAGCAAATGAAAATGTTTGTACGCTGTTGTCTGCTTGGTACCAAAAGATTCTGTAATCAATGTACTATTAAAATGTATAATAGATGAATTTTTGGCTCGTCTTAAAATATTAGAAATCGATACTTTTTTGACGCGGACCCTGTGCGACGCATCCTTACTTTATGTTTATCGTATTAAAAAATTTGTACGCTGGTGTCTGCATGGTACGAAAAGATTCTGTAATCAATGTACTATTAAAATGTATAATCGATGAATTTTTGGCTCGTCTTAAAATATTAGAATTCGATACTCTTTTACCGCTGACCCTATGCGACGCATCCTTATTTTATGTTTATCGTATTAAAAAATTTGTACGCTGGTGTCTGCATGGTACGAAAAGATTCTGTAATCAATGTACTATTAAAATGTATAATCGATGAATTTTTGGCTCGTCTTAAAATATTGGAAATCGATACTTTTTACCGCTGACCCTATGCGACGCAACCTTATTTTATGTATATCGTATTAAAAAATTTGTACGCTGTTGTCTGCTTGGTACCAAAAGATTCTGTAATCAATGTACTATTAAAATGTATAATAGATGAATTTGTGGCTCGTCTTAAAATATTAGAAATCGATACTTTTTTGACGCGGACCCTGTCCGACGCATCCTTATTTTATGTTTATCGTATTAAAAAATTTGTACGCTGGTGTCTGCATGGTACGAAAAGATTCTGTAATCAATGTACTATTAAAATGTATAATCGATGAATTTTTGGCTCGTCTTAAAATATTGGAAATCTATACTTTTTACCGCTGACCCTATGCGACGCAACCTTAATTTATGTATATCAAGTAAAAAAATTTGTACGCTGGTGTCTGTTTGGTAAAAAAAGATTCTGTAATCAATGTACTATTAAAATGTATAATAGATGAATTTTTGGCTCGTCTTAAAATATTAGAATTCGATACTCTTTTACCGCTGACCCTATGCGACGCATCCTTATTTTATGTTTATCGTATTAAAAAATTTGTACGCTGGTGTCTGCATGGTACGAAAAGATTCTGTAATCAATGTACTATTAAAATGTATAATCGATGAATTTTTGGCTCGTCTTAAAATATTGGAAATCGATACTTTTTACCGCTGACCCTATGCGACGCAACCTTAGTTTATGTATATCAAGTAAAAAAATTTGTACGCTGGTGTCTGTTTGGTACCAAATGATTCTGTAATCAATGTGCTATTAAAATGTATAATCGATGAATTTTTGGTTCGTCTTAAAATATTGGAAATCTATACTTTTTACCGCAGACCCCATGCGACGCATCCTTAATTTATGTATAGCAAATGAAAAAGTTTGTACGCTGGTGTCTGTTTGGTACCAAATGATTCTGTAATCAATGTGCTATTAAAATGTATAATCGATGAATTTTTGGCTCGTCTTAAAATATTGGAAATCGATACTTTTTACCGCTGACCCTATGCGACGCAACGTTATTTTATGTATAGCAAATGAAAAAGTTTGTACGCTGTTGTCTGCTTGGTACCAAATGATTCTGTAATCAATGTACTATTAAAATGTATAATAGATGAATTTTTGGCTCGTCTTAAAATATTAGAAATCGATACTTTTTTGACGCGGACCCTGTGCGACGCATCCTTATTTTATGTTTATCGTATTAAAAAATTTGTACGCTGGTGTCTGCATGGTACGAAAAGATTCTGTAATCAATGTACTATTAAAATGTATAATCGATGAATTTTTGGCTCGTCTTAAAATATTGGAAATCGATACTTTTTACCGCTGACCCTATGCGACGCAACATTAATTTATGTATAGCAAATGAAAAAGTTTGTACGCTGGTGTCTGTTTGGTACCAAATGATTCTGTAATCAATGTACTATTAAAATGTATAATAGATGAATTTTTGGCTCGTCTTAAAATATTAGAAATCGATACTTTTTTGACGCGGACCCTGTGCGACGCATCATTATTTTATGTTTATCGTATTAAAAAATTTGTACGCTGGTGTCTGCATGGTACGAAAAGATTCTGTAATCAATGTACTATTAAAATGTATAATCGATGAATTTTTGGCTCGTCTTAAAATATTGGAAATCGATACTTTTTACCGCTGACCCTATGCGACGCAACCTTAGTTTATGTATATCAAGTAAAAAAATTTGTACGCTGGTGTCTGTTTGGTACCAAATGATTCTGTAATCAATGTGCTATTAAAATGTATAATCGATGAATTTTTGGCTCGTCTTAAAATATTGGAAATCGATACTTTTTACCGCTGACCCTATGCGACGCAACGTTATTTTATGTATAGCAAATGAAAAAGTTTGTACGCTGTTGTCTGCTTGGTACCAAATGATTCTGTAATCAATGTAGTATTAAAATGTATAATAGATGAATTTTTGGCTCGTCTTAAAATATTAGAAATCGATACTTTTTTGACGCGGACCCTGTGCGACGCATCCTTATTTTATGTTTATCGTATTAAAAAATTTGTACGCTGGTGTCTGCATGGTACGAAAAGATTCTGTAATCAATGTACTATTAAAATGTATAATCGATGAATTTTTGGCTCGTCTTAAAATATTGGAAATCGATACTTTTTACCGCTGACCCTATGCGACGCAACCTTAGTTTATGTATATCAAGTAAAAAAATTTGTACGCTGGTGTCTGTTTGGTACCAAATGATTCTGTAATCAATGTGCTATTAAAATGTATAATCGATGAATTTTTGGCTCGTCTTAAAATATTGGAAATCGATACTTTTTACCGCTGACCCTATGCGACGCATCCTAAATTTATGTATAGCAAATGAAAAAGTTTGTACGCTGTTGTCTGCTTGGTACCAAATGATTCTGTAATCAATGTACTATTAAAATGTATAATAGATGAATTTTTGGCTCGTCTTAAAATATTAGAAATCGATACTTTTTTGACGCGGACCCTGTGCGACGCATCCTTATTTTATGTTTATCGTATTAAAAAATTTGTACGCTGGTGTCTGCATGGTACGAAAAGATTCTGTAATCAATGTGCTATTAAAATGTATAATCGATGAATTTTTGGCTCGTCTTAAAATATTGGAAATCGATACTTTTTACCGCTGACCCTATGCGACGCAACGTTATTTTATGTATAGCAAATGAAAAAGTTTGTACGCTGTTGTCTGCTTGGTACCAAATGATTCTGTAATCAATGTAGTATTAAAATGTATAATAGATGAATTTTTGGCTCGTCTTAAAATATTAGAAATCGATACTTTTTTGACGCGGACCCTGTGCGACGCATCCTTATTTTATGTTTATCGTATTAAAAAATTTGTACGCTGGTGTCTGCATGGTACGAAAAGATTCTGTAATCAATGTACTATTAAAATGTATAATCGATGAATTTTTGGCTCGTCTTAAAATATTGGAAATCGATACTTTTTACCGCTGACCCTATGCGACGCAACCTTAATTTATGTATAGCAAATGAAAAAGTTTGTACGCTGGTGTCTGTTTGGTACCAAATGATTCTGTAATCAATGTACTATTAAAATGTATAATAGATGAATTTTTGACTCGTCTTAAAATATTAGAAATCGATACTTTTTTGACGCGGACCCTGTGCGACGCATCCTTATTTTATGTTTATCGTATTAAAAAATTTGTACGCTGGTGTCTGCATGGTACGAAAAGATTCTGTAATCAATGTGCTATTAAAATGTATAATCGATGAATTTTTGGCTCGTCTTAAAATATTGGAAATCGATACTTTTTACCGCTGACCCTATGCGACGCAACGTTATTTTATGTATAGCAAATGAAAAAGTTTGTACGCTGTTGTCTGCTTGGTACCAAATGATTCTGTAATCAATGTAGTATTAAAATGTATAATAGATGAATTTTTGGCTCGTCTTAAAATATTAGAAATCGATACTTTTTTGACGCGGACCCTGTGCGACGCATCCTTATTTTATGTTTATCGTATTAAAAAATTTGTACGCTGGTGTCTGTTTGGTACCAAATGATTCTGTAATCAATGTGCTATTAAAATGTATAATCGATGAATTTTTGGCTCGTCTTAAAATATTAGAATTCGATACTTTTTTACCGCTGACCATATGCGACGCATCCTTAATTTATGTATAGCAAATGAAAATGTTTGTACGCTGTTGTCTGCTTGGTACCAAAAGATTCTGTAATCAATGTACTATTAAAATGTATAATAGATGAATTTTTGGCTCGTCTTAAAATATTAGAAATCGATACTTTTTTGACGCGGACCCTGTGCGACGCATCCTTACTTTATGTTTATCGTATTAAAAAATTTGTACGCTGGTGTCTGCATGGTACGAAAAGATTCTGTAATCAATGTACTATTAAAATGTATAATCGATGAATTTTTGGCTCGTCTTAAAATATTAGAATTCGATACTCTTTTACCGCTGACCCTATGCGACGCATCCTTATTTTATGTTTATCGTATTAAAAAATTTGTACGCTGGTGTCTGCATGGTACGAAAAGATTCTGTAATCAATGTACTATTAAAATGTATAATCGATGAATTTTTGGCTCGTCTTAAAATATTGGAAATCGATACTTTTTACCGCTGACCCTATGCGACGCAACCTTAGTTTATGTATATCAAGTAAAAAAATTTGTACGCTGGTGTCTGTTTGGTACCAAATGATTCTGTAATCAATGTGCTATTAAAATGTATAATCGATGAATTTTTGGCTCGTCTTAAAATATTGGAAATCGATACTTTTTACCGCTGACCCTATGCGACGCATCCTAAATTTATGTATAGCAAATGAAAAAGTTTGTACGCTGTTGTCTGCTTGGTACCAAATGATTCTGTAATCAATGTACTATTAAAATGTATAATAGATGAATTTTTGGCTCGTCTTAAAATATTAGAAATCGATACTTTTTTGACGCGGACCCTGTGCGACGCATCCTTATTTTATGTTTATCGTATTAAAAAATTTGTACGCTGGTGTCTGCATGGTACGAAAAGATTCTGTAATCAATGTGCTATTAAAATGTATAATCGATGAATTTTTGGCTCGTCTTAAAATATTGGAAATCGATACTTTTTACCGCTGACCCTATGCGACGCAACGTTATTTTATGTATAGCAAATGAAAAAGTTTGTACGCTGTTGTCTGCTTGGTACCAAATGATTCTGTAATCAATGTAGTATTAAAATGTATAATAGATGAATTTTTGGCTCGTCTTAAAATATTAGAAATCGATACTTTTTTGACGCGGACCCTGTGCGACGCATCCTTATTTTATGTTTATCGTATTAAAAAATTTGTACGCTGGTGTCTGCATGGTACGAAAAGATTCTGTAATCAATGTACTATTAAAATGTATAATCGATGAATTTTTGGCTCGTCTTAAAATATTGGAAATCGATACTTTTTACCGCTGACCCTATGCGACGCAACCTTAATTTATGTATAGCAAATGAAAAAGTTTGTACGCTGGTGTCTGTTTGGTACCAAATGATTCTGTAATCAATGTACTATTAAAATGTATAATAGATGAATTTTTGACTCGTCTTAAAATATTAGAAATCGATACTTTTTTGACGCGGACCCTGTGCGACGCATCCTTATTTTATGTTTATCGTATTAAAAAATTTGTACGCTGGTGTCTGCATGGTACGAAAAGATTCTGTAATCAATGTGCTATTAAAATGTATAATCGATGAATTTTTGGCTCGTCTTAAAATATTGGAAATCGATACTTTTTACCGCTGACCCTATGCGACGCAACGTTATTTTATGTATAGCAAATGAAAAAGTTTGTACGCTGTTGTCTGCTTGGTACCAAATGATTCTGTAATCAATGTAGTATTAAAATGTATAATAGATGAATTTTTGGCTCGTCTTAAAATATTAGAAATCGATACTTTTTTGACGCGGACCCTGTGCGACGCATCCTTATTTTATGTTTATCGTATTAAAAAATTTGTACGCTGGTGTCTGCATGGTACGAAAAGATTCTGTAATCAATGTACTATTAAAATGTATAATCGATGAATTTTTGGCTCGTCTTAAAATATTGGAAATCGATACTTTTTACCGCTGACCCTATGCGACGCAACCTTAATTTATGTATAGCAAATGAAAAAGTTTGTACGCTGGTGTCTGTTTGGTACCAAAAGATTCTGTAATCAATGTACTATTAAAATGTATAATAGATGAATTTTTGGCTCGTCTTAAAATATTAGAAATCGATACTTTTTTGACGCGGACCCTGTGCGACGCATCATTATTTTATGTTTATCGTATTAAAAAATTTGTACGCTGGTGTCTGCATGGTACGAAAAGATTCTGTAATCAATGTACTATTAAAATGTATAATCGATGAATTTTTGGCTCGTCTTAAAATATTGGAAATCGATACTTTTTACCGCTGACCCTATGCGACGCAACCTTAGTTTATGTATATCAAGTAAAAAAATTTGTACGCTGGTGTCTGTTTGGTACCAAATGATTCTGTAATCAATGTGCTATTAAAATGTATAATCGATGAATTTTTGGTTCGTCTTAAAATATTGGAAATCTATACTTTTTACCGCAGACCCCATGCGACGCATCCTTAATTTATGTATAGCAAATGAAAAAGTTTGTACGCTGGTGTCTGTTTGGTACCAAATGATTCTGTAATCAATGTGCTATTAAAATGTATAATCGATGAATTTTTGGCTCGTCTTAAAATATTGGAAATCGATACTTTTTACCGCTGACCCTATGCGACGCAACGTTATTTTATGTATAGCAAATGAAAAAGTTTGTACGCTGTTGTCTGCTTGGTACCAAATGATTCTGTAATCAATGTACTATTAAAATGTATAATAGATGAATTTTTGGCTCGTCTTAAAATATTAGAAATCGATACTTTTTTGACGCGGACCCTGTGCGACGCATCCTTATTTTATGTTTATCGTATTAAAAAATTTGTACGCTGGTGTCTGCATGGTACGAAAAGATTCTGTAATCAATGTACTATTAAAATGTATAATCGATGAATTTTTGGCTCGTCTTAAAATATTGGAAATCGATACTTTTTACCGCTGACCCTATGCGACGCAACATTAATTTATGTATAGCAAATGAAAAAGTTTGTACGCTGGTGTCTGTTTGGTACCAAATGATTCTGTAATCAATGTACTATTAAAATGTATAATAGATGAATTTTTGGCTCGTCTTAAAATATTAGAAATCGATACTTTTTTGACGCGGACCCTGTGCGACGCATCATTATTTTATGTTTATCGTATTAAAAAATTTGTACGCTGGTGTCTGCATGGTACGAAAAGATTCTGTAATCAATGTACTATTAAAATGTATAATCGATGAATTTTTGGCTCGTCTTAAAATATTGGAAATCGATACTTTTTACCGCTGACCCTATGCGACGCAACCTTAGTTTATGTATATCAAGTAAAAAAATTTGTACGCTGGTGTCTGTTTGGTACCAAATGATTCTGTAATCAATGTGCTATTAAAATGTATAATCGATGAATTTTTGGCTCGTCTTAAAATATTGGAAATCGATACTTTTTACCGCTGACCCTATGCGACGCAACGTTATTTTATGTATAGCAAATGAAAAAGTTTGTACGCTGTTGTCTGCTTGGTACCAAATGATTCTGTAATCAATGTAGTATTAAAATGTATAATAGATGAATTTTTGGCTCGTCTTAAAATATTAGAAATCGATACTTTTTTGACGCGGACCCTGTGCGACGCATCCTTATTTTATGTTTATCGTATTAAAAAATTTGTACGCTGGTGTCTGCATGGTACGAAAAGATTCTGTAATCAATGTACTATTAAAATGTATAATCGATGAATTTTTGGCTCGTCTTAAAATATTGGAAATCGATACTTTTTACCGCTGACCCTATGCGACGCAACCTTAGTTTATGTATATCAAGTAAAAAAATTTGTACGCTGGTGTCTGTTTGGTACCAAATGATTCTGTAATCAATGTGCTATTAAAATGTATAATCGATGAATTTTTGGCTCGTCTTAAAATATTGGAAATCGATACTTTTTACCGCTGACCCTATGCGACGCATCCTAAATTTATGTATAGCAAATGAAAAAGTTTGTACGCTGTTGTCTGCTTGGTACCAAATGATTCTGTAATCAATGTACTATTAAAATGTATAATAGATGAATTTTTGGCTCGTCTTAAAATATTAGAAATCGATACTTTTTTGACGCGGACCCTGTGCGACGCATCCTTATTTTATGTTTATCGTATTAAAAAATTTGTACGCTGGTGTCTGCATGGTACGAAAAGATTCTGTAATCAATGTGCTATTAAAATGTATAATCGATGAATTTTTGGCTCGTCTTAAAATATTGGAAATCGATACTTTTTACCGCTGACCCTATGCGACGCAACGTTATTTTATGTATAGCAAATGAAAAAGTTTGTACGCTGTTGTCTGCTTGGTACCAAATGATTCTGTAATCAATGTAGTATTAAAATGTATAATAGATGAATTTTTGGCTCGTCTTAAAATATTAGAAATCGATACTTTTTTGACGCGGACCCTGTGCGACGCATCCTTATTTTATGTTTATCGTATTAAAAAATTTGTACGCTGGTGTCTGCATGGTACGAAAAGATTCTGTAATCAATGTACTATTAAAATGTATAATCGATGAATTTTTGGCTCGTCTTAAAATATTGGAAATCGATACTTTTTACCGCTGACCCTATGCGACGCAACCTTAATTTATGTATAGCAAATGAAAAAGTTTGTACGCTGGTGTCTGTTTGGTACCAAATGATTCTGTAATCAATGTACTATTAAAATGTATAATAGATGAATTTTTGACTCGTCTTAAAATATTAGAAATCGATACTTTTTTGACGCGGACCCTGTGCGACGCATCCTTATTTTATGTTTATCGTATTAAAAAATTTGTACGCTGGTGTCTGCATGGTACGAAAAGATTCTGTAATCAATGTGCTATTAAAATGTATAATCGATGAATTTTTGGCTCGTCTTAAAATATTGGAAATCGATACTTTTTACCGCTGACCCTATGCGACGCAACGTTATTTTATGTATAGCAAATGAAAAAGTTTGTACGCTGTTGTCTGCTTGGTACCAAATGATTCTGTAATCAATGTAGTATTAAAATGTATAATAGATGAATTTTTGGCTCGTCTTAAAATATTAGAAATCGATACTTTTTTGACGCGGACCCTGTGCGACGCATCCTTATTTTATGTTTATCGTATTAAAAAATTTGTACGCTGGTGTCTGTTTGGTACCAAATGATTCTGTAATCAATGTGCTATTAAAATGTATAATCGATGAATTTTTGGCTCGTCTTAAAATATTAGAATTCGATACTTTTTTACCGCTGACCATATGCGACGCATCCTTAATTTATGTATAGCAAATGAAAATGTTTGTACGCTGTTGTCTGCTTGGTACCAAAAGATTCTGTAATCAATGTACTATTAAAATGTATAATAGATGAATTTTTGGCTCGTCTTAAAATATTAGAAATCGATACTTTTTTGACGCGGACCCTGTGCGACGCATCCTTACTTTATGTTTATCGTATTAAAAAATTTGTACGCTGGTGTCTGCATGGTACGAAAAGATTCTGTAATCAATGTACTATTAAAATGTATAATCGATGAATTTTTGGCTCGTCTTAAAATATTAGAATTCGATACTCTTTTACCGCTGACCCTATGCGACGCATCCTTATTTTATGTTTATCGTATTAAAAAATTTGTACGCTGGTGTCTGCATGGTACGAAAAGATTCTGTAATCAATGTACTATTAAAATGTATAATCGATGAATTTTTGGCTCGTCTTAAAATATTGGAAATCGATACTTTTTACCGCTGACCCTATGCGACGCAACCTTAGTTTATGTATATCAAGTAAAAAAATTTGTACGCTGGTGTCTGTTTGGTACCAAATGATTCTGTAATCAATGTGCTATTAAAATGTATAATCGATGAATTTTTGGCTCGTCTTAAAATATTGGAAATCGATACTTTTTACCGCTGACCCTATGCGACGCATCCTAAATTTATGTATAGCAAATGAAAAAGTTTGTACGCTGTTGTCTGCTTGGTACCAAATGATTCTGTAATCAATGTACTATTAAAATGTATAATAGATGAATTTTTGGCTCGTCTTAAAATATTAGAAATCGATACTTTTTTGACGCGGACCCTGTGCGACGCATCCTTATTTTATGTTTATCGTATTAAAAAATTTGTACGCTGGTGTCTGCATGGTACGAAAAGATTCTGTAATCAATGTGCTATTAAAATGTATAATCGATGAATTTTTGGCTCGTCTTAAAATATTGGAAATCGATACTTTTTACCGCTGACCCTATGCGACGCAACGTTATTTTATGTATAGCAAATGAAAAAGTTTGTACGCTGTTGTCTGCTTGGTACCAAATGATTCTGTAATCAATGTAGTATTAAAATGTATAATAGATGAATTTTTGGCTCGTCTTAAAATATTAGAAATCGATACTTTTTTGACGCGGACCCTGTGCGACGCATCCTTATTTTATGTTTATCGTATTAAAAAATTTGTACGCTGGTGTCTGCATGGTACGAAAAGATTCTGTAATCAATGTACTATTAAAATGTATAATCGATGAATTTTTGGCTCGTCTTAAAATATTGGAAATCGATACTTTTTACCGCTGACCCTATGCGACGCAACCTTAATTTATGTATAGCAAATGAAAAAGTTTGTACGCTGGTGTCTGTTTGGTACCAAATGATTCTGTAATCAATGTACTATTAAAATGTATAATAGATGAATTTTTGACTCGTCTTAAAATATTAGAAATCGATACTTTTTTGACGCGGACCCTGTGCGACGCATCCTTATTTTATGTTTATCGTATTAAAAAATTTGTACGCTGGTGTCTGCATGGTACGAAAAGATTCTGTAATCAATGTGCTATTAAAATGTATAATCGATGAATTTTTGGCTCGTCTTAAAATATTGGAAATCGATACTTTTTACCGCTGACCCTATGCGACGCAACGTTATTTTATGTATAGCAAATGAAAAAGTTTGTACGCTGTTGTCTGCTTGGTACCAAATGATTCTGTAATCAATGTAGTATTAAAATGTATAATAGATGAATTTTTGGCTCGTCTTAAAATATTAGAAATCGATACTTTTTTGACGCGGACCCTGTGCGACGCATCCTTATTTTATGTTTATCGTATTAAAAAATTTGTACGCTGGTGTCTGCATGGTACGAAAAGATTCTGTAATCAATGTACTATTAAAATGTATAATCGATGAATTTTTGGCTCGTCTTAAAATATTGGAAATCGATACTTTTTACCGCTGACCCTATGCGACGCAACCTTAATTTATGTATAGCAAATGAAAAAGTTTGTACGCTGGTGTCTGTTTGGTACCAAAAGATTCTGTAATCAATGTACTATTAAAATGTATAATAGATGAATTTTTGGCTCGTCTTAAAATATTAGAAATCGATACTTTTTTGACGCGGACCCTGTGCGACGCATCATTATTTTATGTTTATCGTATTAAAAAATTTGTACGCTGGTGTCTGCATGGTACGAAAAGATTCTGTAATCAATGTACTATTAAAATGTATAATCGATGAATTTTTGGCTCGTCTTAAAATATTGGAAATCGATACTTTTTACCGCTGACCCTATGCGACGCAACCTTAGTTTATGTATATCAAGTAAAAAAATTTGTACGCTGGTGTCTGTTTGGTACCAAATGATTCTGTAATCAATGTGCTATTAAAATGTATAATCGATGAATTTTTGGTTCGTCTTAAAATATTGGAAATCTATACTTTTTACCGCAGACCCCATGCGACGCATCCTTAATTTATGTATAGCAAATGAAAAAGTTTGTACGCTGGTGTCTGTTTGGTACCAAATGATTCTGTAATCAATGTGCTATTAAAATGTATAATCGATGAATTTTTGGCTCGTCTTAAAATATTGGAAATCGATACTTTTTACCGCTGACCCTATGCGACGCAACGTTATTTTATGTATAGCAAATGAAAAAGTTTGTACGCTGTTGTCTGCTTGGTACCAAATGATTCTGTAATCAATGTACTATTAAAATGTATAATAGATGAATTTTTGGCTCGTCTTAAAATATTAGAAATCGATACTTTTTTGACGCGGACCCTGTGCGACGCATCCTTATTTTATGTTTATCGTATTAAAAAATTTGTACGCTGGTGTCTGCATGGTACGAAAAGATTCTGTAATCAATGTACTATTAAAATGTATAATCGATGAATTTTTGGCTCGTCTTAAAATATTGGAAATCGATACTTTTTACCGCTGACCCTATGCGACGCAACATTAATTTATGTATAGCAAATGAAAAAGTTTGTACGCTGGTGTCTGTTTGGTACCAAATGATTCTGTAATCAATGTACTATTAAAATGTATAATAGATGAATTTTTGGCTCGTCTTAAAATATTAGAAATCGATACTTTTTTGACGCGGACCCTGTGCGACGCATCATTATTTTATGTTTATCGTATTAAAAAATTTGTACGCTGGTGTCTGCATGGTACGAAAAGATTCTGTAATCAATGTACTATTAAAATGTATAATCGATGAATTTTTGGCTCGTCTTAAAATATTGGAAATCGATACTTTTTACCGCTGACCCTATGCGACGCAACCTTAGTTTATGTATATCAAGTAAAAAAATTTGTACGCTGGTGTCTGTTTGGTACCAAATGATTCTGTAATCAATGTGCTATTAAAATGTATAATCGATGAATTTTTGGCTCGTCTTAAAATATTGGAAATCGATACTTTTTACCGCTGACCCTATGCGACGCAACGTTATTTTATGTATAGCAAATGAAAAAGTTTGTACGCTGTTGTCTGCTTGGTACCAAATGATTCTGTAATCAATGTAGTATTAAAATGTATAATAGATGAATTTTTGGCTCGTCTTAAAATATTAGAAATCGATACTTTTTTGACGCGGACCCTGTGCGACGCATCCTTATTTTATGTTTATCGTATTAAAAAATTTGTACGCTGGTGTCTGTTTGGTACCAAATGATTCTGTAATCAATGTGCTATTAAAATGTATAATCGATGAATTTTTGGCTCGTCTTAAAATATTAGAATTCGATACTTTTTTACCGCTGACCATATGCGACGCATCCTTAATTTATGTATAGCAAATGAAAATGTTTGTACGCTGTTGTCTGCTTGGTACCAAAAGATTCTGTAATCAATGTACTATTAAAATGTATAATAGATGAATTTTTGGCTCGTCTTAAAATATTAGAAATCGATACTTTTTTGACGCGGACCCTGTGCGACGCATCCTTACTTTATGTTTATCGTATTAAAAAATTTGTACGCTGGTGTCTGCATGGTACGAAAAGATTCTGTAATCAATGTACTATTAAAATGTATAATCGATGAATTTTTGGCTCGTCTTAAAATATTAGAATTCGATACTCTTTTACCGCTGACCCTATGCGACGCATCCTTATTTTATGTTTATCGTATTAAAAAATTTGTACGCTGGTGTCTGCATGGTACGAAAAGATTCTGTAATCAATGTACTATTAAAATGTATAATCGATGAATTTTTGGCTCGTCTTAAAATATTGGAAATCGATACTTTTTACCGCTGACCCTATGCGACGCAACCTTATTTTATGTATATCGTATTAAAAAATTTGTACGCTGTTGTCTGCTTGGTACCAAAAGATTCTGTAATCAATGTACTATTAAAATGTATAATAGATGAATTTGTGGCTCGTCTTAAAATATTAGAAATCGATACTTTTTTGACGCGGACCCTGTCCGACGCATCCTTATTTTATGTTTATCGTATTAAAAAATTTGTACGCTGGTGTCTGCATGGTACGAAAAGATTCTGTAATCAATGTACTATTAAAATGTATAATCGATGAATTTTTGGCTCGTCTTAAAATATTGGAAATCTATACTTTTTACCGCTGACCCTATGCGACGCAACCTTAATTTATGTATATCAAGTAAAAAAATTTGTACGCTGGTGTCTGTTTGGTAAAAAAAGATTCTGTAATCAATGTACTATTAAAATGTATAATAGATGAATTTTTGGCTCGTCTTAAAATATTAGAATTCGATACTCTTTTACCGCTGACCCTATGCGACGCATCCTTATTTTATGTTTATCGTATTAAAAAATTTGTACGCTGGTGTCTGCATGGTACGAAAAGATTCTGTAATCAATGTACTATTAAAATGTATAATCGATGAATTTTTGGCTCGTCTTAAAATATTGGAAATCGATACTTTTTACCGCTGACCCTATGCGACGCAACCTTAGTTTATGTATATCAAGTAAAAAAATTTGTACGCTGGTGTCTGTTTGGTACCAAATGATTCTGTAATCAATGTGCTATTAAAATGTATAATCGATGAATTTTTGGTTCGTCTTAAAATATTGGAAATCTATACTTTTTACCGCAGACCCCATGCGACGCATCCTTAATTTATGTATAGCAAATGAAAAAGTTTGTACGCTGGTGTCTGTTTGGTACCAAATGATTCTGTAATCAATGTGCTATTAAAATGTATAATCGATGAATTTTTGGCTCGTCTTAAAATATTGGAAATCGATACTTTTTACCGCTGACCCTATGCGACGCAACGTTATTTTATGTATAGCAAATGAAAAAGTTTGTACGCTGTTGTCTGCTTGGTACCAAATGATTCTGTAATCAATGTACTATTAAAATGTATAATAGATGAATTTTTGGCTCGTCTTAAAATATTAGAAATCGATACTTTTTTGACGCGGACCCTGTGCGACGCATCCTTATTTTATGTTTATCGTATTAAAAAATTTGTACGCTGGTGTCTGCATGGTACGAAAAGATTCTGTAATCAATGTACTATTAAAATGTATAATCGATGAATTTTTGGCTCGTCTTAAAATATTGGAAATCGATACTTTTTACCGCTGACCCTATGCGACGCAACATTAATTTATGTATAGCAAATGAAAAAGTTTGTACGCTGGTGTCTGTTTGGTACCAAATGATTCTGTAATCAATGTACTATTAAAATGTATAATAGATGAATTTTTGGCTCGTCTTAAAATATTAGAAATCGATACTTTTTTGACGCGGACCCTGTGCGACGCATCATTATTTTATGTTTATCGTATTAAAAAATTTGTACGCTGGTGTCTGCATGGTACGAAAAGATTCTGTAATCAATGTACTATTAAAATGTATAATCGATGAATTTTTGGCTCGTCTTAAAATATTGGAAATCGATACTTTTTACCGCTGACCCTATGCGACGCAACCTTAGTTTATGTATATCAAGTAAAAAAATTTGTACGCTGGTGTCTGTTTGGTACCAAATGATTCTGTAATCAATGTGCTATTAAAATGTATAATCGATGAATTTTTGGCTCGTCTTAAAATATTGGAAATCGATACTTTTTACCGCTGACCCTATGCGACGCAACGTTATTTTATGTATAGCAAATGAAAAAGTTTGTACGCTGTTGTCTGCTTGGTACCAAATGATTCTGTAATCAATGTAGTATTAAAATGTATAATAGATGAATTTTTGGCTCGTCTTAAAATATTAGAAATCGATACTTTTTTGACGCGGACCCTGTGCGACGCATCCTTATTTTATGTTTATCGTATTAAAAAATTTGTACGCTGGTGTCTGCATGGTACGAAAAGATTCTGTAATCAATGTACTATTAAAATGTATAATCGATGAATTTTTGGCTCGTCTTAAAATATTGGAAATCGATACTTTTTACCGCTGACCCTATGCGACGCAACCTTAGTTTATGTATATCAAGTAAAAAAATTTGTACGCTGGTGTCTGTTTGGTACCAAATGATTCTGTAATCAATGTGCTATTAAAATGTATAATCGATGAATTTTTGGCTCGTCTTAAAATATTGGAAATCGATACTTTTTACCGCTGACCCTATGCGACGCATCCTAAATTTATGTATAGCAAATGAAAAAGTTTGTACGCTGTTGTCTGCTTGGTACCAAATGATTCTGTAATCAATGTACTATTAAAATGTATAATAGATGAATTTTTGGCTCGTCTTAAAATATTAGAAATCGATACTTTTTTGACGCGGACCCTGTGCGACGCATCCTTATTTTATGTTTATCGTATTAAAAAATTTGTACGCTGGTGTCTGCATGGTACGAAAAGATTCTGTAATCAATGTGCTATTAAAATGTATAATCGATGAATTTTTGGCTCGTCTTAAAATATTGGAAATCGATACTTTTTACCGCTGACCCTATGCGACGCAACGTTATTTTATGTATAGCAAATGAAAAAGTTTGTACGCTGTTGTCTGCTTGGTACCAAATGATTCTGTAATCAATGTAGTATTAAAATGTATAATAGATGAATTTTTGGCTCGTCTTAAAATATTAGAAATCGATACTTTTTTGACGCGGACCCTGTGCGACGCATCCTTATTTTATGTTTATCGTATTAAAAAATTTGTACGCTGGTGTCTGCATGGTACGAAAAGATTCTGTAATCAATGTACTATTAAAATGTATAATCGATGAATTTTTGGCTCGTCTTAAAATATTGGAAATCGATACTTTTTACCGCTGACCCTATGCGACGCAACCTTAATTTATGTATAGCAAATGAAAAAGTTTGTACGCTGGTGTCTGTTTGGTACCAAATGATTCTGTAATCAATGTACTATTAAAATGTATAATAGATGAATTTTTGACTCGTCTTAAAATATTAGAAATCGATACTTTTTTGACGCGGACCCTGTGCGACGCATCCTTATTTTATGTTTATCGTATTAAAAAATTTGTACGCTGGTGTCTGCATGGTACGAAAAGATTCTGTAATCAATGTGCTATTAAAATGTATAATCGATGAATTTTTGGCTCGTCTTAAAATATTGGAAATCGATACTTTTTACCGCTGACCCTATGCGACGCAACGTTATTTTATGTATAGCAAATGAAAAAGTTTGTACGCTGTTGTCTGCTTGGTACCAAATGATTCTGTAATCAATGTAGTATTAAAATGTATAATAGATGAATTTTTGGCTCGTCTTAAAATATTAGAAATCGATACTTTTTTGACGCGGACCCTGTGCGACGCATCCTTATTTTATGTTTATCGTATTAAAAAATTTGTACGCTGGTGTCTGTTTGGTACCAAATGATTCTGTAATCAATGTGCTATTAAAATGTATAATCGATGAATTTTTGGCTCGTCTTAAAATATTAGAATTCGATACTTTTTTACCGCTGACCATATGCGACGCATCCTTAATTTATGTATAGCAAATGAAAATGTTTGTACGCTGTTGTCTGCTTGGTACCAAAAGATTCTGTAATCAATGTACTATTAAAATGTATAATAGATGAATTTTTGGCTCGTCTTAAAATATTAGAAATCGATACTTTTTTGACGCGGACCCTGTGCGACGCATCCTTACTTTATGTTTATCGTATTAAAAAATTTGTACGCTGGTGTCTGCATGGTACGAAAAGATTCTGTAATCAATGTACTATTAAAATGTATAATCGATGAATTTTTGGCTCGTCTTAAAATATTAGAATTCGATACTCTTTTACCGCTGACCCTATGCGACGCATCCTTATTTTATGTTTATCGTATTAAAAAATTTGTACGCTGGTGTCTGCATGGTACGAAAAGATTCTGTAATCAATGTACTATTAAAATGTATAATCGATGAATTTTTGGCTCGTCTTAAAATATTGGAAATCGATACTTTTTACCGCTGACCCTATGCGACGCAACCTTAGTTTATGTATATCAAGTAAAAAAATTTGTACGCTGGTGTCTGTTTGGTACCAAATGATTCTGTAATCAATGTGCTATTAAAATGTATAATCGATGAATTTTTGGCTCGTCTTAAAATATTGGAAATCGATACTTTTTACCGCTGACCCTATGCGACGCATCCTAAATTTATGTATAGCAAATGAAAAAGTTTGTACGCTGTTGTCTGCTTGGTACCAAATGATTCTGTAATCAATGTACTATTAAAATGTATAATAGATGAATTTTTGGCTCGTCTTAAAATATTAGAAATCGATACTTTTTTGACGCGGACCCTGTGCGACGCATCCTTATTTTATGTTTATCGTATTAAAAAATTTGTACGCTGGTGTCTGCATGGTACGAAAAGATTCTGTAATCAATGTGCTATTAAAATGTATAATCGATGAATTTTTGGCTCGTCTTAAAATATTGGAAATCGATACTTTTTACCGCTGACCCTATGCGACGCAACGTTATTTTATGTATAGCAAATGAAAAAGTTTGTACGCTGTTGTCTGCTTGGTACCAAATGATTCTGTAATCAATGTAGTATTAAAATGTATAATAGATGAATTTTTGGCTCGTCTTAAAATATTAGAAATCGATACTTTTTTGACGCGGACCCTGTGCGACGCATCCTTATTTTATGTTTATCGTATTAAAAAATTTGTACGCTGGTGTCTGCATGGTACGAAAAGATTCTGTAATCAATGTACTATTAAAATGTATAATCGATGAATTTTTGGCTCGTCTTAAAATATTGGAAATCGATACTTTTTACCGCTGACCCTATGCGACGCAACCTTAATTTATGTATAGCAAATGAAAAAGTTTGTACGCTGGTGTCTGTTTGGTACCAAATGATTCTGTAATCAATGTACTATTAAAATGTATAATAGATGAATTTTTGACTCGTCTTAAAATATTAGAAATCGATACTTTTTTGACGCGGACCCTGTGCGACGCATCCTTATTTTATGTTTATCGTATTAAAAAATTTGTACGCTGGTGTCTGCATGGTACGAAAAGATTCTGTAATCAATATGCTATTAAAATGTATAATCGATGAATTTTTGGCTCGTCTTAAAATATTGGAAATCGATACTTTTTACCGCTGACCCTATGCGACGCAACGTTATTTTATGTATAGCAAATGAAAAAGTTTGTACGCTGTTGTCTGCTTGGTACCAAATGATTCTGTAATCAATGTAGTATTAAAATGTATAATAGATGAATTTTTGGCTCGTCTTAAAATATTAGAAATCGATACTTTTTTGACGCGGACCCTGTGCGACGCATCCTTATTTTATGTTTATCGTATTAAAAAATTTGTACGCTGGTGTCTGCATGGTACGAAAAGATTCTGTAATCAATGTACTATTAAAATGTATAATCGATGAATTTTTGGCTCGTCTTAAAATATTGGAAATCGATACTTTTTACCGCTGACCCTATGCGACGCAACCTTAATTTATGTATAGCAAATGAAAAAGTTTGTACGCTGGTGTCTGTTTGGTACCAAAAGATTCTGTAATCAATGTACTATTAAAATGTATAATAGATGAATTTTTGGCTCGTCTTAAAATATTAGAAATCGATACTTTTTTGACGCGGACCCTGTGCGACGCATCATTATTTTATGTTTATCGTATTAAAAAATTTGTACGCTGGTGTCTGCATGGTACGAAAAGATTCTGTAATCAATGTACTATTAAAATGTATAATCGATGAATTTTTGGCTCGTCTTAAAATATTGGAAATCGATACTTTTTACCGCTGACCCTATGCGACGCAACCTTAGTTTATGTATATCAAGTAAAAAAATTTGTACGCTGGTGTCTGTTTGGTACCAAATGATTCTGTAATCAATGTGCTATTAAAATGTATAATCGATGAATTTTTGGTTCGTCTTAAAATATTGGAAATCTATACTTTTTACCGCAGACCCCATGCGACGCATCCTTAATTTATGTATAGCAAATGAAAAAGTTTGTACGCTGGTGTCTGTTTGGTACCAAATGATTCTGTAATCAATGTGCTATTAAAATGTATAATCGATGAATTTTTGGCTCGTCTTAAAATATTGGAAATCGATACTTTTTACCGCTGACCCTATGCGACGCAACGTTATTTTATGTATAGCAAATGAAAAAGTTTGTACGCTGTTGTCTGCTTGGTACCAAATGATTCTGTAATCAATGTACTATTAAAATGTATAATAGATGAATTTTTGGCTCGTCTTAAAATATTAGAAATCGATACTTTTTTGACGCGGACCCTGTGCGACGCATCCTTATTTTATGTTTATCGTATTAAAAAATTTGTACGCTGGTGTCTGCATGGTACGAAAAGATTCTGTAATCAATGTACTATTAAAATGTATAATCGATGAATTTTTGGCTCGTCTTAAAATATTGGAAATCGATACTTTTTACCGCTGACCCTATGCGACGCAACATTAATTTATGTATAGCAAATGAAAAAGTTTGTACGCTGGTGTCTGTTTGGTACCAAATGATTCTGTAATCAATGTACTATTAAAATGTATAATAGATGAATTTTTGGCTCGTCTTAAAATATTAGAAATCGATACTTTTTTGACGCGGACCCTGTGCGACGCATCATTATTTTATGTTTATCGTATTAAAAAATTTGTACGCTGGTGTCTGCATGGTACGAAAAGATTCTGTAATCAATGTACTATTAAAATGTATAATCGATGAATTTTTGGCTCGTCTTAAAATATTGGAAATCGATACTTTTTACCGCTGACCCTATGCGACGCAACCTTAGTTTATGTATATCAAGTAAAAAAATTTGTACGCTGGTGTCTGTTTGGTACCAAATGATTCTGTAATCAATGTGCTATTAAAATGTATAATCGATGAATTTTTGGCTCGTCTTAAAATATTGGAAATCGATACTTTTTACCGCTGACCCTATGCGACGCAACGTTATTTTATGTATAGCAAATGAAAAAGTTTGTACGCTGTTGTCTGCTTGGTACCAAATGATTCTGTAATCAATGTAGTATTAAAATGTATAATAGATGAATTTTTGGCTCGTCTTAAAATATTAGAAATCGATACTTTTTTGACGCGGACCCTGTGCGACGCATCCTTATTTTATGTTTATCGTATTAAAAAATTTGTACGCTGGTGTCTGTTTGGTACCAAATGATTCTGTAATCAATGTGCTATTAAAATGTATAATCGATGAATTTTTGGCTCGTCTTAAAATATTAGAATTCGATACTTTTTTACCGCTGACCATATGCGACGCATCCTTAATTTATGTATAGCAAATGAAAATGTTTGTACGCTGTTGTCTGCTTGGTACCAAAAGATTCTGTAATCAATGTACTATTAAAATGTATAATAGATGAATTTTTGGCTCGTCTTAAAATATTAGAAATCGATACTTTTTTGACGCGGACCCTGTGCGACGCATCCTTACTTTATGTTTATCGTATTAAAAAATTTGTACGCTGGTGTCTGCATGGTACGAAAAGATTCTGTAATCAATGTACTATTAAAATGTATAATCGATGAATTTTTGGCTCGTCTTAAAATATTAGAATTCGATACTCTTTTACCGCTGACCCTATGCGACGCATCCTTATTTTATGTTTATCGTATTAAAAAATTTGTACGCTGGTGTCTGCATGGTACGAAAAGATTCTGTAATCAATGTACTATTAAAATGTATAATCGATGAATTTTTGGCTCGTCTTAAAATATTGGAAATCGATACTTTTTACCGCTGACCCTATGCGACGCAACCTTATTTTATGTATATCGTATTAAAAAATTTGTACGCTGTTGTCTGCTTGGTACCAAAAGATTCTGTAATCAATGTACTATTAAAATGTATAATAGATGAATTTGTGGCTCGTCTTAAAATATTAGAAATCGATACTTTTTTGACGCGGACCCTGTCCGACGCATCCTTATTTTATGTTTATCGTATTAAAAAATTTGTACGCTGGTGTCTGCATGGTACGAAAAGATTCTGTAATCAATGTACTATTAAAATGTATAATCGATGAATTTTTGGCTCGTCTTAAAATATTGGAAATCTATACTTTTTACCGCTGACCCTATGCGACGCAACCTTAATTTATGTATATCAAGTAAAAAAATTTGTACGCTGGTGTCTGTTTGGTAAAAAAAGATTCTGTAATCAATGTACTATTAAAATGTATAATAGATGAATTTTTGGCTCGTCTTAAAATATTAGAATTCGATACTCTTTTACCGCTGACCCTATGCGACGCATCCTTATTTTATGTTTATCGTATTAAAAAATTTGTACGCTGGTGTCTGCATGGTACGAAAAGATTCTGTAATCAATGTACTATTAAAATGTATAATCGATGAATTTTTGGCTCGTCTTAAAATATTGGAAATCGATACTTTTTACCGCTGACCCTAAGCGACGCAACCTTATTTTATGTATATCAAGTTAAAAAATTTGTACGCTGGTGTCTGTTTGGTACCAAATGATTCTGTAATCAATGTGCTATTAAAATGTATAATCGATGAATTTTTGGCTCGTCTTAAAATATTAGAATTCGATACTTTTTTACCGCTGACCATATGCGACGCATCCTTAATTTATGTATAGCAAATGAAAATGTTTGTACGCTGTTGTCTGCTTGGTACCAAAAGATTCTGTAATCAATGTACTATTAAAATGTATAATAGATGAATTTTTGGCTCGTCTTAAAATATTAGAAATCGATACTTTTTTGACGCGGACCCTGTGCGACGCATCCTTACTTTATGTTTATCGTATTAAAAAATTTGTACGCTGGTGTCTGCATGGTACGAAAAGATTCTGTAATCAATGTACTATTAAAATGTATAATCGATGAATTTTTGGCTCGTCTTAAAATATTGGAAATCGATACTTTTTACCGCTGACCCTATGCGACGCAACCTTATTTTATGTATATCAAGTTAAAAAATTTGTACGCTGGTGTCTGTTTGGTACCAAATGATTCTGTAATCAATGTGCTATTAAAATGTATAATCGATGAATTTTTGGCTCGTCTTAAAATATTAGAATTCGATACTTTTTTACCGCTGACCCTATGCGACGCATCCTAAATTTATGTATAGCAAATGAAAAAGTTTGTACGCTGTTGTCTGCTTGGTACCAAATGATTCTGTAATCAATGTACTATTAAAATGTATAATAGATGAATTTTTGGCTCGTCTTAAAATATTAGAAATCGATACTTTTTTGACGCGGACCCTGTGCGACGCATCCTTATTTTATGTTTATCGTATTAAAAAATTTGTACGCTGGTGTCTGCATGGTACGAAAAGATTCTGTAATCAATGTGCTATTAAAATGTATAATCGATGAATTTTTGGCTCGTCTTAAAATATTGGAAATCGATACTTTTTACCGCTGACCCTATGCGACGCAACGTTATTTTATGTATAGCAAATGAAAAAGTTTGTACGCTGTTGTCTGCTTGGTACCAAATGATTCTGTAATCAATGTACTATTAAAATGTATAATAGATGAATTTTTGGCTCGTCTTAAAATATTAGAAATCGATACTTTTTTGACGCGGACCCTGTGCGACGCATCCTTATTTTATGTTTATCGTATTAAAAAATTTGTACGCTGGTGTCTGCATGGTACGAAAAGATTCTGTAATCAATGTACTATTAAAATGTATAATCGATGAATTTTTGGCTCGTCTTAAAATATTGGAAATCGATACTTTTTACCGCTGACCCTATGCGACGCAACCTTAATTTATGTATAGCAAATGAAAAAGTTTGTACGCTGGTGTCTGTTTGGTACCAAAAGATTCTGTAATCAATGTACTATTAAAATGTATAATAGATGAATTTTTGGCTCGTCTTGAAATATTAGAAATCGATACTTTTTTGACGCGGACCCTGTGCGACGCATCATTATTTTATGTTTATCGTATTAAAAAATTTGTACGCTGGTGTCTGCATGGTACGAAAAGATTCTGTAATCAATGTACTATTAAAATGTATAATCGATGAATTTTTGGCTCGTCTTAAAATATTGGAAATCGATACTTTTTACCGCTGACCCTATGCGACGCAACCTTAGTTTATGTATATCAAGTAAAAAAATTTGTACGCTGGTGTCTGTTTGGTACCAACTGATTCTGTAATCAATGTGCTATTAAAATGTATAATCGATGAATTTTTGGCTCGTCTTAAAATATTGGAAATCGATACTTTTTACCGCTGACCCTATGCGACGCATCCTAAATTTATGTATAGCAAATGAAAAAGTTTGTACGCTGTTGTCTGCTTGGTACCAAATGATTCTGTAATCAATGTACTATTAAAATGTATAATAGATGAATTTTTGACTCGTCTT
Organism: Prenolepis imparis; assembly: GCF_030444845.1. NCBI lineage: Eukaryota > Metazoa > Arthropoda > Insecta > Hymenoptera > Formicidae > Prenolepis > Prenolepis imparis. The sequence continues at coordinate 19,672,401 of NW_028141159.1, read as the reverse complement.
AAAATATTAGAAATCGATACTTTTTTGACGCGGACCCTGTGCGACGCATCCTTATTTTATGTTTATCGTATTAAAAAATTTGTACGCTGGTGTCTGCATGGTACGAAAAGATTCTGTAATCAATGTGCTATTAAAATGTATAATCGATGAATTTTTGGCTCGTCTTAAAATATTGGAAATCGATACTTTTTACCGCTGACCCTATGCGACGCAACGTTATTTTATGTATAGCAAATGAAAAAGTTTGTACGCTGTTGTCTGCTTGGTACCAAATGATTCTGTAATCAATGTAGTATTAAAATGTATAATAGATGAATTTTTGGCTCGTCTTAAAATATTAGAAATCGATACTTTTTTGACGCGGACCCTGTGCGACGCATCCTTATTTTATGTTTATCGTATTAAAAAATTTGTACGCTGGTGTCTGCATGGTACGAAAAGATTCTGTAATCAATGTACTATTAAAATGTATAATCGATGAATTTTTGGCTCGTCTTAAAATATTGGAAATCGATACTTTTTACCGCTGACCCTATGCGACGCAACCTTAATTTATGTATAGCAAATGAAAAAGTTTGTACGCTGGTGTCTGTTTGGTACCAAAAGATTCTGTAATCAATGTACTATTAAAATGTATAATAGATGAATTTTTGGCTCGTCTTAAAATATTAGAAATCGATACTTTTTTGACGCGGACCCTGTGCGACGCATCATTATTTTATGTTTATCGTATTAAAAAATTTGTACGCTGGTGTCTGCATGGTACGAAAAGATTCTGTAATCAATGTACTATTAAAATGTATAATCGATGAATTTTTGGCTCGTCTTAAAATATTGGAAATCGATACTTTTTACCGCTGACCCTATGCGACGCAACCTTAGTTTATGTATATCAAGTAAAAAAATTTGTACGCTGGTGTCTGTTTGGTACCAAATGATTCTGTAATCAATGTGCTATTAAAATGTATAATCGATGAATTTTTGGTTCGTCTTAAAATATTGGAAATCTATACTTTTTACCGCAGACCCCATGCGACGCATCCTTAATTTATGTATAGCAAATGAAAAAGTTTGTACGCTGGTGTCTGTTTGGTACCAAATGATTCTGTAATCAATGTGCTATTAAAATGTATAATCGATGAATTTTTGGCTCGTCTTAAAATATTGGAAATCGATACTTTTTACCGCTGACCCTATGCGACGCAACGTTATTTTATGTATAGCAAATGAAAAAGTTTGTACGCTGTTGTCTGCTTGGTACCAAATGATTCTGTAATCAATGTACTATTAAAATGTATAATAGATGAATTTTTGGCTCGTCTTAAAATATTAGAAATCGATACTTTTTTGACGCGGACCCTGTGCGACGCATCCTTATTTTATGTTTATCGTATTAAAAAATTTGTACGCTGGTGTCTGCATGGTACGAAAAGATTCTGTAATCAATGTACTATTAAAATGTATAATCGATGAATTTTTGGCTCGTCTTAAAATATTGGAAATCGATACTTTTTACCGCTGACCCTATGCGACGCAACATTAATTTATGTATAGCAAATGAAAAAGTTTGTACGCTGGTGTCTGTTTGGTACCAAATGATTCTGTAATCAATGTACTATTAAAATGTATAATAGATGAATTTTTGGCTCGTCTTAAAATATTAGAAATCGATACTTTTTTGACGCGGACCCTGTGCGACGCATCATTATTTTATGTTTATCGTATTAAAAAATTTGTACGCTGGTGTCTGCATGGTACGAAAAGATTCTGTAATCAATGTACTATTAAAATGTATAATCGATGAATTTTTGGCTCGTCTTAAAATATTGGAAATCGATACTTTTTACCGCTGACCCTATGCGACGCAACCTTAGTTTATGTATATCAAGTAAAAAAATTTGTACGCTGGTGTCTGTTTGGTACCAAATGATTCTGTAATCAATGTGCTATTAAAATGTATAATCGATGAATTTTTGGCTCGTCTTAAAATATTGGAAATCGATACTTTTTACCGCTGACCCTATGCGACGCAACGTTATTTTATGTATAGCAAATGAAAAAGTTTGTACGCTGTTGTCTGCTTGGTACCAAATGATTCTGTAATCAATGTAGTATTAAAATGTATAATAGATGAATTTTTGGCTCGTCTTAAAATATTAGAAATCGATACTTTTTTGACGCGGACCCTGTGCGACGCATCCTTATTTTATGTTTATCGTATTAAAAAATTTGTACGCTGGTGTCTGCATGGTACGAAAAGATTCTGTAATCAATGTACTATTAAAATGTATAATCGATGAATTTTTGGCTCGTCTTAAAATATTGGAAATCGATACTTTTTACCGCTGACCCTATGCGACGCAACCTTAGTTTATGTATATCAAGTAAAAAAATTTGTACGCTGGTGTCTGTTTGGTACCAAATGATTCTGTAATCAATGTGCTATTAAAATGTATAATCGATGAATTTTTGGCTCGTCTTAAAATATTGGAAATCGATACTTTTTACCGCTGACCCTATGCGACGCATCCTAAATTTATGTATAGCAAATGAAAAAGTTTGTACGCTGTTGTCTGCTTGGTACCAAATGATTCTGTAATCAATGTACTATTAAAATGTATAATAGATGAATTTTTGGCTCGTCTTAAAATATTAGAAATCGATACATTTTTGACGCGGACCCTGTGCGACGCATCCTTATTTTATGTTTATCGTATTAAAAAATTTGTACGCTGGTGTCTGCATGGTACGAAAAGATTCTGTAATCAATGTGCTATTAAAATGTATAATCGATGAATTTTTGGCTCGTCTTAAAATATTGGAAATCGATACTTTTTACCGCTGACCCTATGCGACGCAACCTTATTTTATGTATATCAAGTAAAAAAATTTGTACGCTGGTGTCTGTTTGGTACCAAATGATTCTGTAATCAATGTGCTATTAAAATGTATAATCGATGAATTTTTGGCTCGTCTTAAAATATTAGAAATCGATACTTTTTTACCGCTGACCCTATGCGACGCATCCTTAATTTATGTATAGCAAATGAAAAAGTTTGTACGCTGTTGTCTGCTTGGTACCAAATGATTCTGTAATCAATGTACTATTAAAATGTATAATCGATGAATTTTTGGCTCGTCTTAAAATATTGGAAATCGATACTTTTTACCGCTGACCCTATGCGACGCAACTTTATTTTATGTATATCAAGTTAAAAAATTTGTACGCTGGTGTATGTTTGGTACCAAATGATTCTGTAATCAATGTACTATTAAAATATATAATCGATGAATTTTTGGCTCGTCTTAAAATATTGGAAATCGATACTTTTTACCGCTGACCCTATGCGACGCAACCTTATTTTATGTATATCAAGTTAAAAAATTTGTACGCTGGTGTCTGTTTGGTACCAAATGATTCTGTAATCAATGTGCTATTAAAATGTATAATCGATGAATTTTTGGCTCGTCTTAAAATATTGGAAATCGATACTTTTTACCGCTGACCCTATGCGACGCAACGTTATTTTATGTATATCAAGTTAATAAATTTGTACGCTGGTGTCTGTTTGGTACCAAATGATTCTGTAATCAATGTGCTATTAAAATGTATAATCGATGAATTTTTGGCTCGTCTTAAAATATTAGAAATCGGTACTTTTTTACCGCTGACCCTATGCGACGCAACCTTATTTTATGTATATCAAGTTAAAAAATTTGTACGCTGGTGTCTGGTTGGTACCAAATGATTCTGTAATCAATGTACTATAAAAATGTATAATAGATGAATTTTTGGCTCGTCTTAAAATATTAGAAATCGATACTTTTTTGACGCGGACCCTGTGCGACGCATCCTTATTTTATGTTTATCGTATTAAAAAATTTGTACGTTGGTGTCTGCATGGTACGAAAAGATTCTGTAATCAATGTACTATTAAAATGTATAATCGATGAATTTTTGGCTCGTCTTAAAATATTGGAAATCGATACTTTTTACCGCTGACCCTATGCGACGCAACCTTAATTTATGTATAGCAAATGAAAAAGTTTGTACGCTGGTGTCTGTTTGGTACCAAAAGATTCTGTAATCAATGTACTATTAAAATGTATAATAGATGAATTTTTGGCTCGTCTTGAAATATTAGAAATCGATACTTTTTTGACGCGGACCCTGTGCGACGCATCATTATTTTATGTTTATCGTATTAAAAAATTTGTACGCTGGTGTCTGCATGGTACGAAAAGATTCTGTAATCAATGTACTATTAAAATGTATAATCGATGAATTTTTGGCTCGTCTTAAAATATTGGAAATCGATACTTTTTACCGCTGACCCTATGCGACGCAACCTTAGTTTATGTATATCAAGTAAAAAAATTTGTACGCTGGTGTCTGTTTGGTACCAAATGATTCTGTAATCAATGTGCTATTAAAATGTATAATCGATGAATTTTTGGCTCGTCTTAAAATATTAGAAATCGGTACTTTTTTACCGCTGACCCTATGCGACGCAACATTATTTTATGTATATCAAGTTAAAAAATTTGTACGCTGGTGTCTGTTTGGTACCAAATGATTCTGTAATCAATGTACTATTAAAATGTATAATAGATGAATTTTTGGCTCGTCTTCAAATATTAGAAATCGATACTTTTTTGACGCGGACCCTGTGCGACGCATCCTTATTTTATGTTTATCGTATTAAAAAATTTGTACGCTGGTGTCTGCATGGTACCAAAAGATTCTGTAATCAATGTACTATTAAAATGTATAATCGATGAATTTTTGGCTCGTCTTAAAATATTGGAAATCGATACTTTTTACCGCTGACCCTATGCGACGCAACCTTATTTTATGTATATCAAGTTAAAAAATTTGTACGCTGGTGTCTGTTTGGTACCAAATGATTCTGTAATCAATGTGCTATTAAAATGTATAATCGATGAATTTTTGGCTCGTCTTAAAATATTAGAATTCGATACTTTTTTACCGCTGACCCTATGCGACGCATCCTAAATTTATGTATAGCAAATGAAAAAGTTTGTACGCTGTTGTCTGCTTGGTACCAAATGATTCTGTAATCAATGTACTATTAAAATGTATAATAGATGAATTTTTGGCTCGTCTTAAAATATTAGAAATCGATACTTTTTTGACGCGGACCCTGTGCGACGCATCCTTATTTTATGTTTATCGTATTAAAAAATTTGTACGCTGGTGTCTGCATGGTACGAAAAGATTCTGTAATCAATGTGCTATTAAAATGTATAATCGATGAATTTTTGGCTCGTCTTAAAATATTGGAAATCGATACTTTTTACCGCTGACCCTATGCGACGCAACGTTATTTTATGTATAGCAAATGAAAAAGTTTGTACGCTGTTGTCTGCTTGGTACCAAATGATTCTGTAATCAATGTACTATTAAAATGTATAATAGATGAATTTTTGGCTCGTCTTAAAATATTAGAAATCGATACTTTTTTGACGCGGACCCAGTGCGACGCATCCTTATTTTATGTTTATCGTATTAAAAAATTTGTACGCTGGTGTCTGCATGGTACGAAAAGATTCTGTAATCAATGTACTATTAAAATGTATAATCGATGAATTTTTGGCTCGTCTTAAAATATTGGAAATCGATACTTTTTACCGCTGACCCTATGCGACGCAACCTTAATTTATGTATAGCAAATGAAAAAGTTTGTACGCTGGTGTCTGTTTGGTACCAAAAGATTCTGTAATCAATGTACTATTAAAATGTATAATAGATGAATTTTTGGCTCGTCTTGAAATATTAGAAATCGATACTTTTTTGACGCGGACCCTGTGCGACGCATCTTTATTTTATGTTTATCGTATTAAAAAATTTGTACGCTGGTGTCTGCATGGTACGAAAAGATTCTGTAATCAATGTACTATTAAAATGTATAATCGATGAATTTTTGGCTCGTCTTAAAATATTGGAAATCGATACTTTTTACCGCTGACCCTATGCGACGCAACCTTAGTTTATGTATATCAAGTAAAAAAATTTGTACGCTGGTGTCTGTTTGGTACCAAATGATTCTGTAATCAATGTGCTATTAAAATGTATAATCGATGAATTTTTGGCTCGTCTTAAAATATTGGAAATCGATACTTTTTACCGCTGACCCTATGCGACGCATCCTAAATTTATGTATAGCAAATGAAAAAGTTTGTACGCTGTTGTCTGCTTGGTACCAAATGATTCTGTAATCAATGTAGTATTAAAATGTATAATAGATGAATTTTTGGCTCGTCTTAAAATATTAGAAATCGATACTTTTTTGACGCGGACCCTGTGCGACGCATCCTTATTTTATGTTTATCGTATTAAAAAATTTGTACGCTGGTGTCTGCATGGTACGAAAAGATTCTGTAATCAATGTACTATTAAAATGTATAATCGATGAATTTTTGGCTCGTCTTAAAATATTGGAAATCGATACTTTTTACCGCTGACCCTATGCGACGCAACCTTAATTTATGTATAGCAAATGAAAAAGTTTGTACGCTGGTGTCTGTTTGGTACCAAAAGATTCTGTAATCAATGTACTATTAAAATGTATAATAGATGAATTTTTGGCTCGTCTTAAAATATTAGAAATCGATACTTTTTTGACGCGGACCCTGTGCGACGCATCATTATTTTATGTTTATCGTATTAAAAAATTTGTACGCTGGTGTCTGCATGGTACGAAAAGATTCTGTAATCAATGTACTATTAAAATGTATAATCGATGAATTTTTGGCTCGTCTTAAAATATTGGAAATCGATACTTTTTACCGCTGACCCTATGCGACGCAACCTTAGTTTATGTATATCAAGTAAAAAAATTTGTACGCTGGTGTCTGTTTGGTACCAAATGATTCTGTAATCAATGTGCTATTAAAATGTATAATCGATGAATTTTTGGCTCGTCTTAAAATATTAGAAATCGGTACTTTTTTACCGCTGACCCAATGCGACGCAACATTATTTTATGTATATCAAGTTAAAAAATTTGTACGCTGGTGTCTGTTTGGTACCAAATGATTCTGTAATCAATGTACTATTAAAATGTATAATAGATGAATTTTTGGCTCGTCTTAAAATATTAGAAATCGATACTTTTTTGACGCGGACCCTGTGCGACGCATCCTTATTTTATGTTTATCGTATTAAAAAATTTGTACGCTGGTGTCTGCATGGTACCAAAAGATTCTGTAATCAATGTACTATTAAAATGTATAATCGATGAATTTTTGGCTCGTCTTAAAATATTGGAAATCGATACTTTTTACCGCTGACCCTATGCGACGCAACGTTATTTTATGTATAGCAAATGAAAAAGTTTGTACGCTGTTGTCTGCTTGGTACCAAATGATTCTGTAATCAATGTACTATTAAAATGTATAATAGATGAATTTTTGGCTCGTCTTAAAATATTAGAAATCGATACTTTTTTGACGCGGACCCTGTGCGACGCATCCTTATTTTATGTTTATCGTATTAAAAAATTTGTACGCTGGTGTCTGCATGGTACGAAAAGATTCTGTAATCAATGTACTATTAAAATGTATAATCGATGAATTTTTGGCTCGTCTTAAAATATTGGAAATCGATACTTTTTACCGCTGACCCTATGCGACGCAACATTAATTTATGTATAGCAAATGAAAAAGTTTGTACGCTGGTGTCTGTTTGGTACCAAATGATTCTGTAATCAATGTACTATTAAAATGTATAATAGATGAATTTTTGGCTCGTCTTAAAATATTAGAAATCGATACTTTTTTGACGCGGACCCTGTGCGACGCATCATTATTTTATGTTTATCGTATTAAAAAATTTGTACGCTGGTGTCTGCATGGTACGAAAAGATTCTGTAATCAATGTACTATTAAAATGTATAATCGATGAATTTTTGGCTCGTCTTAAAATATTGGAAATCGATACTTTTTACCGCTGACCCTATGCGACGCAACCTTAGTTTATGTATATCAAGTAAAAAAATTTGTACGCTGGTGTCTGTTTGGTACCAAATGATTCTGTAATCAATGTGCTATTAAAATGTATAATCGATGAATTTTTGGCTCGTCTTAAAATATTGGAAATCGATACTTTTTACCGCTGACCCTATGCGACGCAACGTTATTTTATGTATAGCAAATGAAAAAGTTTGTACGCTGTTGTCTGCTTGGTACCAAATGATTCTGTAATCAATGTAGTATTAAAATGTATAATAGATGAATTTTTGGCTCGTCTTAAAATATTAGAAATCGATACTTTTTTGACGCGGACCCTGTGCGACGCATCCTTATTTTATGTTTATCGTATTAAAAAATTTGTACGCTGGTGTCTGCATGGTACGAAAAGATTCTGTAATCAATGTACTATTAAAATGTATAATCGATGAATTTTTGGCTCGTCTTAAAATATTGGAAATCGATACTTTTTACCGCTGACCCTATGCGACGCAACCTTAGTTTATGTATATCAAGTAAAAAAATTTGTACGCTGGTGTCTGTTTGGTATCAAATGATTCTGTAATCAATGTGCTATTAAAATGTATAATCGATGAATTTTTGGCTCGTCTTAAAATATTGGAAATCGATACTTTTTACCGCTGACCCTATGCGACGCATCCTAAATTTATGTATAGCAAATGAAAAAGTTTGTACGCTGTTGTCTGCTTGGTACCAAATGATTCTGTAATCAATGTACTATTAAAATGTATAATAGATGAATTTTTGGCTCGTCTTAAAATATTAGAAATCGATACTTTTTTGACGCGGACCCTGTGCGACGCATCCTTATTTTATGTTTATCGTATTAAAAAATTTGTACGCTGGTGTCTGCATGGTACGAAAAGATTCTGTAATCAATGTACTATTAAAATGTATAATCGATGAATTTTTGGCTCGTCTTAAAATATTGGAAATCGATACTTTTTACCGCTGACCCTAAGCGACGCAACCTTATTTTATGTATATCAAGTTAAAAAATTTGTACGCTGGTGTCTGTTTGGTACCAAATGATTCTGTAATCAATGTGCTATTAAAATGTATAATCGATGAATTTTTGGCTCGTCTTAAAATATTAGAATTCGATACTTTTTTACCGCTGACCATATGCGACGCATCCTTAATTTATGTATAGCAAATGAAAATGTTTGTACGCTGTTGTCTGCTTGGTACCAAAAGATTCTGTAATCAATGTACTATTAAAATGTATAATAGATGAATTTTTGGCTCGTCTTAAAATATTAGAAATCGATACTTTTTTGACGCGGACCCTGTGCGACGCATCCTTACTTTATGTTTATCGTATTAAAAAATTTGTACGCTGGTGTCTGCATGGTACGAAAAGATTCTGTAATCAATGTACTATTAAAATGTATAATCGATGAATTTTTGGCTCGTCTTAAAATATTGGAAATCGATACTTTTTACCGCTGACCCTATGCGACGCAACCTTATTTTATGTATATCAAGTTAAAAAATTTGTACGCTGGTGTCTGTTTGGTACCAAATGATTCTGTAATCAATGTGCTATTAAAATGTATAATCGATGAATTTTTGGCTCGTCTTAAAATATTAGAATTCGATACTTTTTTACCGCTGACCCTATGCGACGCATCCTAAATTTATGTATAGCAAATGAAAAAGTTTGTACGCTGTTGTCTGCTTGGTACCAAATGATTCTGTAATCAATGTACTATTAAAATGTATAATAGATGAATTTTTGGCTCGTCTTAAAATATTAGAAATCGATACTTTTTTGACGCGGACCCTGTGCGACGCATCCTTATTTTATGTTTATCGTATTAAAAAATTTGTACGCTGGTGTCTGCATGGTACGAAAAGATTCTGTAATCAATGTGCTATTAAAATGTATAATCGATGAATTTTTGGCTCGTCTTAAAATATTGGAAATCGATACTTTTTACCGCTGACCCTATGCGACGCAACGTTATTTTATGTATAGCAAATGAAAAAGTTTGTACGCTGTTGTCTGCTTGGTACCAAATGATTCTGTAATCAATGTACTATTAAAATGTATAATAGATGAATTTTTGGCTCGTCTTAAAATATTAGAAATCGATACTTTTTTGACGCGGACCCTGTGCGACGCATCCTTATTTTATGTTTATCGTATTAAAAAATTTGTACGCTGGTGTCTGCATGGTACGAAAAGATTCTGTAATCAATGTACTATTAAAATGTATAATCGATGAATTTTTGGCTCGTCTTAAAATATTGGAAATCGATACTTTTTACCGCTGACCCTATGCGACGCAACCTTAATTTATGTATAGCAAATGAAAAAGTTTGTACGCTGGTGTCTGTTTGGTACCAAAAGATTCTGTAATCAATGTACTATTAAAATGTATAATAGATGAATTTTTGGCTCGTCTTGAAATATTAGAAATCGATACTTTTTTGACGCGGACCCTGTGCGACGCATCATTATTTTATGTTTATCGTATTAAAAAATTTGTACGCTGGTGTCTGCATGGTACGAAAAGATTCTGTAATCAATGTACTATTAAAATGTATAATCGATGAATTTTTGGCTCGTCTTAAAATATTGGAAATCGATACTTTTTACCGCTGACCCTATGCGACGCAACCTTAGTTTATGTATATCAAGTAAAAAAATTTGTACGCTGGTGTCTGTTTGGTACCAAATGATTCTGTAATCAATGTGCTATTAAAATGTATAATCGATGAATTTTTGGCTCGTCTTAAAATATTGGAAATCGATACTTTTTACCGCTGACCCTATGCGACGCATCCTAAATTTATGTATAGCAAATGAAAAAGTTTGTACGCTGTTGTCTGCTTGGTACCAAATGATTCTGTAATCAATGTACTATTAAAATGTATAATAGATGAATTTTTGACTCGTCTTAAAATATTAGAAATCGATACTTTTTTGACGCGGACCCTGTGCGACGCATCCTTATTTTATGTTTATCGTATTAAAAAATTTGTACGCTGGTGTCTGCATGGTACGAAAAGATTCTGTAATCAATGTGCTATTAAAATGTATAATCGATGAATTTTTGGCTCGTCTTAAAATATTGGAAATCGATACTTTTTACCGCTGACCCTATGCGACGCAACGTTATTTTATGTATAGCAAATGAAAAAGTTTGTACGCTGTTGTCTGCTTGGTACCAAATGATTCTGTAATCAATGTAGTATTAAAATGTATAATAGATGAATTTTTGGCTCGTCTTAAAATATTAGAAATCGATACTTTTTTGACGCGGACCCTGTGCGACGCATCCTTATTTTATGTTTATCGTATTAAAAAATTTGTACGCTGGTGTCTGCATGGTACGAAAAGATTCTGTAATCAATGTACTATTAAAATGTATAATCGATGAATTTTTGGCTCGTCTTAAAATATTGGAAATCGATACTTTTTACCGCTGACCCTATGCGACGCAACCTTAATTTATGTATAGCAAATGAAAAAGTTTGTACGCTGGTGTCTGTTTGGTACCAAAAGATTCTGTAATCAATGTACTATTAAAATGTATAATAGATGAATTTTTGGCTCGTCTTAAAATATTAGAAATCGATACTTTTTTGACGCGGACCCTGTGCGACGCATCATTATTTTATGTTTATCGTATTAAAAAATTTGTACGCTGGTGTCTGCATGGTACGAAAAGATTCTGTAATCAATGTACTATTAAAATGTATAATCGATGAATTTTTGGCTCGTCTTAAAATATTGGAAATCGATACTTTTTACCGCTGACCCTATGCGACGCAACCTTAGTTTATGTATATCAAGTAAAAAAATTTGTACGCTGGTGTCTGTTTGGTACCAAATGATTCTGTAATCAATGTGCTATTAAAATGTATAATCGATGAATTTTTGGTTCGTCTTAAAATATTGGAAATCTATACTTTTTACCGCAGACCCCATGCGACGCATCCTTAATTTATGTATAGCAAATGAAAAAGTTTGTACGCTGGTGTCTGTTTGGTACCAAATGATTCTGTAATCAATGTGCTATTAAAATGTATAATCGATGAATTTTTGGCTCGTCTTAAAATATTGGAAATCGATACTTTTTACCGCTGACCCTATGCGACGCAACGTTATTTTATGTATAGCAAATGAAAAAGTTTGTACGCTGTTGTCTGCTTGGTACCAAATGATTCTGTAATCAATGTACTATTAAAATGTATAATAGATGAATTTTTGGCTCGTCTTAAAATATTAGAAATCGATACTTTTTTGACGCGGACCCTGTGCGACGCATCCTTATTTTATGTTTATCGTATTAAAAAATTTGTACGCTGGTGTCTGCATGGTACGAAAAGATTCTGTAATCAATGTACTATTAAAATGTATAATCGATGAATTTTTGGCTCGTCTTAAAATATTGGAAATCGATACTTTTTACCGCTGACCCTATGCGACGCAACATTAATTTATGTATAGCAAATGAAAAAGTTTGTACGCTGGTGTCTGTTTGGTACCAAATGATTCTGTAATCAATGTACTATTAAAATGTATAATAGATGAATTTTTGGCTCGTCTTAAAATATTGGAAATCGATACTTTTTACCGCTGACCCTATGCGACGCAACCTTAGTTTATGTATATCAAGTAAAAAAATTTGTACGCTGGTGTCTGTTTGGTACCAAATGATTCTGTAATCAATGTGCTATTAAAATGTATAATCGATGAATTTTTGGCTCGTCTTAAAATATTGGAAATCGATACTTTTTACCGCTGACCCTATGCGACGCAACGTTATTTTATGTATAGCAAATGAAAAAGTTTGTACGCTGTTGTCTGCTTGGTACCAAATGATTCTGTAATCAATGTAGTATTAAAATGTATAATAGATGAATTTTTGGCTCGTCTTAAAATATTAGAAATCGATACTTTTTTGACGCGGACCCTGTGCGACGCATCCTTATTTTATGTTTATCGTATTAAAAAATTTGTACGCTGGTGTCTGCATGGTACGAAAAGATTCTGTAATCAATGTACTATTAAAATGTATAATCGATGAATTTTTGGCTCGTCTTAAAATATTGGAAATCGATACTTTTTACCGCTGACCCTATGCGACGCAACCTTAGTTTATGTATATCAAGTAAAAAAATTTGTACGCTGGTGTCTGTTTGGTACCAAATGATTCTGTAATCAATGTGCTATTAAAATGTATAATCGATGAATTTTTGGCTCGTCTTAAAATATTGGAAATCGATACTTTTTACCGCTGACCCTATGCGACGCATCCTAAATTTATGTATAGCAAATGAAAAAGTTTGTACGCTGTTGTCTGCTTGGTACCAAATGATTCTGTAATCAATGTACTATTAAAATGTATAATAGATGAATTTTTGGCTCGTCTTAAAATATTAGAAATCGATACTTTTTTGACGCGGACCCTGTGCGACGCATCCTTATTTTATGTTTATCGTATTAAAAAATTTGTACGCTGGTGTCTGCATGGTACGAAAAGATTCTGTAATCAATGTGCTATTAAAATGTATAATCGATGAATTTTTGGCTCGTCTTAAAATATTGGAAATCGATACTTTTTACCGCTGACCCTATGCGACGCAACGTTATTTTATGTATAGCAAATGAAAAAGTTTGTACGCTGTTGTCTGCTTGGTACCAAATGATTCTGTAATCAATGTAGTATTAAAATGTATAATAGATGAATTTTTGGCTCGTCTTAAAATATTAGAAATCGATACTTTTTTGACGCGGACCCTGTGCGACGCATCCTTATTTTATGTTTATCGTATTAAAAAATTTGTACGCTGGTGTCTGCATGGTACGAAAAGATTCTGTAATCAATGTACTATTAAAATGTATAATCGATGAATTTTTGGCTCGTCTTAAAATATTGGAAATCGATACTTTTTACCGCTGACCCTATGCGACGCAACCTTAATTTATGTATAGCAAATGAAAAAGTTTGTACGCTGGTGTCTGTTTGGTACCAAAAGATTCTGTAATCAATGTACTATTAAAATGTATAATAGATGAATTTTTGGCTCGTCTTAAAATATTAGAAATCGATACTTTTTTGACGCGGACCCTGTGCGACGCATCATTATTTTATGTTTATCGTATTAAAAAATTTGTACGCTGGTGTCTGCATGGTACGAAAAGATTCTGTAATCAATGTACTATTAAAATGTATAATCGATGAATTTTTGGCTCGTCTTAAAATATTGGAAATCGATACTTTTTACCGCTGACCCTATGCGACGCAACCTTAGTTTATGTATATCAAGTAAAAAAATTTGTACGCTGGTGTCTGTTTGGTACCAAATGATTCTGTAATCAATGTGCTATTAAAATGTATAATCGATGAATTTTTGGTTCGTCTTAAAATATTGGAAATCTATACTTTTTACCGCAGACCCAATGCGACGCATCCTTAATTTATGTATAGCAAATGAAAAAGTTTGTACGCTGGTGTCTGTTTGGTACCAAATGATTCTGTAATCAATGTGCTATTAAAATGTATAATCGATGAATTTTTGGCTCGTCTTAAAATATTGGAAATCGATACTTTTTACCGCTGACCCTATGCGACGCAACCTTATTTTATGTATATCAAGTAAAAAAATTTGTACGCTGGTGTCTGTTTGGTACCAAATGATTCTGTAATCAATGTGCTATTAAAATGTATAATCGATGAATTTTTGGCTCGTCTTAAAATATTAGAAATCGATACTTTTTTACCGCTGACCCTATGCGACGCATCCTTAATTTATGTATAGCAAATGAAAAAGTTTGTACGCTGTTGTCTGCTTGGTACCAAATGATTCTGTAATCAATGTACTATTAAAATGTATAATCGATGAATTTTTGGCTCGTCTTAAAATATTGGAAATCGATACTTTTTACCGCTGACCCTATGCGACGCAACTTTATTTTATGTATATCAAGTTAAAAAATTTGTACGCTGGTGTATGTTTGGTACCAAATGATTCTGTAATCAATGTACTATTAAAATATATAATCGATGAATTTTTGGCTCGTCTTAAAATATTGGAAATCGATACTTTTTACCGCTGACCCTATGCGACGCAACCTTATTTTATGTATATCAAGTTAAAAAATTTGTACGCTGGTGTCTGTTTGGTACCAAATGATTCTGTAATCAATGTGCTATTAAAATGTATAATCGATGAATTTTTGGCTCGTCTTAAAATATTGGAAATCGATACTTTTTACCGCTGACCCTATGCGACGCAACGTTATTTTATGTATATCAAGTTAATAAATTTGTACGCTGGTGTCTGTTTGGTACCAAATGATTCTGTAATCAATGTGCTATTAAAATGTATAATCGATGAATTTTTGGCTCGTCTTAAAATATTAGAAATCGGTACTTTTTTACCGCTGACCCTATGCGACGCAACCTTATTTTATGTATATCAAGTTAAAAAATTTGTACGCTGGTGTCTGGTTGGTACCAAATGATTCTGTAATCAATGTACTATAAAAATGTATAATAGATGAATTTTTGGCTCGTCTTAAAATATTAGAAATTGATACTTTTTTGACGCGGACCCTGTGCGACTCATCCTTATTTTATGTTTATCGTATTAAAAAATTTGTACGCTGGTGTCTGCATGGTACGAAAAGATTCTGTAATCGATGTACTATTAAAATGTATAATCAATGAAATTTTGGCTCGTTTTTAAATATTAGAAATCGATACACTTTTACCGCTGACCCCATGCGACGCAAGCTCATTTTATGTATATCAAGTTAAAAAATTTGTACGCTGGTGTCTGCTTGGTACCAAATAATTCTGTAATCAATGTACTATTAAAATGTATAATCGATGAATTTTTGGCTCGTCTTAAAATATTAGAAATCGATACTTTTTTACCGCTGACCCTATGCGACGCAACATTATTTTATGTATATCAAGTTAAAAAATTTGTACGCTGGTGTCTGTTTGGTACCAAATGATTCTATAATCAATGTACTATTAAAATGTATAATCGATGAATTTTTGGCTCGTCTTAAAATATTGGAAAGCGATACTTTTTACCGCTGACCCTATGCGACGCAAACTTATTTTATGTATATCAAGTTAAAAAATTTGTACGCTGGTGTCTGTTTGGTACCAAATGATTCTGTAATCAATGTGCTATTAAAATGTATAATCGATGAATTTTTGGCTCGTCTTAAAATATTAGAAATCGATACTTTTTTGACGCGGACCCTGTGCAACGCATCCTTATTTTATGTTTATCGTATTAAAAAATTTGTACGCTGGTGTCTGCATGGTACGAAAAGATTCTGTAATCAATGTACTACTAAAATGTATAATCGATGAATTTTTGGCTCGTCTTAAAATATTGGAAATCGATACTTTTTACCGCTGACCCTATGCGACGCAACCTTAGTTTATGTATATCAAGTAAAAAAATTTGTACGCTGGTGTCTGTTTGGTACCAAATGATTCTGTAATCAATGTGCTATTAAAATGTATAATCGATGAATTTTTGGCTCGTCTTAAAATATTAGAAATCGGTACTTTTTTACCGCTGACCCTATGCGACGCAACATTATTTTATGTATATCAAGTTAAAAAATTTGTACGCTGGTGTCTGTTTGGTACCAAATGATTCTGTAATCAATGTACTATTAAAATGTATAATAGATGAATTTTTGGCTCGTCTTAAAATATTAGAAATCGATACTTTTTTGACGCGGACCCTGTGCGACGCATCCTTATTTTATGTTTATCGTATTAAAAAATTTGTACGCTGGTGTCTGCATGGTACCAAAAGATTCTGTAATCAATGTACTATTAAAATGTATAATCGATGAATTTTTGGCTCGTCTTAAAATATTGGAAATCGATACTTTTTACCGCTGACCCTATGCGACGCAACCTTATTTTATGTATATCAAGTTAAAAAATTTGTACGCTGGTGTCTGTTTGGTACCAAATGATTCTGTAATCAATGTGCTATTAAAATGTATAATCGATGAATTTTTGGCTCGTCTTAAAATATTAGAATTCGATACTTTTTTACCGCTGACCCTATGCGACGCATCCTAAATTTATGTATAGCAAATGAAAAAGTTTGTACGCTGTTGTCTGCTTGGTACCAAATGATTCTGTAATCAATGTACTATTAAAATGTATAATAGATGAATTTTTGGCTCGTCTTAAAATATTAGAAATCGATACTTTTTTGACGCGGACCCTGTGCGACGCATCCTTATTTTATGTTTATCGTATTAAAAAATTTGTACGCTGGTGTCTGCATGGTACGAAAAGATTCTGTAATCAATGTGCTATTAAAATGTATAATCGATGAATTTTTGGCCAGTCTTAAAATATTGGAAATCGATACTTTTTACCGCTGACCCTATGCGACGCAACGTTATTTTATGTATAGCAAATGAAAAAGTTTGTACGCTGTTGTCTGCTTGGTACCAAATGATTCTGTAATCAATGTAGTATTAAAATGTATAATAGATGAATTTTTGGCTCGTCTTAAAATATTAGAAATCGATACTTTTTTGACGCGGACCCTGTGCGACGCATCCTTATTTTATGTTTATCGTATTAAAAAATTTGTACGCTGGTGTCTGCATGGTACGAAAAGATTCTGTAATCAATGTACTATTAAAATGTATAATCGATGAATTTTTGGCTCGTCTTAAAATATTGGAAATCGATACTTTTTACCGCTGACCCTATGCGACGCATCCTAAATTTATGTATAGCAAATGAAAAAGTTTGTACGCTGTTGTCTGCTTGGTACCAAATGATTCTGTAATCAATGTAGTATTAAAATGTATAATAGATGAATTTTTGGCTCGTCTTAAAATATTAGAAATCGATACTTTTTTGACGCGGACCCTGTGCGACGCATCCTTATTTTATGTTTATCGTATTAAAAAATTTGTACGCTGGTGTCTGCATGGTACGAAAAGATTCTGTAATCAATGTACTATTAAAATGTATAATCGATGAATTTTTGGCTCGTCTTAAAATATTGGAAATCGATACTTTTTACCGCTGACCCTATGCGACGCAACCTTAATTTATGTATAGCAAATGAAAAAGTTTGTACGCTGGTGTCTGTTTGGTACCAAAAGATTCTGTAATCAATGTACTATTAAAATGTATAATAGATGAATTTTTGGCTCGTCTTAAAATATTAGAAATCGATACTTTTTTGACGCGGACCCTGTGCGACGCATCATTATTTTATGTTTATCGTATTAAAAAATTTGTACGCTGGTGTCTGCATGGTACGAAAAGATTCTGTAATCAATGTACTATTAAAATGTATAATCGATGAATTTTTGGCTCGTCTTAAAATATTGGAAATCGATACTTTTTACCGCTGACCCTATGCGACGCAACCTTAGTTTATGTATATCAAGTAAAAAAATTTGTACGCTGGTGTCTGTTTGGTACCAAATGATTCTGTAATCAATGTGCTATTAAAATGTATAATCGATGAATTTTTGGTTCGTCTTAAAATATTGGAAATCTATACTTTTTACCGCAGACCCCATGCGACGCATCCTTAATTTATGTATAGCAAATGAAAAAGTTTGTACGCTGGTGTCTGTTTGGTACCAAATGATTCTGTAATCAATGTGCTATTAAAATGTATAATCGATGAATTTTTGGCTCGTCTTAAAATATTGGAAATCGATACTTTTTACCGCTGACCCTATGCGACGCAACGTTATTTTATGTATAGCAAATGAAAAAGTTTGTACGCTGTTGTCTGCTTGGTACCAAATGATTCTGTAATCAATGTACTATTAAAATGTATAATAGATGAATTTTTGGCTCGTCTTAAAATATTAGAAATCGATACTTTTTTGACGCGGACCCTGTGCGACGCATCCTTATTTTATGTTTATCGTATTAAAAAATTTGTACGCTGGTGTCTGCATGGTACGAAAAGATTCTGTAATCAATGTACTATTAAAATGTATAATCGATGAATTTTTGGCTCGTCTTAAAATATTGGAAATCGATACTTTTTACCGCTGACCCTATGCGACGCAACCTTAATTTATGTATAGCAAATGAAAAAGTTTGTACGCTGGTGTCTGTTTGGTACCAAATGATTCTGTAATCAATGTACTATTAAAATGTATAATCGATGAATTTTTGGCTCGTCTTAAAATATTGGAAATCGATACTTTTTACCGCTGACCCTATGCGACGCAACATTAATTTATGTATAGCAAATGAAAAAGTTTGTACGCTGGTGTCTGTTTGGTACCAAATGATTCTGTAATCAATGTACTATTAAAATGTATAATAGATGAATTTTTGGCTCGTCTTAAAATATTAGAAATCGATACTTTTTTGACGCGGACCCTGTGCGACGCATCCTTATTTTATGTTTATCGTATTAAAAAATTTGTACGCTGGTGTCTGCATGGTACGAAAAGATTCTGTAATCAATGTACTATTAAAATGTATAATCGATGAATTTTTGGCTCGTCTTAAAATATTGGAAATCGATACTTTTTACCGCTGACCCTATGCGACGCAACCTTAATTTATGTATAGCAAATGAAAAAGTTTGTACGCTGGTGTCTGTTTGGTACCAAATGATTCTGTAATCAATGTACTATTAAAATGTATAATCGATGAATTTTTGGCTCGTCTTAAAATATTGGAAATCGATACTTTTTACCGCTGACCCTATGCGACGCAACGTTATTTTATGTATAGCAAATGAAAAAGTTTGTACGCTGTTGTCTGCTTGGTACCAAATGATTCTGTAATCAATGTACTATTAAAATGTATAATAGATGAATTTTTGGCTCGTCTTAAAATATTAGAAATCGATACTTTTTTGACGCGGACCCTGTGCGACGCATCCTTATTTTATGTTTATCGTATTAAAAAATTTGTACGTTGGTGTCTGCATGGTACGAAAAGATTCTGTAATCAATGTACTATTAAAATGTATAATCGATGAATTTTTGGCTCGTCTTAAAATATTGGAAATCGATACTTTTTACCGCTGACCCTATGCGACGCAACCTTAATTTATGTATAGCAAATGAAAAAGTTTGTACGCTGGTGTCTGTTTGGTACCAAAAGATTCTGTAATCAATGTACTATTAAAATGTATAATAGATGAATTTTTGGCTCGTCTTGAAATATTAGAAATCGATACTTTTTTGACGCGGACCCTGTGCGACGCATCATTATTTTATGTTTATCGTATTAAAAAATTTGTACGCTGGTGTCTGCATGGTACGAAAAGATTCTGTAATCAATGTACTATTAAAATGTATAATCGATGAATTTTTGGCTCGTCTTAAAATATTGGAAATCGATACTTTTTACCGCTGACCCTATGCGACGCAACCTTAGTTTATGTATATCAAGTAAAAAAATTTGTACGCTGGTGTCTGTTTGGTACCAAATGATTCTGTAATCAATGTGCTATTAAAATGTATAATCGATGAATTTTTGGCTCGTCTTAAAATATTAGAAATCGGTACTTTTTTACCGCTGACCCTATGCGACGCAACATTATTTTATGTATATCAAGTTAAAAAATTTGTACGCTGGTGTCTGTTTGGTACCAAATGATTCTGTAATCAATGTACTATTAAAATGTATAATAGATGAATTTTTGGCTCGTCTTAAAATATTAGAAATCGATACTTTTTTGACGCGGACCCTGTGCGACGCATCCTTATTTTATGTTTATCGTATTAAAAAATTTGTACGCTGGTGTCTGCATGGTACCAAAAGATTCTGTAATCAATGTACTATTAAAATGTATAATCGATGAATTTTTGGCTCGTCTTAAAATATTGGAAATCGATACTTTTTACCGCTGACCCTATGCGACGCAACCTTATTTTATGTATATCAAGTTAAAAAATTTGTACGCTGGTGTCTGTTTGGTACCAAATGATTCTGTAATCAATGTGCTATTAAAATGTATAATCGATGAATTTTTGGCTCGTCTTAAAATATTAGAATTCGATACTTTTTTACCGCTGACCCTATGCGACGCATCCTAAATTTATGTATAGCAAATGAAAAAGTTTGTACGCTGTTGTCTGCTTGGTACCAAATGATTCTGTAATCAATGTACTATTAAAATGTATAATAGATGAATTTTTGGCTCGTCTTAAAATATTAGAAATCGATACTTTTTTGACGCGGACCCTGTGCGACGCATCCTTATTTTATGTTTATCGTATTAAAAAATTTGTACGCTGGTGTCTGCATGGTACGAAAAGATTCTGTAATCAATGTGCTATTAAAATGTATAATCGATGAATTTTTGGCTCGTCTTAAAATATTGGAAATCGATACTTTTTACCGCTGACCCTATGCGACGCAACGTTATTTTATGTATAGCAAATGAAAAAGTTTGTACGCTGTTGTCTGCTTGGTACCAAATGATTCTGTAATCAATGTACTATTAAAATGTATAATAGATGAATTTTTGGCTCGTCTTAAAATATTAGAAATCGATACTTTTTTGACGCGGACCCTGTGCGACGCATCCTTATTTTATGTTTATCGTATTAAAAAATTTGTACGCTGGTGTCTGCATGGTACGAAAAGATTCTGTAATCAATGTACTATTAAAATGTATAATCGATGAATTTTTGGCTCGTCTTAAAATATTGGAAATCGATACTTTTTACCGCTGACCCTATGCGACGCAACCTTAATTTATGTATAGCAAATGAAAAAGTTTGTACGCTGGTGTCTGTTTGGTACCAAAAGATTCTGTAATCAATGTACTATTAAAATGTATAATAGATGAATTTTTGGCTCGTCTTGAAATATTAGAAATCGATACTTTTTTGACGCGGACCCTGTGCGACGCATCATTATTTTATGTTTATCGTATTAAAAAATTTGTACGCTGGTGTCTGCATGGTACGAAAAGATTCTGTAATCAATGTACTATTAAAATGTATAATCGATGAATTTTTGGCTCGTCTTAAAATATTGGAAATCGATACTTTTTACCGCTGACCCTATGCGACGCAACCTTAGTTTATGTATATCAAGTAAAAAAATTTGTACGCTGGTGTCTGTTTGGTACCAAATGATTCTGTAATCAATGTGCTATTAAAATGTATAATCGATGAATTTTTGGCTCGTCTTAAAATATTGGAAATCGATACTTTTTACCGCTGACCCTATGCGACGCATCCTAAATTTATGTATAGCAAATGAAAAAGTTTGTACGCTGTTGTCTGCTTGGTACCAAATGATTCTGTAATCAATGTAGTATTAAAATGTATAATAGATGAATTTTTGGCTCGTCTTAAAATATTAGAAATCGATACTTTTTTGACGCGGACCCTGTGCGACGCATCCTTATTTTATGTTTATCGTATTAAAAAATTTGTACGCTGGTGTCTGCATGGTACGAAAAGATTCTGTAATCAATGTACTATTAAAATGTATAATCGATGAATTTTTGGCTCGTCTTAAAATATTGGAAATCGATACTTTTTACCGCTGACCCTATGCGACGCAACCTTAATTTATGTATAGCAAATGAAAAAGTTTGTACGCTGGTGTCTGTTTGGTACCAAAAGATTCTGTAATCAATGTACTATTAAAATGTATAATAGATGAATTTTTGGCTCGTCTTAAAATATTAGAAATCGATACTTTTTTGACGCGGACCCTGTGCGACGCATCATTATTTTATGTTTATCGTATTAAAAAATTTGTACGCTGGTGTCTGCATGGTACGAAAAGATTCTGTAATCAATGTACTATTAAAATGTATAATCGATGAATTTTTGGCTCGTCTTAAAATATTGGAAATCGATACTTTTTACCGCTGACCCTATGCGACGCAACCTTAGTTTATGTATATCAAGTAAAAAAATTTGTACGCTGGTGTCTGTTTGGTACCAAATGATTCTGTAATCAATGTGCTATTAAAATGTATAATCGATGAATTTTTGGTTCGTCTTAAAATATTGGAAATCTATACTTTTTACCGCAGACCCCATGCGACGCATCCTTAATTTATGTATAGCAAATGAAAAAGTTTGTACGCTGGTGTCTGTTTGGTACCAAATGATTCTGTAATCAATGTGCTATTAAAATGTATAATCGATGAATTTTTGGCTCGTCTTAAAATATTGGAAATCGATACTTTTTACCGCTGACCCTATGCGACGCAACGTTATTTTATGTATAGCAAATGAAAAAGTTTGTACGCTGTTGTCTGCTTGGTACCAAATGATTCTGTAATCAATGTACTATTAAAATGTATAATAGATGAATTTTTGGCTCGTCTTAAAATATTAGAAATCGATACTTTTTTGACGCGGACCCTGTGCGACGCATCCTTATTTTATGTTTATCGTATTAAAAAATTTGTACGCTGGTGTCTGCATGGTACGAAAAGATTCTGTAATCAATGTACTATTAAAATGTATAATCGATGAATTTTTGGCTCGTCTTAAAATATTGGAAATCGATACTTTTTACCGCTGACCCTATGCGACGCAACCTTAATTTATGTATAGCAAATGAAAAAGTTTGTACGCTGGTGTCTGTTTGGTACCAAATGATTCTGTAATCAATGTACTATTAAAATGTATAATCGATGAATTTTTGGCTCGTCTTAAAATATTGGAAATCGATACTTTTTACCGCTGACCCTATGCGACGCAACATTAATTTATGTATAGCAAATGAAAAAGTTTGTACGCTGGTGTCTGTTTGGTACCAAATGATTCTGTAATCAATGTACTATTAAAATGTATAATAGATGAATTTTTGGCTCGTCTTAAAATATTAGAAATCGATACTTTTTTGACGCGGACCCTGTGCGACGCATCCTTATTTTATGTTTATCGTATTAAAAAATTTGTACGCTGGTGTCTGCATGGTACGAAAAGATTCTGTAATCAATGTACTATTAAAATGTATAATCGATGAATTTTTGGCTCGTCTTAAAATATTGGAAATCGATACTTTTTACCGCTGACCCTATGCGACGCAACCTTAATTTATGTATAGCAAATGAAAAAGTTTGTACGCTGGTGTCTGTTTGGTACCAAATGATTCTGTAATCAATGTACTATTAAAATGTATAATCGATGAATTTTTGGCTCGTCTTAAAATATTGGAAATCGATACTTTTTACCGCTGACCCTATGCGACGCAACATTAATTTATGTATAGCAAATGAAAAAGTTTGTACGCTGGTGTCTGTTTGGTACCAAATGATTCTGTAATCAATGTACTATTAAAATGTATAATAGATGAATTTTTGGCTCGTCTTAAAATATTAGAAATCGATACTTTTTTGACGCGGACCCTGTGCGACGCATCATTATTTTATGTTTATCGTATTAAAAAATTTGTACGCTGGTGTCTGCATGGTACGAAAAGATTCTGTAATCAATGTACTATTAAAATGTATAATCGATGAATTTTTGGCTCGTCTTAAAATATTGGAAATCGATACTTTTTACCGCTGACCCTATGCGACGCAACCTTAGTTTATGTATATCAAGTAAAAAAATTTGTACGCTGGTGTCTGTTTGGTACCAAATGATTCTGTAATCAATGTGCTATTAAAATGTATAATCGATGAATTTTTGGTTCGTCTTAAAATATTGGAAATCTATACTTTTTACCGCAGACCCCATGCGACGCATCCTTAATTTATGTATAGCAAATGAAAAAGTTTGTACGCTGGTGTCTGTTTGGTACCAAATGATTCTGTAATCAATGTGCTATTAAAATGTATAATCGATGAATTTTTGGCTCGTCTTAAAATATTGGAAATCGATACTTTTTACCGCTGACCCTATGCGACGCAACGTTATTTTATGTATAGCAAATGAAAAAGTTTGTACGCTGTTGTCTGCTTGGTACCAAATGATTCTGTAATCAATGTACTATTAAAATGTATAATAGATGAATTTTTGGCTCGTCTTAAAATATTAGAAATCGATACTTTTTTGACGCGGACCCTGTGCGACGCATCCTTATTTTATGTTTATCGTATTAAAAAATTTGTACGCTGGTGTCTGCATGGTACGAAAAGATTCTGTAATCAATGTACTATTAAAATGTATAATCGATGAATTTTTGGCTCGTCTTAAAATATTGGAAATCGATACTTTTTACCGCTGACCCTATGCGACGCAACCTTAATTTATGTATAGCAAATGAAAAAGTTTGTACGCTGGTGTCTGTTTGGTACCAAATGATTCTGTAATCAATGTACTATTAAAATGTATAATCGATGAATTTTTGGCTCGTCTTAAAATATTGGAAATCGATACTTTTTACCGCTGACCCTATGCGACGCAACATTAATTTATGTATAGCAAATGAAAAAGTTTGTACGCTGGTGTCTGTTTGGTACCAAATGATTCTGTAATCAATGTACTATTAAAATGTATAATAGATGAATTTTTGGCTCGTCTTAAAATATTAGAAATCGATACTTTTTTGACGCGGACCCTGTGCGACGCATCCTTATTTTATGTTTATCGTATTAAAAAATTTGTACGCTGGTGTCTGCATGGTACGAAAAGATTCTGTAATCAATGTACTATTAAAATGTATAATCGATGAATTTTTGGCTCGTCTTAAAATATTGGAAATCGATACTTTTTACCGCTGACCCTATGCGACGCAACCTTAATTTATGTATAGCAAATGAAAAAGTTTGTACGCTGGTGTCTGTTTGGTACCAAATGATTCTGTAATCAATGTACTATTAAAATGTATAATCGATGAATTTTTGGCTCGTCTTAAAATATTGGAAATCGATACTTTTTACCGCTGACCCTATGCGACGCAACATTAATTTATGTATAGCAAATGAAAAAGTTTGTACGCTGGTGTCTGTTTGGTACCAAATGATTCTGTAATCAATGTACTATTAAAATGTATAATAGATGAATTTTTGGCTCGTCTTAAAATATTAGAAATCGATACTTTTTTGACGCGGACCCTGTGCGACGCATCATTATTTTATGTTTATCGTATTAAAAAATTTGTACGCTGGTGTCTGCATGGTACGAAAAGATTCTGTAATCAATGTACTATTAAAATGTATAATCGATGAATTTTTGGCTCGTCTTAAAATATTGGAAATCGATACTTTTTACCGCTGACCCTATGCGACGCAACCTTAGTTTATGTATATCAAGTAAAAAAATTTGTACGCTGGTGTCTGTTTGGTACCAAATGATTCTGTAATCAATGTGCTATTAAAATGTATAATCGATGAATTTTTGGCTCGTCTTAAAATATTGGAAATCGATACTTTTTACCGCTGACCCTATGCGACGCAACGTTATTTTATGTATAGCAAATGAAAAAGTTTGTACGCTGTTGTCTGCTTGGTACCAAATGATTCTGTAATCAATGTAGTATTAAAATGTATAATAGATGAATTTTTGGCTCGTCTTAAAATATTAGAAATCGATACTTTTTTGACGCGGACCCTGTGCGACGCATCCTTATTTTATGTTTATCGTATTAAAAAATTTGTACGCTGGTATCTGCATGGTACGAAAAGATTCTGTAATCAATGTACTATTAAAATGTATAATCGATGAATTTTTGGCTCGTCTTAAAATATTGGAAATCGATACTTTTTACCGCTGACCCTATGCGACGCAACCTTAGTTTATGTATATCAAGTAAAAAAATTTGTACGCTGGTGTCTGTTTGGTACCAAATGATTCTGTAATCAATGTGCTATTAAAATGTATAATCGATGAATTTTTGGCTCGTCTTAAAATATTGGAAATCGATACTTTTTACCGCTGACCCTATGCGACGCATCCTAAATTTATGTATAGCAAATGAAAAAGTTTGTACGCTGTTGTCTGCTTGGTACCAAATGATTCTGTAATCAATGTACTATTAAAATGTATAATAGATGAATTTTTGGCTCGTCTTAAAATATTAGAAATCGATACTTTTTAGACGCGGACCCTGTGCGACGCATCCTTATTTTATGTTTATCGTATTAAAAAATTTGTACGCTGGTGTCTGCATGGTACGAAAAGATTCTGTAATCAATGTGCTATTAAAATGTATAATCGATGAATTTTTGGCTCGTCTTAAAATATTGGAAATCTATACTTTTTACCGCAGACCCCATGCGACGCATCCTTAATTTATGTATAGCAAATGAAAAAGTTTGTACGCTGGTGTCTGTTTGGTACCAAATGATTCTGTAATCAATGTGCTATTAAAATGTATAATCGATGAATTTTTGGCTCGTCTTAAAATATTGGAAATCGATACTTTTTACCGCTGACCCTATGCGACGCAACCTTATTTTATGTATATCAAGTAAAAAAATTTGTACGCTGGTGTCTGTTTGGTACCAAATGATTCTGTAATCAATGTGCTATTAAAATGTATAATCGATGAATTTTTGGCTCGTCTTAAAATATTAGAAATCGATACTTTTTTACCGCTGACTCTATGCGACGCATCCTTAATTTATGTATAGCAAATGAAAAAGTTTGTACGCTGTTGTCTGCTTGGTACCAAATGATTCTGTAATCAATGTACTATTAAAATGTATAATCGATGAATTTTTGGCTCGTCTTAAAATATTGGAAATCGATACTTTTTACCGCTGACCCTATGCGACGCAACTTTATTTTATGTATATCAAGTTAAAAAATTTGTACGCTGGTGTATGTTTGGTACCAAATGATTCTGTAATCAATGTACTATTAAAATGTATAATCGATGAATTTTTGGCTCGTCTTAAAATATTGGAAATCGATACTTTTTACCGCTGACCCTATGCGACGCAACTTTATTTTATGTATATCAAGTTAAAAAATTTGTACGCTGGTGTATGTTTGGTACCAAATGATTCTGTAATCAATGTACTATTAAAATATATAATCGATGAATTTTTGGCTCGTCTTAAAATATTGGAAATCGATACTTTTTACCGCTGACCCTATGCGACGCAACCTTATTTTATGTATATCAAGTTAAAAAATTTGTACGCTGGTGTCTGTTTGGTACCAAATGATTCTGTAATCAATGTGCTATTAAAATGTATAATCGATGAATTTTTGGCTCGTCTTAAAATATTGGAAATCGATACTTTTTACCGCTGACCCTATGCGACGCAACGTTATTTTATGTATATCAAGTTAATAAATTTGTACGCTGGTGTCTGTTTGGTACCAAATGATTCTGTAATCAATGTGCTATTAAAATGTATAATCGATGAATTTTTGGCTCGTCTTAAAATATTAGAAATCGGTACTTTTTTACCGCTGACCCTATGCGACGCAACCTTATTTTATGTATATCAAGTTAAAAAATTTGTACGCTGGTGTCTGGTTGGTACCAAATGATTCTGTAATCAATGTACTATAAAAATGTATAATAGATGAATTTTTGGCTCGTCTTAAAATATTAGAAATTGATACTTTTTTGACGCGGACCCTGTGCGACTCATCCTTATTTTATGTTTATCGTATTAAAAAATTTGTACGCTGGTGTCTGCATGGTACGAAAAGATTCTGTAATCGATGTACTATTAAAATGTATAATCAATGAATTTTTGGCTCGTTTTTAAATATTAGAAATCGATACACTTTTACCGCTGACCCCATGCGACGCAAGCTCATTTTATGTATATCAAGTTAAAAAATTTGTACGCTGGTGTCTGCTTGGTACCAAATAATTCTGTAATCAATGTACTATTAAAATGTATAATCGATGAATTTTTGGCTCGTCTTAAAATATTAGAAATCGATACTTTTTTACCGCTGACCCTATGCGACGCAACATTATTTTATGTATATCAAGTTAAAAAATTTGTACGCTGGTGTCTGTTTGGTACCAAATGATTCTATAATCAATGTACTATTAAAATGTATAATCGATGAATTTTTGGCTCGTCTTAAAATATTGGAAAGCGATACTTTTTACCGCTGACCCTATGCGACGCAACCTTATTTTATGTATATCAAGTTAAAAAATTTGTACGCTGGTGTCTGTTTGGTACCAAATGATTCTGTAATCAATGTGCTATTAAAATGTATAATCGATGAATTTTTGGCTCGTCTTAAAATATTAGAAATCGATACTTTTTTGACGCGGACCCTGTGCAACGCATCCTTATTTTATGTTTATCGTATTAAAAAATTTGTACGCTGGTGTCTGCATGGTACGAAAAGATTCTGTAATCAATGTACTACTAAAATGTATAATCGATGAATTTTTGGCTCGTCTTAAAATATTGGAAATCGATACTTTTTACCGCTGACCCTATGCGACGCAACCTTATTTTATGTATATCAAGTTAAAAAATTTGTATGCTGGTGTCTGTTTGGTACCAAATGATTCTGTAATCAATTTGCTATTAAAGAGTAAAGAGTACGTAGTTAGCAGATAATTATGGTACCAAGAGCACAAGAGCCTACAAACTTTTTGATATGAAATGTTTAAAATTAATATGCGACGTATGGGGTCCGCGGTGACAAAATTTCGATTTTCAATATATTTATAGCGCGCCAAAAATTAATCATATATGCATTTCAAGAGTACATAGTTAGCAGATAATTATGGTACCAAGAGCACAAGAGCCTACAAACTTTTTGATATAAAATGCGTAAAATTAATATGCGACGTATGGGGTCCGCGGTGACAGAATTACGATTTTCAATATATTTATAGCGCGCCAAAAATTAATCGTTTATGCTTTTCAAAAGTACATAGTTAGCAGATAATTGTGGTACCAAGAGCACAAGAGCCTACAAACTTTTTGATATAAAATGCGTAAAATTAATATGCGACGTATGGGGCCCGCAGTGACAAAATTTCGATTTTCAATATATTTATAGCGCGCCAGAAATTAATCGTATATGCATTTCAAGGGTACATAGTTAGCAGATATTTATGGTACCAAGAGCACAAGAGCCTACAAACTTTTTAATATGAAATGCGTAAAATTAATATGCGACGTATGGGGTCCGCGGTGACAAAATTTCGATTTTCAATATATTTATAGCGCGCAAAAAATTAATCGTTTATGCATTTCAAAAGTACATAGTTAGCAGATAATTGTGGTACCAAGAGCACAAGAGCCTACAAACTTTTTGATATAAAATGCGTAAAATTAATATGCGACCTATGGGGTCCGCGGTGACAGAATTATGATTTTCAATATATTTATAGCGCGCCAAAAATTAATCGTTTATACATTTCAAGATTACATAGTTAGCAGATAATTATGGTACCAAGAGCACAAGAGTCTACAAACTTTGTGATATGAAATGTGTAAAATTAATATGCGACGTATGGGGTCCGCGGTGATAAAGTTTCAATATATTCGTCCCACCCATATACGCGTGTGTAATTAAATCGAATGAAATAAAGTGTGAATAACTAAATTAATACATAAACACGATAAGAAAGTCTACAACAGATGGGCATGGGTAGTTGTAGCTAAACGATTTAAACTGAAAGTTGTGAAAAAAGTGTCGGCATATCTTTTTTAATTTGTGTATCGAATTTTGTTAATGACGAGCGGTGCTCCAGCATGTATATGTGTCTTTTTAAAAAATTAGAGATAACGCGAGAAGAAAGCGAAAAGAATAAAAGAAAGAAAATGTCCGAAACATCAATGCTCGAAAGTACACCGACGTTATAATCGCGTGTGTAAGTAAAACTGTATGAAATACATTTGTGAGTAACATAATTGAGCATACATAAATCACTACGTATAGAAAGAAACTCGATATGACAGGTGGACATGTAGTAGCTAAACGATTTCACACCTTGATGCTCGAACTCGAGCGTGTCTTTATAAGGAAATAGGGATAACGCGAGAAGGACGTGAAGAGGGTAGGTAAAAGGACGCGAATAGAGAATTCGAGTCATTAAGACTCAATAATGTTTCGCCAATAAGACCAGATGTTTCACGAGTCAACGAGTTTCTTTCATTTCTATTGGATCGAGAATCGAGATTATTGGTCATAGTCAAGGAGTCCGCGCGGATTATTTAGGTCGATTCCGCGCGGATTATTTAGGTTAGCTTAGGTTAGGAAACTACATGCCATTGATAAAGAGTCGCGAAAAATTTCATTGTAATATGTTATAAAAATTAAAATAGTAATAGGGTATGTTGTAAATGTAAATAATAATATAATACTTTACCCACCACGCTGCACATCTTGCGCGAGATTGATCACAAAACTCTAAGCAGCGGTAGCGGTATTGCCAAGCACAACCTATACGTCCACCACGGTGCGCATCTCGAGCGCGACTGATTCGATTTTCGATTCTTGAGACATTGCGATTGTGAGACTGACGACTGACGATCAGTCTGGCGCGAAACGCGCAGCATGGTGGACGTATGGGGTGTACTTGGCGACACCGCTGCTCATTTGTTGAACGTTTTAATCAGCTGATTTCTGTCAAACAATATTAATCGCAGATGAGGCATTATAACATTATTTACAACATATTACTATTTTAATTTTTATAACCTATTATTTTTAAATTTAAGTAGCAAATTAACGTTTTATTAATATTTTTTGACATATCAGCTGATTAAAACGTTAATTTGTTAATTAAATTTTGAAATAATAATATGTAATAAAAATTATAAAATGTTTTAAATAAAATATTATAACATATATTATTTATAACATTATTATTTTAATTGTTATAACATTATTCTAAAATTTAATTAGCAAATTAACTCTTTAATCAGCTGTCAAAAAATATTAATCAAGTTGAAACAAAGTGAATTAATTAAAATGAAAAATATCCATGTAACCCATGCTTCATCTCTATCTTCTCTCTATAATGTAATCCCTTCTCCCTCTTAAATCCTTCCGACAGTTCGCGATCTCGATTATGTCGCAAGCTATTCATATATACTTCTAAAATTATTATCTGATGCCGGCGATCTGTATCACGTACCAATCTTGTCTTTGTTGAAAGTCCAGCCGCCCATGGGCGAACATTTGTCGGCCCATTCGTCCTTGAGCTTGAGCTCCTCGACCTGCTCGTCCGTTAAGCCCATTATCTCAGGTGGTAGCATGGTACCGTGCTTAGCCAGCTCCTCGATCTCTATTTTTCAATCAAGAGAGAGAAAGACGCGTGTGAAGGAGAAGGCAACCAACCGGTGTCAAGTACAAGTATCCGTATAATTATTATCCTGCACGACGTGTGACTAATATTACACACACGGCATCCAGGATAGATGAGTTCATAAACTCGAGGGGGGCCTCCGGACTTCTCTTATTATACGCTGTTATTACAAGCCGCAGCTGTGCCCGGAGAGATAATCATAATGGATTTCTCGCGTTAATATTCTGGCTGAAGCCAGGGTTCCCATAAATGCCAAAAACCTCATAAAAGGCAGTCGAAAGCTGTTGTGCTGAATTTAAGCGAACGGAATATCTGCTTTATATAATTAGATCGAATGTATCGGTATATCGAGAGTAAAATTAGCGTATAATCAAAGAATGTCACGCTTTGTTTTGCGCAATCAGAGAAAGTAGATTAAAAATAAATTTTTTCTCATATTTAAAACTTGTAAAAAAAATAATATCTAGAATAACTTCGCTACTTTTCGCAAAGATATTTACCATAACAGATCCTTGAAATCTTCAAACGACCATTGTAAATTATTGCGACATCGTATATGACATTGTCGACACTTGCCTCTACGTTAGTATCATATAAAAATTGGCTCTCGTCACCTTTTTTCACGTGCAATCTCACCATTTTGCTGAGATTGATTAAGAACTTTCAAACCAAAATTTCTACACTATAAAGATTAATGTATGATTTTTTATATTTTAATTGGCTCGCAGTTTCTGATCGAAATATATTATCTGTATGTCTGACTTGAGCGTCAAAGTACGACTTGTCATGAGAAACTAAATTACCTCCCATATATTCACCCGATAAATACAGCCTGAATGTCGAGATCCATGGTAACACGCGTTATCGATTAAACAATGCGAAAGCACGAAGCACGGTTGGCTTTGGCTATTGATAAATGGCTGGCGAAGATGGAAATGATCAAACGGCAAATAAATAAAGTGATAAAGGAAAGTGAAATGATAAGAATAGGAATAAGACGTAGCTATTAATGAGTATATAACTCTGTGTTGTTCATTACTTTATAATATACATATTTACATTCTAATGGAACACGGATTAGAAGAATAAAGACGTTCATATATATATATATATATATATATATATATATATATATATATATATATATATATATATAGTTACAAATATTAAGAAACACCGACAGCATCTTTATTCGGCCGTCACGTTTCTACTGGCGTTTTTTGGACACAAAAATATGATATATTTACGTATGATTACTTAACATCGATATATAATGTATGTATATATATATGTATAATATATATATATATATAGCACAATATTTTTATTATATTTTAAATATATTCTCGCGGCGCGCAACACACACTGCGCAATACAATTTTATGGTACTTTTATTTATATCGTAATCCGTAACTCTCGGCTATCATGTAAAGTGACTAGTATTACATTAAAATACACTTAGAATTCGATTCGATGAGGTGCATCATGCGCAGGTCATTTTCTGTTTGGGTTCCGAACAAAGATGGTCCATAAACGTAACAAATTATGGGAGTGGATTCTTAAACACGGGAGATAAACGCTGTAATTAATTTGAAAAAGAAGAGATGGTGAATCTAATTATTCATTTCATTTCGGCATATATTAAATAAAACGCGATTGGTTTTACGCGTTGATTTATCGAGTTATGTATATTCAACATCTCTTCCCTTTACATTTATCGATTATCGCGCAAAATGACATTCCGACAAGTTATTTGTTACGTGTATGAGATGGTCCCTATAGTAATTGTTGCATATGAACATGCCGAACGATTGAACATCTTAAACGCACATCCTAAATTGATCGATTCGCGACGATTCCAAATAGACACGATGAAAAGATGACAGATGTTTTTCTTTTTTTTTTAACGCTTAACTCTTAACATCGACACGAGTAACAGTGATAATTTTTTTTTACGCCGAGTGGATTGTCACTCGTATGATGGAACAACGAGATTTGGAAACCTACGCTTTACTCAAAATCCTTTCGCATTGCTCGAACAGCCGCGACGATCGCGGTCTGGGCGATAAATCTACAATAATGAGCAGAGCTGCATAAAAGAACTGCTTTATTTTTGTAAATGCGCTGCTCGCGCAAAATGTTTTTGAGATATTTCATCAAAATAAAGAAAGCTCTGAATACTTTAGTACTTAAAAATATTAGAAGTCGAGATAATATCATGTGGTATTATAGATATAAGGAAGAAGGAATAATATCAGAGCGACTCTCGAAAAAAAATATTACAAATTATTATTTTCGCTTAATTATATAAAATAAATATCATCATTGCGTGTTGCTTTTTTTTCTGTCACGATTTAAACAGTGAAGCAGCACCTCGTGCAACTCGTACAACAGTGAGACGACGTGGTTCTCTCTTTTACATGTAACAAACACGTGCTTATAAAAGCACGTCTATAAATAGACACACGTGTACATGTTTACGTGACATTTACATACTCGTCCGTTTACGTGCGGTAACACTTATACGGGAGAGGAAAATTTCCTTACCAACGAATGTGTCAACTACCTTAACGTGTTATGCTACGATAGAAAAAAATTGGCATATTTGGTCCGAAAGAGAAACATATAAAATATATCTTGTTGTGTTGAACATATGAAAACATATGAAGCGAATCTTGTATTTTAAGACAGTACCTTATCTAGGCTTCGTCCCTGATTTAGGCGCCTGATAGGAACATTTATCGGTCATCAACATCTTGATTAGAGACGGGCGTACATTCGCACGCGTGTCGTTAACTTAGATGCGGTTTCGCTTACAATTAATCGCAATCGTTGCAACTAATGGGTGCATTCTGCAGTTTAGAGCGAGATGCAGCGACATTTTATTGCCACCAAACTCCTCGTATTTATTTGTTTCTTTTAAAATGTCATTAGTTATAGAAAATTTCAGTTATAAGAAAAATATATATTTGACATTTAATCTTTGTAGAGTGACAAAATCTCGCTGCACTTGAAAAAGATAAAATATAAAGCAAAAGTAGATAAAATGTAAAAAAATGGCTGTCGTATTATAATCTGTTACTCTAATAACATTCGAAATGATGAATCTTTATATCAATCAGGAACTTTGATCGGATAAGTTATTATGAGAAAATTTTATTAATGTTATCATTTTTTTACGTTGGTCATATATATTTTTGCGCGCGCGCGGGTATGCTTTTATCTTATTTTTATCACAGATACGAAGTTGCTGTAGCACAGAATAAACCCATGGAATTGCTACTCTCACACCGAACATATACGTCGTAACATAATCGTCGAAAACACCGAATGACGTTCATCTTTTATATACCAGAAGCGTTTATCTCGATCTCTTAATATTAAAATCGATCAGCTCAATGAAGCGCAGCAAGACACAATTTTGGGAACCGTGCCCGATCACAATCTCAGAATTGATAAAATTTATAAACTTTTGAACAACGATAACACCGGAATCACAAAAATAACGGGTCCTCTTTTAAATCCTGAAATGATTAATTTATCAAAGTCACTTTTATTATTGAAACTGCTGAGTGAGATAATTTAATTCTTCTCTTTTTTACATCCTGTCCCTCACAACTTTCACGACAAACGGACGGTAAGATCTTTGGACAGTAAACGTCATACGGAGGATTCTCCTATACTACTACGATAACATCGAGTTACTTATATCGAATCTAGAACCAGTTGTTGAATGAAGCTAACTTACGACATCGGTGGGTTTTGGTTATTAATTGCTCGACCGATCGAGATTACTCCTCGTCGATCGTAGGCTGGACTTGTCGTACCTCCTTTAGGATTCTATGATCGTACTGCTGCTCTTCGGGGACTTGGAGAAACATGGGGGATGAAGAGGAAGAAGAGGTGGAACCGTGCAACATCAGTTGCACGGTGTCCTGCTCTCAAACTTTGCTTTCGGGCCCATCGGTGGTGTGCTTGAAAGAGTTGCGGATTTTGCTCAGATGAAGAGCGGCGATGTGCCCGTAGCTCTTATTGTACCATTCAGGTGTGCGACCTCTGAAAACAAATAATTTCACTTCTTTAGTTTTTTATGGAATTTACACAACATTTCAATATCCAATCAAAAGTTTATTTCAAATAAATTTACTTTTTTTATTTTTTTTGAAAAATATTTTTAAGCAAACTAAAAATTGAAAAAGATAAAACATATTATTTGTAGAAAAAAAGTTTAACGTTACTTACTTCGTGTCGACTCTGGATAAATGCATAATGCGGGATTTGCCGCTGCCACACGGCTCGATAAGATAACGAGAGGCCAAAACGATGCCGCGAGTTCCGCCGAGCATGACAGGAGCATCTGGATGTTCTACGGATGTTTCGACAATGACGCAGGCACCTTTGGGAAGGTCATTCCGCCAGGATCTACAAAAGATTATTAATTATAGTGATTAGAGATTTTATCTTTAACAAAACAAATTTATTATTTAAAAAAAAAAAAAAAAAAAAAAAATATCTAATTTAATTATGCAATATATTTTATTAACCTTAATATGCAATAATCTCTGGCGGGCAGCGGGCTCATGTTTCCGGTGGCGTATTGGAAGACCTCCACATTGGTATCCAACTTGGTTACCAGTCTGTACTTTAAAAGTTGCGGATCCCAGATGTGTCTTTCTCGTAACACACGGTGTAAGAGTTCATTCGGCGGAGCTTCGACTTCCGTTGATACTCGCCAGAGACGAAGCGGGTGTCCGTCACCCACCTTCTTGTACGCCATTTCTATAGTATTGTCAGCGGGATTGTTTACCGTGACCCAACCGCGACTTCTGCTGGAACAGAACATAGAGTCTTCATTTAGCGCATCCTAATTTATCGATTTTATTAATTTATATCCATATCTTTATAATTGTTTTTTAATTTTCACAGATAATATAAATACGATAATGACATGCACTTACTTTTCTCGCGCTTCCTTTAATAAGGCCGTTGTGCAAGCGTACAGGTAGCCTCTCCAATCCTGTTTCAGTTCCGAACCGAGTTCCTCCAGCGCGACCGGAATGCTTTCCTCCATGTAATTAAAATGACACTGCGTCAACATGTCCGATGAGACCTGAAAAAAATCGGAAGTAGCATGAGCCGGGCCCGTCTCACTCGTGCCTTGAATCGAAGCAAGCGCGGGCGAGAGATCGCGATCGACGAATGACGATGCCTCGGTATACTCACCATGAATAATTCACGATTCGTCTTGACCAGATGCAGAAGACAGTCGTGAGCGGCTTTGTTTTCCGACAATTCTCGCTGGTCGGGGATACCCACAGTCTTCCGCCTACGTGGCGACACGCTACTCGACCTGTTGGTCACGTTCGTGTTGCTATGGTTGAAATGGAACAAGCTCGGCGCTAGACACACTGCCAGATTCGAGGCTGTCATCTGGTTGTAGACCGAGTTGCTAGCGACATGGTTGAGGAAGTCGAGCAGAGTCTCTAGCGCCTCGCGGTGCTCGTCCTGAAGCAGCAATAAGACACACTGCACGGCATCGGGTCGCAACTCCGCTGGTACATCTGTAAGAAGAATCGATTCATTGAGAAATCACATTTCTTTCTTCGCGTGACCTAAAGTAAAAAACGAGCAAGCAAAAATCGAACTTACGTTGAAAGATGGCGATAAACGTCTCTGAGAGTTTGTTCGTCAACAGAGCCTCCGGCAATTCCCTGAAATACTGTTTGACAAGATCGGCGATGTCATACGCTTGATGCCCGTCGAAATTAATGTTGTCTCCCTGGGTCTCCGTCATGACCTTTAGCTTCTGTATCCTCGACTTGACGCCGCTCTTTCTGAAGATGCCCACCTGGTCCAGTGCATTGGCTCTCAACCACCTTAGAGCGATCTGGATGCACTTAGGTAAAGCTTGACCGGTTCTCTGTAGAGACAACAAGAGCGGCACTCCGAAAACGGTCTTGTCCTTGTAATCGGGCGTCTTGATCTTCCTGATAAACTTCGGGAGTTCCCAGTTCCATCCAGTACGGTGAGTCGGACAATATCGTTCCATGCATGCCGTGAGCTTCAACAACGCCAGTTTCCTCAGGACCAAAAGCTGCCCGCAGGACATGGAAGCCATCGCTCTAGGACACAGCGGGTCCAAGGGTTCGGGATACAGCGATCCCCTTTGGAAGCTGTGCCACCTGACGACGGTGCCCTTGTGCCTAGGTGATTCCTCTTCCTGATCGGAGTCCCTGCTGGCCATGGTGGAACCGCTCTCCTGACTGCCGGCCAGTTCCGAGCTCCTGGACCTGGACTTCTCCCGATAGACCGTCACATCCTTGTTCAGATATTTGCCAGCGTCCTTGTACTCATCGCGATGTCGGAAGCTCTTATGCAGCTTCTCCTCCCGCTTCAAGGATGTCACCTTGTCCTCTTTGTCCTGGACGAGTTTGTCGCGATACCTCTGCGACTCCTTGCCGAGATTCAGACTGCCGCCGCGAGTGGTGATCACCGCGTTCTTCGCCGGCGAGTCCTTGGAGCTCTGAGGATGCGCGTTCACGAACTCCAGCACCTTGGCATGGTTGCTGTTGGCATCGCAGAAGTATCGGTGCCGCCAATTGGTCGGCTGACATTCGGAATCGCTCAGCGTGCCCTGATCCTCTCTTCCGCGATGCAGGAATCGGCGGGCGCGATTCATCTTCGTGCGGATCGGCGTCGGTGTTGGTCCACCACCCTGCGAGCCGTCCGAACAGTAGCTGGACGAGTCGTCGCCGAAGGGGCTGGGCGCATTCGCCAGGGGCGACGGCGGCAGATGATAGGGAGTGGCCGGCAAGGTCATCGGTGAACCGGGAATCTGATTAGGCGAGACCGACAAGAGATCGTTGAAGGCCACCGGCGCCGGTCCCGTGGGCGACACGTCCACGCAGTTCAGTTCCTTCATTTTCTGCTGCATAGACATCACGTCGAGCACCTGAGGCCCGCTGATCACCACTCCGTCGCGATTCTGACGCTTTCGTCGTCGCGACTTCAGGGACTCCACGCGTCTCAGGAAAGCCTTGGCGCCGTCTCGCAGCCTCTCTGACCCGGATCTGCGAAATCGTTGACCCATCTCGTCGGGAGCAGTACCCGGTGGCAGGCTACCGTATCGCAGATTCTCCAGCATAGTGTCCTCTGCCTCTTCGGCCTCTAGACGATCCTCGAGGAAATCCTCCTCGGACGCGGCGTTTTGTCCGGCAATCGCCTGCAGCCTCTCCACGTTCGCCTGCGTGACGTCGACTATGCGAGACCAACGTCTCGTCTTCTTCTCGAAGGTCCAGTTCTCGCTCAAGGCGCACTGCGTGTCCTCGTCAGATTCGTCACCACCACCACCACCACCACCACCACCACCACTGCCCTGTAACCGAAAGTGACGACATTTTTTAAATTAAAATATAACGCTACAATTAAACGTATAATTAATTGTTTTGTTTTTCAATAATAAATAGCAATAATCCCCTTTCTAAAAAAGACATGCTAAGTCAATTCTTGCAAGTATTGGTGTCTGACAGAAATCAGCTGATTATAGCGTTAATTTTGCTAATTGAATTTTAAAATAAAAATGTTATAAAAATTAAAATTATAATACATTTAAAATAATATGTTATAATACTTTAAAATCAATTAATATTTTTGACAATTATCAGCTGATTTCTATATCAAAAAATATTAATCACTGATAAGATACTATAGCATATTATTTACAACATATCACTATTGTAATATTTTTACTGTAAAATTTAATTAGCAAATCAACGCTTTATTAATATTTTTTGACAAGAAATCAGCTGATTAAAGCGTTAATTTACCAATTAAAGTTTAAAATAATAATGTGTTAAAAATTAAAATAATAATATGTTTGAAATAATATGTTATAGTTCTTTAAATTCGATTAATATTTTTGACAGTAATCAGCTGATTTCTGTCAAAAAAATTATTCGACTTTAAAGTATTGTAACATATTATTTACAACATTATTATTTTAATTCTGATAACATATTTTTATTTTAAAATAAAATTAGCAAATTAACGCTTTAATCAGCTGATTTCTGTCAAAAAATATTAATCAAGTTTAAATAAACTTTATATTATTTTATTTTAAATATCAGTCTTTTTAATATAAAATCGTGTAGAATGGTGCGCGCTTGTGTTGTTCTAGTCACAAAAAAAGTATAATAGTTATTATTCATTTTTTTTATTTAAACAAGATAAATTTTTTTCTTCAAGGATAAAATATGATTAATTTTAAGAATTAATTTATTAGTTTTGAGCGTTGTTTAGCGTCAAATTTAATTGACTAAATAGGTAACAGAATCATAAATTATGATTACATCTTTATCTATAGATAGCCGTATCCTTATTGACCCAAATTTTCAGGCAAAAACTTGACGTGCCAAGCCATGATTCACCAGTCTGAATCACTATCCGGATCCAGATTCATCTGGATCCGGCTATTCGATTCGGATGGAAATTTTATTCGCACGTACGGTTTTGGCGAGTCGCAAGAGAAGAGGCCATTTATTTCGTGGTCAGGATAATCCTCACGTCGCGTGCAAGGTGCAAGTAACGAGAAACGACGAGTAACGATATATATAAACTGACCGGTCGACGCTTTTTAATTCGTAAAAAAAAACCTCGGCATTCCTTCCGCGGGATTAACAGTGGACTAACAAAGTGACTCGAAAAGGAGTATGTGTGACTAACGTTGTCCGAATACGAACATCGTGAAACGTAACGCGAGATTAACGATCCTCGGTCGGATGTTTAACGTACGACAGGGCGCTTCGTAATCAATTTGTAGCGACGAATTGACCATCGCCGCTGTTGAAGGAACAGAAAAACACAGAACGGATCGCGCCCCGTGAACTATAATTAATTGTAGAAAGTGTTCCGTGTGCGCCAGCCACTTTTACCGCTCGTAATCGGCGATGGGGTCTTAAGGTCATAAGTCAAGCATTTCCTGCTGCCTTCGGTGGTAACAGAGAGAAAAACAAAATTACCGGCTCGATAACCGCGAGGTCATCGGCTGGCGTAATAATAATTAAGCAAAGGAGACCAACAGATCAAGAAACTCGACATTTTTTTTTTTCCATCGTAAGTCGCAGTCACATATTATTATTTTAATATTTAACTTGCAAATTAACGCTTTATTAATATTTTTTGAGAGAAATCAGCTGATTAAAGCGTTAATTTGCTAATTAAATTTTAAAATAATAGTAATATATTTGAAATAATATGTTATTATAGTTCTTTAAACTCGATTAATATTTTTTGACAGTTATCAGCTGATTTCTATCAAAAAATATTAATCGAGTTTAAACAAACTTTATATTACTTTCTTTTTAAATATCATTCTATTTTATTTTTAAAACAGAAGAATAATGCGCGCGTAGCACTTGTGTTATTCTAATGATCAATAAATTAAATATGGCACATAGTTATATCTCGTTGATTAAATACCTATTAAAAGAAGAAACTTCTTAAATTTCTATGCCAAAATAGTTGTGTTTTAACTATGTTTCTTAGATTACACATTTTATTATACCCTTTAAAATTTATAACTGATTAATATATACTGACTTGTATCATAACATTATACCACATTCAACAGCTCGTCTCTGATGAAGTAATACGACCGGAGCGTATGTTCCTAATTCATCTCGAAGAAACTTCCAAGCAGACGCACAATCATTTCGGCTCCATTCGGAGGGAACGATCTCGCGCTTTTATCGTCGCGGTAAATTCCGTTTTATAGGAATAACGCGGCGCGCGTCCCCAGGGCAAAGATACGATTACACGTATCGTAAAAAATAATTTACTGGAACGATCGTAGCACTGAGTGCTGGTGCTCGAAATGGGTTTACGGCCTTCGCCTTCGTGGACGAGAGGTAAAAGAGAAACGAGAGAGATCTCGTCTTTTCTTTCGCGATTCTTCTCTCTCGCTCCTCTTTTCCTCGTTCGATTACGCGATAATAATGAATCGGAGCATTTCTCCCCCGGGGATGTGGGCCACGGATAAAAATATACACGCGCAATGGATATCAGCCGGGAAATAAGAGGAAAAAGCGTGGGCGCGCCAGAAAATAGATCATTAGGATTTCCAAGTGCATTTCGCACATGAAACGTGATGTTGGCCTGATGCTGCAGGCAGGCAGGGCTTTCGAAACCCTTCCGTCGAAGCGACGGAAATAAAATCGACCGGATGACGACGGCGACGACGACCTCGGTGACAAGCGTCGTCTTTGATGAGGAATCGCGAGACGAGGTTCACGTCGATGTAAGGCGAGGAATTGCGAGACTATTTTGGCGCCTCTAATTATTCCTTCCGGTGGCCCTGCGGTTTATAAATAAAATATTTCCTTCGGAAATATGTACATTCATCGAAGAAATCATTAGCGACTTCATTATTGTATGTAATTAATACAGCGTGATTTATTTAAGAATAATTGGAAATAAAAAGTAGGAAGAAATGCACTCCTCGTTAATTGAGTACGCTATATTTACAACACATGGCTCTCTTTTATCTTCATTATTTTATTTTAAAATAATTGTAATTGTAATTGTTTTTGTTCCTTATTATTATTACTATTCGAAACCTTTTGAATAAAGAGGAAGAAAAAAAGAGGGTGTGAAGAGAGAAATTTCACTCGCGATGACATCAATATGTCGACGCTTTAAGAAGTTATTTAATTTTCTTTAGAAATCAAGTCGCGTTTTTTTTCTTTTTCGCACATTGTGCATTCGTAACGCTCCGATAAAAATCTGATGGGGAGCGAGAGATTCAAAATGTGACCTCTTCTGGGTGAGAAGTGGTCCCGATGGTGCCACCGTGCAAACCGTGTGTGAGATGTTGCGCGGTGAAACCAGGTCCATTGTCATGTAGCGAGGATCACATGAGGTCACACGTGTGTACATATATACATACACATATACTCTCACGACGTCGATCGATGTATGTGCCCACGTGGGAACAACAAAGGCGTCAAGTTTCGTAACGAGAAGCGATGTCGGTCCCATTGTTAGAAAGCCAACTGTCTTCGGCGCACGAAAAGACGCCTATTTCGGCTTAGTCACCTTATGGG
Organism: Prenolepis imparis; assembly: GCF_030444845.1. NCBI lineage: Eukaryota > Metazoa > Arthropoda > Insecta > Hymenoptera > Formicidae > Prenolepis > Prenolepis imparis. The sequence goes on along the minus strand of NW_028141159.1, from coordinate 19,629,152 downwards.
GGCTCGACGAGATATATACTATGTAGTCACAGAGGTCACCGTGTCGTTTCTCTTCCCTCGATAACGAGGGAAGCGAAAGTAACGAGAGCAATAAGACGGTGAAACGAAAAGCTTTCGGATGCTGGTAATGATTTTCCGGGCCAAAGTAAACCTTGAAGAAGAATAAATCTCATCTTCGCGCGTTCGTGACGTAAATTGTAATAAATATTTAGCGTCTACAAAATAAAATTTATTTTATACAGATATAACTTTAAATTGTTTATAAATTTATAAATTACATTTTTGTGTATGTAAAAAAAAACTTATATAGATTCATTAGACGTTCAATATTTGTTAAAAATTATACGTATACTCGACGATTTTTATCTCACGTCATATTCCTAGAGGTTTCCTCTATATTTCATCAGATATTATGCAAGCATCACGTCGATGAAGAGCGAAAATCCTACGAGCCAATAACGAAGGCTGCATTTACGTCGCGATAGACATCCTCTCCGACATCATCCTGTCGGAGGAGGATGAACCTTTCGTAATGCATCGCGCGCGCCGGACATCGGCAGATCGGTTCTCTCTATTTCTTTCAAAGATTCTCTCCCTTTCTCTCTCGAAGACGCATAAGTTTCGCGCGATTACCATCCGCTCGGGACTTACGCCATTCGCTCGCTCGTATGCACGTATCCGCGTTTCCGTTCCGGCGTGTTACTGCGAGAGACGTGACGATACCCCCATACGTGAGTTATTTCCGCGCAGCATTCAACGAGCCGTGTCGCCCCGCGTGTGCATGACCGACGTCACTTCCGTCTAAGCAGGTTGAACAAACCTCCGCCCGTTGTTTTTCACGAAGGTCCGAGACGCACGCGTGAATATATATATTTGAATTGGAACTTGTTGAGTAAGAGGGATTTCAGCTGAACCAAAATAATAAATAGAGTTAATTTTATATACTAAAAATAATAATAATTTGGAGACAGATATATATAAATTGTAGTTGAAATGCTGTATCTCACAATCAGGCACCCTTTAATGAACTGACGTGGTGAATACGTAGTGATATTAATTTAATTTACGACGCCCGCATGTCAGATAAAAAGGAGCCTGTTGCGGCAAGAAATTTCAAGCATTGTTGCTTTCATAAAATTAATATCCACTTTAAGCTAGTTAATTAGCTACCCACCTTGAAACAAAACTTTTAATTAGCTACCCACATGTCGCTTATCGTGCTTTAAACATAATTGTGAAACATGAAACTTAATAAATATATGGGTAAATGACTTCTAACTGTTTCTGTAAACGAGAGAATAAAGGGTTGATTGGATCATCAATATTATGACTCCGTCATTTTATTATTATAATAGTTTTTATAGTATGCAAAAACTTAAATTTGTATCGTGGTGAATTCACTAGTAAATTCTGAAAGAAATATAGAGCCAAAGAAATTTCATTTTTAAGTATTAAATGTATAAGTGTTAATTAAAATGGGAATTTTTTTTATATAATATTAACAATTCCATGTAATAATTTTTGTACTTATGTTAATGTGGACGTTTGCAATTTTATTAAATCAATGATATGACTTATAGCGGTTTGAAGAAACAAGCCAGTTGTGCCACGAAAGAAGGAAATCGCGATGCCAGACGACGCTGAGCAAAAAGAGGTCGCGGCTACAAATTCAATGACGACCGGTTGATACGTTGCTAACCGCACATCTTATATATTCGATGTTTCGCTTGAAAGAAACGGCGAACCAGCACAACGGCGAACCCGTACAATTCTCGTGCTCATGTCACTGAATCGCGATTGTCAATGAAGAAATTCACGACGCTCCGAACTCTCTGGTCGCGATCGACGGAAATCTCTGGAATGCCGATCTCCTCTACTTCTTTTGCCGACGTCTCGTTCGCAAGCATACGACGATAACATACTTTCGAATCGAGAATTTTAACTCGCTGAATCGACAATGCTCATAAAAGATCGCCGGACCGTTTTTGCCCACGCAATCTATTCGCGTTCGATCTTCCAAGTCAAATTTCTCGAAATACGACAATCAAGAATGAAGAGCGTCAAAAATTGCTATATTTATTTCACAGTTCTATTTTGACAGCGTTTTATTTTTTTCACAGAATTCATAGTCGATCTAGTCTTTTAAAAAAAGATTTAATATCGTTCTCTTCCTCCCCATTGTGCGTGTTTCTTGTCCTGATTTTCTCTGTGATAATATACAATATAAATCTGAAAAATCAAAACTCTCTCGCACGAAGTTTTCCTCGAGTATATTTTACATTAAGTGAAAAGGCTGAGATATCTAAATTTAACGCCGATATGCAACACGAGCGGAGAATTTTTGTCGCGTACCACCCACGGTGAACGAAAGCGTTCGAAAATCTGGGTCATCGCTCTATGATGGTTCTAAATTTGGGCCGTACGACCACCGCGGTTCACCACCCGTATAGGAGCTTGCGGCCTACCGCGACCAGTGACACTCGATTTGCAGCGGCCTAACGAGTACGAATGGCCCGTCATTGTGCAAAACGTATATCACGAAATTCAATTAGCTTAACGTCAAAAAACTGCCGGCCAAGCAGGGGCCAGAAGGAATATTTATGCGTCATTCATCAGTAAAGGGTCTCTTCAATTCCAAAAGTTGAAGAAATAAATTATAATAAATAATAATATAGAGTTCTAAAAATAAAAATATAACAATCGCCGAAAGAGAGAGAGGGTAAGGAATAAAGAGAAGAGAGCTACATAGAAAAAAAAAAATTATTTTCAATGTCGACTTGATATCAAAATTACCTCTTAGTTGTTAACTAAATGCAAAATGCATAAAATTATGAATCTTATGTGATGGTGATTGGTGTTTTTTTTACAAAGTTTCCTTACGAATCCTCTCGCACGGTGATACTCGCGTCACGCCTCGCTAATTCCGACCGCCTCCATCGCCACCTCTCCCATCTCATCCCTTACTTCCGGTATCATTAACTAACGAGCGCTCGAGGGACGCACTAACGGTGAGTAAATCCTCGTTTGCGAGAACCAGCTCGCCGAGTCGGTCGATCGATCATTCCAATCGCGAGGAAGACATTAAGACAGCGTCCGTTTCAGCGATAATTCTTCGCCTCGTAGGAGTTTCTCCCGATGCACGCATATGTACTTTGTATAAATGGCACGCGGCTGCATCCGGTGCAACAGAGGCACTCGAGTCGGACCATTATTATACGTCTTGTGTTGTTGCGATTCTAGTTTCACTAGATTTTAAATAAATTAGCAAAATAAAATAAAATTCTCTCTCTAAGTAAAATCAAATTAAATAAAAAATAAATAAATAAAGATTCTCTCTTTTTGTACTAACTTTACTAATAAAAACGGTCTATCTAATAAGAATATACACGATTATAATTATTATAATCATTATAATTATTGTTAATTTATTACAGATCACACGAACATAAGTATTCAGGTTTCTGAAATTTGACAAATGAGATTTTAATTGTATTAGTGTGTAGCAAAATTATTACAAGTCTAGCGGACTGAGCAGATTCCGACTTGAATGTCCCTACGTTGAGTATACGACCTCGAAGGAACGTCGTTGCCACGCCAAGGCTTCGCGTACGACGACGACGCCGCGCTGTCTGGCTGTCGGTCGTTTCTCTCCTGACGCTTCTTCTCTCTTGACTCTCTCGCGAGAGAGAAATCATCTCGCGCAGCATCCCGCTCTCGCGTCCCTTTGCCTCGAGGCGATACGTGACACTTGTTTAACGCGCGTGACGTGTCCACGATCCACTGGAGACCACGTGTGTATTTTTTATAGATATGTATGTGTAATTAAATATTTCCGAAGGAAGATATAAAAACGGGGAAAACCGACCGCGGTTTTTTATTATTATTCATCATCATCGAAGTATCTCACTTATAAGACGTTCTCTAGGATAGAGATTTGCAGAACGCAAAACGCAGTGTAAAGAAAACCATAAGATTTATGATTGAATTTCACACACACACACACACACAACGTGAAAGTAATCTTACTGCCTAAGTTGAGGAAAAAAAAAAAAAGACAAACGCAAAACATATTTAATAAAAACAGGTCATGATTATGAATTAAGTCTGAAATACTAAATCAAGTTCGAAAAATTTTCCAATGACACATATTAAAGAAAATTAATTTTTACCTCTATTAATTGATAAACTTAACGAGAACTTGATGACTTTTTAATATCTCTCTCCGCTACGAATCGCAGCAGACTTTGTGCTTCGACTTAACTTTCAAAACTTTAATATTGCGATTGCTTTTCAATCCGACATGGATACGTTGATCGCATTTAAGTGGACATGGCGCTATGCAACGGTTTTGCGCGACAGTTGGTTGATTTAAGCGAGCGCAAACGGTATCACCGTCTTCATCATCCCGGTGCGACTTACGCTAATTGGCGTCTGAACGGTCCGATGGAAATTTATGGTAATACGTCAGCCGGCTCTTGGTCGGCTTGGTACCTAACTGCAACGCGTGTAAATAAAGCACCGGGATTTGATAGCGCGACTGTCATCATCGTCGTGAATGAGTGCGCTTCGAATACTAGGTAAGAATCTCTCAACACACCTGGGAAATGGAGCCTGGTTAGAATTATTCCAATTCCCATTTCTAGCTGACAGCCCGGAGAACGGAATAAGTCTGCGATTTTTATTTCGTCATTATATATAAATACAGCGAACGGGATGATCGAACGGTAGCAAAAGAGTACACGACAGCTGGTATTATTTTTTTAAACGTTTTTAAAATTCTCGGCAAACGCCATATGGGTAGGTACCGTTACGCCTGCGAATTACAAGGAACCTAGTTAAAGTTGGGACAATCCGATAGCTTTTTTCTAGACGAATGACGACTTGTGAGGCAGGTGCATCGTGCAACTGGTGGTCCATTAAAAACTAGATCCGCGTCTTGGCAAACGGATCGTTATAACGGTGCGGCATAGAAATGGGCGTGTTATATGCACGAGCGTATGACAAGCGGACATTTATTTCGCGCTAATGATCGTTTCCTGTCGATTGTACGATTTCTACGGTATGCCACCTTATAGAAATCGCGCGCGTCGATCGCCAGATAAGGCTCCCGGGTCAGGAGGGATCTTTCTCTCTCTCGTGGTCTCGCCGAGCGACATCCCGCTCGAATGTCGATCCAAGGATATGTACTTTCTATACGTACCTAACGCATTCGCAGAAGAAATGACACGCTTTCGGCGCGATTCCGACGAATCCAGCCGCGTTAATTACCGAGCACGGGCAATTTTCTCTCACGCGACATGTAGTACAAGTAGGTACGTCAAGCATGAGTCGAGCGGTTGAAACTGGATTAATTTGCGAGAGATAAGAACGCGAAACTTGTTAACATCTTGGCGATGGCACGAAAGGCGAGCCGCTAGAGAGAAACATGTATCGATATAAATTTATAACGCATTCGCGTTTACGAATAAAAATATGATTCTTTCAAATATCGTCTGTATATCCGTTCGTATTCATTTTTTTTCATAGAAATTGAAGCGATTTGAGACCAATTCGTTCTTTTAATAAAAAAAATATCGAGATATTTATTATATTATTTGTATAAATTACAGAAACTCCAGGAATCTAGAGAAATAAGTGTCAAAAGGATGATAGATAATAAAACGTTTTAAGGGAAAATTGTATATATGCATTAATTAAAAAGATACTAGATTTGAAACTTTTTTTCACAAAACATTATCAGCAAAAATATAGATTCTAGATCAATTGTTGCTAAATAAAAATCAAAAAAAGTCTGGTGAACCTGACGTGTGGATGCTGCACATAAATGTTTGTTTGGCGAAACGTCGCGCACAAATAAGTGCATTTATGCACGATTTGCGCAGCACCGACAGTCGTGTCAGGGGAAAAAGTGCCTTACGGCAGAAACGTTGAAACAGGGGGAGCAAGCCGCGCATTCGTTCGCGTGAATTTATGGCAACCGGTTTGCGATCGACGGAGAAGGAATGTCGATTGTCGTCATCGTCGTGATCGTTTCTGTTGCCCCTGTCTCCAACAATCCGCGGTACTTTTCAAAGAGATCAGAGCCTCGGAAAAGCCGCGAATTTCGTCCCTCGACCCCTCGAGAGAGAGAATGCCAAGAAAACTAACAGTCACGATAAATCAATCGTGTCTATAGTAGAGCAATTTAAACGGTTCGTTGTTAACCTGCGACTCGCAATCATACACTCAAATATGCTAATATTGTCGTTCCTGTACAATGATATCGATTGCATAATGTTAGATAAATGAAAGGATTTATTCATTCATATATTGGAGTACTCTGCAAAATATTTTAATACGACACGAATAAATGTCATTGACAATTTCTCTTGCTTTTACTAAAGTAATAGATAATAAAACAATAATAAGATAAATTCAATATAATTATAAAATAAATATATAAAATCGAGAGAGCCATGTGTTTTCAGAAAAATGTATAAAGGGGGAGAAGCTAGGTAATATTATCTCGATGAAAATAAAACTAAAGAGTTGTCCTTAAACAACTGCTGCCGTCAAGTCACCCTCTGTCAGCGCAAAAAATTCCCGAGTGAGGATCACGCTATTATTATTATTATTGTTATTACCGTCGCGCCCTGTTCTCCGTTAACAGCGTGGCCACGATACGCAGGTGCAACCGTGCCGCGCAGTCTGCCAGAGCCAGGGAGGTTGCGTGTTACCGAACCAGTTTTCAGGTTTTACGCACCGGCGCGGCGAAGTCGACGCCGGCAAACCCGGGTGCGTATACATATAATTACATGCACCACCACTCCCTGCTGAACGCGTTCTGAATGCGAGAGCGTTCGGAAGGAGAGAAAAAGCATATCGCGTCGGAAAAAGAGAAAACTAGCGGAAAAGGGGCGGCGGATGCGCATACGTAAAAAGAGAAAAGACGAGGTAGATCAGAGAGATTGGAGAGATGAGAGAGAGAAGACGCAAAGGAAACTCGGACTCGAAACGGTTGAAAGAAAGCCAAGTGTGAAATGAGAAAATTATGCACGTATGTATAATATATGGATGGAAAAAGTTGAAATTGACAACAAAAAGAAGAGAAGTAGGATGTGCGTAAAGAGAAATTTTGCGGCGATATACGAAGGAAGACAAAAGTGAAATAGAAGGACGAAGAAAAACGACGCAAACCACGAAAAAAAAAAAAATCAAAGAGAAAAAAGAAGAAGAGGTAGTGGATAGAACATATTTTAATAACGACCATCCTGCCTGATTTAATTAATCCTTTGCCAATTTTAAATGAGTCGCTCGCGAAATCCCGCTCGGACTTTCCCTCCCATCTTTCGCCGAGAATATCCTCGGACTCGACTCCTCGACATGTCTGTATGCGTGTGCAACCACGTGTACATATGTATGTGTCACGGTAAAAGGCCACGTAAAACTGGCTACCGCTGGCAAATAATTACTCTCAGTTTGCTCGCTTTTGTATTCGCGATGATAGAACGTCGATGATACTCTTGTGTGTACTCTCTCACTCTCTTTCTCCTTTATCCTTTCCTTTTCATCAATGTCGAGAATTAGCGTACGTTCGTTTAACGTGATTACAATTTTCGTGTTCTCCGTAAACGCGAGTTAACAAGCCTGAGGCAATCAATTTAATTTGCCGCATTTTCTTAAAATTGAAAACTTATTTACAATATTAATATCGTATAAAAAATTATCGACGATATTAAATTTCGATAAAATAGAGAGTATAGATTAAATCATACAGATTTTACATAATTAACACGATTAAGAATTATATAGATTAAATTCAATCATTAGTATTCTTAAAATGTATCTTAATTAAATAATTATGATATCTCAATAAGGCTCTAATATATGATACCTTTTAAAAAACGTTACTTTTTTTTAGAATGTTCTTTAGAACTTGTTTTCTTTAATTGCTTCGCAAATACACTTATGCACGCAATGCCACAGCAAAAGTTATTTAAATTTAATTAGTATAATTATAATATAAAAATAATGTCCAGATTTAACAATTAGTTCGGGCAAATTACGCTTTTATTGCAAGACATACATGTAAAAGGCAGGCTCAAATCAGTTTAACACGACTCCCTGCGATAGATTCGGATCTTATGCATTCACTCTCTCTAAATGGCTCAATTTGTTGCCTTCCTCAGACGGCATAGTCGTTTAGTGCTCCGGGGAGGCAGTAATTTTCAAGAACCAGGTCGAAGTAGGGCACGAAAACGTGGTCGATTGGGCACGATAATACGACGGTCATTTAAATCGACCCAATTGCCGCAAATTGCCGGTATCGTTGATTCGACAAACACAGAGTACGTGAGAGATCTTATTTTCGGTGATTGCATGCGTGGAAAGCGAAAGCTTTTATTAATAACAATTATAGGGAGGGCCGAATGAAAACGATTCGAAACGTGTCCTCTTACGAAAGAGGAAAAAAAAAAAACGAAGCAGCGAAAGTCGTGCGAATGTCTACTACTCGTCTACACTCGTTGCTTTTTGCTTTACCAAATTAAGTTATGCGCCACACATGCGTATAAATTATTCCTATAAAACGCATCAGTCATTTCTCCACTTTCTCTTCCCCGCGAAAATACTCGACTGCGAAAGAGCTTCCTCTCCACGTTAAATCTTAAACTGACCCCACTGACGTGCACAATCTTAATGAAAATGCAAAATTCAAAGTCGTAATTAAAGTCGCTGTGTTTCGGAGCCTCGTGTTCTTTCCTCGAGACTTTGCGAGAGAAAAAAAGTTTTCTCATTGTATTCTTGGTGAAGAGAGATCAAAAAGTTTTTCAACGCGAGACTGAAGTTTATTTGCGTCAGAGTAGTAGCTGACGCCAAGGAAAATGCGGAAGACTATAACGTATCAGTTTATGCAATCGTGCGATCGTGATATTTTTACGCTGGATTACGTTGTCCTGGAACAAGGGGAACCTAGTCACCGACGTTCATTCACTCACACGGGCAATGTTATGTGTTCGCTTCCTCGTAATGATCAATTACAACCATTTCGCAAGGCACATATATCTGTGTGCCACGCAGAAACGATTTCCGCGAGAACTTCGACGACGCCGGAGGGCGCCGAGTATCAGCCTTTTGCTTTCGTAAGGCCTTCGATTCGGTGGAAGATCATTACATCTCATCACGGCCAGCTTTCACCCGGTAAACGCACACGTCGATCAATGCTTTCCATCCGGAGTGCAAGGTCGGTGTTTGCCGAAATTTCTTTCACGGCGCTTTCCGGCCAGATATTTTTTTTTTTTTAATATAGCGATACAAAAAGATGGAAATATCAGATACTTATCTTTGACTCGATATTAAGCATACTCTCTTTTATAATTGTTTAATAAAAAGTCAAAATGTCATACCTTAATTAATTGTCAATTGTCACTTCATTAATTAATCATCATTCCATTATCGCGGGAATAAGCTAGAGATAATTTTGGCGTTTGTAAACTAATCTTACCTAATGCGTTACGAGAACTGTGTAAGCATAATATTGCCTACATGACGAAGGTGAGAGCAATTTAGCAACCGCGGTCTAAAATAGGCGAATAAAATTACCTGGCTCGCGCGAGAGAATCAATGGGCCTTGGACGCGAACTAGGTCAATGCGATAATATAAAATAATAAGACGTAGGTAGAAAATAAACGAACTTGGCAATTTTCCTGAGTGACACTTTGCGCCGCAATATTTTCTCTACTCGCCGCTTTCGATTAATCTCAATTTATTTTGATCCCCGACATATCTTTCAACGCTTCATTAAAACGTCCTCGCGCGGTTGACTGAATTAAAATTTATACGCATTATATTCGATAAATCCTTTACGTTTTGTGGTTCTAAAATATTAGACTCTTTTAATGCAATTAAAAAATTTCCCTTCTGAAATTCTTTTCCTTATTTTACACTTCTTCATATATGTTTATTTTTTCATACTCTCGCACAAGGAAATATAATCTAAAAAATAATTTTTATATCAAGAATTTCAATATTTATATTTAGAGATTATATAGAATTTTATTATAAGATATATATTTTATTTTTCAGTAATTTTATATTTACAATAAAATATATACGCGCCCTATCACACTTAGTTTTTATTGTTATTTTTTTATCTCGACTTGATTACGTTCAAGAGAGCCCTTATATATAATTGTATTGTTTTCTTATAAGAATTTTTGCGCGTTTGAAAATCTTTATCCTTCGATATTAAAATCAGCTTTAAAGAAAATAATTTACGTTACGTCAGTTTCGTTCGATATAGGTACGAGGCAGCTATTCTTCGCTAAAAAAAGCAACGATCCGACACAACAGACGATCGTTCTAATCGACCACGCACGCAATTTCTCGCGAGTCACCGCGAGTTACAAATTTGGCAAGACTTTCGCGCGTCTCGCAGAGGCAATCACCAGATGCTTCGCGCACGTATATCCGTTCGTAATCCGAACACGAGCGCGCAAAACGCGCTTTCTCCCCATCTAAGGGGACATTTGCTTGAAAAATGCTCGGGCCAGTTTTTTTTTTTTTTTTTCTTATTTATTTGTTTTGCGCGGCCCGTTTTGCGCACCGCGTCCGCGTCGCCGTGTATAAATTTTCTATTTATCAAAGACACAACCGTGCGTAACGATCTGCGCCGGTTTCCGGTGAGAGCTCGCAACTTGTCGCAGCTGCTACCAGTGAGCACGCACGCACGCGTGTGCGTGAGCCCTTTATGGGCGTGAAAGTCGTCGATCATACGGAGAGTCGTGTGTGATATCGTCATCTATCGACTATCCCAAAGTTTATTTTATTTATTTATTTTTTTAGTATCTGCTATGATCGGTTCCGATGAGCTAATTCTTGCTTAGCGAGTTTACCTACACGTTGTACGACATGAACGAAGTCGCGTTTCTATATGTAAAATGTGTTCTAGACATATCGAAATTGTCTTAAACAATTTCGAACAATTAATATCTTCCTATAAAAAAACTTATATGCAGATGATATATATAATAATAGCATGCTTTCGATTCGTCACGCGCGGTGGAACAAACTCCAAGAAGTTTATTGATGAATTGCAACCGGCCGATCGAATCCATTATTCACAGCTTCTCGAAGCCAAGATCCACACGCGATATAATAATACACGAATTAAATATCTAGGAAGACACGATCGATCTGCCATTCTTCTCCTCTCTCCATTCATTTCAGCTTCTTTGTGGCATCATTATGATCTCGTCACGCGTATGAATTCGAGCGATATCTTTCTCTGATGATGGCACGTCAACCCGATCCACGCCGTTATCTCGATCGACCGAGCACCGGATCGTATATAATTGATTTAGACTTTCGTCGAAATGCTTTTAACTCTCTGATTTGCGACGTGAGCTCCTTCGCGCGTTACGGTGAACGCTTCCTGCTCCGAACGACCCAATAATAATACTCCTACTCGGGTTTTCACACAGATTGATCTTTACGATCACTGCTGGCTTGTAGATTCGCCGCGTTTATTTCGGATTAGCTGAATTTGATCCACGTGTCGCGCGCGATAGTAAAGTTAGAAAGACAGGGTCATTGCACTCCGACAGTTGAAACACCGGTTCGATTGCAATGTGCGCGAGACGTAAAACACGCGTAGAAAAAAAAATATGAAAAACGATTCCAAGTTGTGTAATTTGTGCTAAATTTATTTGCAGCTTCAAAGTGGCAGAGCAACGCTGAATTTTTACGTAACGAATATATATAACGAATATCATATAATAATATCAGTCAATGATATAAGAATTTTTCGATATAATAAATAATATTGTATAAATATATTTAATATGATAAATGATATAAAAATTAACCAAATCAGAAAAGTGTACTGCTATTTATAACCTCAGAGAGACATCGTTACGATAACGATTTGATTGCGCAGTCCAGCGTGCGCTTTCCAAAGTAATTAACTGCGTGTTTATCCCTGTCACGTGATAACCGTTAATTGCTATTCCGTTCGCTTGTTCGCTCTTCCACGAATAGTCATAAGAATAGCACGGATTTCGCCTAATGAATAGCAATAACCATATGTGCGAACGTGTCATAAGAAAGAATGTGCTGTTTCAATATGTCGATATGTCGTGAATTATTAAGCCAGAATATCAATGAGAATAAGGGTATGCGTTTAAATTTCTTAATAGCGACACATTTAATTATTTTCATTCTAGTCTTTCTTTAATCTAAAATATATAATATTTTATTATGTATCTTGCTTTAATTATATGTAAATTATTCATTTTATTTATAATCTTAAATAATTAATTAAGCTAAAATAATTGACTCTAAATATCAAATTTGATAAATTAAATAATTTATTTAATCAAATTTTTCATCTTTTTATTTCAGTTTTATCAAAGTCCAACTTTGACATGTAATGCAAAAAAATAAACATTAAGGAAATGCAGAAATTTATACGACGTGCTGGGAAAACTTTTGCAAAACATGGTATTCTATTCATTTTATTATGACCATAAAACTTTAAGAAATATTTAGGTAGGCAAACTACCCTTGTCTCGAGAAACTGACCTATACTTTGACCTGTCCTGCGACATTTCTCGAGATCTCGAGATTTTTAAATCTCATCGTCTTTTGAAGAATTCTCAAGGGAGTGCTCGGAAAATGCCACGAGAATTTAAGAAGAAAGAAACATTTAAAAGTCGAAAAGATTCAAAGAAAAGAAAGATAAGTTTCCCGGGGGAGAAAAAGGAAAAATATTATATACAAAAAGAACACAGAACGCGATATTATGCTCTTGCAAATCTTCTTACACTTACAACGAGAGAGTTACGTAAAATGCGAAAATCAATTCAATGTGTTCAGCTCTCTCATTAATTAATTATCCGATAAAATCTTTGATAAAATCTAAATCTCCAACTTGAGATTTAATCCGATTCTCGTTAAAATGCATCAAAGCCTCGTCGTTGCATCTGTGCGCCGCGCTGCGTTTGCTTTGATATCGCATCGAATAGACAATTTAATTGAGTACTCACGCTTTTGCTATGGCTCGTGCTGTGGTGCGTATGATGGTGCGTGTCTAGTTTCATATTGGCGCAACGATTAAGGGCGTGCAGGCGCCGAAAGAGGCTTTGCAGCGAGTCCGCCTCGAGGAAGGGATGATCCTTGGCTACGCCGGAAACGTCTATCGGGAACTGATAATCTGTAACACGAAGAGTGTCAATTTTTATTCGCGTGTTTGCATTATCGCGCGAGATAGGGTAAGACATCGCGCTTACGCGCGTATTTACGTAAAGTGCGAAAAGTGCATCGCGGCGATATTTGATAACGTTGAAAACATCCGCTGCGCATATTGGCCACGTTTTGTTTGTTGCATCGACGACATTCAGGAGTCATTTGATTATATTATCGAGCGCGCTAAACGCGCACAAGTATACACGCGCAAGTATACGTCAATAGACCGAACCCATGTCCATTTAGCTCTACGGGCATTAATCTCCTCGATGGGCCCGTCATACGTTGACTCTGTGCCCCGCATTGTCAATCCGTCCCCACTCTTCCTCTGTTTATTTTTTTTTTTTCAGACAATAGCCGTCGTTTTTACTTCTACATACAGCCATCACTATATGATTGAATTTCACAACATCCAAAACGTTTTGTATCTAAATTTTCTCGCAAATTTAACAAAATCTCATACAAAGTGACGTGTAATAAATACAAAAGAATTTCCTTGTATTACTTAAATTCGCGAACAAATATTGAAAATCATGATTAAACTATTAATAGCTACTAATAATGAAAATTTTAATAAATAAATTAAATATAAAATTTTATATATACATATATAGGTATATAATATATTAAATTAAAATTATAAAAATTATACTAGAATATGCCGTACGTTATTGTGCGTGTTCATGTATTTCAATTATATTATCATTTGAATTATTAGCTGATTATTCCATCGAGCGTAGTTTAGTCATTCTATTTTGCGAATTTATTTTTAGCAGAAACTAAAATTATTATTATTATTCTAAAAATATAACAGACTCTTGTTTCTCCACATCATCTAGAATTTCTTTGTAAATACGTCACAGTCAATCGCTCGTAAAAAGTTCGGAGCTTTTCTGTCACGACTTACGCAACGCTGTCCTAGATCTGCTGAACCAGATCTCGGATCTATAATCTTTAAACGAGATCGCAGGATCAATTCTTCGGCTTCTCGAAATGAAACGATCTTTCAATAATTGCGGCGAATAATTGTCGTAATAAAAATCTTTGTAATATAAATATAAGTGATAGGCCTTAAGAGCCGAACGCGGATGTTGATGCGTATTCCAACGAAATTTAATTTTTCGCTGGAATTAAATTAATTGTGCACAGGGCACGAATTTTACTACTTGGTATACTGCCAAGTCTTGTATGGAATAATCTCATACTTGAGATTTTTATTCCATACATCCCCTCTAACCCCCCTAAAGAATTAGATGCGAGAGAAAAATATAGATCCTATAGGAATATAGAATTATAGATAGGACTATAGAAATATAGATAGATAGTAAAATTCGTGCCCTGTGCACAATTAATTTAATTCCAGCGAAAAATTAAATTTCGTTGGAATACGCATCAACATCCGCGTTCGGCTCTTAAGGCCTATCACTTATATTTGTATTTAATACGGAAGAGCCTTAATAGTAATTCTTATTCTTTGTAATATATTTCTATTCATTAGCAAAAGATGTGGTTATTCTATTTGATTATTTGTTCGTTACAGAAAGAAAAATTGTTATCGTTCCATTATAGAAAAAAAATTTCTCTCGAACAAGTTGAGTCATTGAAATAAAATCTATTATGAGAACTATGAACGCGCGTATATATGTCAATCGCGCGCGAGTTTATTTTCACTTATTAAATTGCACGTAGGAATAATTGACGAGCAGCCCCCGATCGATAGCGGATAAGATTGACTAATCATCTTTTATCTGTTCCATGTACGAACGTTATATTCCGTGTCTTTCTCGAAACACATAAATGCGCGTGTATATTTTCTGATCGTTAACATTTCTTGAAACTAGAACGTAATATCGTATTTTGCGAATACGGTAAGTATTCGGCTCAAAGCAAACTATACGTAAATTATCATAGTGCATTTTCTCGATCTTTCGCATCACTACTTATTATTATTTACTTTGCTTGCATTTATCGTATCAAAAAAATTTTTGTTATTAGCAAATTTATTTAACTTTTTTGAAGCTGTATTAAAAAGCAAAATACATGTTAAAAAATTATGATATTAATATAACGGCAAATATTCTCACGATAAAGTATTATACATCAGATGACGAGGGTTGACGTTGATGC
Source organism: Prenolepis imparis (assembly GCF_030444845.1). Taxonomy (NCBI): domain Eukaryota; kingdom Metazoa; phylum Arthropoda; class Insecta; order Hymenoptera; family Formicidae; genus Prenolepis; species Prenolepis imparis. The sequence goes on along the minus strand of NW_028141159.1, from coordinate 19,613,803 downwards.
GTCAACTTTATATTCGATGAAGAATGATTCGATTCATTACGAATTTCATATCACAAATTGCACAGTATATCTTTTGCCGGCTACGCGATCGTGCCTGGATCGATTATATCCTCGATACAACTCGATATGCTTCCTCGTAACAAGATCGTACACTAACGATGTTACGACGCTATCGAATAGATTAATGTTAATGGCTGGCGATTACGTTCGTGCTTCGTGAATATACTAATTACAGATTAGTCATGTCTGGGAAATAGTGGGAAATCTATCGATTACGATGCTCGTCTGACAAATCAATAGGCAAATTTCAATTTCAATCATCGACACGATAATGTCGGTAAATACAAATCTATTTATTTATCGCCGCGTGTCAATAAAAATACATTAGTATTATTTTATGCACATATTTGGAAGGTATTTCGTTTTTCTTTTTTTCCATCTTTTGCTACATGTTTACTATATTCCTTCTTTATATCGCTATGATTAAGATAAATGGATTTTAATGGCAGATTTAATTCGTGGCTCGTCGCGAGACAGAAAAATTCACTCGCGAACGATTTGATAAATTTATCCCACCAGGCCAGGAATGACGGGCCAGGAATGGAGTGTGCGATCGATCAGATTACGTCCTTAATTTATCACGCCGATCGTCAGACACGACACCCACGTTCGGTCGCGTCGTTGGAATTCCACGAAGGACGCGATCAGCTGGGATCCTCCATAGCCGGACACGATCAGCGGTAATATCCTTGCAATCGCGTATGTCTGTATATATGTGTGTGTGCGTGTGCAGTCGCGTGATTCTCGTACGTATTTGATGGGCGGTATCGGTATCGGTATCGGTATTTATATCGTGCCTTGCGCCGACCGACTCGGGTTCAACTGGGTCAATTAGCTACTATTCATAGTGTGCTTCGATCGCGAGAGCCCGCCTGAGTTATGATCAATCGTGTACTTTGTACATGGATACGAATGTGTACGTGTGTCTAAACACACGTGCCCACGCGCACGCATGTACGCAAATTTGCACGCACGTGCGGACGTAAACTCGTGCGTATGCCAGACCTCATCGATGTGTTAGAGCTATTGGTTTAGAACGGATAGAGTTTCGAAGCTGTTACACTATATTTAAAGCATGAGGTTGTAAAAGAATGTCTTTAAAAAACACAGAGAAGCTTATATTTATAAATTTAAAAATTCGATAAGACTCTCTTCGATATATATAAATTTTTTATATAAATTTCTATATCAAATATACATTTTTTTTAAAGTTTTTCTGTCAATTATACTATATTAGAAGTAATAAAATAATCATAGATGACAAAAATCATATCAAGTTTTTCTTTGATATTAAAAATATGTTTCGTCCAAAAATAATCGCATGATCGCGCTATTATAGCGAAAATGACGCTATTATAATTTAGAGTAAACTTTATTAAGCTGCATCATTCCTATTCGCCGCATTTGGCATCTGGGTCGCCGCAGTGGCATACCAGTTACATTTCTCGGAATATGTTTGTAGGCTACAGTAGTGGAAACCGCGAATTAAATTAAACTTTTATAAGACCGCCCGCTTGTCTCCCACGCGTCCCGCAAAAAGTGAAAGTCCGTATATACCGTCTCATAAGTATTCTCCTCTCACGCCTAAGTATCCTAATTGCTCGCGCTAGTATTATGTAATTATCGACAACACCATCGTGTTGTTATTGCTTTAGCGTTAGATAATTGAAGCAATTGCTTCGATATAACGCGATAAATATCGAGCGTCCTTAACCCTTAATAATAAGTTTAAATACGTAAAGTCACGCAATGTATTTTTCTCTTCCTCGTGTGATTTTTTATAATTAAAAAACTTAAAATTAAATGTTAAAATTTCAAGTAACTTTTACATTAAAATATTTCAACGCAGAGAGATAATATTATAATTTTACGATATTAGAATATTTAAAAAAGTATGTTATAATATATTAATTTTATATCAAAGTGTGTGTGTGTGTTATCGCGACTACTTAAGTAGTCAACAAGCCTAATGATATCGATAATCATATCACTTAAAATTTCGCCATTTCGAAGGCACGCGAGGAGCATCAGCTGTTCGCGCTACAAACTCTTCGGGGATTTAAACGCGACTTTGCTGCTAGGACAGTTCCGTACCATTCCTCTTTTGGCATGTGGGTCGCTGCAATGTCTCCTGTCCGGCTGCATTGTTTATGAGAGCCTCGACCGGAGCAACGGTCAGCTCTACTGACTCACCGCGCGGAGTTCTAACGTCGTTCGAGAATCGCGTTTCTAACGAGTCAAGTACAACGATTCGGGCCACAACAAATCAAGCAGGACACGCTCACTCCGGTATGAATTTATCGCGACTATTAAACGTTGCGCCTCGAGAATTAAGGCTGCGCTCCAACCCCCTTAGCGAGACCACATCGCGCTAGAATCGTCGCGAGCAAGTATAAACTTTCCGCCAGTGCGATTTTTCTTTTTCGTTCCCGAACGTCTAATTAAAGGCCTCGTGGATTATTGACGAGTCGCGACCGCGGATTTTATGAGGGAGATTTGTCGATGCGTTCGACGAGCTAATGGCTGTCCCTCGCATAGCCGACGTGTGTCGTCAAGTTATTATTAGCGATAATGGAAAGATTGTTAACTTCGAGAGCTATACAAAAATGCTGGGAATATTTAAATCATTATTTTTCTTAGAATCGCATCCCTATTAAAGTGCAAATAAATTGTAAATGAATACGCAGGTCACATAAAAACACAAAAAGATTGGAACATTATATTAATAAAATTATATATATTAATATTAATTTTAATGATTATAATTTTTTAACATTATGACAACATTTTCGATATTCGAGAAATGTACGTTTTTCGATACGCACACGCACTACCATTAATAATATAATATCTCAAAAAAATGTAATTATGATTCTTTCTAAAAATAGCTTTTGTCACGAATTGCTCCGAAAATGTATGGAAAAAAAAGAGGGGGTTATATGTACAGATAAAAGTAATCTGAGGTAGCCGCGCCGTCCTTATCTCTGCAAACTCAGGAATTCTTGACGCACTGCGTCATCGACGGGAAGAATGCAACCCTTGATACTATATCTCTCTCTCGACACTTGCCCTTGCGAGAGTTGCGGCGCGACGCGACGATAACTTATAAAGAATCGCCTGCCTCATGATTACGAAATCAATGATGATAAATCCGTCGCTTGCTCGCGACAAACACGAATAAACACACAATCGACCGAGGAGTCTACGGAGGCGCACATAAACATGCGCGATTGCGCCATCGCGACTCGGATATCGAAACTCTTATTGCGTTTCTTAAAGACCGGTCGCGAATTAATTCGTTACTCGGCAAAACGAAAGTCGTGCGCTCCGCTTTTGCGAAATTTGACTTCTCTCGCCAGCGCAGCATTTCTCGACTCGATGGTAAATATGTTTGTCCGATTAAATAATGCACAGTGCGCGCATTAATTAATACTGCGTATAAACTGCGTTACATATTTATCCATAGACTACAGTAATCTTCGCCAAATTGTAACTGTAATAAATACATTATCAATGTTTTTTTGCAAATTGATACTTGAAATTCTTGATTGATGGAAAACGATACGATATAGAAAATTATTGATATCGAATAATAAGAGCGAATCTCCCTCATTTAATTGTACTTTGCATTACGCTTTAATATAGCTTTTAGTTTTGTCTTACCGTGAAAAAATTTAAATTAAAATAATTGCAAATGGGAAGGCAGTTGTCGAATGCGAAGCTGTGTCGCGAAAATTCATCAATTACACAGTAACATGATTACAGTATCCATCATTTGCGTAGATATTAAATATTAGACAATGTCATTATGCAACATCGTATGTCAAATATTATTGTGTAACAGCTGTCTGGTATTTACGGTGCAAATATTACTTCTCCATAACAAAGTGTCATTAATTAACACACAACTACCGATGCATTCAATCAAATTGAAACACATATATTGACGAACTTTATATTGGCGTGAAAGAAAATAAATTTTCGTTCTCTATTTGTTATCATCAAAATATCGTTAAAAAATATATATATAAAAAAAATACAATCGATACTATTTTATCGTACATCAAAAGTACATCATATTGAAAAAATGGAAATTATTAATTTTATTTTCGGAAATATATATTGCAACTTTCTTTTCATCGAAGTCTTTTTATAAGTTCCCGAATTCACAAAAATATATAATTCGCAATTAAGTTTACAGTCGTATAATTCCATTTTGCGATTCGATGACTTCTCACGAGCTTTTATTTAAAAGTCAATCCATGTAGCAGCATCGACGCATTTGCCGTGAATTTTAACACGCGTTTACGTAATAAGAGTCGCGCGAATGGGAGATGCGAATCCACCACGCCAGGGTATCGATATACGGAAGGATACTCCGTTGGAGGATCGTCGTCGATGCCGAGATACTCTAACGAAGGACGCGCGGGCATCTTTATTTGCGGCCGTACTATAATTACGCCCACGTACCGTATAGCGGGATGACATAAGGATCGGTCCTTTTAGATACGGATGACTTCACTCGCGATTATTGCGCCGCGGGCAAACTAATTATCGCGATTTTTCTACGGATCGCTGCGGCTACGAATACGGATCAATAGGCGTTTCACTCCCACATGAAAATGCAAAAGTGCGCACAAATTGCGATTTTCCGCGATTTTTTCCACGTCGCGGCAACTTCATCAATCGGACACGCATGGCGATAATTGCTACTTCTCGTCACATTTTTTTTTTAATGCTTGAATTAATTCCGAATTATTTTAAGTAACACGAGCGCATAATTGATATTAAAATCCTGATGCATACTGTAACATCGTTTATGCGTCTTTATGTGCTTCGAACTTTATTTGACTAGTATACGAAATACGTATGTTAATATACATAAGTCGAGAGTCAAGCGGCCACATTTAACTGTGTATTGATAATATGGACCGTTATGTACATACATCGATACACATGTAAACTTGGAAAACTAAGAATAAGTATCGTTGGAGGAAGAAAAAAGCGATAGCACGATATTCCGAACGAAATTTAAATAGCATCACGCGAAAAGTGAGATGCAAATACGCGGCTCCTGAATGACACAGGGGAGAAAATCTGCAATTTGCATGATAAAATCATAATAATCTCGACAAATATACACTGAGTTCGTGCGAGAGGTTAACGGAACCCGATAGAACATCTCGTAAGAGGTCACTCTTGTGAAATACGCGGATTTTATTCGCGTTTAAGCCGGAGTTGCAAAGTTTTCGATCCCAGTCCGAGACTAGTTGCAACTATATTATATCCGATGGAGAAGCGTGCGATGCTCGAGAACAAAATGTCGAGAGCACATCGAGGCGAGATAAGAGAGAGCCGCGAGAGATAAGCGCTGTAAATCATGCTGCGGTAGGCGTAATACAAATCGCAAAAGACGTAAATCAAGCGAGATTAATTGCCGATTAATAAACGCCGGCGCCCTGTGTGTTTACCTTTCATCTCTCCGATCAGACACTGTCGGCGATTTTCTCTTCTCGAAAAGGCAAAAATGTTGCTCACTGTCGTAAGTACGTGAAGAATCCAGCACCATTCATGGCTGTCAGCCAGTCTTCTAATCTCTCACTCACACAATCATGATAGAGCGATCGATCGATCGATCCGCGTCACGGATCTACGACTTATTCTAGGCGCGCCTAATTACGCGATCTAGAGAGGATCGATTGTTATCGGAAAATGTTCTCTTCTCTTTTCTCGCAATTACGATCGATCGGCGGAAATCAGAATATTTGCAATTGTAAATTTAAACAAAACGGAGGGCAGAATCGAGAGTGATGCAAAGCAGAATGTTATTGACTTTCCGTGTATGTGTGCGGATGATAAATTGATAGATTCGCGGACCGTCAATATTTCCGTACCTCATTTCAAATTTTATCGATCGCGACTCCGACTGGCGGTCATCGACACTCGTCATGCGCGTGATGGAAACAAGCGCACCCACATACACAGTACAATCCCGACATTATCGTGCACCGTTTATTTACTTTACGCTTACGCACACCTCAGCCGAGTGTCTAGTTCATCATGATTGACCGAAAATAATATAATCAATCATCCGTTCGACACACTTATCAATCGTCACTTATGAATCATCCCTTCGAAGTGTCATAACACTCGCACGTCTTCACGATTTGTTCACCTTTATCGTCTCCTCGCGATATCAAAGTCTCTCGAAGACCTTGTTTAAAAAATAGCTTTCTTCAGACGAGATGCTGACCGCACTCGCACTCGATCGATCATTACGCCGATCGAGTCGCCGTCTTCCGCCTCAGCGGCCCGGGGGATATTTATCCCGAAGACGTTTCGTCCTGTTATAACGCGCTCCGAGTTATGAATGGGATTCGCGTGCGTACAATTTGGAGCGAAGGATGAGAAAGAGAGAAAGAGAGAGCGATTCGGAGCTAACGTAGTGACTCTTTCGCCGGTCGGCTCTCAACTAGCGATCGTCGACGGGCAGCAGCGGTATAGAAGAGAGGCTCGGTATACGAAGAACAACTCTACCAAGTTGCCGAGAGAGGGAAGAGGCCGGTGGAGGAGCGGCAAAAGAGTGAAAAAGATAGAGAAAGGAAGTAAGACAGAGAGAGAAAGAGAGATAGAGGGAACGAGGGGGACAGCTGGTCCCAGAAGAGGGGCAGAATGGAGCATACAAGTACACGGGAGAGAAGCATGTGCAACGTGGTGAGAGGCACGAGTGTTTGTACGAGAAGGGGAAGGAGGCCACGGGGAGAGATGCAACCGATGCATTTCACGGGTGCATGCCCTGTACTCGACTTCGCTCCGGGTAGTGAGCCGTGCTCACGAGAATAAGACGGATACCCACGTCGGGTGGACGACCGATGTCGAGTTGTCGCCGTTATTGCATCTCCGATGATGTTTATCGTCGCTCCTATAATATGCAATCTCCTCTTTCCCTCAATTAATTTCAATATATATTTACTCGATATATTTTCATTGCAATTTAATACATTTATCTTTCGCTGCAAAACTTATAATTACAGAGCTCCAAGAACTCTCTTCAAAATAAATATAAGAAAGAATCTAAATTTAAAAAATTGTTCAATTCGTAATAAACATATGCCTTAACTTATCGTTAAGATTCCTTCACTATTACGTTGAACGAAAATATCTTACACAGCGTAACTATCAATAAACTGTATTGTCTAAAACAAGAGCGAGTGACGTATAAATAACGCAATGCATCTCGGAATACAAAGCAAACGAGGGAAAATGCCCTAGCGTCGAAAGCTAAAAGGGGTGACAAGCTTGGCTTACGATCGCCCGAAATACACGTCTACTTCTCGCGGCATCGTTCCCTCGCGAACGCGTTGCAGAAAACAAACGCAAAAGAACAATCCCTTGTACCGAGAAAGCTGTCAGAGACCGTCGTTGTTTCTCTGCAAAGCGTTTTTACTGGGTCACACAGGGTTTCGAAAAAGAACTTCTTTTCATCGCCATCGAAATTTGATAGTCTCTCTCTCTCAGAGAACTTCGAAGACGAAAGCAAGCATAAATTATATCAGACATAGCGCGCAATGTATCCTACAAATTATGAATTATTTTCACTCCAAAAAAAAATCTGGTGCTAAATCTAATAATCTCATTTGAACTGTTCAAGTTATATATAATTTTCTCGCCACAAAGAATCATGGGCTGTGATTTTGATTGACATCATGCAGAAAGACTTTATGATTTGCTTCGCGATTTTACATTGCGCAGAAGTCACAATTCCATTTTTTCCCCTCTTCTCCACGTGTATATTATAAATAGTATCCATTTGAATAATCGCTGGTGATCCGCTATTGTCCATTGTTGCGATTAAAGCAAAACGAAGACACGCGTCGGATTGGCGAGTGAAAAGAGACTTAATTCGACGCGACAGGAACGCGACACGATTTTCCGTAATGTATTCCGCGTGCTCGTTACTCGAAAATGCACGGTTAGATTGATTCAATTCGCGTCCGCGCGAATTTCTCGCCTCGTCAGGTCAGGAGCGAAGATACACTCCGTGCGCAACGTTCCCTCGCATATATATCCCTTCTCATCTACCGGGAGATCCGTCCCGAGACTATTTGCGGCCCACAAACGTCGACCAGAGGCGCCTCTTCGTGGAAACCGAACGCTCGGCGTTTTCGTGCACGTTTTCGTAGAGAAACTGTGTCTTCGTGTCATCTGTCCGTTCTATACGTTTCTACTAGCAGAGGGTTTACGTTTCGTTTTCTTCCGCGCAAAGATACTCGAGGAACGGAGGAACCTGCGAGAGATGACCGAGAGACTAAGAGAGAGAGAAAGCTCTCGGAAGCTCGCTTAGCTGGAATTTTCATTCTATTACTGGAGAACACGTCGAGAGAAATGGATGCATGTATTATTTCGCACGTCACGATAGTTTTAGTCGGGATTGTTTAAGCAAGCGTATATGTATCCTTTCGAGTCTTCGCTCTAATCAATCTCGATGGTTTACAAATTCGAACTAACGAGAATCTCTCTTTTCTTCTCATATTAGAGATACACAGTTTCAAATGCACGCATGTTAGAAAATTTAGTTTATATATTCAGGAAACAGAAATCAAACTCTGTGTCACTTCAAGAGTAAGATTTTCCTTTTTCATTTTATATTAAAAAAATAATTCTCAATGCATTTTTGCATCCCAAACATTAAATCGTCAGGCATCGTTTGTGTTAGCGATAGCATCGATCTTGCTCGCATTTCGCCGAAGTTAATCCTCTCCGTGTATTTTGTCAGTCGCGTGCGCTCAAAAGACGCCGCGATGTTTCGTCCTGTTATACGGAAAATCCACACCCCCGCGAATCATCCGGCCCACCTACGAAGATCCGACCTACCGACAAAGATCATTCGTGGAAGCGGCACGCATTTAACTACTGCATCCATTCCTTTGTGCGATCTCTTCCCTACGTTCATCGATGCCAAATTAAAGCGGTAATTTTGCGCTCGCGAATCTTTGTCTGCGATAGGAGAACGAGATAGGAGACGAGAAGAGGCGCGTTTTGAGTGCGGTTTATCCAGGTGCACACCTTACGGCGGCCGTACACTTTCCGAGAGTTGGCTCACCCCCAACAGATGTGTCAAAGACCCCTTTCGTTGCTCTCTCGGTTGCTGATCTCTCCCCGCGGATTTTGTTCCCTGGCGCATCGCCAAAACCTTAGATGGCCGATTCGCGGGATTCGCAGATCCATTAGAACTCGGACGTCAATCTACCGAGATCCGGCATAGGTATCCCTGTTCGTGATTCTTGGACTGTAGTTAATGTTCCAAAAGGAACACTCCTCCGTTCGCGCGAACTTATTCCACATGATTTCTCTGAATACGAATATTGCTGCCTTATGCATGACAGATGCATATTCGAGCTTTATTTTTCTAAAGTTCATTTTAATTCATTAACCTTGTAAAAAACCGATTTGATTGATCTTGAATACTCTAATGAGACACACAGCGTGGTTTTGTATTATATATTTCATGTATACTAATAGATCGAAAATTGATCGATTGAATCAATTAAAGTACTTGGAATAGCCATTAAAATTTATTTCGGCGAAATGTCTAAATTAAGACCGTTATCCAGACGATGATTCGGAGCAACACAGATGCGTCTTACGTAATGACGTTATCGGATCGCCAGGCAGGCTCTGACAGTCATCCGTCGGGCGTGAAATCGGCTTTCTAGTTTCAAGACCGACGTTACTCGGCAGTGTACGCTTCAAATATAACCGACGAAAAGCACATATTCAACTCACGGTTTCCCGAAATACGCGCGGTAAATTATATCCTTCCCGGTAGAGAATCGGGCAATCTACCAAAACGTTTGGGACGCGCTATCTCGTTCCCGACAGTTATGTCTTCGTCGTTGTCGTGGATCCGGGGGTGCCATAGCCCCCGAAATTTCGCGGCGACGTGCCCTGAACGGGAATTCCGAAAATACCTGTCTCCAGCGATATCCTAGCTTCAGCCATCTACGGATTTGGCAGCGTTCCAGGCTATCGTTTCGTTAAAAAAAAAAAAAAAAAAAAAAGAAAGATCGGGAGTCGACTTTACGGAGAACCGTTTAAAGTATCTCGTTGCGCGTTCCAAAGGAAATTAAGCTCGTGTTAAACTCGAGTCGAGACGAGTCGAGATGAGTCAGACGAAATCTTTGATCAGGATGAGTTATGCGCTCGTTTTAATTCCGAAACGGCACTGATGGAACGTAAATGGCGCCCGCGCTGTAATCCAGCGCCTAATTGTTAAAATTGCACAGTCTCGGATGGCAACAAATTATTCAGGTCTTCTACTCTTCTCGGGTTAATAATTCGCATTTGTGTCTATCTCTCGCGGTACGACTGCCTGTGATCCCGAGTATTATTTATTTCCTACGAAGATTGCGTACAATGTCATCTCTAAATGTGGAAGTGTAAGTGCGGGTCAACGTACGCGAAATTGAATTTAAGCTTAAAGAGAGTAGGCAAAATTATAGCCAGAAACGAACCAGCAGCTGTTGCGAATTTATCCCGCTTTGATTTATCTCATTATTCTAGAATATTTAGAATTAGATCGATAGAGATTATACCTTTTCAGAAATATTGCAGGTACAGAAATAATGAGATTGCTTTTTTATACATAATATGCAATATATAAATACGCGCAAATAAATGCGTTGTATAAAAGTGAGAAAGAAGTAGAAGCTCTGTTACGCTTGTCAAAATTAATGTGACAGAAGTGTGACACATGCACGACATAACGAAAAAACAACTAAATAAAATCTGCCCAGATTGGTGCTCTTTTGTCCGTCTTCGCATGAGCGAAGGTTTCCCGAGGGTGGTTTACATTAATCCGGTTTGTGTAGTAATTTTCGTTACAACGAATGTGAAGGTGTGGCCGATCGCGCGCGCCACGGCTCTCTCTCTCATATAGAGAGTCGTCCTTCTCCGTATATTTAAACGCCATGAGCTTTTTCATTTTTCACCAACGTTCAATGTCACCGCTCGAAATAAACTTCCCTCATTGAACGTACATGGCAAACGCGAGACACGCGTTTGCGTGAGCAGGTAGGTATTCCGATCCTACACTGAGAGAATTTTCTCTTAGAATTTACCCTAAAAATCATGGTAATCGTGGGACAATATGGTATGGAAAGAATTTTATCTTGTATGGAGAGAATTTCTCTTATTAATATTTATTACAATAAAAATAATAATATCTATCACAATAAAATATAAAACATGTTTGATTAATTTTGCTAAACTGCATGGTGATAAATATTAATCAAGAAATTCTCATAAAATTCTTTTCTTACCATATTGTCCTCCAATTACCATGATTTTCAGGGTTAAGAGAAAATTCTCTCTGTGTAGGATGCACTATTTAATTTTCGTCTGACACATCTCCATATGCGATATAATTTGAAAAATAATAATTATATTTGAATATTATATAATATTATTTTATATTATATATTATATTTTTTTTATCATATAATATTGTATTTTATATTACATTATTGTTGTCTCATAAAAAAGTTCTATATTTGGACATTGAAACTGTATCAGAGAGAGAGTGAGCTAACAAAGATATTTTTTTTTCACTGTAACGAGAAACAAACTCTCGATGTCTTCCACGTTAAAAAGGATTAAACGGATATTGAATCAAATATTTGGATAAAGTACCGTAAGAGGTCCTGTCTCTCTTCCGAATCGCACGTGACGTCAGGCAAGTCTCGAGTCGAGGCCAAGTATTTTCAAGACCAGAGCTCGTTTCCAAGTAGTCTTTAGGGTTTACCGTGTCTAGAGGTGTCACGTGACTCTCTCGAGAGTTTCAAGGGTACGTTGCTCGGTTTACGGACGGTTGCAAAGAACTGGTGCACCGACCAACTCGGTGTACAGTTGTCTTTTTCTCCTGACATTAAAACGACGACGATGACGCGGAATGAACTCGAAAGAACACTCATCGCGTAAGAAATAACGATTCTCGTTAATGTCAATTTGATGGATCACTATACATTAGAAGTCAGAAATAAAGTGTATAAAATAAAATGGATCAAAAATGTATAACATCGTTTATGAAAGAAATATTGAAAGGAAAAATTTATCTTGTCTTGCAAGATTCATCGTGGCTTCATGTCATTATAAAAATAATTTTAAAAAAACCATATACGCTTTACGTAATAAATTCTCAATGTTCATGTGCTTAATTAATTTAATTTCTAAAATCAAGCTTTCATTTATCTTTCTCATCCTTTATCACAACCGCGATCTGTATGTAGAATTCTAAAATAATAATTATTAAAAAAATTCAATTATGAAACGTGTAATTATCTATCAACGCTTGATGTTCGGCTATCCTGGGATTTAATTTCTTCGGACAATATCGTACAGAGTTTGCATGATAATATGCTTCTCGTAAAGCTTCAATTCGGCGCAGGACATTTACGATTCTCAGTCTCTCATCCGTGAGCGAGCATCGCGACAAGTAGTATTAGCGTTCGCGAGATGCAGCCGCATAAATTAGCATGTGTGCGCGTGCGTGCGTCGGGCGAAAAAGGGATTGGCTTGGCACTTAAGTGCCAGCAAAGTATCCCCGGCTCGGTCGCGTATAAATCGCCGCCCTCGCCCACCGGAGCGAATTTACATTTTCGCCGACCGTCGAATAATTTATCCCGGGCGAGATTACTTTGTCGCCGGCGCGTGCGAGCAAAAAGGAAACGCATGGAGAGAGGGTGGGAAGACAGGTTGAGGGCAACCTGAGGAAATTATTCGCGAGAGCGATCAAGCCCGGTTCTCCGGAGACGGCTTAATCGGCGGTACCCCCGGCTCCCCGCACATACACCGTGGGAAGCGGCGATTAAAGTATACGAGCGAATTTTGTTGTGTGGCGCTTCGTCCACTGACTTTTCGCAAGCCGAATATCAGAGGAGAATTTATGGAGTCGAATAAAAAAAAAAAAAAAAGCGAGATCCGCGCCGCTTTTGATGATATGAGAGAGTTCGCGTACCTTGCACTTCCGTATTAAATTTTCGCATCGCCTTTTATATTCGTTTGTTAGTTTTTAGAGAAAAGTGAGAAAAATATTACATCTATTATTTAAAAAAAAATGAAAAAATGAGGACAGTTTCTTATTCCGTGACATTTTTGCCGAAATATTTCGTCCTCTCTCTTCGTTGATACATTCGTGTCATGGTAAAAAAAGTCGGTTCAGAAAATGTTATGCGCGCAATGATGAGATCATTACACGGTTGTCGGGCATTTTCGACGCGCAACGCGCGATAAATCCGTCCGGAGGTTTCCACCCTCTCGCGAGATGAAATCTCCGCGCGCGAGTCCCGATTTATATACGAGCGATGGCGTGTGGCGCGAAAGAGAGCCCGGTAGCTTTGATGTTTTGTCGAAGAGGGAAGACGAGATCGTAAAATAAAGCGCCGTTTCGCGGAATCGCGAGAGAGGAACGACACGCATAACCCAGTTGTGGGTCCGAATTAAATCTACCAGAGGCAGTTATGTTACCGCGATCGTATTTCCGGGTGTGTTCGACGGTGAAAGAAGTCGCGGGAGCATTTATCCGTGCTGTTCGGAGAAGATGCCGAAGAAACGAGGAGCAGATGCTCGCGAGCGAGCATCACCGAAATAGACGCTGGTCCGCGATATTCGCGTTTGATTCGAGAATTCCGCCGGCGCTCCTCGATGCCGGAAATCTGCTCCATTGCATAATTCTCGCTTGTACGCTTTGAGGCGCCTCCTCTCCCGGTAGATTAACCGGGCGAAATCTAGCGTGCAACTTTATCGCGGAGAGAAATTCGCGAGAAATTCGCCGTTTACTCGAGGCGATCGAAGCTCGAGAGTCTGGCCGACTCGAAATTTACATTAGGAAACTTTGTTACGACGAGAGATTTCGAGGTAATGAGAATTGCCCTGCGTCGAAAAAGACATTATATCTAATTAATCTCGAAAATTATTTGATTCGCGCGATCGTTATGTCGACGCAATTACAGAAATTTAAGCACGACACGTCTGCACGTCTAAACAAATTAAGAAATTAATGGCCTCTCGATTTAACGACCATCCTGCTAATGAGCGTCGGAATGATCGCGTGCTCGCTTAAGCGCACAGGAAAACGATTCTTGGAAAGTTTCTGCGACGACGATACAAACATTTCAAAAAATTTTGAAAAATTTAAGCTCTCGAAATTCTGACGAATGATTTGATACTCAAAACAGGAAGTACACGCGATCGAGAAGCATTCACGATCGCTCGTATGTTGCAGCGTACATACGTACGTGACATCAGACATGCACCGGGTTAACACGTTGCACGTCGCGATAACCTTATATACTTCAGTCACCGGGAATGGCCGGCTATACACGTTGGTAAATCACGGTCGAATTTATTTACGTCGAGAAGTAACGGACACGCAGCCGCTATCCGTATCGGAGAGCTGGAGAAGAGAGAAAGAGAGAGCCCTCTTCATGGCCAACTAGCACGATTCGTTCTCGTAATCGCTTCGCTCATTGAGGCCCCCCACCTCTCACCGCGGGTGCCTTTCAGTCCGGCAGCGATTCTTTATGCCTCGCGTAATCAGATAGACGTAACGACATCGTTTGTCATTACGAACCAGTTGTAACGATTGCCGAGCGATTGGTACATCGTACATTCCATGCTGCACATCCATATCTCGCTGCGGATGCAGCGCATGCGGCGGCGGACTATGATGGACGTTCCTATTGCCGGCGACGGATTATTAACTGTTCTTGCCTTATTAAATTAACCCCTGCTTTATGCATTCGAACGCTGGATCGCGGTATATCTCGAAAGAATAATTAATGCACGATAATAATGGCGCAATATCAAAGGGCAAAGAAATATAGTATTTGAAATGCAAAATTATATTTCTCCTATTAAATTATAATGTTTAAAATATGAAATACATAATGCTTAATTTGTTAATTAAAATCTTATTTGAAATTTAGTGTAAGAAGAGACACGACTGTTCGAGAATTTCACAATTTTTTAATCTTTGAAATAGATTGCAACGGAAGATTATTCTACAGAAAGTAGCTGATTGAAGTAGCGATTGAAGCGGTTTATATATTACAGCACACACATGTCAGCTGTGCACCGACTTAACATATTGCACGTAATATGGCATGATAACATATACGACAGCCTCATATACTTCAGTTATCGAAAATGACCGAATCACAAATAAATAAATATGTATTTCTCGTCAAAAATTTGAAATAATTAATCGAAATAATGGTAAATATTTTTTATATACAAGTATGTAATTCTATTTTTTATTATACGTAAATAATATTTTATTTAAACAAAACTATTTAAATAATTATTTTTAGTAGTTTTTATTTCAATTGTGCCCACTGATACGATATATGTATATTGCTAAAACCACCCTTCTAACGAGGCTGTGACAATTTGTGACAGATGGCTAATCATAATTAACATAACGCGCCAATAATCGAGGAAGTAAATTTGACAACAAAATCTAAACTTACTCCCTTCGTTTTCGAGAATCGTAATTCTGCATCCCGATGCTTGTCATTGACAGAAGATGTGCATCGTCAAATTCGAGAAGCCAATATTATATAAGAAAATAACGCCAACCAGTTTAGCTTATCGAGATATCATGTCATGAACAAAACAACCGTTTGACTAATTGACTGTGCACGGGGCACCCTGTGGACCAGTTGGATATCTTTTATTAGCATCGTCTGCCGGACGTTCACGAATGACAGAAAGTCGGCGATTAGATGCGCGACGAGGCCAAACAAGGGGATGGCAAAAGCGGATCGAGACCAGACCGAGGCGTGATCGATCGTCTCGCGATTCAAGCGAGTCACGTAGACTTATTGTTAGTATATACTCGGTCGAGACGAGCGATGATTTTCACGTGAGACGAAGAAACGCCAACCCCTTTGTTCTATCTTTATTAAAAATCCGTTTTACAGAGAGAGAGGTTATTTAATTGATTATGCTGAAAATACGGTCTTTTATTTCGTCGTCATCGCAAGTTGAGCTCTATTATTGAAATAATTTGAAAATTTTTTACATTTAATAAAGATAATACTTTTTATTTGTCAAACATGTAATTTAGATTTTATCTTATCGTAATTTCAGCAGTGTAGTTCTTTCTTCTTTTATTTTTGTTGACATCAAATATCAACCTTGTACTTTTTACACAAGTAAAGTGGTAAAATTGTCTAGAAAAACGATTATTAATTTTTCAAATCATTAATTTTTCATCATCATTTCTTATTAGTCAAAATTTAAAAGAAATGTATCTCCTGATAATGTCTAGATAAAAGAAGCTATGCGTTAATTTTTTAACATTTAAGTATCTCCAAAATATCTAAGTGAAACGAATAAATATTTCGATTAAATTTTTGTATACGCGACAATACAGATATATTTCCAATTTTAAGATGAAAAGAATTATACAAATAATATATAAATCGTTTCTCCATATTGCGATGAATAAATAAGTGTTACGAGAAAAGGCGATATTTTTATTTGCGTGCAGTTATAATTAATTTCTTATTCGTTGAATATCTCCGAAAATACCGCGTCTGAAATGCGACTTCCGTGTTAATTGTAAGTGTAACGGGCAGCAAATGAAAGTGGAAGATGTGTGAGACTCTATACGCGAGAAGATTATTTAAATCAAGCCGTTGTTACAGGCGTAACTAGGCGTCCTAGTTCCTTCGATCTACTCGCAATTTTGCGCTTAAGACATATAGATGGAAACTGGGTGAAGGTTTCACTTCGTCGAATCCTCTCGCGGCGTATTTCCGCCTGCGCGATTATTATTGCAGCGTGGGCGTCCGACTGCACTTTATTTCCGGCTAAAGAGTCCTTCGGCACCCGCTGAACAACTGAATCGGACAACTTGTCGTCAGCGATGGTTACGTTCTGTTCAAACACGCGAACCGTAATGATCTAACTTGGTCTTATCGATGAACGTAAGAGACATCAATGCAGAATGAAATCTTTGAATATTTATTATAATATTACTTATATATTCAAGTATATAAAAATGTTTATCTTTAAAAGAAAATTAAGCCTCTGTCAGTCTTTTTATATAAAATATTTTTCTTTTTTTCCCTTTTTGCACAAGTCTTCCAATTAGTCTTATCATTAATGTATATTTACGTCAGAATTTTTCACATCTATCTATTCAAACGTGCAATCTATAATGAGTTCAGACATGAAATATGCATCAAAAGCGTACGATATTATTCGCGCTCGAAGCTATCGCTATCTGTCGCTCCAGTTTCAGCCGATATTCCCACGGTTGGCTGGAATCTCGCAAATAGCCGTCATTTCTCTGGGGCGGTATATTTCCAGTGCCGATGTCACGTTCTCCAAGGCCTTATGGGAACCATTCGCGCGACCTTCCAAGCGGGCTTGCACCCCGAGGAGAATCCGCGGAGCCCGAGTCGAGCCGGGCCGAAGATCAACCGTGCATAGCAATCAGCCTTCGCGATGTTTCGCAGATATATAAATGCTTCTCTCGCGGTACTAGCTCGAGGAGAGTTAATATTTCATGCTGTCCTTAATTGGTAACGTGAATACGAGGCGCGTCGAAAAAATCCTACCGCTAAGTGAATTACTATAAAACGAAACGCTGAACAAACTATTTATGGCTCGCGTCCTTCTCGAAATATCCCATCCTGACATCTACGATCATTAATTCACAATAATTTGAAAGGTATTATCATTACTCACACGTACGATATTAAATACACATTAATTTTCATTGTGACGCGAATCCGATTTGAAGTTACGAGCGGAGAATTACCTGGGGATCGTGCCCCGTCTCTGGAAAATTATCTGGAGAAACGTCGGAATTTCCCCAGATGGCAATTACAAAAGTATCTCGAGGCAAAATGATCCGTGAATCGTCCGATGATTCCTCGAAACGCTCTATTCGCGCCGACTAATTAAGTCGCGGCGATCTAAAGAGATCGCTGTATTCGCAGCTGCGACGGATTCTGAGTAAGAGAGACGAATAGTCTGTCCTGCCTGTCGGAGAGCTTGAGACGATTATGCTCCCATGCCGGTGGACAGCTAAGAAAGAAAGAAAAAAAAAAAAAAAAAAAAGACGACGAAACGCGGAGAAGAGACAAAGAGGCGCGACCCGGAGAAGCGTCCCGACGTCTGGCGTCGCGCCAAGCCGGCTCGGAAAGAATACAGAAGGAGCAGCACGTGCTTCCGACATCCCGCGATTTCGTGAATCGTTGCCGACGCCCGTGCAATTTTAGTCCGCGCTCGATTGAAATTATTTTGGCACGTGGAGAGCGCTCGTTCTCTCTCTCTCTCTCTTTCTCTCTCGCCTTCTTTCGCTATAAATTCGGCTGGTGAACGAAACAGACGACCACCTGACACCGACGTTGGCGCGATGCCGATATGGCACACGTGAGAAGTCTTTCAGAATTGAACGATAACGATCGATTCACATGTCTCGATTGAGATTCCCGCATGGAAATCTATTTGCAGAAATACGAGAGAGATATAAACCCTTCGTGCACAAAATGACTTAAAGCTTGAAAAAAAAAAATAGTAATGCATCTTTTTATAACGATTTAAAATAATATGCAGTTTGTGTGCAAAATTATCAATGAATTTGTACACTTTTATAATATTTAATCGCGAAAAAATCGTGTAAAATAAAAAAACATCTACTTTGAAAAAAAGTTGATAAAATTAAGAGATATTTTGAATCTAAAGTTTTCTTGGAGCTTTTTCTTCCGAGAATCTCCAAGCGGCGGCTTTGCGTTTAAGCGGGTTTCTGTGGAATAATAAATAGTGTATCTTCTTCTCTCTTGTCACATGTGTGGCGGATCTCGTACGATATAAAATTACTTTTTTAACTTTTTTTTTTCTCCAAACTCTTTAACAGTTGATTTATACGACATGGTCGTTCCAAATTATACAAAATAAAATTTTAGCACGTAATAAATTTAGAAAATCGCGAACAGCTTTTTCGTGCAAAATCATAAATTGTCAGAATACATAGATATCACCGATTATTAAGCGAAAAAAATTCAAGTGTTAACGCGACATGCAGTAGTACATCCTGGCGTAAAAAATTCCATCAGGATTATACGCGATACACGGTTGCAGAATATGTCGGACCAGTTTGTTTGCATTTATCCACTGCTGTCACGAGACAGAATGTTCCAATCTCCCTTTGACCTATTTAGGGTACAATGGAAATGGGAGTGCCGTGGCTCGACGCTCTTTTCGCGATTGACGTTAACCGCGCGTGATTAACTTTTTCACTGCATATTTCATTACGCCTTGTATTGCCAGGGATTTGTCTACATTTCCTAACAGCACCGCTTAAAAAAAAAACAAAAAATGCATTTCAACTCAACGTAAAGCCGAGGAAAAAATATAGAATTTCGAAAATATTTAATAAAATTTATAATTTATTAAAATTCCTGGATTTATATTCTCTCGTATATCTGTAATAAAAAGAGGAGTCCCGAGGATTTCCAAAGGAACGACAGCACCGATGACGCACTTCCCCCGTGAGAGATAATCGACATGGAAAATGAGAACTGTCGTTGCGCTTTGTGTCATGCTATTCTTAAGATATAATAGAAACAAAAGGGTTCTCTCCCGCACACATGTGTCATTTATGCGAGGCAGTGCTCTGAATCTCGCAAATCTGACCGACGGAAAATTTTATATCCCAAGGCACGCCGATTCTCTTCTGGTAGCTACGAGAGAAACGTGCGAATATCTCTCTCGGCTGCGTACCAATGGCGTGATCGGAGGGACATAAATTTCCAGTTATAATCAAGCTGACTTATTAAACTTGCAAATCACCGTTTTGTGTAACACTCGAGTTATTAACGAAGCGAAAAATTCCACTCTATAGTCGCATATTTTAAATAATAAATCACGGATTACGCAAAATCTCGCTTCCGTCACAGTGTGACACTATCTCTTTGTATTGTATCAAGTTATTAGGTATATAATATATATATTGTCACATTTTTTATATTTTATATTTTATTTGTATTGTATTACTATAATATAATTCGTATATAGAATATTACAATTTCCGTTCAGTGAAATCAAAAGTCAATAGACATTAATATTATATGCGTGGATTATACTTGAAAAATACATGGTATAATAATCATTACCTCAAACTTATCGATAAAAAAAATAATTAATAAATAAATAATCAGCAATAATTTATGCATAGCAAACTTTTACATAAATTTTATGTGTTTCTTCGATTATACCGAATAATAATATAGTAATCAAGAGATTTGATGATACGTGCAAAACAAAAATCATAGAAATTAAAAAATAAAGTTTCCTAGATTATGAACATATTTGGCGGAAAATCGCGTCGGAGCGTGTTTCGTTTTGTCTCATATTTTTCACGGATATGTATGGCGACTCTCCTAACAGATTAAACAAAGTTATTCGGATTTGAGTATCACGAGGCACTCTAAGCCGAGTGTATACATAGAGAAAATACTAATACCTCGTGTTCAACAGTCATTAACGTCCTTGACGCGGCGAGTAATTCCAGGTCTTTCTTCAATTTCAAGAACTAATGCGGGAATAATATTCACCCGGACGCCGCCGGACGGTGATTAATGGCCCGCGTAATTTTTCACATTGCTTATAGCCGCACTGATTTACATCTATGCGGATCTCACCTCCCATGGCAAGACATTATAATGTAAGGTGAGATTTATGTCACCAAGGTATATATATATATATATATCTTTCTCTCGCCGACGGAATGAAATCATTAAATCCCCGAGAGATATTTTATTCGCCGTTAAGTACGCGATAGTCTAACAAAAACAAAAAAAAATTTTTTTTTACGAAATTTTTCTCCTCGGCAATTCAAGATTGCACAGATTTTCCACGGAGCTGTCGCGACAGAATTAATCGTAGCATAAGAAGCTTATTTAGGAGAAAGAGGGCAAAGGGGACTCAAAAGAGTATCAGATTTCAAACTTTTGAAAATTCTTTAAGGCCCTTAGTGTCCAGATAATCGAGACCACATGGATCCCAAGGAGGAAAACAGTGAGTGCCAAGTCTCCCATTGCGTCTACCGAAATATATATTCTCGAAAAGGCTGCGTCTGTCAAACTAAAAGAGAAAGGTCAGAGAGTTGATTCGGGAAAAAAAACTGACTCTGACCGCCGGTCTAAGGCATTAAGCCCTATCGCGCGAGCTTCTCTCTTTCTCTCCTCTCTGCCCTTGCTCCAACTGCAAGCGTGAAACAATGGCTCGCTAATGGCATGGTAGAAGAAGAAGGCATCGCCGGCGCGCAAATGCGGCGGCAACAATACACCGGTACCGCAATAACGAACGCATTGTTGGTAGGCGCCGCGACAAAGGGCCCGCATTATGAGACGTATTAACATGTCTAGGCGCATCTCTCACAAGCGCTGCCCCCTTAATAATTTACTCTCTTTCGCACCAAGGCCTGATCCGCGCATCGCCGGATCTCTACCCACGTGTCGCTCGTTACCCTCCCTCCTTCCCGTCATGTCTTTATCTTGCAACGTATGAATAACTATTTTGCAACAGTAGTTGCATCAACAATGTAAATCACATAAGCCTGGCTGAACACTTTAATCTCGAAAAAAATGTATCCATTTGATTTGCAAGTCTTATTCGATATTGAAGTCGTCTTGTTACTTTCTTCGTGTAATTTCAAGGATTGTTCCGCGTTTTTTCCGTATAATTAATTTTTTTTAACATTATAAAATTTAGATTGAGTGCCACTGTTGCTTGAAATTTATTATCGTACGACTCTAATTTTCCTGCTATAATACTTCTCGAAAAAGATTCTGAAAGATGACGCCGCCTTTTTTCCGGCCAACCCTTTTCAAGAACACGCGTTTCGACGACGTGTGCGATCGTCTCGAGACAAAACGAAACGCCCACGTGAGGCAATACACATGGCCCCGGACAACACTTGGAAAATGTGAAAATTAAATGGATAAAATCACATTAATCACACAGGGTAACGTTCGCTAAGATTTATTTGTGGCGACATTGTTATAACTGCTGCGCAGTTTCGGGCGAGATAACTCGGGATTTTTTCGAGAGTTTAGACTTGGTTTATCTTTTCCGAGGAAATAAATTAGAGGAACCTCGAGAGGAAGGTCATCCTCTCTCTCATATCCCACTTAAATTTTCATTATCTACAGGACATCCGAGTCCTCGGGCGTTTCAACTGATTTAGATTTCATCTAAAATTGCTTCCTTTCAGTTTGTGTGGATAACTATTTAGTGTACCAATCTCAGAGTAATTTAAAAGGATCTCCATCGGATTAATGCGTCTCACAGATAGCGAGTCGAAATTATTCAAATTATTTTCTTGACTGATTTTATCGAGAAAGACACTCACCTTCGTACATTTGCGCGTACTGCGGAAATCCGGCAGCTCTCAACCATTTGCAAGCTTCTTGCGCCTCGATTTCTGAAAGAGAAATTACAGAATTATAAATTAGAATTAAACATTATATATGCAAGTATAAAAAAGATAAATTAGAGACTTGCTAATATAGAAACATTTGCATGAATCAATGTAATATTCGCGAATTATTGATCGAGAGAAAAGGCGCGGAAAATATAATGCGAGGTCGAGATCGCAAAAAAAAATCGCTAGAACGATGAGAGGCGCATCCTGGAAAGTCGGTCGTCCCGCTGAGACGAGTAGGACGGAGCAGAATTCATAATACGAGTACTGGGCGATCGCGTATCCGCAGGGCGATAAAACACGGGTAATCATCAGTATCGATATCGCCGCGGCGCGGATTTATCGATTTCCTTAGCAGCGGGTAGCCTCCTCGCGAATGAGCGGCCAACGTCTTTATTTTCCGCCTCCAAGAGTATCTCACCTGCGGCGCATCGATAGTCGAATCGCGATGCACCTTTTAGTTCGCTCTTCGATTAATCTACGACTCTTACGGCACTATTAGTCGCGAGCGAGAACGTTGTTGTATTTCAAATGTATCGGGCGTTTCTTCGATTACAGATTACTTCGATTCTATAGAAATCGCTTCTATTTCTTTCGTGATTAAATTTTTATTTATTTATTTATTTCATCTTCTGAATTACATCGGAAGACAAAGTGATTCAAAGTTTTCGAATGCTTCAAATTTGGATACAAAATAGAAGCTTTGATGATATTTGTAATATCATTCATTCCACGAGCACATCTTGAATGCAATGCGACGATGGTATTATTATTGTGATGCTCGTTGAAGGGGAAGAAAAAGAATGAAATTAAGCTATACGAGAAGTCACGCGAGGTCGACGACACGAATTTACGTAAGTAGCCACGCGTTCATGTATATGTATTCACAGTACGTATTCACGTATGCCACTTATAGACATGCAAATGAACCGTCTCGCTCCTAAGTGCCCACCAATTGCGTTCGGATCTCAAGTCGCATGAAAAGGATGCTTAGAATGTTTTCCTCCTTTCTTTCTCGGTTCGCGCCTTTGCGAACGTATAATAACGTTAATTCCACTAACTAAACGAAATTTATACAAATTAGTACATCTCCGGTTTAGAAGAAATTATCGTCAAGACTGGAGAGCAAATATTTATCATAAACAAATAACACATTCGAGTGTTTCTCTCTTATGGGATAGATATAACATATATTTCAATGCGCGGGAAGGACAACAATCGTGACGAAAATAAGTGGGTGTTTATGCGGTGCCTGTACAGAGAAAAATAGCAAACGAGAAATGTAATCCAAAGGGCGAATATAAAAATTCGCGAGCAAAAGGAGGATGTGAGCGAGCGCGAAAGAGGAGAACAAGACGACGAGGAAGCGGATGAGGAAGAGGAGTTTGCCTTTACTGCAGCGGAGATCGTTACGGCAACTAACGCACAGTCGCTCCGCGGACGCGTGGGCGAATTATAATGAGATAAAGTATCTGTATAAACGTTAAAAATATCCCTTTTCCGCGCGCTGGAACTGGCGAATAATAATAACGCGGAGTATCGATGCCGTCCGTGAGAAACAATGGAAAATGGCACGCGTTTTACATTCGGCCTTAATAGTTCGCGCTTTGATACGGGAAAGAAAAATTGACACAATTAAATGTCAACAAGTTGGCGTTTTCAAAAAAAAATTTCGTTATTTATTTCGCGACAACACAATCTCGAAATATATTGAATTTCCCACACGCTACATAAGCATGATAAAACTCGCGGTGCATCAATTCTCGAATTTCTGTTGCAAAATAATCATTCAGATCGTTTATGCGTATTTATATCATTGCAATATAAGCTCGTCAAAATATCTGATTCTAGTTTCAGCTTGTGTATGAGCTTCAATGGCTAATTAAAATAGCGAATTGAAAATGATTCAGAGAGCCGCGGGCTACCGGAGCGAACCAATTAACAGGCTTAATTGGAGAGCTTCCGAATTCGAGTGGTTTTCCGCGCGGAAGCCGATTGGCCGTGCAACAGGAGTTAGAAGGTACGGGGTTCTTGCTAGCGGGAGAAGCTCGAGGAAGGGCTTTTATCTCACGCGAAGCGGCACACCTACGTGCCGCCTTTATGCAGAATATAGCTGGAAGTTAAAAGCAACGACCTACCGCAAAGTTGTATGCAAGTGTCTTATCTCGTGGTAGATTCTCGTCGCGTGGCCTCGCAAAGAGGATACGAGCGAAATGAGTAAGGAGAGTTGTGTGTTGGAAGTTATTAACACCTGACAAGAGAACAAAAGAGAAGCAAAACTTTATTCTCGTCAATCTTAATCATGTATAATCCAATTTAAATGTATTTACTTATTTCCTTAACTTTCCCCTCCTCTCTCAATTATACTCGCTAAACAGAATAGATAGGGTGTCTATTCTCTCTCTTATACACGTTTCGATTATCTTTACATATCGATGAAGTTTCTCTAGAAGATTAGCGAAAAACAGAGATGTATATATGGAAATGCTATTATGGCGACATATGCAAGTATGAAAAAAAAACGAACGCGACGGCACGGTCGACGTTAATCTCGTTGCAATCGGTAGTTGCAGTCGCTTGCCGTGGGCTTTTATCGATCCCCGCGGGATGAACATTAATTAAATGGCCCATGTCGATGCGGCAGTTTGTTCGACAGCTCGTTGCTCGTTACCGTGCGTGTGTGCGGCGCCCATTTTTTTCGGATTAAAAACATCCTCACGCACCGTTGATTAATGTGGAACGTCGCACGTCAGGATGATGCCGTCGTTCGATTTCGAAATATCGGCCGATGCACACTTTTTTCTAACTCCCAATCGATCCAATTTGCGCGTTTCCTACGGATCCTAGAGGATTAAACGCGCAATATAAATGGCGAAATTCCAATTAAACTAATCCTCCTCGGTCTGATATTATTTTTATTTCCAGATGCACTGGATGTCTCCAATATAAAGTCATAGAATGTTCGAATCTCAAGTCATGCATGTCATTTTTATTTCAATAGAATTAATCAGTCTTATGAATATATAAAAGTAAAAGAGATAAAAAGTCAATAATTAAAAAAGAATATAATAGCAATACAGATGAAATATAATGTACTCATAATAAAATAATCAAAAGTAATAAAATATAGAAATACTATTAAACTAACTTAAACTAACTATTAAACTAATTAAAATAACGATTATATTATATACTACTTTTTTGATTATTTAATATTAATATTTTAATATTAAAATATTTTTCAATAGTTTGGACGCTTAAATATTTCAATATCAAGTGAATTCAAGCTTTCAGTCAAATTAAGATTTCAAACAAAATTTATGCATCGATTTTGACGTCAGGATCAGAGTAGGTCAAGCATTAGAAGAAGCCTGAAGTGAGGCTGGGATGTAAAAAGTGCCAGAAGCTCTATGCCACAGACCGAAGTCGAAGGACAGGTCATTTTCACGAAAGCACCGTGTATCGCGTCCGTGTCCCACAATTTCGAAATGCGCAATTGTTCACGGATTCAGGTCAAGTGTATGCATCCGAAACACATTCTTTCCCGACCAGTTATGACGTAATCGTTTTCACGTAGACACGGTCGGGTGAAGCTTACATTTCTATTATCTGAAATTCCGCAATATATTCGCGTGTCGTTGCCCAATAATTATTAACCGGAGAGGTAGCCTTCCGGAACAACGATAATAAATTTTTTATTCACATCGAGGATAAAAACATCAACGCAAAAGTTGAACTAAATAGAGCGGAAACACGCTCGCAACTTCTTCCTGAGTTTATCCGCGAAATAAAACTTTCCGAGCAGGGAAAGTAAAAACGGAAACGATGAAGAGTAGTATAAATATAAGAACGTTGATATATTACATTTTTTGCGAAAACATAATGTGTTACAGAAGAAATAAATTCGTAGCTTTATATTTTATTCATTCCGTTTCCATCTATTCAATCAATATTTTATATAAAACTAATCAAAATAATTAATTGTTTCTTCGAATAGAATTTTTATTACGTCATAGCATCCTACGTGCATTCTTGCGAGGACGTACTTGTTTCATTCAGATAGTTTATTGTAACAAATCGAATTCTTAAGCGAGTTTATTGATCGTGTACGCAACATCGTCGTATATCTATCGTTAATCGAGTGCGATCACAGTCACAGTCCTGCAAATATGTCATTGTTTTCGCATATCGTATCTATAGTGGCGGGCTGGCGCCAAAGATAATTTCTGCTCGATGGATATAAACAAGTACTATACGAATATCGTGGAACTATATGTTCCTCGAACAAGATTTATTTTCATTATTATGCAAGCCTCGAAAACACGAATGAATCACGCGATATAATGATCGCGCGCCGGAATTTAATTCGGAATAGTCATGTGATGCAAGTATCTCTCGCTTCAGTACTAAATTAGGCATTTCATTCTAATATAATAAACAAATTAAATAAATGTATTCATTGTGCAAGTCAACTTTCTCTAGTTATTTCAATATTTATTAATGTTTCATGATATTAGGCTTATTAAAATCTTATAACTTCCTTGTCCAAGGAAAGTATGCATTTATTTGTCATTCTTGACAAGCATAAATTATTCATGGAAAGGAAAGGAGAATGCATGAATATAGTACGTTGTCACAGCTGTGTCTAAATTATATATCGTGCTAATCAACGTTCCATTTCGTTTCGCGATTTGTGCTCGCCCAAATTAGAATAATATTAACCGTTGATTTTAACTATTTTATACATAAACGCATAAGCTGGTACCACTCCTATATTACGTAATGATCTCTATCCGTGTTGGCCGCTGAAAGATCTCTTGCAATTCGTCCCCGTTACTCGACAACTCAACCTTTGTTCAGTGATATACGGCAACGTTATGCCCCGCATTTACGATCTTTCATTGCATAAACATTTGTCTAATGAGTTACCGCGCGTTAGGGCGATCATAAAGGCAATTGAAATTTTTACATCCATTCAGTAACTTATTTCAACCGCTCATTCGTGTTGACCCTTGTAAGAATATATGAGAATGTCCGGCTCTGATGTCTTAAGTTTATTAAATTTAAAAACCAATATATAAACATTGCAATTGTAATTAAGGATAAAAATACATACTATATTTAAAAAAAATATATGCTGTGTATTTAAAAACATGACAATTTAACAGTTTGATGAAGTTTGATATTTTAGCAATCTTCTTTTAACAAGCGTAGAATGCGAATAAACTCATGAATTTTATGTTACATGTATATTACCTGTTTCGTTACATTATGTAAAATAAAAGAAAGGGTTAATTTCAATTACATCATTATGTATGTATTATGTAAACATATTCAGCAGTTTCGTAAGCATAAATTGGCATAGAAACGTCATTGTACAGGGAAAAAACGTTAACGCGATTGCTGGTGACGCGAGAAGTGAATTTCTCTCACGTTAAAGAAGCGGTAAAGATGTCCTCTAAAGTGCGTCGTAGGTTCAACAAATGGGGATCAGCGGGGTGTACTGAAACGCGATGCCGCATGCTGCGACGGTACAGCACGTTGTCACATTGACAGAATTCGAGAGAAGGGTCGACAAAGAGGACCCGGGTCCTTCTCCACGTTGATTTGGGACTCACGGAACCGGTTGGCCGCTTTGCATAGGATTCTCCTTCGTGATTTGCAAAACGTAGTCTTGCTGCTGAGATTCTTTCTAAGAAAACGGATGTGTTTCGATAATCATTAAGCGATGCATCCAAAAACTAATAGTAATAGAGGTAGCTGAATCCCGTTGTGCGAAAAAAAATGTTAAGATTATTATTTCTCTCTTTGTGCTAGCACTTTAATAATTAATATATATTATTGTAATAATATAATCGTAATTATTATCGTTATCATTTATTAAAAATTATCTTCCCTATTTTTCTCCCCTCTTCCTCTCTCTCTTAATTATTATTATTACTTTTGTTAATAATTATTTTCGCAATATCTGACCGAGCTTTTCTGTGCGAAACCTTTCTGCTGAAATTTCATAATCTGAAAGGAACTTTTTTGTATTTCTCTCATTGGCACAAGTACACCCCGCTGATTCGGACGAAATCCACTGTCACATTTCAAGGGTAACCGCCAGCCTTTAACAACCAGCGTTCTTCGCGGTCAAACACTGGCCAACTTCGCATTTCGTTTAGGCACGGAGATAAATCTACACGGACAAGCGGGGGAGGAGATACAGCCCGGTTCACGAAGGGACAGAAGGGGGGAAAGAGGAAGGAAGAAGAAAGAAAATAAAAGAAGAAAAAAATCGAGTCACGCCTTCGTCCCGGACGAAGGTTTGCAAAATCTTCCACCGGGAAAAAGCGATGGAAATAAAACAGGAACCTTTTTCTCTTCTGGGAGAACTTTCCGTGCGCGCGATTTGTCTCTTTGACATTGAATAATATTTGATTTGCGCGATTACATTTCTTTTTACACACATTTCTTTCTACACGCGGTTTTCACGCTAATTAAGCAATTATCTTTTTACCCTTCCTCCTCGTTTCCTTCATTAATAGCGACAGAGGACACGACTATCACGTTTCACGAACCGCGGCCATAAGTTCCCGCAGAACGACTGGTCCAAGCTCAGCGGTCAATTAACTACCGTGTGCAAAATGAACCGTATCATTTGCGGGGTTGGAATAATGTGTTCTCGCAGGCGAAATCTATTATCGGGACGCGTGGGAGTAATAGGTGATGATTTACATCTCGCGAGCTATAAATTAATGCGTGTTGCACGAAAATTCTATACGCGCGCATGATTTAAACGCGTCGATATGTGTCGACGTACTCGATTTTTTTCCAAATTTTCTTTGCCTCTTATTTTTTTCTCTCGTCTCATATAAGAATCAAAGGAGTGGCCGGCTTTCTTTACTTTCTCTTAAAAAGCGCATCAGATAGACTTTCACATTTATGGGAATTAAAATTAAAAAATAAGAGAAAATTTGCATGAGAATTTTCAAAGACATTCCGAATTGAAAAGTTGCTTAAAATTTCCTTATGATTTTCTCGTTGAACTGATAAAAATTAAGAATATTAATTAGCAATTATTACATTATTTGACAAATTTTATTAGTTCTTTGGTAATTATATATTTATGTAGATATATATTTTGTATGATAAAAATTGATAATCGAAAGAGTATACATTTTCATACTTGAGATTTGTGAAGTCAATCGTAACAATATATATTCCCACGAAACTATTTTAACTCAAGCAGATTGGAGGGATCAGAGGCTCGCAGATTCACCGATTTCTCTATTACGGGATCGCAGATTGTTTATAAGATAAAATTCTGCGGTCCTTCGCGTGACCATCGCTGCAGTTGAGTTAACTGTCACGCGCGCGTGTCCGCATCTGATGCGGATCGGAGGGATCGGATGGATCCGATGGAGAGAAGGCGCGATCACGCGAGAACAGGCAAGGGAGCAGAGTTCTGGGACAGAGAGAACGTGGCGGCAGTCATTAACTGGTAATAGCTCGGGACACGGGACGGCCTAACCTACCTCAACCTAAACCGGTAGAGAACGAAACCGTAGGTGGTTGAGCGTGCCCGTCGAGAGATTATTTCGTTTTAACGAGATATCCATGCGAAGTGTATTTACACTGGCGATCTGTCATGCGCTTGTTATCGATTCGTTATCGCCGCGCGTATATCTCCCTGAAGCTCGATGAGTTTCGGCCAACAATCGGGCGCGATCATCAACCAATTATATGCGAAAATAATTTAATGATATACTCGCACCAATTTTTTTGTGCTTTTATACAGTACAAAAATATTTATTTATCTATTTATTGCCTTTTCTTCATTTTTAATTATTTTTTTATTTATTCTGCCGCTCTTTCCCTTTCCATAGAATTAAAAAATGTTTATTGTCGTCAAACTTGATATCTTTCCATTAACTCGAAGGATGAAGAATTAAACGTACGAAGATTTAGTTTGCATACCCGACAAATCGTCATTAATATTTATCATCATTTATAATTCCTCCCTTATTTTTCTCGCACGAGTTGCTTTAGATCGCGAGCTGTCAAGCTACATTATTTTCAAAGGGAAAAAATCAAATACGCACGCGAACGATTCGAAAAGCTTTGCTTTACCTACTTTATACATTATTACAGAAGTCAAAAGTGCGAATAATCCGGGAAAATGTACAGAGAGAGAGAGAGAGCGCGAAGAGCATTGCATGATACACTTTTTCACGCGTAGTTCTTGAACTCTGACATTTTAAACGTTATTGCCCATCGTGAATGTGCACGCCGCTTTAATGATCTCTTCTCGGGAAAGCTTTATTGAGAGCTTGTAATGGCGCGCATGAGAAATACGAATAACGAAAAAGACTCGAGAATCGTTATTACGACACAATCGCGTTTATTAATTAATTCGCGCAATAAATTTAAAATCGCGTCCTTCATTTGGCAATGGAAAAAAAATTGACGGAAAAACGATAATAAACTGTCAGTCTTAAAGATTTTAATAACAAGCCATATTCGTAATTGAAGAATTCTCTAACAAACAGCGTTTAATGTCAATTCGATTGTTCTTCATTGCTTTAAAGAATTTCTGATTCGTCGCATTTTTCATTAATAAAAAATAATCTTGTATTTATGAAAAAAATCTGATAAAAGGAGTAAATTACACACGTGCATGCATATATGTACATCTTAATACCTTTGCCAGATTTTTTTTATAAACGTGCGTTTAGAAAAAAATGTCAAAGGTAGAGAATAAAATTCTTAACATTCATAAAAGCATTTTTTAACTATATTTATATATAATATATATTTATATAAAAATTGCTTGAAGTAAATGTAATAATTTTCATATTTTATTCATTTTTGAAATAAAGAATAATTAATTCCAATAAGAGAATGATGAAAAATTATAGAAATAGATTCAAGTCAAGACGATTTAAGACTTACTCGTTTTTTCTCATGCTCAAAAATTCAGTGTAAAATGTAGTATCATTAGCTTGTTAGCTACGCTCGCGATAAAGGTATAAGATAAATAACCCTGGTGTAAAACTAAAATGTCACCGTATCGGACGATTCCTAATTGCCGATCAACGAGATAATTCCAGCTGTCCTCAGACCAGCAAAAGCCACGATTTATTACTCGAGCGTATCGCACGTGCTTTTTGTCGGCGAAATGAAAACGTTTAATTGAATTCAATTCAATTGAATATCGTCGTATTCAACGCTCCAATAGTCAGCCGATAAAATATATTCATTTGAACTCACATAATTTGACGACAAAGTTTTTTGCGACAATATTTTTAACATTTTATTGTGTAATCCATTCTCTTAGATGAAAATTTTATAAAAGTAAAATCTGTCTTGAATTAAATGAGAGAAAAATAAAACTGTTCATCCTAAAAAGAAACTCAATTTAGGAGATTATCTGAATTGTAATCTCAATAGAGCATTTTTTGATAATGAGGAATTTATAAGAGAGACACTCTATTTCTAAAATACTTGATATCACTGTAGGGTTAAATACCGCGATCCAAAATAGTTCTCAATGTCTGATTTATTCAAAAGCGCCCATCAACTTTACCCGCGTGATCTCTCGTACCTTACGCCTAGCTGCACACACAGACAGATTCGAGGGCGTGTATATTTACACACGCGCGTGTTACACGCCGGTGCATATCTCATTTGAATATGCGTACACGCAACTCGATACACGCCGCATGATACACACGCCAAGTCCGTTTGCTAATGAACTGTATTATTCGCGATATATAGCCGCGATGGATTTGCATTAACATGGCTTTTATTGCAATTAATTAATCGGCTTTTAGACGCGCCCGCAAACGAACCCGGTTCTTTTTTTTTCTTATTTTCGAGCGGTCGATCTCTCACGATCGAAACGTCGCCGCGACGATAAACTTAAGCCTGATAAATACGGGTAGTTCAATGTTTAAACATCGCGAATGACTAGCATCACCTTCATCTGGTGAGATGTAATGCGAATATTATTCAACATTCATCGGAGACTTGCTCGGGACTTGGTGCGACTCGAATCTCATGTTCTGGAACGAAGTCCGTAAATTGTACCTATCCAGCACCTCTCTTGCTAGAATTATAAACCCGTATCATTTAGTTATGACTAGGTAAACTCTAGTAGAGGCTTTTCCTCGTCTCTATCATTCTTATCTGATAGCGCAGCGCGTCTTAGGGTTTATTATCTCTTTCCTCTTGTGCCACTTATCGCAAGATAAAACACAAACTACAGAAAAATATGGATAAAGCTAATAATGTTCGTTTGTCGTTATAAGCGTTCGTGTAATCACGCATGTTTTAGCATTTAATTAATATTTAATAAAATAATAAATTTCTATAATAGAAATTTTATAAAATTGTATTCATAAAAAGTATCAATCCAAAATTTTATGGCATGAAAAAAAATTAATACAACCGAGGTGCCGTCGGCACTTGTCATCGCGCGCACTTTATTACGTACAAATCGACTGTCGATGAGGCGCTAATGACTCACGCGTGTAACCGGTGCGAAAAAAACGCGCCGCACGAAACACGTCGCGTGTATGCGAGAGCGCGGGGTTGATTTACGAGAAGCCAGGTCGATAATTAGAGGCTTAACGGTGCTTGTCGCCGGCGGACTTCTTTTTCGACGTCGAGTCTCGAACGTGTCACGGCGATCTCATGGCGCCTCTTGACACGAGATCGGCATGTCGTCGATGTAACCGCGATCTAAATTGGCGTAAATTGCGAATGACGGGCCTACAGAGGCGAAAGAGAAATATAGGCAGTGACTTATGGTGCTAAGAAATTACGAATCCTATACCTCTTGAACAATGTCAGTCCGCGTAAGTTTCTCAATCTCTTTCGAGAGCAAAGAAGAGGAGATAAAGAAAAATATGAGCGAAAATTTTATATAGTATGATCTTCGATTTTTAAGGCACGATAATCTAACATAAAATTAATAAAACCATCCTGTATAACATTTATATAATATTTAATGTTTTTTTTTTTTTTTTTTTTTTTTAAGAATGAATCAAATTTTTCTCTGATTATTTTTCACGAATGCCGATGGATTGCCGAAAAAGGCAGAAAGAATCGAGAATTGGCAACAATTGTAAATCCTTCCGGGCAAGTAGCACCACTTGCGGCAAATCGTATCTCGTTGCAAGCTTGCCGCAAATTTGTCGATCGATGTCCGACGCGACGTCGCATTTTCTCCGCTGACAATGATTAATTTCTCGCCGATCCTCATGCGATACAAGCGACTGGGCGATTCCGTTACTCGGCCGCGAGGCAAGGGAGCGTGAAATCGCTCTCGGTTGCCGAACTCGCGTCAAACTTAATCGATCATCGAGAAGCTGATGTACTATGCGCGGCACGATCGGCCGGGAGAGAAAGTCTCGAGGTACGCGAATACCAACAGCAACGAAATTCTTTCTGCTTCGCAGGAGGAAAAGAATGGAACGCGACCTTTTTCGAGTCACCCGATAGATTCAAGAAACTATTGCGCATCGGATCACGG
Source organism: Prenolepis imparis (assembly GCF_030444845.1). Classification (NCBI taxonomy): domain Eukaryota; kingdom Metazoa; phylum Arthropoda; class Insecta; order Hymenoptera; family Formicidae; genus Prenolepis; species Prenolepis imparis. Next base: position 19,579,721 of record NW_028141159.1, on the reverse strand, counting down.
AAATTTGCAAATAAACCCATTGTTGGCGGGTTAACGCTGCGCTGAAATTACCACTTTCTCGTATCTTATGTTCGGTTGAGTCTTCGAGATAGTGATTTATGATCGCGTGCGTGATATTTCGATCCAGGAATATCCACATTATTTTTCATTTAGCGTCAATCTTCTTCACAAAATTATAAAGCATTTATAAAATCCCTTGTATTATCATTTGTTTCGAAAACATTGTACATTCTTCGATTGAAAAATAATGATTATAATAACTATACTGGAGAAGCTTACATAAGGTACTCGATACTCGCACGCGAAAATAAATATACGGGTGTTCGAAGATTGACAGCCGCGTTTCAAATGCGACAAAAATTATCTCGAAGAAATTTCCGAGTCCTTTCTCGAGCGCGGCTGCAATCTTTACACACAGCAAAGGGTTAAGAGTTTCTCTCTCGGAAATTGTGTCGCCCCACGTGTGGCAAGGGGTTAAATCGTTTGCGAAACCGGTTCGCGCAACAATAATAATTAGCTTACGCGGACCCGCGCATAATCACCGTCTTTACGCCCATAATAATACTTTTGCCGCGTATCCGCGTAGTCCTAATTATTATCGCGACGGTAACGACCGAAACTCTCTCGAACGACGGCCAAACTGTAATTTGCCTTCGCTTCATGGATTGTATTATACATTACATGAACATGTAACGCGGCTCGTTTTTCGCCAGTTTCAAAGAGAGAGAGAGGAGCACTTAGAACTGTCCTGAAGGGCGATAACGCGGGTATCCTCGAATAATGGAGTTTCTCCGGAACGTTGTTGCGAAATAATAATACGGGGATACCCAGTGCGGGTGCATCTGCAAGATGTGTTTATCCGCGGCTATTGAATTTTACGCGCGAGTAAAAAGTTACGCGAGTGTTTACATGAGAATCGTTCGGGCCTGATTATTGATTATTTATTAGCCGCAAAGTGTTGACGTTCATAGTGTCAACATTCTAATATTTCATATTACAATCTAGCGAAGGAGGAAATAGTTGTTATATTTTATTATAAGAGAGTATTATAAATTATTATTATATATTATAAAATGATATGTCGAAAAGAAGATGTTCTTCGGAAATATTAAATTATAAAAAAACAATTTTTTAAAATTTCGTTTAGGTTCGCCAACTCATAAGTTTGGCTATCGACTGTTTTCGGTTGCGAGAAAGAGTTCGCTACTTCACGAACTATGTACGAACGTGCACATGATATGCTCGCATGCGTTTATGTACGAGGGCCTGCATGCTTTTATGAATACCGTGGGAAGAGAAACATAATAATGGCTGCCAGATACACACAGGCTCACGTGCCGTCACCACCCTTCCTCGCTTGTGTTCCGCTCGTTTTGGGCTGGTCGCCCAAAAAAATTCATGGGCCCTCTCTCTTCCTCACTCTGGTCCCTGCGTTCCCACCCTTCGCCCTTTATCCTCACCGCGTATACCTCTACACGGCTTTCGTGACTCGACTCCGAAATAATCCACTCGCGCGGCGCGGCACCGAAAGATCTCCGGGGGTGGTCCTGCCGATTATATCACGGATTTATGAATAAAAAGATGGAGCGACGAATTTCAACGGAATTCACATCGAATATCGTGAAAGAAAACACGACTGATCCTTATCATTCTTAATCCTCACTCAAAGATTTAATATCTTATAATTTCTGATACACATAACATAATATACATTTTCTTTTGTGTGTTAATATATATGTAATAAATATTAATTAATATTTAATAAGTATTAAAATAAATATTTTTAATAAACCATAAAGATTTAATATCAGTCTCAATTAATGTTAACGAATCGTTGATATAACTGCATTTAAATTTGAATGATAGACCTCTCGTTTATTTTGAAACAGTGCAGAGGCGTACACGCGCATTAAAACTGATTGTTCCGTATTAAATTCCGCAATTTAAATTTTGCTCTCGGCAAATTTGCGCGCACAGATTTCCGCAGTTAACGAACACAGCTGGGTGATTTAATATAATTATCAAGATCGACGGAGATCCATCTATCGTTGGACGGGCGGGCCTCGCCGTTATAATAACGAGTGTGCATTAAGTGGCCGCGGAATAGGGGGAGATGGTCAAATTGGCGCGCGCCTCCGATAATGGCGATGAGAACGCGCGGTCCCGGAAACGACTTCGCCGGATTTTACAGTCTAAATCCTTCGCGTTCGCGGGATATAGCCGACGGACGCCGAGAAAGTAATTCCTAGAATCGTTAGTTACGATTCAAAGCCCGTCGCGCGCGAACCCCGAACGTCTCTTCTCACTTACACGTCTTGCACTTCCGCCAGAACGCGGCGTTCCGTTCTGGAACTCTGAAACTGGAGCACGCAAAGCACGCTTCTTTCTCCGCTCCACGCATTTCCCGGATTTCGCTATGCGGAAAACACACAAACGGAGAAGAGAAAATAATACTTCTCTGGGATCCGCGATATATATAATTTCGCGGATGTGCACGGATAAAGTTCAATAATGCACTAAAAAAAAAAGTCAATGGTATTTCGGCATTTTTAGTCTATATATCATTATAAATTGATTAATTATAAAATTATATAATTCCTTAAAGTCTCTTAATATGTATTATAAATAAAATAATTATATTTTTTATTCATTCATATAAATAAATTTTTTACTTAAACTTCAATCTCTCTCTCTCTCTCTGACATTGCTATCATATTTTTAGCGCTCGGATAAGCACATATTAGCATATATTTCTTAATAGCCTTAAATTTTCAGCCGTACTAATGACATTACGTAAATGATGCGTTTTGAAATGCGAGAAAGTGAGTATTAAGAAATCGGTCATTTTTTTCTGGAGCGGAGACTATATCGCGAATATACCGTTAAGTGAGATTGCACAGATGAACTCTTTCGAAGCGTATGTACACGACCGACAATTCGCGTCATCGCGAATAATTATTCAGGACAATGGAGAAAGCTTTGGCAGCTGCCTATAATCGCGACATCTCGCGACAAACCGCCCACACGTTTTGTCCTCGGACAATCTACGATGCGGAAATTACCGGGTTTCTCGACCAACATTATTCATCTTCTCTAATTCCGCACGGAGAGAATTTCGTCATACGTTGCTCAACATTGCAACTCATACAGACGTTAAAGTCTGCATAAACTCGTTCAATTCTCGAAGTGTTGAGAAAGTAAGAACTGAGCCACGTAAGATATTATTGTCCTCCATCAGTATAGGAAAACGTAGAGAATTATAATTTATTATTTAATACTATGCATTTCTTAAAAAAAAAAGTAGCTATAACTGTACTTAAAAGTTTAATGTTAGTTTTAATCAATTCAGGTAGAAACATTTATTTTCTACAAGGTAAATGGAAAGAATAAATATTTTTAAACGCGTAGAAGATCTCGATAAATGTAATTAGAATTACATTAAGCTGATGTCATTAAAATCATCTAAATTTGTCATCTAAATTTGTACTTAGATCTCAAGACAGAAATTTCGAGTTAAACGATGTTAAATAAAGAGCAAAAGTCACGCCGTAATATAATGGAAGCGTAAAATCGCGAAGGAGATTCGTCATGCGCGGACGCTTGAATTTATTTCGCGAAAAGAATTTGATCGATCCATGGCCTTTCCCGGATCGCGCAGACTGAATGACGCCGAGAAAGTCACGCAGCTGTTCGCGAACGGATGAACCGAGGATCGAAGGTAAAGGGGAAACGAGAGGTTCGCGCGAGCGTATCGGAATTAATGCCCACGTGAAAATTGATACCCTGACACTCACGATCGTCTGAGTACACACACACACATACATCGTTAGAAATTTATACCGGGCGGCGCGGGCGCGTCCGTCATTCGCCACCTACGAATTTCTTAGAGAAAAGCGATACGAGGCGGCCCAGCACCGATCTGAGCTCGCGAACAAAGCTAGCCTTGTGTTCCATAGATTTTTTTCAGAAATCTTTTTATAAATTCTCCGCACGCGAGAGACGGAATTGCGCTGCAACTTGAAAATTTATGTCCCATAATTTAAGCGTCATGAATCATCCGCAAATTTCTGAAGGCTTTTATTATGGCGTCTCGAACCGCGTGTATCAATATTTTATATCGTAATTTAAAATAACTAATATCGTGTTTTACTGTAAAAATAAAGAATGTAGACATATATCTCTTGTCCTGCAAGTCACGGAATGACATTGAAGATACGCATACACACACTAATCGTTATGTTAAATAAAAATGTTTAAAATCGGTTAACTCTCTCGATTTTCAAGTATAGTCGTTGATTAGTGTGCTGGGATAATATTTAATAGTCGTCGAGCGAGTTCCTTATTCGATTACGATGTGTCAACAACCTTCGCAAGGTGTACACGCGAGACAAATTAACGAGCATAAATAAGAGCGCGATGGAGAGATTAATTAAATCTTAATCTGCGATACAGATTTGTGTTGCAACGCTGCCGCGAGTTGATTAATTTCACGCAACTACACTTTGTATAATTAATGCGAACGTTACTTCTTGTATACGGTTTAATTACGTAATGTTTCATACCCAAGATCCCTATAATACAAGAACACTATACGTATAACGCAAATTAATCGATCCAGTTTAGATCGAGTAAAAATGCCGATTAAGGCCTCGCCATAAATTTCATTTTGCAACTTTTATTTTTTCAGACAACAGACAGAAAGTTTCATCTTTCCATTATTTCCGATTTAAATATAATAATTAATACTATCCAAATTGAAAAATAATAATGAAAAAATTTACTAGAAAATTATTACTATAAATTGTTCAAAATACATATAGGAGAAATTTATTTTATATCACTGAAAGAAATCAAGAAAATTTACATAGTCTAAAATTGAGAAGCACTTTGCTCCTCTTACGATCATGTGAAACAATAGTTATCCGATTTTATTCTTACGCTTTTAGAAATGCCACGTTACGATATCGCGCTCCTTTCATCGTCACAGACGCCACCAGTCATTAAGTCTGTCGTCTCGATTACGGCACGTGCATCGGACACGACCGCACGGTTTGCATCCGATCACAGCCGCGTTACGCGACATCGCGCGCTTTGTCCGTCGACTCTCGTCCTCTAGCTATACTACTTAATCGCGTCGCGAGAGCGACGGAAGACGCAATAAAATTCGTCTCGGATGCGGAAGACTAGCGAGAGACCGCCTCCGTCTTGCGACAGGCGCCCGCACACATCGCGCGGCACATTAATTAGCATCGACGATTAACCCCTTCGCGCCAACTTTCTTCTCAGTTATGCGACGCGCTGTTGCGACGCCGTTGTGTGTTCGCGGTGATTATACACCTACTCTCTACTTAATACTTAAGCTTCGCGAACGCAAAGACCGCGGTAAGAGTGAATTAAACCGCAGTATGGTCGGGCAACATATATAGGAATAACATACAGAGATAATTGACGTATCGATTTCAATTAAGGATATAAACTGAGCGCAAATTGTACGGTAATCAAGTTAAATTTTTCACTTGATTGTTGCAGCTCGTATTAAAATAAAGAATAATAGATCAAGAATATGGAAAAAAATATAATAAATAGAAAAGAATAATGCAATAAATTCAGAAGAATAAATTCAGGAAAAAAGGAAGATAGATTGTGTATAAGTACTCACATACAAGCGACGTATGGTGTAAATATGCGTGGTTTGTGATATTCTAACCGGAAGGTACGTACCTGCACAGAAAAAGAAATAAACGTTAAGCGAATTATAATTGCCGAAGCGGAAAGGATGACAGTGCGAAAAAAAATTCCCCGATTTACATACGTGATATGTGCGCAAGTTGGTTAATTATTACGCGTCGAACTTTCATCGTTACGCGCGGAATCTAATTGAGATTCGTCTCATTAGAGTATATATACGACGAGACGCGTATTACGTTAATTGCGTAATGAGAAACTCGGACAATTAAATATAGAATATATTACATATTTATTGACGTGATTTTTTCATGCGTCTCATCGTGACATTTAAACATGTAAACATTCGAAGAGAAAGATATTTTCCCTCGCGTTTTTTCCTCAGAGATATTTCCGATCGCTCAATCATGGCGATGCTTATCGTGGCAAACGTCATCCACGATATTTTTTCTCGCATACAAATGACGGTATTTCCTCGTTCGCTTTCTCCGAACCGAGAGAGTCGGAAAATCGGTGCTCTTTCTCCCGCGAGCGCACATCATAGAGCCATTAAGAAGGCGGGCGTACGCTTTTTAACGAGGATTGCACCACCGCGCGGGAGAGGTGCGGCTCTCTGGATTATGCATAATGATTCCTCTCGCAGCCCAGAGCGCTCGTGGGAAAGCGCCGCGATATATACGCGAAAAGAAGAAAAGCTCTTGCGCGCGCGGGCGGATAGCGGTTGACCGTAATGCGCCGATGCAATCGCTGATCGCGAGATCGTGCAGCGACGGAAATATCCGCGCTAGATAGACTCGGGGGTCCCCGACGCAGCAGTATTCCGATCGAAGAAAGAAATATGCGTATAATTTAATGCGATTACAAAACTTCCCCAAGTAATCCTCGGCGGAGTAAATCCTCTTCAATCTATATTCTCGACGAAAAAGAAAAGACTAAATCGCCGACTAAAGTTTGCATAAATTCCGTAATATTTGCGAGCACGTTGAATAATAATTTCCATTATAAATATTATATTATATGTAATATATATAAAAAATATAAATAATGATAAAATTTTATACATATATAGAGTTGATTTAGAATAAGGGATCGTGAGAAATGGTCAGGAACTGCAGATCGCGTGTCCGTCAGTGCGATCGATGGAATCAGCGCGATCCTTAGCCTACTTTCGATGACATGATTGCACCTCATCATCAGAATAGAGCGAAAACGGAGAAGGAGATACGCTGGCGGACTCGAGATGCGAATTACACAGTTCTGGCCTGGTCAGAGGAAGTATGTACCTTCAGTGCACGATGGTGTGTACTCTTCTCGGCTTGCCGGGATAAACGATCCCAAATGGGCTCGTTTCAGGCAGAAGAGCGAAGGAAGAGAAGGGGGAGCCATTTGCACACGTGTGCACGATGGTGCTTATTGTCGGGATTGCACCGAATTACGCAACTTTTTGCGGCCGAGACACGACGGGAGATGCATCGCCGACGAGGGTAATCGCACCGGACGTTGCATCTTGCGTTGTACGAAACAGTTGAGAGAAGGAGGAACCGAGAGAGTCCTCTCTTTTTCAATTACGTCCTATTACCGGGTCGGCATATGCTCGTATGCGGTTCATTTTCCGAGTCGAGAGAGATTGCTTCGCTACACATTTATTTCCTCCACTTTTCTTAAGAGAGACAAAGAGAGATAGAGGTGAACGAACCACTTTCAGCCATGAAAGTCTGATTGTGTCGACGAGTCTGGATAAAATGCACGATCCCTCTCGTTACACGAACGATTTTATCGGATCGACGTAATCTTTTCTCGAGAAGAAGATTGCGACGAGTCTCCCCCCGATTTCCATGACGTGGGTTAACGCGCAAGTTGCTCAAGTCCGTTTATATCTCAAGCTGGTAACGGCGTATTCATTCATGCTAAATATTGTGTATACCGTTCACTCATCACCCACGTACATATATCGCATTTTGCGGGTTCGCTAATAGAGAAACAGACAATGTCACACATCTGAAAAAGCGATTGCGCAGCGTCTCATTGCAAATTTTCGAGCGAGAACTTGGCGATCGCCATTTCGTTGGATGGAAATAAAAGTTTCAATAAAGTCCGACATTAGTCGAGAAAACATTTAAAATTATTTTATCTTTATACTTTATATGAATTAAAATCTAAATAAATTGAAGCCAAAGACATATTAAATACAAATGTAGAATTTTCGAAAAAAGCTCTGCACGTATTTAAAATTTAGACGATTTCTCAGATTGCTGACCAAAAATTTGATTGGCTATATAAACTTCAATAAATTCTATCAAAGAAATAATAACTATCTCGGCAGTAATTAGGAATTTATATTGCATAAGCTATGCTATATTAACTCCCTCCTTCCTTCATCTATATAATCTAAAATCTTTTATTTTCCCGAAAATTATTAACAATTATATAACATATGTTTCACAACTTTAAAATATATTAGAACTTGAAGAAATCTATCTGCTTTTTATCGTTATGAAATTGTTATGAAACTAGAAAGAAGAGGGATAAAGGAAAGAAAAATTGCGTCAGCCTCCTAGATACTTTTACTTATAAGTTTTACCCGCCTTTAAAGAGCACGATGTCGGTAATTCGCGGGAGACCCACGCGAGTATCGCTATGCAGGTGTTTTACTACACATGCGGAAGAGGAGGGGCATTCTAACGCAAATTCAATGAGAAAACAGGCGGGACGATGAACAGTAGCATCCGGTATGGTTCAACGAACGTCGAGCCCATTGCATTAGAATATCGGATGAGTTGACGCCTTCTTCTCCTCCGTGTTTTTTTTCCTCACTTGCGTATTAGTTCCCTCCTATTTCCATATTTTCCCATCCATTTGTGTCGGTAACAGCATAATGCGCGATTATATACTGCTGCGACTTGTGCAAATGTCTTCGCGGATAGGATCGAAAAATCAATGAAAAATCGTTTCTTTTACAGCCACAAGAATTCGAAGAAGATTGTACAATGCGAAGAGATTGTACAATTATTGGGGAATATTATCCGATAATTGCAATAATTTGATGATTTAATGACAGCATATTTCAAATAAAAACTATTGAAAAAAATTATTTAAATTTAATATTTTATTTAAATAAAATGTTACTTAAAAATATCTTTTTTTTTTTGTAAAAATGATAGATTATTATTTTATACTTTAAAATACGAGTAATTGAAGAAAAAAAATTAGAGCTGTCTGAGTCAATATCAATTCAATATATTTCCTGCGCGATAATCTTTTCCTATATACTTAGCGATTTGATGCTTGATGGTGAAAATTAAAAGAAAACCAAAACGTTTGCATTAAGTCTTAAAATTCTAACTACGTCGCTGCTTATTTATTTAATTCAATGTTGCACCGAAAGCTGACTACGCGACGGACGTGACTGGAAATGCGTGCGGACACTGTTACTGACGTAGTTACTGACGTATAATCCGTTTACTGTTTACACAATATTCTTAACTCAACAACGATAAATCATTTTTGAGTATGACATTTTTACGATTATCGGGGGATTAATTCGTTAACGCTTGCAGTGTCCCAGACTGTCAAGGATAAAGTAAATTTTTTTTTTTGAGATTCTACACGCGTGACATACTTTTTTACATACCCGCAAAATGGAGTTTAATTTAATATAAAATATATATTTGATAACGTATCATAAACATAATAATGTAATGAACTAAAAAGAATGCTCGAAGAAGTAACGAACAAACAGAAGAAAAAAGTATTTTTAAATATCTTCAAATATACATACTAAACTGCTTCAAATATACTAATAAAATATATTAATTGGATTAAATTCTACATGTATAATACTAAATGAGGACGCAAAGATTTAATAGAAATATCCAATCGATAATTCGTAATTATCTGACATCAAACGCGGAATTTCAACATTTCACGTATTCATAGCGTGATGTTGCAAAGGCTTCGTATTAATAATTGCCTTCCTCTCTGCGAAGCTAACAATAAGATAATACTAATAACGCAACGCACAAACACTAATCGGCAATTACGTGAAACCGATGGATCGAGTTATCGAATGTGCACATTTGTGGCAATGACCTATATTATAGATGGTTAGATAATCAATTCGTAAGCGAATTTTCCATAGCTCCTGACGACGATGCGATGCTTGATGCGTCGATATAATTGCGTGTATTAGAAAATTCTCTACCTATTAGAAAATTGCGTGCGCGTCTAACAAGCCTCGAGTGCGTCTAAAGTGCGTATCGCGCGTTAAATTCACCAGCATATCACGCTCGAATTATGCTAATATCGTGCATCAAACTGCCTCTCGCGAACAGAGTCAATAAACTATGTTGATTTTAGCTACTAGTACCAGCATATGCTAGATTTCGCAAGTTAGCTGCGTTATTTTCTCATAGACGCTCATTAAAAACATCAACAAAGTATATATGTATATCGGTAATAATCACGATACTTATGTACAATGCGCGTATACACGATGTAACTAAATTAATGATTCACAAGTTGTAGTTGATATCTCCCTTCTGTAAAAAAATCTAGATAATTTTTCTAAAATATAATTAAAAATAAAACGAATAAATAAAAATATTATTCATTTTTCAGTTAATTTTATCATGGCTTTTGCTTGAACGAAACTTTGATTTATGTTAGATCAAGATATCAAGAGATTAAGAGTCTAAACAATATATAACAAAATGGTAGTCGTTTTATTTTTCTTTCATTAAATCCATTTCAAATGGACAAAAGTGATACGCGAAAAACTTTTATCACGTTACAATTCAATTACGATTTGTATTCATGTTCGATTAAACGCAGATTGAATAAAATATAATCACGTCCGTTCCAGTTTTTCGCAAAAGTATATTTTTAAAATTTATCAGAAGGGAGGAGAGAGAGATAGCGGAGAATTTTTATTATTTATTAGTTATTATATTTTATCCGCAGTTACTATACTGCATCGCACGTAAAATAAATATCGATTCAATCATTTACGTCCGATATAATTTTCAAAGTTATAAAAATCCAACTGGATCTCTCGGATTTCATGCTTTCAAACGAGAACACGAAGATACAACTTTTATTAGCAAAAATGCGCTTTATCGACCGTGACCGTGGCTCTTTCTCTTTCTCTCTCTCTCCGACCTTATACAAGTTCGCGTTATAAACGTCGTCCCCGTTTCGCACCAGACCGAAAATTACCTTCGACTCACGCCAAAGAAAATCCATTAAAGCGGGTACGTATAAAATCTGCCTTTGTATCCGCTTGAATGTCGTGCTAAGGCGCGAAGAACAAATATTTCTCGCTGAAACGTGCCGACCGACGCTGCGACGAGCGGCTGCCTCACGCGCCTCGTTTCTCTACCCTCAAAGTAAATTTAATACTATGTAATCGCACCCCGGCAATTACCCCGGCTAAAATCACTTGCCTTGGCTCCTCGTATTTCGCGGGATTTTATTTTACGATCGCGCAACTTGGCGAGCGAGCTGGCTTGAAGTACTGACCGCGAGTTTTTTAATCAGTAAATTTGTTCAAAATTGAACCAATAAACAGGAAATTTTATTGGCAATCTCGGAACAATATTCATGCACAATATTAACAAAAATTCGAACAACAACAGAAAACGAACAAAACGTTTTAGAAAAAGTAATCAATTTATATATACGAGCTAAAGCGCACGGTATAATAATAATTAAAAAAATAAATAAATAAGATTAAGATATTTATCTACCGGTAATTGAAATCAAAATACATTTTAATGTAAATAACAAACTGAAGAATATTATGGATAAAATTAATGCTACTTCATTTTTTCTTCTTTCTCTTTTTCTTTTGTTTTTTTTGCAGCTATATTAGATATTTATATGTGCTACATTTCCATTTATTTTTTATATATTTTGCTTTTTATCGTTCTCATTTCATATCTGTTCTCATAAATGTTCAAATTATCGTTACGAAACGCATATATATATACGCAATAAATATGAATGTATATTCGTATGTACTGAATATTCTTTTCAAACTAATATCGTACAAGTTTCCAGAAAAGGAATCCAGTCGGCGATTCGTTTTCGGCGAATCCAGTATTACGATTGTCATTGCATCTTGCGAATGACGTCACTAATAATTAGCTTATTGACGCAAAATCTAGTTAATTGCGTAGGACGGGCTAATGCTTGCTGATGCTTACATTTAAACTTTAGGAAAGACGCAATATAGTACACGTAATATATACATTCATTAGAGATGCACTTCAAAATTTAAAGATACTTTTATAAATAATTTTATACGTTCGTTTATTATAATTATGTGTGTGCGTAGTAGTATAAATGTGATGTAATCATTATTAAGTAAAGCATAATTATGATCGAATGCATATCAATATTGATTACTTTAATGTTATTGTTTATCTTTTTAGAATTAAAAGAATCAGTTAAAGTTTTCAAATTACTGTAATATATAAATAAATTAAATGTTTATTAACATAAAAATTCAATTAATTTCTATAATTAAAAGTAATTAATAAGCTAGTCTATAAGTAAAATACTTATTAATGCGAACTGCATTTATATTGTCATATTGTAGATATATCGTATTTATTTCTGGATAAACAAAACTCAATCGATCGTTTAAGCAATTTTTTAAAATTCTTACTAGAACAACACAAGCGCGCACCATTCTTTAATTTTATATTAAAAAGAATGACATTTAATGACATTTAATTATCAGCTGATAACTGTCAAAAATATTAACTTTTTAATTATTTAACGAGATCGATATAAAATATTAAATTTCTGACAGTTATCAGCTGATAACGCGGAAAAGAGGCAACAATACTTCAAGACTTTCGAGAATCGACTTAATTGCCTTTTTTTTAGAAAAAGATTCTTTAAAGAAAATGTGGTGATGCACACAATTTATAATTTATATTGTTATAATTTTAGATATCAAACATACGTGTAATTTTATATAATCATTAATATTTCGAAAACAAAATGCATTCGTGACAAATGCCAATTAGCAACATGTTGCACTGTTAGCCGCATGAATAATTAAATTTATTGTTTTTTTCAGCACCATAATTATCGCGAGCATGATAGTAAATTTATTTTTAGTGTTGTTTAATCGATCTTCATGTGATTCACGAGATCGACGTAAACCACTCGCGTGATTAACAACCAGAACCAGAAGCTCGTATTGCATGCAATTCTTACGTCAGCAACGAAATCGCGTCGAGAAAAAAATTGGCCCGATAAAACAAATCTCTCAACTTTCAAGAGTGCGTCGATATTTCATACAAAAGATACACGTGTTCTGACAAATTTCTGTTTCTCGATCATCTAAAACTTTTTTTGTGAAGATTGAAAGTTACGCTCAATTTCCATAGCATATGCGTATTTAAACATTTCGCGCGATAAAACATGTTAACATTTTTGAATAATTTTTAAACATGTTCTAAAATCAAATAATACAAAATTGTTTATTTTTCAACTTTTTAACATATAATAATTATGTAAATAGAGGAAACGGCAAAAATGTAAATCAAAATAAAAATCTTGTAATCTCATGAAATTAAAAGAAAATTTTACGAAATTCATTCAAACACGCATAAAATTCAAACGTAAACATAATAGATACAAGCTGTGAAATTATTCATTAATTTTCATTAAGAAAAACATATACAAGTATTTTCTTTTCCCCCGTGTACGAGACTAATTTCACAAACGAGATTGCGTTTGGGATTGGCAGGCGACGAGCCACGTGTTTACATGTGGGACACGCGTATTGTCGACGAGATCTGCGAGAGGAGCAGCTCGCAAGAGTGCATCGGTCGTTGCAGAGCGAAAACTGCACGCACGTATACGCACACCCACGGTGACCCGGAGAGCTTGTTTACTCGCGAATATTTATTCATCCATCAGTCCGGTGTTTCTCTCTCATGCATATGTATCGCGGTCGCGTATGGTTAGTTCTTTAGTCGCGTCAGCGCGCGTGCAACAATCTTAATTCACGTGTAAATTCCACGTGGAGAGACGTTATTGTATACCTATACGCGAACAGAAGGGAGCGGATGTGTCGCGTGTGAGTTTCGCGGAAGAAACTCTTCGTCGCAGTCAGTAGATACTCTTCCGAGTGATGTCGAGTGTTCGCAAACGTCTCCGAACTTGTAGTCGGAAGCGAATGTTCCCGATGATTGATATACGCATAATAAGGTACGCAGCGAAAGCAGAGTGCACGTCGACTTCTGTGAGATACTTGTCATATTATGATCGTAAAGATATCAAAATAATCGAGGCAAATATATTTCATACCATCGAAATAGCGTATCACTTCTTATATAATCTCTCATCGATATATTCCTTGTATCTAAACGAGATAAATAAAAAAGTCAAATGAAATATAAATCAAATAAGCGAGATGAAATAATTCTTGAACTATTTCGATTGTATAAAAATGAAAAGATTAAATACAAATAATTACACATTTATTGAAATAAAAGAAAAACAAATCGTGCCATCGCGTTAAATATTTTGATACTTTTTTTTAACGAGATCACTTTCACACATCTTCACGATCTCGCGAGAAGTCGAAAGCACTTGCTGATGCGTCAATTATTCTAGCAAGGGATTGATTTACCCGATCTCGGGAGAGTTGTCGGCCCGCTCGAAATAGCTCGACGTGCATTAAACAGAGAAGTGAACGACGTTTACAAATGCTCGGGCTTGATGCATTGTTGAGAAAATATACGGGGTCCATTCGAGGTCGGAGGAAAAAAATGTTCCCGGCTGTTGGTTCTTCGCGGATGACGTCACGAATGCGCGAGGGATCCCCGCGGAGGGAATAAGCGGCAGTTTGTTTAGGCTGCCCGTCTATACGCAGGGCGTCATCCCTTACACGCGTGGCTGATTATTTTATTGCCGGCGCCGAACACCCGAAGGATTATCATCAACGGCCATACGAAGGCTCTCTCTCTATATATAATCCATAAACTCTCCAAAAAATGCAGGATTGGAAAAGATATTAAAAGACCCTTTAATTGATCATTAAAAATTTATTTTTCACACCTACGAGTTTATTTCCGTGAATCGCTCGCGATATATCTATATCGTTCGAAAAGTAAACCAATAGTGAGGTCCTTGTTTACGAAGGACTGTGTTTGCTATCTATCCCGGGATAGATCTCCACCGTGTTTGCCATGCTTTTCAATCCTCCAAATGGCATCTCTGTAAATAGATTTCGAACGCGTTTAATTGTAAGCTTCAAAAATGATCAGCAGAGTAAATATATGGTTCGGTAAAGATCATTATTTCTGACTGTTTCAACGATGGATTATCCTTTCGGATCATCTTGTCCTTTTTATTTCATAGCGATGAGCAGAAGCTCATTTCATGAGATGATCTCACAAGTGGATTTTGAGAGAGAGAAAGAGAGAGAGAAGAATACGCCGTGTTCTCCAGACTTAATTATCGAGCCGACGATACTCGGTTTTCCAATTACCAGCGTAAAGCGCGCAAATGGCCATTGAATGCGCATTTTGCCGCACGACTTCTCCGACTATGGATTTTCAGTCGCGGATAAATGCCGATTCAGTGCCGACATTGTCTCGCGCCTTCTCGGACGACGCGACGCTGTACTCATTTCTCGTCGATTCGTCCTCGTTTCTGGATTCGTTTTATCGCAACTGCAGTTGCGGAGGATGAGAACACGTTTTCCGCATGGCATAACGTTACCGGTGAGCTTTAGCAAGTTTAATCAGAGTTGCGACAAATCTATTGTGCGCGAAAACACACGTGATTCGCTTTTGAGACAACCTTCAAAATTTCAACTAATATGAAAGAGAGAGAATACGCTTGTTATAGGCTGAAGGATAAATGAATAAATGCTAATCAGAGCATATACGATTCTAACATAAAATATTCTCGTTTCTTGCATTTGTAAAATGTTTGGAATTAAATAAAATCCAAATAATATATGTATTTTAGAAATAAAGATAAATAAGTGTTTTTCTTTTAAATATTTCTTGCATTAAACAACGTTTCGCTTTAAAATCTGTTCGAAAAAGTGTCTTTAATTTAGATATCGAAATAATTATAGACGAGAATATTATAAAATTGTATAACGTGTTAATAACCGTAAAATTGTATAACGTGTTAAAAACCGTAGCTTAATATATAACCAATAATAATACTAATCTACACAAATTAATTTGGGCTATCATATTCTAGACTTGTTTAAATACGTGGTCGTCGCTATACAACTCGCTATTAATTTTCGAGGAATATGGCTCGTACGCTGCGTAAATATTCTCGTGTACAAACGGCGACGAACCCTAGCACGGGAGAGCCAACAATACCCAACGTCGGCACGAGCCAACCCGTCATCTTTTATGCAAAACAGAGCACTGAATTATGTAGTTTGGCGGTCGGGGCGATTGTTGCACTCGCGCGCTAATTTGCACTCGCACGAAATTGCGTAACACGGTCACACGTGTGTGTGCACGTGGATACCGTGAGGATAGGTGTTGCGACCGGGTCGATAGGTTCTCTCCGCTACTTCTGTCTGTAGAGGCGTTCTTTGATCGATTTTTTGGGGTCAAGGTTTTCGCGAACTCTACTTTCTGGAGAGCGTTCGTTCTATTAAAGAGTCACCTGTTCAAATAGATTCTGATGAGATAGGCTGATATTTTAGAGAGTGAAATGTGCAGTAGTATACATATATTTTAGCTCCAACATTCTTTCAAAGTCGTTCTCTACTTCGTAAATTTTTCCGCGTCTCTTCGCGTCCAGGCAGGTCCGTTTTATTCAATACGTGCCGATTCTCACACAAAAACACATACGATATGAACAATTGTGAAGAAATATACATTTTATAGATTCGTGACGGATAAACCATTGATTAAGAATTGGCACGCCAATCTCGTAATTCTAAGGTATTAGAAAGCGAGTCTCGCTAATAATACGCCTGTAATAATGTTTTATTAAATTACTAGTGATTTTAGGTGATTTCTATGATATACTCGTTGGATAATATTTTTTCCATATTACTTCTATTTCAAAATTTTTAACATTTAGCACGATAATCATATTAAAATTGCCTAATCGTTAGTGTTAATGTGCTCGTTTTAGATTGCTTTTATTGCTAAATTGTGTGAAAGAGCTATAACAAATTTTTTAAACTTAAATGTATGTTTTGATCAACGGCTCGAAATATATAATAAAATAACGAAACATAAATCTTTCCCAGTTGCAACTCTCAGTTCCGAATCATTGAGCTCGATTAAATGAATCGCGCCCCTTCAGATCGACGCAAGGATAAATAGCTCTGCGACAACACGTGATCGTCATTTATTTTCAAGTGCTTTATTCGCGACGTGATCCTCTCGTACTGCCGAAGCAAGGGTTTCGCGTTCGATGTTTACAGGGGAATGAAATGCGTTCATCCGTGTGACGATAGGAAAAGATATAGGGTGGCTTTGTCGAAGGTCCGAGGCATTGATTTTCAATAGGTCAGTTGCAAGCCGACCATCAGTATAATAGGATATATCTTGCGGATAGGTTGTCTATATATGATCAGCTTTTGTCATCAAATTTTGGTCTGGTACATCGTATGCCTCGGTAACTCCGAAGTTGCTCAACAAACTCTCATGGTTGTTTTATAAACGAAAATAGAGTAGATATTGCTTGATTCTGAGATAGAAGAGTGTGTGAACATCGCTCTCGGTTCCAGTATAGTGTAACATATTTAATATTGCATTATTAATGAGATTTTCTATACATATATGTGTTTGTATCTGTCTTTAATTTTAATCTACTAATCGGTAGAACTTTATTTTCTTGAAGAGAAACATTTAAAACACGATAAAAACGTATTCCTCTCAATGGAAATTAATTCTTTGATCTTTTTTATATTGAGAATCGATTATGTAATTAATATTGTATAAAATATCGTAATAAATAACAATCAAAAACACACGGAAGAAATAAGCGTGGTCAAAATATAATTTTAATTTAATAAATATATTTTGAAAATATGTTTTCTACACAATATTCAAATAAGTGAAATAATTAAATTATTCGTTCTAATGTTACATAATCTCTCTTTGACATTTTGCATTTATCAAATTCTGGATCGCAAGTTCTATCAATCTAGTAGCTATGATCAAAAATTTGCACAGCTGACAAGGAATACGAACTCAATATCGCCGTTAGCTTGTTCAAGAAAAAAACATCCGATATTATTATTTAAAATATACTGCGTAATTTTTCCCATTTCATAATGTAACCCGAGGCTTGCCTATACCGCATGATATCGACGTTCGTCTCTGCATTTGTCCATTGCTTTCGCGGATTTTGTTTTACGGCAAACTACACAAAGTTTTCATTGGGTCTGTTACTGCGTAACATTTGCAACGCATAAAAAAAAGGAAAAAATAGAACGAAAGAAAAAAAGCGAATCAGCAAAAACATTTATCCTATCCGCTTTTTACATTGCGTGTGCTGTCCGCGCTTGTAATTTTATAGTTTTGCCGTAAAACGCACAGTTTTGTATATATGTATCTCTCTCTCTCTCTCTCTCTCTCTCTCTCTCTCTCTCTCTCTCTCTCTCTCTCTCTCTCTCTCTCTCTCTCTCTCTCTCTCTCTCTCTCTCTCTCTCTCTCTCTCTCTCTCTCTCTTTGGTCTTACACGTTTTATTTATAAAAATATTAATTACTTATCTTCCCTTATGTATTGATATACATACATGTGTATATTATATATATTTATACGCGGCCATTCCGGATGAAAATCGATCGACTCGTCCAAGGTATATTCCCGACGTTCCCGTGCATAATGACAAACGTCGCGGTTGCACCCACGCGATGCAAACACGGATGCATCGTAAAACGCGACCCTTAAACTTTACATTTCCACGGCGGTACCGGGACGTCGGAAGCACTCTACGCCTCTACACATCCGACATGTGTGTGTGTGTGTGTGTGCATGTAACGCGTCGATTTTCCCGAGGCATTGTTCGCCGCGATTGCGGTCGCGACAAGCGCCGATTGCAGTTGCATCGCGGTGGACTCGCGACGGCTACCACTGTTCGCCAAGCAGCCGTAAAGAATGTCGTTACTCAATTTATATCGTCGCGATGTAAATTGAGCCATAATACACACACGGGGGGCTCGCTACTATATCCGGACTATATACAAACATCCGGTAAAGATCGTATCACTCGGAGCCCGTCAATCAAAATACATTTGTCTGCCTTCGACAATTATTTTTTTGATTTCGAAATCGACCGATAATTAGAGAACGACTAGATATTCTAATTTTTGAAGATCATTCTTTTTCAGGTATCCTCCAATGTTCTCTCGAGAAGACAATTCTTTCTAAATTGTATTCACAAAAAGATGTTATATGTATTTGTAATATATAAATATGTGATTAAGAGATGCACGTAATTTTACGTTTTCGCAAACGCTATAGATGATTGTCTGATAATAAAAGTGGCCTCTTCGTATTACGCAAAGCGCTTTCCAAATGAACTATATAAAACTCGCGGTTTTTATTTGCATATCATCGAATTACACGTGACCCGCTCTGAAAGGTCATTTCCGTGAATCGCATTGCGTTTGCTAAATTTCATTCCCTCTAATCGACACGGCCTTTCTCCCGGTTGACGAACCACCTTTTATCGCACGTAAAATACCTATCACCTTTTGTTGTGAAAGACGCGGCTAAAAAAAGCACCGTCAATTTTCGGCGAGAAAACAACTTCCCTGATGAGGTTGCGATCGATATCTCGAGCAACCACACAACGGCCATGATCGAATTTCTGTTGCGACGAAGTGTCTATTCGGCGAAGTTTCTATTCGACAACAATAAAGATTAATTTCGCTGATCTAAATTAGAATTTCAGATACTCAACACGATAATGCAATATACGAGTATTATTATTTAAATATTTGCAATATATTTCATGCTATAATTGAATGCTATAATTAAAAATGTATATGTTTAGCAATGAACACATAAATAGATTCATTTATTTTTTACTTGCATAAAATGGAATAAAATTATCTATGGTCAGTAGTTTAAAATTAAACTGTAATACTTTGCAACGTAACAAAACAAGCGATTGATATAAATTATAATAGAAATGCTATTATATATTATAATAGAAGATATATAATATACATACACATCTCTATTATAATTTATATTATATTTATATATTTTAAAAATATAAATATATAAATAATATTAATATAAATAGTAAATATACCTATATACACAATATTCATTTATTGCATTGCAAGAAGAATAGAAGAAAGGCCGATCAAAATATCAAACTAATCTCGTATGACAAGGGACTAGTTAAGGGATGCTGCGTGGCACGTGCATGGGAAATAAACGATTAGCTCGAATTGCGGGATTCCGCGCGCATCCTTCATCACCGCCGATTTCTTTCCGCTGACGATTAAGGTCGTTCCGCGCTGCAGCCCGCTCGTGCGAGTAATCGCCGCGGTTTATAGGCACTCGTTGAAAATAACGTCGGATGCGCCGTGGGTTCGTCGACCGAGGCTGCGAAGCATTGACGTCGAAGCTCTGACGCGAGATGCGCTCCGGCCCGGTTTCTATCCACGCGGAAAAGAAACGAAGTCGATTCCCTGGCCTGAATGCGATCGACGCAATTCCAGAGGTTTTTTATGTAACCTCGAAAAGCCATGCAAAGTTACGGATACAAAAATCGCGATATTAATTTCTCATTATGAAAAATAAAAAATCGCAAAGTGAGCAGGCGTGATATAACGTAAAACATGAAAGTTTGTCGTATGAAAAAAAAAAAGAAATATATCGATTTGTCAGATATACCGATTTTGTGTTATAAAGAGAATTAATTTTCCACATCAAGGTATTTTTAATGTTGAGATTAAAGCGAAATGTGTGATAGCGCGCAATGTCTAAAGAAATTGAGTCGTGATAAATAATATAAAAAATTAGAATACTAAATTTGCACCATTTAACTGCGCGTATAAAAGCAAACACAGGCGAGAGCCACATGTACATAATCATTTCCAATTCAGCCTCTAGGTCGCAATCGCATTTAGACACTTTCCGATTTTCACATTACGAGGAACAAGGGAAAGATAGAAAAAAAAAAGAAAAGCCAATTCAATCGAGCGTAGCATTTTACAATGTCGAGAGAACGAAACACTCGCGACACTCGGTTAATTTATGAAATTTCACAAATCAGAGACTGGGAATTCCTCACTCAGTGCCCATTTGATCGATCAATTAATATATCGCTTATCGATCGCGCTTATCTATCTCTCCGGTCTCTCTCTCACGCCAGTCATGCGGAAATATGCACATACGAGACGACTGTCAATCCACGCGGTTGGAAAGCGGAAGGGGTTAAATCTTATGGGTGTCGCGTCTTATCTTGGGCGACCTTTGCACAGCGAGGAATCTAAAGACTCGCGCGCGATCGAGCATGATTATCGATAAGAATGGACTCGCGAATAACGAAGCGTAGACCTCACCCACGCGATACACGAGATATCCCATCGATTTCTTTACACGCGGATGTGGTAGCGTGGCATTTCGAAGCAGCTCGATAAAAAATTTCGAATTTCCGATTGACGTCACGTGTCGCACACAACGGAGAATGGACCGGCGAAGGACGAGAGAATGAATACGAATAGGAGGAGGATACTTCAGTGAAAGTCGCGGCCTAAGTGGATTTCCTTGGGCAATCAAGATTGGGAGATCGGTCGCAGAGATAGAATTTCGTCTAGATCCTGTTTGGAAGATCTGCCCATCAGTGACTCTCATTTCTTTCCCGTTCAATTTTTCGATCAATCGCAATTAAAAAAATTTAATTTAACATATAGCTAAATCTGAACGAAGAAGAAGTTATCAGCGTCTCGCCAAAATGTTTGTACGATTAATAATTGTATTAATTCGTCAATATATCTTCTATCCAAAATCATTCATTCTTAAAGCGAAATCTCAAAATTCGGCGATACTCAGAAATCTTGCACGTTTAAGGACACGTATGTATCGGATCTTATCTAACGTGGAATGAAGCTCCTTTGTATGCGCTGTGGGAGGATCGCGCAACGATTATTAAACAAGGGCCCGTCATGGAAACTACTGTCGGATCTCTTTGAGAAAAGTTTTCGAAAGGGGACGGACAGTCAGTTGATACAGCCTCACACTTCTTGAATTCTTATACACGTCAATGGTGGACGCGACCTTGCGCGGCACGCAGGTATAGAATAACAGCTTACGCGGCATTCGGACCCTATATGCTGGATATTTATCCGTGGGAGTTCGACGATCCGTGAAACTCGTGGATCTCTCGCTCGATTCCCGAAGATCCGCGGCCGAATTTCGGCTCGACATTCACGCCACCCAATTTCACGCCCGAGAAGATTGCGAGTGACAGAACTAAATGACTCTGTTCCTGGCATTTCCTCGCAATCAAGTTTCTTTTTTTTTTTGTGAATATTATTGATTTTCTGAAAAGAGTATTTCCTGACAAATAAATTCAAACTCGACATTTCGTCAGATGATTTTTTAAATAAAAAATAAATCTGTCGTTATTTATTATTTTTGATATATTACTCTATATATGTACGTATACATATTTTGATTAATTTGAGCGAAATTAAAAAATAATTAAATGTACATATGCACGTGCGCAGATTGTGTGAACATTTTAAAATAAAGCGAATATAAACGTAACGCGTTGCCATTTTTGTGAAAGCAAACATTGAATTAATTAAAAACCTCTTTCATGCATTCGTGAAAACGTGAAATAAATTATTAAAAGTTAGACTAGCTATAATTTATCCGTTTCGGGGGTCAATCGCACGCGCGGCCATATACTATACATATATATATATATATATATATATATATATATATATAGAGCGCTCTTAAAATAGTAGAAGAAAAATATGCAACGCGGACATCTGGACACTCCCATTTATCAATCAATAAAAAGAGAATCTCGAGGAGCGTCCCGTCTGTTCTTGGATCTAGAACGGATTAAGCAGCTGATGGATGTAACCTTAATCGACCGAAAGTCCTCCGCGGGGGCCTCGCGGTAAACTAATATTCCACGCTCCGTTCTCAAACTCCTACGAGATGGATCGCTACCATCCGGTATATAGGTCGCATTCACACGTCGCTGTCTCGTTCTCGTCGTCGCTCATCCTGATTTCCGCGTTTGCCGACGAGGAACGAGGAACGAAACTCTTCCCTCAATACGAAACTCGACACCCGCGTGCCGATTTCTAAATCGCGCCTCTGCCATAACACCGTATAATTTTTTCGTGATTTTTTTCACAGCAACTTCTCATAATAATGCGAAATAAATCAGATAAATCGGACAGATCTGATTAGAAAGAGAGCACATATATATTCTTTCCTATAATTTCTCATCTCATTCTCATTTTCAAATCATTATCGCCTCTCACGCTATTATTAAGCTGTATTACGTGCTAATTATTAAGCTAATTTACATTCAATCGATTAATTACGTAATTGAGGCCACGCAGCTTCCTCTCCCTATATATACACCTACGATTCCGATCTCGCGAAAATTCGCGATTTCTTCCGCGAGCGACGAGCATATTAATTCATTCGCGGCCCGCCCTTTTTTTCCCTCCCGTGGACATTTCTGTTTTTTATAAATAGCTCGAGAGTGTATCTTTCTTTCCCGCATCTATTACGCGTGAGAAATCCCGTTAGACGAGGTGCGAGGCCCAAGCGCGTCTTAAATAACTCCGACACGGGGAAAGAGACACATAGAAAGACAGAGACGGCGACCACTTGAATTTCCAGTGAAAATCTATTAAGGGAACGCGGTGTATACACCATAGGCACAAATTATTCGTATAATATGCGTCGCGGCCCGCGGAGAGCGTGTGGCTCTCGCTCGTCGAGATTGCCGGTTGAACGCGCGAAAATAACGTATCGGCTTGTAAATTGCAGCACCAGTATTTTTTTTATTGAAAAGCGTGTCGCGGTACACCGTGCTTTTTATCTCCGTACGCGCAACGTATATTTTATACAATAACCATTTACTTTGCCTATTAAAAAAGAAATTGACAGTTGGCGGTGCCTTAATGCGCGAGAAATGCGTTGAGTTGAGTCGCGTTTAATTTTACGTTCTAAGTAATAGGTAAGCAAAAAGTCAGCTCTCTAATTTACAATATATTCGTGCGAAAAGCCCGTATATCGAAAAACGTATTAAAAATTGTATTACATAAAGCTATCGGAGCGCATGGATATAAAAAGGTCAACTACCTATCTTCTGTGTATTTGTATAATAGGTAAGCTAGCGCATTGACCTGAGTTTCCCTTGAAAACCCGACGAGAAATGACAAGTGGTCGCCGCGCAGGACCCGTTAAGTCCTCCGTATTACCGTGTAAATAAATGTACAAGGACACACGTAACTCACGCGATGATGCGGCAAAAGCTCGCGAGAAAAGTGTCACCTCGGTGATGCGCTCGAAGGCGTTCATATTCTATTCTGGAAACTCCACGTGCATGTATATATTTTTCACGAATAAAAATGAATGTAAGTTCGTCAATGGAATGTACCGTTTTCAGAGAAAATTCGCACGCTGCGAATTTTCCGCTCGATACTCGTATTACGAAATTTCAAATAAATAAGCTAAATAGGGTATCATTATAGGAAAACAGTAAGACAGCACTATTTCTCTCGCTCTGTGTAATTTTAAATTTACCGGTATCATAAAAAACAACATTGCAAGTAACCGTTGTGCGGTGCACATTAAAGATTTTTCATAATCAAACGACGTTTATAAAATCGCAAACTTGTGGCCTTGCTTTATTTCGCGAGTAAGCACAAATAAAATTCACACGGTTTAACTCAATCTTACGATAGAAATGTATTAAACCTGTATGTATGATTGTGTAATAAAAGTTTGCAAAAATTTAAAGCGCAATCAAAACAATCTTGAGATACTTCAAAAAGATAGTTTAATATTAGTCTAAAATCATTTTGAAAATTGCAATACGACATTTAAGCGGAAATCAAATTTAAAACAAAAATTTCTCTGTCAAACAAATCTTTTACGGTTAAAAGTTACTTTTATTCATTTCTACTTCCTGTTTTATTTAATATTTCACTATGTGATTTTGTAATGTGTTAACAAACTAATATATTACAATAGAAATTATAACTTTCCCTGTGTAAAGTTAATTTAATTACATAACTCTCAATGTTCGCGATTCGAGAATAGTTCTCGAATGTACTATAAAATATTCTGACACTTTACATGTGCATACCATATACTCTTGTACACTTTGTATAATTTATACGAAACGAAACGATCGTAAATCGTAACGATCTTCATCCGAATAAAATTTACGTAAAGACATACGATCGTTGCTCGTAGATGGCAGTTTCTCGTAGAAAGTTGTTATCATAATTTATTTTAATCCTATGTTTAATAACTTTTTCGAATATAAAAGTGTGTAATTTATTCGCGCCGCAGAAAGAGAGAGATACTTTCCTATAATCATGTCAATCAACACTAAACCATTCCAACCAACACTAAACCAACCAACCAAATATTATAACGCAAATTCAATTGAATTATTCAAATTATAATAACTCAAATTTACATTACTGAAAACAATTTTCCTTTCGTACTTACGGAAATTTATTCAGTATAGAGTTATCATTATTATTCATCAATATACATATATTAATTTTCAATTAGCTACTACCCGTTAATCAATGGCATAATTTTAATAACGGAAAATTTCACACTTTATGATCGATTTCACGAACAATTTTTTTTTTCCTTTTGCTCGAACGGGCTCGTTTCATAATATTTTTATGCGATATGTATATAAAGATCGAAGGATATTAATAATCTACATTTCTTTGACACGAGATAACGATTCTAGTACGCACAACTCAGGATCTGTTACAACGACGATGGACGTACGCGTTACTCGTAAAGCGTAAAGACCAGATTGCGTTCGCTCACACGGTAATCACTGTACCCTAGTTAGCTGATCCATGTACTTGGATTACGTGACTCTAACGAATGCAGAGTCTCGTTAGTCTCGGATTAGCTAGCAAACGCAAACTTCGATATATTCCACTCACGTGATATGTGTTCTCCGTGTTAGATAATTGATTTAATCGCTGGAATAATTGCGCCAACATCATCATTCAGTCCTTATCATTCGCGCTGAAGAAGCTCTTGCTGCATTAAACAAGATCAGCTATTCTGATAAACATAATACGCGCAAACTAATACAAAATCGATTGAACAAGTTGCATAATTAATGTAACGAATATTTGATTGATTCAATAATTATACGATTATTATCGTATACTTGCAAATTGATAAAAAATTATTGTCGCGTAATTTGTAAACTTGATATTTCTTTTATCGCAACAAATTTAGAATTTATTTCTTTTTTTCAACTTCGTAATTAAATTTGAAAAATTATGTAGAGAAAAATATAATAATATTAAAAGAAATGTAAATTTTAATCATATTTGTACGGTAGATGATTGTAACATATGATTTAACGATTGTCAATCATGAAGACGGAATACAATTTCATTCAACGTGAGTCATTTGTCACGCATGCGATGAGGGTCGTCGATTGAAGTGCCAAACCTACGTCGCTAAACAAGTCACATGACATTCGATTAACACAGTTAAATTACTGTTATCTAAGCAGAAGCAATCCTATATTTTTATCATAAAAAAATAAAAATAAAATAGAAATATCACAAAAGATATTACTAGTATAAATTCACTAAGTAATAATTGATAAAATTACTTTATTACTAGTTAATTAATAATGTGTACTAGTGTACTATTGCATCTTTAATATATTACTAGTGGAAATTACCCAAGCAAATGTTTGGACAGTGATTTATCTGTCGAAACGTGCCCGTTGCGATCATTTATCAAGTTCTACTTTACAATAATTTGGTTTTCAAAGCTAGGAACATTCCTCATAAAGGATCCAAAGGCGAGAAGTGTTCGCAACCTGGATTACTCGATCATGCTGACGGCGAAACCGAGATAGAAACGGCAAACGCGATATGAGATTAAAGTCAGATACGGATCTTTCTGGCTCTCTTCTCGTAACTCTTTCTCTCTCTCTCTTCCTCTCCTCTACACAGAGATCAGAAATAGCGAAAATTCAATTACACAGTACCGGTACACCGAAGCACTCTAACGTGGACCTCTCGTAGCACGCACGCGTTC
The DNA here is from genome assembly GCF_030444845.1 of Prenolepis imparis. NCBI lineage: Eukaryota > Metazoa > Arthropoda > Insecta > Hymenoptera > Formicidae > Prenolepis > Prenolepis imparis. The sequence continues at coordinate 19,552,754 of NW_028141159.1, read as the reverse complement.
CTGATTCTCCATTAATTACACGACAAGCCCTCGTAACCGTGAAGGCGTGTGATAGTGGATGGGATCGTGCACCCACGCTCGTTTCCGATGCACTTTGAAGCGCAACACAAATTGATTTCAACCCTTCGGCATCCCTTATCGCTGTTTATTTGTGATATCGAATTCTCGATGATAACTTTAATAGTTCCATCTAAAAATCGATATTCTCCCCGTTATGCAAATTTGTAAATATTATATATGTATTATATATATATAATATATTATATATATACATACATATCCATATTTACATAGTATAATTCAAGTAATTATTTCGTGAAACATGGTAAAACTAAATTTAATAAGTAAAAATAATTCGTTTCTTTAAAAAATTTTAAATGAAGTTTTTAAACTTTATTGCGCTTGTAAATATTTATTTTTATTTATGACGCATATAATTTTATTGGAGAAAACTCGATTAAAAAATGTCGCTCTTCTCTTATTTATCTATTTATAGGCGTCATTTTTTGCAACTTTAATAGAGGGCACTGTGCCAACCTTGAATTACTACACGTTACTGAAACGATACGATCATATCGCTGCGTCAAGATATGTTACGTAGGTGTATGAGTGATATTTATGTATGAGGATGCACATGCACACATTGCGCGCGCGAATCCCGCGATGCGTAGAATATTACTATTTATTACAGTGGCCCGCCGCGTCACCAACGACGGGGACAAGATGCCGTTAGTCGACATAGACACTAGTGACACACATTTTCGTTCTACGTTTCTCGCCTACAATCAACTGCTGCAGCTATCAAATTTACGTGTACGTGACGATATATGTGACGTGTTTCGCGTAAGATATTCTTTTTATACGTCTCGGAAAATTTGAGAAACCGTCTAACGATATACACAGATCGATTGATTCATTTTCTATTTTATGATGCAACAAAAATATGAGAAAGAAAGCGAGAGAAATACAATATTTTTCCGTATATTAAATGTCATGCCGATTTGGTTTCATAGTGAAATAAAATTACTAATATCTTTGACAGAAAAGCGGTAAAGAAAAATTCTCGTTGACTCAGATTGAACTATTTTGCGAAGAGAGCTCCGAATATTTGGCAATTTTGAAGAAGATTGTCTCAGTGTTTTTTAAAAAATATTTTACATTATATATATACACATGTGTATATGTTCATCCTATATCGAGAGGTCTCAGTGTCCGGTGCTCATAGCGGTATGACTTTCGAACTGGTTCACGTCGCGTCGAATGATATACGATTTCCGTTGATTTATCGTTTCGAAAGGGTATATCTTGTGGATATATCACGCACGATCATCGATCAAAAAAAAAAATTTTTATCCTTGGAATCTCTCTCTTTTTCATCAGCGCGAGGCGAAGAGCTACTTCAAGGACTGTCTCAGTCTGCGGAATCGAGTGAGTAAAGCGTGATATCTGGGTAATGTCTCAGATTTTATAGTATCCTTAATCGTAGGTTTTTGCGATAGAAACTTACGGATATAATATAATATTAACTTAATCTGAGGCTTCTAAGCAATGATTCGATTTAAAATTTCCACATTAGAGGTAGATGTCTAATTTGAACATAATTAAATGTAATTTATTTATTAGATTCATATTCAAAATTCGTTAAAGGTATGCAATAATGTTTCTGCGTTTCTATTCTATATGATTAATGATTTAAACGAATAATTGAAAAATTCGAAACCTGATTGAATTATATTATCGATATATATTTTATATGGACGAAAAAAAACTTACATCGAAAACATGCATCGAAACGCAACACTAAAGAGGAAGCTCTGCTAATTATCATGCCTCGGATCAATAGACATCGTTGGCCGTGTTCGCGACGTGTTTACGTCGAAGAGAAAGAAATATTCTCGAAACATTTCGATGAATGCGCGTGTTGTATCCATGTTCAGTATCCATAAAATGCACGCGGTACAAGGATTCGTTTCGCAATGCGAAGCATCCTGTTTGTTTCCCTTGCGGCATATCATAATTACGCGACGCCGCCGTATTTCTATTCGCACCAGTTACCCTTAACGCGGCTATTACGTGCATGCCGGTGATTGCACAATTTTATCTGAATAATTTTGCGCGCCCGGAATGCAGCAGCGACTACCACCGGACAGCAATATTATCCTACGTCTGCCTGTCTCGCGTACGCATCAAAGCCGCGCTTGTCCATGCAACAGCAACGGCTTCGATCCGCATTATAACTCTCATTAAAGCCATGAGTCATATAAGTCGTAATAAGTGCCGTAAACGAATCTAAATTCAGGTCAAATTATATGTAATGCGTGTTCCAAGAATATCTCGACTTTGCATTATTTTGACATTAGAAATTATATATTCCCCCTGATTAAATATACAGTCACGTTTATCAACCATTCGATGCTCTTTCATCTCTCCTTGCATTTTTTCTATAAAGAGCAAAGAGAGCAAATATTTATCCGGTATTAACTTACGCAAGAATATCTCATTTAAAAGAGAAGGAAATAAAATATTGAAAGAATTTTCAAATTTTCGTAAATCTATAAGCACCTCTTCTCTAAAAAAAATTCTAGCATACTGAAGAATTCTCGAATTTATAAAACTTTAATTGTGTTTCGATTATGCAAAAACTCTAAACTATATTTATATATATTTACGTTTTGAAAAATAGTTAAATAATAAATTAGAAAAAATTAATTTTTTCTATCATTTCCTATGCTAAAGTTTTACGCGTTTCTCGAGCGCTGTTCCAACACGTTGCTTGACCCTTGCTTGAACCCATCGCTACGCGTATATACGTGCGTGCGTGCACGCAGTGTCAGCCACTTGCATCACATCTTCCCGTACAGTCCTCGCGTTGTGCCCGACAATTATCGACGAGAGTCGATGCAGCTCGGAAGCTAATGGTGTACCGAGTCCTATAACTCGGAATTCCTAAGAGCACGGATTATTTACACAATAAACGGAACGAAGTGTAAGAATCGATGTAGACCGGAATTGTATGCCGGTGGGAGAAATCTCCCACCGTGTAAATAGAAATCCGACTGTGTGGCTCTCTTTTCACGCAACTCGGACTGCATTCTCGAAATATTTCTCACGTTAAGAAGCGTTTATTCCGTTATCACGGGTCTTCTGTATATTTAAAGTACGAGTACAAAGTAATCGATGAGTTCACACGAAAAAAAATGACCCAATATTTTATCCCATTTCTCATATATTATAACGCGAAATTATAGCGCGAAAATAATAAAGGCTATTCTGCAAGAACAGAACAAATCTTCGTATTTCCCGAGAGGCCTAATTAACGAAGATTTATCAGACGCGAAGCGTTCTGAATGCGTCAAGTAAACGCAGCGCGAGATAACATTCCGACGACGGCTTTTTCTGGCCGACTGACAGTCCCGATGAAATTAATGCGAGAGGCGCGGGCAATCGCGGGCGGTTGGATCCTTTCGTGTGCGCGTGTGTAAGGAACGTGCAATTAGCTTAAACATATAATCCACGTGATTATGGTAATCGGTGGTCGAGAGCGGGGGGGATCCCCGTTCGGGAGGTAGCGCAGAAGGTGAGATCGGTTCGGAGATTTCACGAGCTGCTAATAGGAGTCGCGAAGGAGATGCGGTGCGCATCTGTCAGACGGACGGACGAGCTAGTAGAATAGCCAGGAGAGTTGGGGCTCCTCTCGGATTGAAAATTGCTCACGACGGCGAATAATTAACGGGAGACCCAATTACGCTGTCGTGTCGAATGATTCTAATGGTCGGCGAAGTCGGACCCCGTCGATTTTCATCCCGCGCTCTACAAAGTACTTCGGGAGAAACTTTAAACCGCACCGAATACACGCGGAGACACGTGCACTATGTTCTGTAAGTGGAACGTTGCAGCTGTGCAGGAAGTTGCTATTGAGCGGCGAGTGGAAAATTAATCGCAAGGGAGCGGCTATCGTCCCGTGAAACCAGAATAAAATTCATAATTAATGGCGAGACGTCCGAATAAACATTAGCTGAAATTAGCTGAGATTTAACTTCGAATTTTATGTTCCCTTCTAATTGTATCTTTGTAGAAGACAGGAAACCCATCCTTTTCCGGTTCTATCTTCAAATAAAGACAGAATATCGGCTATACTTCAATTAACTTTAACAAATATTTATATTATGGAAATAAACGGATTTAATCATGAATTTTATTTCGGGATATTTGTTCAGAATAGTTGATTTTCGAAACTCGAATAACGAATCGATCTGAAGCTGTATCCTTGATACGCTAAAAATGCAATATATTGTGATAAAGAAAAAATATTTCCTGCGTTTATTTGCGGAGAGAGAAAATAAATACAATGTCACTGCACATTGTTCGTATTCGAAATGTATTTTCACGGGGCGCTTCTCTGTCGCGGAAAATAACGTCAACTAATACAATAAGTTGAAAGGTTCAGAACGATGGGCGCGTTATTACGGCGCGTACAGAGAACTCATTATACGCAAGGTAAATTTTCTTGTAAGAGAGGAAGACGGCTGGAATTAATTTGCTTTTTAATTAGTTCGCGATAAAGCATGATGCGTTGAACATCGAAATATCGTGACTCGGCGATTCGATTGTTTGAGCTGCATCGGCACGAAAATATCCTTTTGTGCTTCCGATCGGGCGAGCAAATTTTTTTTTCTTGCGCTCGTAAAAAAATTTTCACGGTTAATTAATATAATAAGTTAAATAATAATCCTCAATATACTTTATAACTTTTTTTCTCAGATTATTTCTGAAAATATTCTTCATTTGCAATAACAATATTTGAAAGCATTTGTGTGCATTTGATATAAATACGCGCTTAAATCACCTTATTTTATGTAGTAATAAATAATAAATAAGAAGAAAACTGCTAAACGTATGACTTCTTGAATATCTAATAGACTGACTAACTAATTACTCATTAGGATCGCTGAAATATGGTAATAATATTCACGGCAATCCGACCGTGTGTTTACGTGCAGATATCTTGGTATTAGTAATTATATTTTATGACGTTAAATGAGAATTTAATGTTATATACAAAAAAAGAGAGAGAGAGAGAGAGACAAGGCGAGATAAAAACCTATCGTAAAACTACAAAATTTATTAATATGATCGTCGTAAAAGTGAGACCTTCCCACTTTCTTTACGTCATATATGCCATCACGTTTTTTTTCTTTTAAGAGAAACTTGGACTTTATGAAAATCTCTAATGAAAAAATTATAAATCCTTGCATTTTAAACTTTATAATGCTATAGAGAGAGTATTTACAAAATCTTTACAATTTTAGAATTTATTCTAAAACTTCTCCATTAGCTCTCTATTAATATAATATTGATAAATACGAATTATTTATTTTTTAAATCATATACTTTTAGTTTTTAATTTATTGCAATTTTCTTATCGCTCATTTCCTGTCAATCAGAGGACCACAAAAAATTGAAAAGAGTATATATGTATATCTCCTTTTAATTATTCCAATTATCTCATAAAGAAAAAACAAGAGAAAAGTACTCAGTCATCTTGAAACAATTATGCGCGAAAATTGATACACGTCTAGCTTGTGTGTTAACTTTACGCTATCTTATTTAACGAATCGATATCGCTGGTATATAAATATAAGGGAAAAAAGGCGTTAAATGTCTTACAGTATCATAACTCGTCGGTAGGTATCGGCTCGCGGCTACGACAATCTGTCGCGGAGTAATATCCGCAATTAAAGCTGCTGTCGCGGCCGGTCGGCGTAGCTGCCAAAGTGTTAAATTATCAACGCCAAAGTGTAAAAGCGTCGTTCGCGGCGCGCCGTTTATTTCGCATTCGGTAATATATGATCGCGCATTATCTCGCGCGCGAACGCATCCGCATATACCGTAATCCCATTTACACACGCGGAGGCTGCGTTCTCAGAGAGAGAGAGAAAGAGAGGAGAGAGAGGGAAAAAAAAGGAACGAAAAATCCATACGGGCCAACGATAATGGTGCCATTTAGACACAACTGCGTTTCGTTCCACGCTGTTATTCCGGCCTTATTCATCCGGGCTTTCCGGGAACGTTTCAATCTCTCGCCAGGGGAGAAGGAGAAAGAGAATGAGACGTCTCTCGCGCAATAATGCCCTATGGAGACGCGAAACGCAACAACGACGTGCGAGAGTGAGCTCGTGCAGGCTACGTGTGAACGTGGAAATATTTGTTCGACCTCCCTCCTAAAAAATCCTACCCTCTCACGAATTACATCTTGATTACACGACCCTTCCCGTTCCGCTTCTTCGAGCCGGCGATCGCTACTGCATCCGCCTCTGCACGCAGGGGAATTGCATTCGGGATGCACAACTGGGACTTTTGCGATAATCCTTATTACGTCTGAACTCTGAAATAGCCATATAAAACAGTTTCTAAATCTGCGACGCATATCCTTCTAAAACCTATTTTTTAAATATTTTTGTCGTAACGAATTATATGACGTGCGATTAAAAACAGAATGTAATTTGCCGTCAATAAAAAGCATCATAAAGCAACGATTGCTCGCCACAAATGAAATCTAATTAAGCGACCGCGATCCCATTTCGAATGCTATTTCGAGCTACGGATCTACTCGGGCGGATCCGGCCGCCTATTTCTCCTTCAATACTTTCCGACCTTCGCCGCGACGCGGATCTTGTTCCACGGCCCTTTTCTTCGTCTCGTATCGCCGAGGCGGAGAACGCAGGAGCCAGGCGCATGTAACGTATCTCGGCAGTCGCTGATCCGTGCAGCGCAACCTGACTCCCCGGCCCGTGCTATGCATGCGCACGTGTTGCGTGCACCGCGACGACTCGTTTCAATCCATATGCGCGTGTATGTATGTACGCGTAGCGATGGACTTGATCTGGTATGCAATTGAGAATGTTTCTGTATAAGTGGAATAAGCGCAATTCTCCAAGTCGATGAAAATTTAAATACTGCTAATAATATGGTTATAATTATTATGCGTAATTTATACAGCGTGTGTAGCATCGTTCACTACAAAAATCATAAATCGAGATAACTTCTTCTCTTTTTAAAATAAAATTTTTAAAAAATGTCTAATAATTTTCTCAGCAGAATTAAATGTCAATTTCTCTAAAAGACATAGATAATAATTTTCTTAAAACAAGATAAGTAAAGAATATTAAAAAATACGATCACAAGACGACAAAACACAAGACAAACGCAATTGATATTTTTATATATAATTGCATAATAATAAGGAATATCTTGATTGGCTTGAGCCGTCACTCTGTGCATGCACGTGTACGAATCATCAGAGAGGATACGGATGTATGTATCGCTTCGTATACATATATATATATTTCCTTTATATTGGTCACAAAATATGCGTACGGTTGTTATCAATGACGGTGATCGCTGGAACTTTTTGGTGTAGTCAAATGCAATTATCTATGTATGACGGTACGATTAATATTGAATATATGATACCGAACTGTGTACGCGGATCTTGTACGATGCAACGAGTGTGCACGAGCGATATGCACATTAGCGTATACGCAAGTGCGTGCACGTGGAATGCGGTGAACAACGCGTTTATTGTGCGTGCCTCTTCGCCCGACTCTCTGGTCTCAGCTGGGAAGCTGAGATTTCTTTAGCGTCGACGACGACGAAGCGAAGGGAAGGACGGAGGGCAGAGTGCAGCGATTCGGAATATCGACTTTTTACGCAGATTCTACTCTCATGAATTCTTGATGGCGATAGCGGGTATTGAAGAAACACATCGTGGGATTACGATGCCGTTTGAAGCGAACAGAGAGCTGCGAGTATTCGATCCAGATTTTAAAATAAATGGAGAATGTAATGTAATATTCGTATATATAAACGTGAGTTTTAAATATTTTAAGTGAAAAGTGATATTCGTTCAATATAAAGATATAATTACAATATTATTAATTTTAATTATACGAGTTCAATTTTTAAATTCCATTTTTTTGTTCCCTCTAAGTAATTGTAAGGTTTAAATTACTATGTGATGTGATTTAATAATTAAAACCATTAAGTGCATTATTTTCAAGTAAGCACTAATTTAGAGATTTATCTTTCAATCTAATATTTTTTGTGAAAACTACGTTGAGATCAAACTCTCGGGATGAAACTCGGAGCAAATAAAACGGAAACGGAGTAGACGAGTGCGCAGATTGTAAATATTTCTTCGGCAACATAAATATCATAATGCCAGTTATCACTATCAGTAATTAACTGTAATTAATTGAAAGGAGCCACACCATTATAACGAGATGCGTCTTACGGCTGCAATTTTTTTTACTTACCCCGCGAAAACAGAGAGAGACGGATATTAATTTCTTTCCAATCCGATATTGAAGACAGAAATGATCTCTCTCGCGCGGGTTTATTAAATCGCGGTCGGCAATTAAAATTTGATTAAGAAACTTAGGCGCATTATCTACGCGCTATCGTAATTACACGTAAATTTCTCATGCATATAAACTCAACTTTACAGCACTCTTGGACACGCCGGACGCGCGAGGTTTTTCAGACGCGGGTACCGTTTCATAGAAACTAGCTAGAAAATCGCGCAAAGAAATTGTTCGCGGTAATATATAATTATCCTTACGTGTATGGTATACCTGCAGCGCGATGAACGGGATAATAACCTGAATTCGATCCGGAAATCATTGATTAGCTTCGTAATAAGTGATTGCAATTTTATCCTTTTCTTAAACTTCGCATTCGTCCAGTGAACATGAAGTTTCTCACGAGTGTGACTTCTAAAGTTATTCATAGATTTTGAGTCGACTGATTCTCATCTCACTCTTTGTGGGCTATATATTGTTAATTTAAAACAAGCCTCTCTTCCATCGCGTAAAACATTCTGAAACTTGTTACTTATTTCGTGCGTATCATTATTCCACTCTGATAGAATCTGTGACGGACGGTAAACAGGTTTCTCTCGTTATCGTTCACGAAGAGCGATCGATTAATTTGTAAAATATCCGTATTGAAAACGGTACATTTCAGATTGATATCGCTTTCCCTATATATATATTTGTTAATTATCCCGAAAATCTAATTACACATGAAGATAGATATTGAAACGATAATATAGAGCCAATGATATTTATTTAAGAATAAAAAGAAATAATATGTCCCTTCATAGTAGACACGTTACAGCACCGGGTGTAATCAATGAGATTGCTCGAAACGAATCTTTTCTCGTGGATCTCTTATACATACAGTACATGCTTTCATCTACATAAGAGCACACGTGCGACCCATCTTTAGTCGCAAAATTCCTCCGTGAAATTTATTGATAATGCGAAATAAAGTTATGAGAGAGATGCAATTGTACCAAATTAAAATATTAATTTAAATTACGCATCGAAATTAATATTCTTAAATTATGGTTGCAGTTGTTATATTAAAATTGCATGTAAGACTTCAAATTACTTTGCAAATTTAACGGAGAATACTTTTTTAACAATTTTAGATTATGTGATAAAAAATAATCCTTTTTGAAAAATGCGTAAAAAAAATAATAGCATTTTGTTTGGGCTTCAAAATTTCAGTATTTAGAAATTATTATTAGAAAATAAGAAGTTTAAATTTTTATGATTGATACGAAGTTAATTTATCGAGACGCTGGAAAGCGAGAAGCTGCATAATCTTGGAAAAGTGACGATGACGAGAATAGAAGTCACGCTAATATGACGGTAACAAGTGATCTGATGTTAACGATATATTACGCTTGTCACGTTGCATATTACTAAAACATTGTATAAATGCAATTACATTATGTCTGCTGTAGCAGCAAATTGGATTGCTGTTACCCGATGAAAATTTCACGAATTTAATGATATCCGTAAAACATACTGATGTTTTATGTCAATGGCAATTTAATCATTTTTCTCTACGTAGAATGACTTTCTCTCAAATTTAATTGAAAGAAAAGATAAGATGTCGTTGCAGAAATTTAATTGCAATTGCTTGATAAAAATTTACGAGATTCGATGTTACGGACAAAAATTATATGAACCGCGAAATAATTAACTATTTTCCCTGTCGTTCGCGGAACGTATTCTCTTCGAAAGAATCGTATGTCGAGATTCTCGCCACCGGAAGACAGCCCTGTCGCAAGTCGGAGCAGCTCCATAAAGCCCGTGAACGGGCACTAATGGCGCAATATAACCCGGCCACGGACGGGCGAATCGCGCGTGCGATGCGTTCTCCTTCTGCATGTCGTCCTTCGTCCTTCGCGCGTCATCCCGAACGCGCCTCTCTCGCAGATCGTCGACGCGGGACGGAGGAAATAAAGGGAGGAATTCCCCTTCGGTAAGACGCGCGTCTTTGTATGCGTGCGCGCAATTCTTGCGGGCAATTTCTCTCTCTCTCTCTCTTTTCCGAACCGCGCGAGTGGAAATACGGCGCGCGTCCGTTTACGCGGTTTATTGCCACCATAATAATGATTTTATGTGCGGCGGTTGCGTGCACGCATCGTGTACGCGGCGTTGGTGCTTTAAGCGCTCGACGAATGGTAAACATTTCGACAACGCGTGTTCCTGGTGGTCGATCGATCGATCGGCTTTCCACCGGGCTCATTTCAAGATCTCAAAAGTTTGTAAGACTATCTTTTTACGCACCAATATATAATTCGATTGATGTTTTAATAAGTATTATATTTTTAATTCAATATTATCAGATTTTCTTAATATAACAAATAATTTCTACATCATTATATATATATCTATGTATTTATCTATATATAATTAAAATAAAATAAATCCACGAATGTTTTATAAAAATTCCAAAGATATATAATTTTTGAATATTTAAATAACTATATATAAGATTCTAAATCAACACCGAGTTCTTTTTTCGTATAATGATTAATCCTTCTGTTGTAAAGATATAATCAAATCAAAGTTTCACTCAAGAGTTATACATATGTAATTCTGTTGTTTGTTGCCTCGTAATATCAGAAAATAGTTTACTCACATAAATTGAAAAAAAAGATTTGCCTCATCGAAACTTTCTACGTTTTGAAATTACAAGAGCTATGCTATACTTTCATTGTCTAATGTTAAGATGGGATGGCTTGTAATGAAAGTGAAATCAGCAATTTATAAATGCTACGAATTAAGAACTCCAATTTCTATCACTGAAAAACAACACTGCAGTCCTTCAATTACGTACGATCGTTTTGAAAATTGATTTTAAGACGATTTCACTGTTTCTTTCCGACTAATGGACTATCGATTTCGTTTTTCAAGCTAACTCTATATGCGACGACGTTTCAATCCATTCTAAGCGATTCGATTCGCGAACGTTTCTAATTGACTTCAACGAAATTTTTTACACAGCCGCGCATCCACGTAGGATTCGCCAGCTAGTTATCTTTGGCAGTAAAACCCCAGTAAAACAAACCGATAAAACTGCAGCTATGACTCACTAATAACATCACTAATTATATACGATTGCATATCCTTTTTGTAAGTTCCGAGACGGTAATGTAAAGGGAATATGAATAAGGGAACACTATGAAGACTGATCAAGAGAAAGCAGAGCGTAAGGTACTTCGGTTGAATAATTGTGCACCATTATAGATAAAGATAGGTCTTTGCTGAGTAAGAAGTGCATTTCGTGGCACCCACTTTGTCAATCATGTCAGAAATATAATAATAGATAATAACAGCTCTTAATAGAAATTCTTTTCATAATGAATTAGAGATATATTTTTCGATACATTATCGCAATTCCTATCTGTACAAAATAAAATAAACATGATGTAATAAATACATATCAATAAATATATCCTGTATAATAAATATATACTTTAAAGTGTGAACATATTTCCAATGCAAATTATTTAAAATTATCATTTAAATAGTGTATCATAAATAAAATATTATTTAAAATTCAAAACGCGAAAATTAATGACATGATTTGTATTAAAACTCTGACAAAAATCTAAGAAATGTAAAAACTTAAAAAAGAATTAAGTAAATAGAATAGTTGAATAAAAATTTGTAAAAATAATATTTTTCCAAATATCTACAGCTCGTGCAATAAAAGAGAATTATTTTATTAATAATAATAATTTAAGAAATAATAATCATTCCAATTAATTATTTGACACAGATTGATTTTCTCGAACAAAAAAATATATATTTGAAATATTTATATTTCTGATTCGTACAGGCAATTAAAAAATTCAAATAAGATTTTAATTATCACACAAATAAATTATTATATTTTATATTTATAAATATTCATATAATCCAATAAAACATAAATTATGTAATATTATTGTTTCCTATTTAAATTTTTTTATTATCTCTATTAAATCTCTACTAATAAATACACGGATATGGATTTAACCATGTAATATTCCTCGATTGCAACGCTTGTATGAAAAGTGCACGTTTGAAACGGTCTGTACGACTTGTACACTTTCGCCAATGTATGTACTTTGTAAGCATCGCGCGAGACACTGCGATTTCCAACCATAAAATCGGCGCTGATAGCAGCCCATCAATTCCGTAGGATGATCCGTACGGCTGCTATGAAATGCACCACCGACGGCAAGCTCTGAGAGAGATATCTTTATCTGTAATCTTAAGTATGCCAGTACAATTATTCATCCTGCGCCTGACGCACTCTCGCGCCTAGCCGCCTCAATTGGCGGGGTCTGCGCCCGGTTTCAACGCGCTATAACTCGTCTCGCACTGCACAATTAGGGTACTTCTTCATGTTTACCATGCCAACGAAACGAAATTTCAAGAGAATTAATGGATCGTATCGTATCTACACATTTTTTTTTGTTTTCGGCGCGAGCGGACCAACAAAGTCCCAAATTATATAGCAAACATATACCTTAAATTTCGATTTATGTTTAACTTAATTTCCCATAAAGATTGTTTTGCTCTGCTGAGCAAAAAAATTATCTAAAATATAAAAAAATTATCTACACTTTCTAGCTTTTATTTCTAAATAATTAATTTGACAGCAGAACAGCTGTTTGTAAAGCACACATTACGCATCTCTTCATAAAAAAAATTAAAAAAAACATTATCTCAGCAACTAGTTACGTTTTTCTTTTTCAAGTGTGGATGGCGTAGAATGGCAAAACACACTTTTCTAAAAAAAATCAGATATAATCTCAGTTAAGGGAGAGAGATAGAGCAGTGATATCTACGTTCTATTAATACAGACGTGTCGCAATAAAAATCGCTAAATACACCGGCCTTGTTATCCCCGCGTTATATCTGCGTTCGATTTTGCGGAGGGAAGCGGATCTATAAAAAGCTTTATCGGGACGCATCTTCTCGCGTCCGGCGTTAGTCGGTCGACAACTATCGGCCGAGCCGTTTAATTGAAAAAATGGTGACGCTTTGCCCGTCTAAACGTGAGCGACCGCGATTGCCCGAGCTCGACGCACAATTTCGCGAGTGTAACACGCCAGATAACGAAAGGATGCACTTTTTTTTTATCGCCGCCCCGTGCGCTCTCCATGTAAGGTCTCGTCCTACACGAAGAACCACGTTCGCGCTTTTAACCAGCACGTCCGGTGCAGCGAGAACGAAAATGTAACGAGATCACGGAATCCGCCTAAAACGATAAAACGCGTAGTTTATCGCGACGAAATAGTACGCGAAATTCTAGATATCGCCGTTAGATACGCAACACCTGAGGATATATTAATCGCGCTACAGTACTTTTCGCATTGTGCGTAACACATCTCCATTTTTATGTCACATTCCCGCTCCATTTCTATGCCGCGCTTTAATCGGATAAGAAAATTAATTAAGCGTTTTCTTTGTGTGACTTCTCTACCGAGAAAAAAAAATAAATGTCTATTCTAAGCCGTTTTCTCTGTTGCTTATACGTTATTAGTCGCAAAGATGGTATCGTGCTGTGAATTATTTCGGACTTTGTGCGTTTGTTATTTGAAACGAACGGTACGACTCGTGCGGTTCGCGCGGAAGCGAATGTGGTAGTAGACGCCGACGATGCAGCATTAATCACGTTGGATTAAGTGCAATTATTAATTTCTTCCTCGTAGCGGGGCGCGCGAAGTATCCGCCGCGCCGCAATCATCGCATCTCGGAATTGATCGAGTAATTCTTTCGCGATCCTACGTGCACGTGATCATTGAACGTGACGTAAAATCACGGCTGTCATAACGTGTATAATATTACAATTGCATTAATCAAAGTACATTCATCCTCGTTGCAACCACTTCATCATATTCGTATATATTACCATCGTTTCGAGCGTATAGCTTTCTTTCTTCGGCTATATTTAAAATATTCTACTCAAGAAATATATTTAATATTAAATAATATTATACGCGTTTAAAGTAATATTTAATAATACGCGCGAAAATGCATTTATGTTATTATTGTAATGAATAAGTAAAAATAAACAGAATCAACGCAATATTATCTCGCGTTAGTTTTAATAACGGTTCGAAAATAAATTCGCTCGATTAAAATTTTAATAAAATCGCCCCGATCGCCGCGATGTATATTTTCGTTATACTGTTACTATTTTCGTTCCGTCGCTATTAACTGAATTAATCGATCACCTTCGCGATTTAATCGCTCTCTTGAGACCGAGCGCGACGACTTTCGTAAGGTAAACTTTAATTAACCAACCGGGTGATCGATAGCGGATTAGAAAAGAGATATACGAACAAAAGGATCGCTCTCCTCGATACTAAGAATAACTCCCGCGATTTCATATTCGAGTCTCGCTCGTGCGGAATTATTAGCGATCGCGTAGCCGAGCTCCTAATTAATTTCCCCGCGCTATAAAGGGAACATGCGCCAAATAAACACAGCGTCCTGTGCAAGTTAGCGTATTTCGCTACTCGCTCTCGCTCGCTCGCGTTGCACCTGCACACACGGCCGACTGACATTTTTCGTGATCTTCATCACGGGGAGACTCGAAATGCAGTCCACCTTGAAGGTGGACTAACCGTAGAGGTGCGTCGCCCCATGAAAATGCAAATTGTATATCCCCCGTAACGACTCGCGCCCTTGGACACTATTTTATGGTGATTGGATGAGTCTTAAAATGCGGCGCGTACTTACCGGCCGGATTTAGTGTTTCACTTGCTACCACCATAACCCCCCGCTTCTACCCCGTTGTACCCTCTTGTAATCGACCTGTACTTACCTGGAACATAAAGAAACACGAAGGTATTAGGTACGCCCGAGCGATAGCGTTGTGGAAAGGTTACTTCGCGAGAGAGATATCGAAGTGATCGACTTTACGGAGAAGCGGCCGCTTTGCCAGATCGCCTGTAAAATGCTCGAGTTACGGCCGGAAAGGCCACAAAAGTTGAACGGGACAAAATCGAGACTTAGACGCCGGTAGGCATATCTCTCAATTTATCAGTAATGGGGTACGATGATAAGAGAAAGAATCGCGAATATTTTTAACGAAGCGCATTTAGAATGCGTGTCAATTAACTCGCGATTAAAGCGATGAAAAATTTCATCATACGCAATGGTATAAATTGCATAATAATACGTGCGTCTTTTCTCCGTATACTTATTAAAGGAATATTAAAAGAATATTAAAAAATTTAAGCGCTCATTGTGTCATGATTCTATATCTCAGTTTGAAGATATAATATGATCATGAAAATAGTTTCTTCTTCGTGTCCTTGATGCGATAAATTTATCCCGGTGAGTTGCATATATGTCATCTATCATCACTGGCTCGCATCGAATTACAAAAGTGTGCTATATATGTATATATATCATTATCGAAGCATTGTTTTGCTTTTGTACGAAATATAATATACTTGCAACGATGCGTCTAAATTTACTTGCTGCAACAGATAATCAGCATGATACGACGCTATCTGAAATGAACCGATATATCTGGTGCTTGATAATGAAAAAAATTAATTACCTCGATAATTTTAGATACTTTAAGTACTGTCAACTGCCGGTGCGCGTATAGAGATCATTTGAACGATAAATCCTTCGTAGTATAACGCATGTTTCGTACCATGATGAAAATGATATTCCATAATGAAAGATATTTTTTACGATAGAAAACACGTTAAGCACGCATGACGAGGGGCGAATCTTAGCACTATCGACGCTCATTAAACGAGCAACCTCGAGGTGCTTTCGTTCTTGTAATTAACGCCGACGGACACATCCACGCGCCAATAAAGTGTGATAACGCGCAATCAGGGGACGCAATATTTTATGAGCCAGTACGCCATCGGTGGCCCGCACGTCGGTGGCTTTTACGCGTCCCATAAACCGGTACATCTGCATCTTCGCGCATCCGCGATCTCTTTGAATCACACGGGTCGCCAAACCATTAAACTAAAACGATTCTCACTTTTACATCTCATTCGATCCGAAATAAAATGTCGCGAAATAAAGCAGATATCGCAAGTGTAACGAATCGGATATAAAAATCGTAAACAAAGAGAATTTTCTTTTACAACTTATCCTGAAAATCATGGTAATCATGGGACAATATGGTATGGAAAGAATTTTATGAGAATTTCTCTGATTAATATTTATCACAATAAAAAATAATATCTATCACAATAAAATATAAAACATGTTTGATTAATTTTATTAAACTGCATAGTAAAATTAATCAAACATGTTTTATATTTTAACGTATAGATGTTATTATTTTTATTGTGATAAATATTAATCAGAGATATTCTCATAAAATTCTTTCCATACCATATTGTTTCACGATTGCCATGATTTTCAGGGTAAATTCTAAGAGAAAATTCTCTCTGTGTATTATTAAAAAATTGTGAATTTATAAAAAATTCACTCATTCAAAAATGTTCCTTCTTTTCTTTCGAGAAGAGATACGACGCGAAAGCAGCCACGCTCGAATTATTTACTGTACGCCGTTCGTAGTACACACTTCGATTAATTATCTAACTTATTGTCGCCCGTTTTCTTCCTCGAGATGCATATCATTTGCATAAATAATACGCTAAACTATTTTCGCGCCGGCTTCTCTCCCTTGTTAACCTCGACTTGTAGCTCGCATTCTTCTTCTCGCTGTATGTACTTATATACACGCACTCGACTCACGATTCATCTACGTGCCGTTATCTCAACGTTTCGTAAATTTCGCGGATCCGCCGACTCGACGCTGCCGAGCCGCTCATTTCCTTATTACCAGCCTCAGGTGCAATCAGTGACGGCGACGATTCTCCGTTAGAATCTTGAGAAAAGGGAGGAAATGAAAAGAGAAGGATAAGGATACACGTAGCGGCAAAATAAAGTAGATGATACGGTTCGCGATTGACCTTCTGAAATAACGAACGGGTTCGGCTTGTTAATAAGAAACTGAAACGAGATCGATATTACGCGATTGCCGCGGATCGATGGAAAGATATTAGCGAAATTTTGCAATTGATGTACTGAATAAATTCGTATTCGTTCGCGATTTTTGCAAGGTAATAATAGTAATACATAACATTCTATATATAATTTTCCTTTCGACCGACGTTTTTAAAAAATATCGGTAGAACATTTTAATGTAAAAAAAATTGAAATTGTTTAATATCTATGATTTATAGAATATATATCTCATTATTCTTATTACTACACTGAGAGAATTTTCTCTTTGAATTTATCCTGAAAATCATGGTAATCGTGGAACAATACCCTATGATATGAAAAGAATTTTAGGAGAATTTCTCTAATTAATATTTATCACAATAAAAATAATATCTATCACAATAAAATATAAAACATGTTTGATTTATTTTACTAAACTGCATATTTTATATTTTATTGTGATAGATATTATTATTTTTATTGTGATAAATATTAATCAGAAAAATTCTCATTCTCTCTTAATCAGAAAAATTCTTTCCATACTATATTGTCCCACGGTTATCATGATTTTCAGGGTAAATTCTAAGAGAAAATTCTCTCTGTGTATAAATAAATGCGATATCAAGATAATATATAAATTTTTGGAAATTTATTCGATTCCAAACTAAACTTTGTAATAAAAATATATAAATTATATAAATTACATAAATTCAAGTCGATATCAGATTTTCAACGGTAGGTTACAAAAGTGAAACGCTCATGAAAAAATATCTCTTGCTTTGCAAGTAATATATACACGCACAGAATATAGGTACAGTCGCACTTCAAAGATGAAATCCAACTTTGAACCGTGAAATGGATAAGTAATGAGAAAAGTTGCCTGGGAAATGTTCAGATTTTCATTTTACCTGCGGCGATCCGGTTTCCGCGAGAAAGGAAAAACTTTGAAAAAATGTTTTAATTAAAGCGCGAGACAACAAAATGACCCGGAGCGAAAAGACAACGTTTTCATTGTGTTCAGGGAAGCCGCGAAAAATCTCTCGGCACACATAATCTACTAGATGGTGAACACATTTTCGAGTAATGCGCTCGCGCGCGATTTAGTTGCCAAACCGGTCGAAGGTGCAGCGCAGAAGCCGCAAATTAACGTTATTCACGCGCGCAAAGTTGCATCGTCACGAGACTCGATGAATTTTATTAGGCTCTCGTTCGTCCTGCGGCAACTTTATCGTACGAACTCGCCTCAAGGCTGCACGTAGACGAGTTGGCTCTCTTCGATTAATCGGTTTATTTCGTTTTCCTTTGATTTGTTTGCCGCGCGACCTGGCCGCCGACCGAGGTTCAGTCGGACCGGCGACATAAATATAGCTTAGGATAAGAATAAGTAAAATTATAAAGATAGAAACGCTATAGATGTGTAACGGGGAAAATAGAAATGTGCGCTAGCGAGGAGCGGCGATATATAGTCGATTAATAAAGATGCAAGTTTAATTTAATGCACGTCGCGGATGATTTGTGAAGTTAATGTGTAATCCGCGATGCGACAAAAAATAGCGACCGCCAGGAGAAAATTTAAATATCAAACTTATTCATAAATGTGTTTCCATGCAGATTGGAAGTGATTTAATTGAAGCCCATAACTGCTCTTTCTTTTTCTCTTGCGCGCTGTAACTATATTTTATATGTATATTGATATCAAAGGTGAGAAATGAAAAAAGGCCTGCATCGGGCAATCCCGCGATGCATTCTTGTGAGACGAAGCAAGGATGTAAATGTGATTCAACGCACATTCGCTTCGTTATTGCATCACTAGGTGGCAATCTAATACGATGCACAGAGAGAAAATCGAGATGCACCCATATGCATCAGAGAAACCGACCATGCCAGAATGCAATTCCTGCTGCCTGCTACCAGGGATGTGCAAAAGTTACTCTCGAATTGCGATTTATTCGCACATGATAGACGCTCTCATTGAACACTCGTGATATTTTGCGTGACATATATGGATGGCTCGAAATACGAGCGCATGAAATATGGATTCAATAGAAATTGACAGTCAAATGTATACGCCGAATCTTTCCGATTTAAAAATTTATTTACCGCGAGGTCACAATCTGACCGGATAACTGGCAGAATTAATAAAATTCAATCTCGAGATTGCAGAAACTCGGTTTCTTAGTGTGTAATAGAATAGTAAAAAGATCTACGCGAAAATCAATTAAGAGAGCATCGAAATATTTTAAGTTAAATTTCGAGAGGTGTCTCACTCATCAAAAATTTGTACATGTATTGCGAATTACCGAGAATTTTAATTAAAATACAATATTTAAATATTAGTACTGTTTAATTTAGTAAGAAAAATGTAATTAGAATGGTTATAAAAAGAAATGTTAGGCCTTGCGCACAATAGAAAAAATATTAAGAATAGGAATAAATATTAAGCATTAGGGCTACTGCACAAAAGTATAGACAATAAAAACAGAGAATAAAAATATCCATGCATCAACAGAAGCAAATAGATATTAGGAGATAACAATGCTTTGCTTCTATTGATAAATATTTTTTATTTTCTGTTCCTAGTGTTTGTATTTTAGTATTGTGCAGGAAGCTTAATGCTTAATATTTATTCCTATTCCTAATATTTTTTTCTATTGTGCGCAGGGTCTTAAGAAAAATAAATTTAAGATATTATTGTAAATCATATAGTACCAATATATTATACAAAAAATTTTAATTAATATTTTTTTTTTAATTAATATTGCAAATATTTAGTTAAAACCTAATTTAAAATATTATATTATAAGATATAACAAAAAGTTATGTGTTCTTAATTATAAGTTTAAAAAAATGTCTTGTTTGTAACTTCGTGATTAAAAAATTCATAAATTTTTAAAAATCAACTTTAAAACCATTTTTAATAAAAATTTCTTTTATATAAACTTGAACACACACAAAATACAAATAAAATTAGATTAGATCTGAACAAATTAAATATCAAATATTAATGATTTCAGAAATTATAATATTTAGTAAAATATATATTTAAAAAACGTCATAACAACATCATTTCTACTTTTTTAAGACGTTTTAATCTTGTCTAGATTATTATTATTTTATGCTTGTAAATCAATGCAAAGTAATGCGTAATTCCAGAAAAAATGTACATGTAAGTATTGCGACAGTGAGACACTCCTCGATAAATTTATTATAATTGAATTTTGTTAAAATGTCAATCAAATAAAATTCACCCAGTTAGCCATTCGTTATTTAATTCATCAAAAATATCAATAATTTTAATCTGATTATATTTTATAACAGATATAATCTAATGATATTTTATAATAAGTATAAAATAATATCAATTTATAAGAGATATATATTTATACACAGAGAATTTTCTCTTAGAATTTACCCTGAAAATCATGATAATCGTGGGACAATATATATGATATGGAAAGAATTTTATGATAATTTCTTTGATTAATATTTATCGCAATAAAAATAATAACATCTATTACAATAAAATATAAAATATGTTTGATTAATTTTACTATGCAGTTTAGTAAAATTAATCAAACATGTTTTATATTTTATTGTAAAAAAGATATTATTTTTATTATGATAAATATTAATCAAAGAAATTCTCATAAAATTCTTTCCGTACCATATTGTCCCACGATTACAATGATTTTCAGGGTTCAATTCTAAAAGAAAATTCTCTCAGTGTACAGAATAATATAAATATGCAAAAGAGAGCATGAATTATTAAGATTATTGCTTTTTTGTTTAAAACATTTTCATCACCATCGAGACAAACGTGAACAATTAATTTCGCAAATAATAAAATAATAAATAAATTACAAACTGCTCATTTGTGATTTAATTCATCAAAAATATCAATAATTTTAATCTGATTATATTTTATAATAAATATAATCTAATGATATTTTATAAGTATAAAATATTTAATAAGTATAAAATAATAAGAATTTATAAGAGATATATTTTTATACAGAATAATATAAATATGCAAAAGAGAGAGAGCCATAAATTGCCAAGATTGCTTTTTTGTTTAAAACATTTTCATCATCATCGAGACAAACGTGAACAATTAATTTCGCAAATAAAAAAATAATTAATAAATTACAAACTGCTCATTTGTGATTTAATTCATCAAAAATATCAATAATTTTAATCTGATTATATTTTATAATAAATATAATCTAATGATATTTTATAATAAATATAATCTAATGATATTTTATAAGTATAAAATAATATGAATTTATAAGAGGTATATTTTTATACAGAATAATATAAATATGCAAAAGAGAGAGCCATAAATTGCCAAGATTGCTTTCTTGTTTAAAACATTTTCATCATCATCGAGACAAACGTGAACAATTAATTTCGCAAATAAAAAAATAATAAATAAATTACAAACCGCTCATTTGTGATTTAATTCATCAAAAATATCAATAATTTTAATCTGATTATATTTTATAATAAATATAATCTAATGATATTTTATAATAAATATAATCTAATGATATTTTATAAGTATAAAATAATATGAATTTATAAGAGACATATTTTTATACAGAATAATATAAATATGCAAAAGAGAGAGCCATAAATTGCCAAGATTGCTTTTTTGTTTAAAACATTTTCATCATCATCGAGACAAACGTGAACAATTAATTTCGCAAATAAAAAAATAATAAATAAATTACAAACCGCTCATTTGTGATTTAATTCATCAAAAATATCAATAATTTTAATCTGATTATATTTTATAATAAATATAATCTAATGATATTTTATAATAAATATAATCTAATGATATTTTATAAGTATAAAATAATATGAATTTATAAGAGACATATTTTTATACAGAATAATATAAATATGCAAAAGAGAGAGCCATAAATTGCCAAGATTGCTTTTTTGTTTAAAACATTTTCATCATCATCGAGACAAACGTGAACAATTAATTTCGCAAATAAAAAAATAATAAATAAATTACAAACCGCTCATTTGTGATTTAATTCATCAAAAATATCAATAATTTTAATCTGATTATATTTTATAATAAATATAATCTAATGATATTTTATAATAAATATAATCTAATGATATTTTATAAGTATAAAATAATATGAATTTATAAGAGGTATATTTTTATACAGAATAATATAAATATGCAAAAGAGAGAGCCATAAATTGCCAAGATTGCTTTCTTGTTTAAAACATTTTCATCATCATCGAGACAAACGTGAACAATTAATTTCGCAAATAAAAAAATCATAAATAAATTACAAACTGCTCACCACATAATCGCTCTGTCGTTGCGCGACATCTTCCCAGGCCACTTCCTCCTCTGTTGTTTATTTTTCATTGCTCCTTCATGGCACTTTTCACGATACACTGACTCGCGAAAACACGATTTACGATCTCGCGCGAGATAATCAATGGAATACATTCGCACGAATACTTTGCACGACATTCCCGACATTAATCGCACGCGCGCTTTATTATATCGCGACGAGATAAAAAAAAATGCGAAAACAACCATTATCACCAACAATTATCGATTATCAGCGTTCGATTAGGCACAAATCACTCGCCGCAATGCTACTGAACAATATATGCTCGCATCTTAAAGCAATTTTATTATACAAATGAATAAATATACAAGTTAAGATGAAAGAGAAACTTGCGCGAGTTAAAAATACTCGAGACTATTAGGTTAAGTTAGGTTAGATTAACCGCACTATTCGCACAAGAGATTACGATCGAATGAAACTCTCGCGAAACACGCATTTCAATAACGATGTAATGATTGTAATGTATAAACTCCGAATTTAATACGCCAACTACAAATATATATATAGGTTAAGAACTTATATGTATATAAATATACGTTACGACGTGTAACTCGATTCGAAGTCGAGCCATATATTAATATAATCGTGATGCTTTCATTAATGCTGAAAAAACACGGAAATGTCGACTAACCAAGCGATATACTACGTGAATCGAATTAATAACTAGTTGAATAAATCGAGGGAAAGAGCATACAATCGAAATTCTCTCAAACATAGTACATTTACAACGGACATAAATGCCGCAACAAAATATGCGCCATATACATATTGGAATGTCGATGCATCGTATATATAACATGTTTTCGTTACCTAATCGTCGTCGAGGAGCTTCGTTTGTCGCGCAAGAGTAAGCAAATGCACGAACTGATAATCGCTAATTGTAGTAATGACGGAGAAAATGATCGTATTTGGAGAAATAATAGGAGAAAATACCGAGTCTCTCGCGCCGCTGCCTTCCCGTTCGACCGCCGCCGTGCGAATGATGTGAAGATAGCGGCGTGTAAACAGTAGGCGCGCGACGCGCATCGTTTGTATGTGTGCGTCATCGCGTTGCGTTTCAAAATACGAACATTTTCTCTATAATTATTACGACTCGCAGTTCGTGTTGCGGATTAATTCTTACAATAAACGAGACATAATAACATTGCAACTACGGCTATTTAATTCAAACATTAATATGTATATCAAGTGTTTATGATACGTACATTTTATGCGGGATTTTTGTGCGTTGAAATGTACTATGATATAATTAAATGTGATATTAAATTTCAATTGCATACTTTCTTGTGATTTATTATATGTTTTAATTAATCGTTAATTCGCGTAATATTGCGCGATATCAGAGTAAAGATATCATTTTCGCATATTTTAATAAAATGTGGATTTAACAAAACATTGCAAGTATCTATAATATGGATCAATTTTGCAAAGCATTTAATTAGTTATACAATAGTTTCATTAATCCTATAATTTAGTATTTATTAACTGCGTATAATTCGGTGTTTATTATATCGTTATTGAAATGTATTTCGCGAGATTTATTTCATCGAAATCTATCATGCGAATAGTCGGCTGAAATATACATATATTTGAATATCATAGTTCTTGAATATTTATTTTTAATTCTAATTTGTATCTTATCCGCTTATGTTATAAAGCAAAATAATAAAATTGTTTAAAAATGCGAGTGTTCGCCATTTATTAAAAAAATAGTATTGCGATATATAAAATTTGGCCTTTTAATTTTCAAATATTAAGCCGATTATAATTTCCACGTTTATTTTCCCGTCGCAATATAATAAAGTGTGCGATTAACGTCGAAATGTTAAGTGTTGGACGATTATATTTTAATAAATTAGTGGCACGTGATCGTAATTAATCGTGTTTCTAAGAGAGAGGTATCACATAAATATAATATAAATATTGTAAAGGAACAATGAAGAATAAACAAGGAAAAGAAGATCCGGGAAAACATTAATTAAAGTAATTATATATTAATTTGTACAATTAAATTAATTAAATATTAATCCGTACCAGCGACGGAGCAATCATGGGCTAAGCAGTTTATGATACTTATTTAATTAATTAGTTTCTTTGTTTGTAAAATTAATTGTTTATTTATCTTTGCAATAGTAACTTATATTAAATGTATATACCTATAATGCATATATGAAATATTCTAGATTGAAACTCTATTTTTAAAATACTTCAAATATTTATGATAAAAATATATATGTATATCGATTAATATATTTTTTGTATAAATATAAAATATTTCAACATTATGTTTAAGATTGAATTATTTAAATTATTTATATAAACTTTATATTTATATTTTTCCTATAGTTTATAAAAATTTATATCTAAAAAAAAATTGTTTTTGTACATTATACGATTTTTTAAAATTGGATATTCGAAAAACAAGTAAAAAAAACTTAAATTGCAATTATTTAAAAATAAATTGTTTTAAAATTATTTTGGGTCCTGTTTTGTTTTAGATATACATATTTATATTTTCAAATCATGAAATTGATCAATCCGGCTGTTGCATATCGTAAATGTTTAATTATTTTTTATTTTACAATTTAAAGATGATTAATGAATATGCGAGAATTATATATATATATAGAGTGTGTATGTATAAAATATTAAAAAGAAGATATAAAAAAAATAGCAGGACGCTCTCTTTCTGCATACATATATCTCGAATACTAATTTTGCTAAAAAAATCAAAATATCTGCAATATTTTATTACATTTCCAAGTATAGTCATCGTCTCGTTATTATTTCTATCTCAATTTTAATATATCTATCACCGAGTCGATTATCGTGCAAGCAAAATAATAAATATCAAGGTTTGTGCGAAGATAAAATTTCCTTTTTTTCCCTTCAAAATAGATTCATTAATACGATTCACTTTAAATTATATGTATATACATATAGAATTTTTAAAGTTTATATATATATGAATATAATTCATATAAGTTTGATAAAAATTTGCATGCATCCGTTTGGATACAATCACTGACAATGAGTGAAACGATTTTTCACGCAATATGATAAAAGTACAGTAATTCTCACGAACGCAGTTGGAATATTCTGTTTCTCCCATTGTCTTTTGTCTTTATTGGAAGGCCGAAGCATTCTCAGGTGCAAACGCACCTCGTTCCACGAAGAGTACGCATTCAAACTTTCTAAACTGCAATTTGTCTTGATCGCTGATAATTCCAGTCTCGCACGCCCGTTCTTTTGTCATCGACTTTACGGCTTACAAGATTAGAGAGACGCCACGCGATAATTACTGGTGAAAGCGAGAGTCTTCTTCGTATGTTTGTAATCAAATATTCGGCACGCGATCTACCCTTTCGTTTAAATAATTTTTAAGCAATTTCATGCCGTGAGTGGAATTAAATTGTGTGTGAGTGGAAAATATGCAACAATGTAATTGATTCCGACAATTATATATCTTACATGTGACTTGATCAGCAACATAATGTAATGTTATACTAATTCCTTGGTGGATAGAAATGTAATGCTTAAGTCAAATCTTTTCTTAATCGGTAAATTATGTAAATAAAAATAATACAATATTTAACAATGTTGTATTAATAATCCCATTCTAGAAAAAAAGTGTATATATTATAAATTTTATTTGACTCTCTATATAATTTAAGGCACTGCAGAATTAAATGCTTATGATCTAGTTTCAAAAATTGATCGACAAAAAATTTATAAGTCACGAGCTCTTGCCGAGCTTGTGATTGATACCACCGACGGCGTTATGATGTTTCCCATCCACTTACAAGGTAACTGTCGAAAATAAACCTCGCATAAGGGATATTGGGCAGTAGCTTATAACCAAGGACTACTTAGTGGTGACCAGAGGCACGTTTCTCGTAAGACAAACAAGCTGACTTCGCGGGATCAACGCGCGATTGCCGAGTCGCGTTTATATTGTGATCTATTATAAGACCTACGGGTCTCCACAAATAAATCTCGACGCACACATTGCACCAACGAACAACCGTATGTGCTTTACGCCGAATCCGCGAATTACGCAGCCGGTTGGTCTGCGGGTCGGTCGGGTTGAATGACTGCTCACCATTATACTTTAATCGCAATGGCACAGCTTACTGTACTAAACCCGCTATAGAATTTGAAATACTTTATTGTTCACTTAAATCTTTTGAGTAGTTTAATTTTAATTTATATTCTCTTGTACGCAGTTTAAATCTTGATGACTTTTTTTAAATTACAAGTAAATTACAAGTATAAATTACTTCATGAATAATTCACATACTTAATACTATAAAATTCGTCAATAGTGAACACCTTATAAATGCAGACCATTAAAAATTATCTTAATTATATATTTTATTTCACTAAAATATATTATCTCTAAAATTTTATCTTCCGTAAATATGTTAAATATATAACAGATAAATTTGAAATATTTCTCATTCGTAAAATCAATCAAATATTTCAAATAGAATTTAAAAAATTTAATTATAACATATAAATAAATTATAATTTAATGTTAATTATTTATATATAATTCACTAAAAGTTTCACTAAAAGTAAGCTTACAGAAAATAATTTTATTTTCTATTTAAAATATTTTTTGCCCACCTTTGAGATACTCATTAATATTCGCATTTTTTACAGTTCAGATAAACGACGCGGTCAACGTGCAACAACAAAAACCTTTTAAATAAAAGGTCACTTGCGCAATATGAAGAGAACGTTTCTCTTTCTCTTTCTCACTGTTAATCTTAATATACGCATCTAAATGTGTTCACACTTCCAATCGAAATAAAAATTATAATTAGATATAAATGTGGGAAAATGCATGATGCAAGCGCGATAAATCGTGTTATATAACGATACCGGAAAATAAATCGATTTAATTAAAGCACTGACATATATAACAGATTTTAACAGAATAATTAATATTAAAATAATATAGAATAATCATTCCTGTAATAATCCGATTACAATGGAACTAGAGAGCATTTCAACTAGGCCAACAACCAGCAGAAAGTTTATCTTCATCATTTATTGGAGAAGAAAAGTGGATGCAGCTTGCAATCTCCAGACAAAGCATTATTCCACAAAACATTATTAATAACTTTCATGCAATGATAATGTGACATAAATTTCTATGGCAATTTGTAGTATACCTGCATAAATTGAAACTTTATTATCCTAAATGTCATCATTAAAATTCAAGATATTGCAAAAAACGACAAAGGAAGAGAAAGAGAAGGGCTAATATATTTTCAAAAATCTTTTTTTCTAAATAATAATAATCAAAATAAAGGGCAAGATTTTCTTCAAATCCATTTTAGCACTACCAGATTGTATCTTTCATGCTTTCGCGGCGCATAAAAGATAAAAATTGTACTTTAGTAGATATAAATTACACAAGGGAGATTTATACTATATGAGTTTTTCGCCGCAGCACGTTTTTGTCACTTTTCACAGAAATATGTGATATAATTTGTTGATCCTCTATAGAACTGAAATCTGAGACGATTACGAATGATTTTCCGCCGAAAGGTAATTTTGGAACTGTAAAGTCGGATTTTTAGTCTACATCAGATGTACAGAATTGAATATTTATCTATATATATTCATAGAGTTAATATACAATACACTAAGGATTAATAGAAACAAAGATAAAATATAAAAATTTTAAATAAATATTTTTAAAAAATTGAAAAATATAAAAATTAAGTAAAAAAATATCTGTTAATAAATATCTCATATTATTTAAACTCGTTGCGTGTTTTGTAAAAATATCAAACATACATATACTGAAAATAATAAAGGCAAATATTATATGTTTTGTTAAACAAAAGTAATAAAAATATTATGTTTTGATTTTGATAAACATTTATTTTCATTTTCTAAATTGTAAAGATATGTATATAAATGCTAAAAAAAATTATGTAAATTTTTCAATATTTTTACTATTTGCAATGTGCCATGACAATGTTTTTCATTCCGTAATAATAATATTTAGAAAATATTTCACAATACTTTATATGATATAAATCGTTATTTGTCAATAAAATAATATTATTCCTCAAGAATCAATCAATACTCGAAATTTTAATAAATTGTTCCGCTATAAATTTTTGCTCTTAATATGCATTATGCACATGTCTTGTTCATTTTGTATGTGTTCCACAC
This sequence comes from Prenolepis imparis, assembly GCF_030444845.1. Taxonomy (NCBI): domain Eukaryota; kingdom Metazoa; phylum Arthropoda; class Insecta; order Hymenoptera; family Formicidae; genus Prenolepis; species Prenolepis imparis. The sequence continues at coordinate 19,523,824 of NW_028141159.1, read as the reverse complement.
ATGCTTTATTGCTACCTTATTTTTTAATAAAACAAATTACAAAAAAATTAATGATTTAATAAAAATGAAAAATTATTTCGCGGCTTTGGTGGTCCTCTCAGTGTGATCAACGTTGCATTGCATTACGAAAGAGTTCTATTGTTTCAAGGGAACACACTTTTCATCGCGACAGCCCGTAATTATCATAGCCCCGCGATACTTTCTGGGTCGATTGAAATTCGCAATTTATCAAGCGCGATAATTGCATGTGAAATACGTTGCCTTTCACTCTTCGACACAAAAAAAATCTTATTGGTAAGCGAATAAGTTAACAAAGAAATATTTATCGTTAATATGTCGTTTTGTTTCTTCGGAACCAGTCATAGTAACTGTCCTCTCTTATCGATTACTCATATTTCGTGATCTCGTCGTAATAAGTGACTATGATATCATAAGGAATGTATGCAATTCTTTCTTTTTTTCATTCATTAATTTGATCAACGTGAGAACGTGTCATGCGAAATAACATTGGCCAGCCGATAGTTTCCAATTAAACAAGAGCCCGTCGAAGCTTTTATTGAAACACATATGTTATCGTGAAAGCCAGTGGGGCATTGAATATTGTCAAAGAATAATTAAATCCAATGTTGCGCAATATTCCAGTTGGAACCGTCGTAATTTTGTTGGATTTAAATTGACCCAGTTATTTTCCGCGGAAAAGCTAAGTTATCCGATAATAAACTAATAATATTTACGAAAACTGATGCACAATATTGACTATCGGCTCTTCTCAAACTCTTTTAATAATAAACTTGCTTTCCTAAGTATATTTAACTATATTAATATATTTAATGTATGTGTTATTTCTTATTAAAATTAATAATAATAATAATAAATAATCTAGAATTATTGGCTCGTTATTATTAATATATAATAAATTTATTATAAAATTTTTATTGACTTTATTATTGAAAGATTTTATTGCAACATATATTATATTAAAATAAACGTGCAATATATATTTATATATAACTTCTACTTATTGTATATAATATTATAAATTCTCTTTTATATTATACATCTTCTATATGTTTTGATGTGCGTTATGTTGTTTAACGTGTTTAGTTAGTTTTACAACGCATCTCTTAGCATTCAATGAGCGCGTTTCATCCGGTCACTTGAGATGTTGCTTTTCACTAGCTGTTGTTTTAGAAGCGAAATTTCCACAGGATTATTCCCGGAAATTGCAAAGAAAACACTAGCCGCCTTTACGATCTATCGCAACGATGCTCAATTGCTTTGCAGCAGGTGGCATCTGAGATCGCGCGCATGTTTTTGACAGCTGCAAAATTATATCCAACGAGATAACGCTTTACAAAATCGATACGTCAATTCGAATGATTCAGTAAACAACATTGTAAATAATATTTATCACATATAGTGACTGCAGTTAAAAGATTCCTATCATCAGTTGCCGTAAATAATGAAAATAGAAAACGGAAATGAAACGTTCATACATTTTCTCCAACGTAGAAAATCTGAGCCGGAAGCTCGAAATATTAAGCTTGTACGATTTCATGAAAGTTATGTGACAGACAGTGCAAATAAATGAATGATATCCGAAACGACGTGGATTCGATTCGGATCCTGCGCCATCATATCATTATCATGTGATATGTGCGAATGAGTTTCATTAACATTGCTGGCGCGTGTCATTTTTGCGGCAATGCACATCTATCTTTCGCTTACAGCTAATAATTTGTGAAATTATTAACAAAGCTACATTTTTACGTTTGCGACAAGACAAATGCGTCTGTTCGTTCATTACATTTAGTTTGCAATAAAATCTTTTGCAACAATATCTATATAAAATTAAAGTACTAAATTATAAAAAAGAGACAAAAATGTATATTGTGGATAAGATACTATAAAAATAATTTATATATAAAAATTGAAAAGAATTATTTAATAAAATGCATCAGAAATACAAGAAAATCACATCTAAGTAATAATTTATAAAATATAACAATATTTTTATACGAAGAAAAATGTTACGTAAAATGTAATTTACAACATCTGCAATACTTGATTACAGACCATGTTAATTTTACCTGTTTATCTATTTTTACAAAAATTATTCTCTCTCTTTTAGTTTTTCTCATATAATTTATATTCTGAAGATGTTTTCTCGTTTTCCCGGGCTTTGCTGTGTAATTTTACGAAACATGGGCTCTGACAAATAAAACTCTTACCTGCGATTTTCCGCTCACGCATTCGCCGCCATAGCGCTTCCGCTTTGCGCATCGGCCAATTCTCGACTTTCGCGCTGAAGCTGCGGAAGAACTTGTATTCCTTAAAGTTCGACATTCTTCTGCCGCTAGTGTTTCCCGTCTCGTCGATATTACTAGAACTACTTGTTGTGCTGGCTTGACAATCTTCGTTCGACATGTCTTCCATCAAAATTTAATTTCCGTTTCAGTTTCACGTAAGAATAGCGTTGAGTTATGGTAACCGAATAATTCACTCAAAGTCGAATCGTTTGGCATATTTCCTCTTCTTATAAAAAGTATTAGATCATTATAGATCATTATTAAAGTCTCTGTCCTGTTTAATATTATATCTTTATGGAGAGAATATGTGTTCTCTTTCAATTAAATCTTCAAATATATATATTTATATATCTTTATATATTTAATTTTATTTACTTTATTCCAAAATATATCTTTATGCTTGGCATAAATATGTCAAAATAGTTCACATCTATCTCTTAAGATATTTTGTACGTAAAATAAAATATCTCGCATATTGCAACTCTGAAGTGGAAAAGCGTATGATTTCACAAGAGAATAAGAAAACTGAAAACGACTTCCATTTTCTTCACTGCGAACCGTGCCACTTGTTGCTACCGACTGCACGTTCTCGGAAGACGATTGTTTGCTGTATCACATCGTCGATCCGAATCCCTTCCGGAAGGCAGCAAGGCGATAAGCGAACGTAACGAGCTTCGCTCGTAGAGAATTCTCGCGCAGCACAAAAAACTTCTCTTCCGTGATTCTTTTCTTTAGGGATTAAGAGCAATACTCTGTTCTTCGATTTTCCCGTCAAAGAATAATATTCCCAGAATAAACAAAGTTAGACTTTAGTTAAATCTTCATTAATTTTACAACCATTGTTTTAAAATTTCTCTTTAATTGCTTCAATTCTAATTTCTTTCTCTTCCACTTAATTGTTCCAGAATGGATTTATCTCGTAGATGCTGGGAAATTTTCTTATGCTTGTCCTTTTCACAGAAAATGTTTTTTTCTTGACAGCCGCACGTCTTGAGAAATAAAAAGGAATGAAGTTTTGCATACGGTTAATTCGAAACAATCTTGAGAACTTCCGTCGGCCAAACGATTAATCGATTCAGTACTTTTCTCAATTTCAAAGAAGCTCTTTCCGACGAACAATTTTACATTTTATTGAGAAAAAAAGAAACCGAGCTCGACAGCCGTCAGCCGTCAGCCGTCAGTTGCACTCGACTATTTAATTGAATTCTTTTCAGGTACCAGGTAAAAATCGCGCGCGTCTTCACGTTGTTGAAACATTGAAGACTTCCCTAAAATGTTCACACTCCGCAATGCATCGAAACTGCAAGTTTATTGATCTGAGTGAGCCGCGGAAACATCATTTCAGATAATTCCATATTTTTTCCGGAACTGAATGAAATATTTATATTTCAAATTGAACAAGCGATTATAGAAAGAAGATTTAAAGATTTTTAAAAATTATCCTTTTTTCAAATCCGCATAGCGCGATGTTAATCCATCATATAAAATAATTGTTTTCCACATATTTAATCTTATCCCTTAACAAATATAAAATTTAAAAATGTTATTTTTTTCAATTATTTCATCTGTCAGATTATAATTTAAACTGAAAAAGAGTAATAGCGCAAATATTTTTTTTCTTATAAATGCATATTTATGTCATACGAGATCAATTGAGAAAATCGTTGTAGAAGATGCATGCAGCAGGTATTTATTATGAAAGGCTCACAAGCAGTCGGAGAATCTAAGAGAATAATGAGAGTTGAGGCTTAAAACATCCTCTTCCCTTGACAGGTAAATCGATATGAGAAAATAAATATGGATGAGCATTGTCAGATATTGATTTCCAAGACACATATTGATCTCATCTGTCGAACTCAATAGCGGAACATATTCTAGAAGCTATTTCAAATCCAGAAACGTATCTACGATAAGTAAATGGTGTGGAGAGAATAAACAAGTTGTAATAATGAAAAAATTGGAACATTGTAGAAATATAGAATTATTAAAGAAAAAGAATCCGTAACTTTTTATGAATTGCGAATAATCATTAAAAATTCAAATTAAATTTCAAATGAATAGAAACAGAAAAATATACAATTTTTGTCAGCAATTTCAGCGAAAATGAAACAGTTGCTTTCGATGCAACTATATTATCATTCACTGTTCTCGATTAAAGTTCCGCAATTGACGTCCGCTAGACGCACAATTAAAACGAGATCTTGTGTCTTGAGATATACGCGGAATGATACGCTTAAGACAAGAATCAGCCATTTTAAAGAGCAAGAATAAGTTATATCGCGCGTAGTAAAAGTTTTTTCCTCCTGATTATTTCTAATGATCGCTCACTTTTCGCCATTAGGAAGTCGCAGAAAGCAACTCTTTGCCGAGGAGAAAAGCGTGTATCGCTGTACGTGGAAATGGCTGTTTTCCTCTTTCAAAGCTTTCAAAATCACTACATTTCCGCCAACACGTAGATCCTAATTTCCGAAACTCTAAGTTGAAACTAATTTGCGTTGAAATTAATTAGCAACCTCGTTTCTAATCAGAGACGACACGTCCATTACATTTGACACACACATGTTTAATCTTAATTTGATACATAAAAGCGAATATATATTGAAACAAATAAAATTGAAGCTTTAAGAGATAAATTTGTTTAAGAATATTTAATATTTTTTCAAATCTTTTTCTATATTCGATAACATCCCCCCCCCCCAAAACTCAATAATTATTAGTTTCAAACCTCAAAAGACTATTATCCGCCTCTGATACTGATCAAAAACTTCACATTATTTATTATTATTTTTCCAATCTTCTTTTCTAATCTAATCAAATTCAAGTTCCAACTCACGTCTCCTTTTCACACGTAAATTACCTATAGAATTATCTCGATCCTTTGCTCCCCACAATTCACAATATCCCGATTCGCGACTTTTAACATTTTCTTTCGCTTCAAACATTTGCCAACAAGAACCGGGGAAAATAGATCGAGTTATCTTGGTGTGAAATCAAATTCCGAGTTTCGCTAACGAGCTTTCCCGCGCCGCTGCAAGCTCGATAGCGACACGATCGATACGTTTCTCCAAAGTCATCGTAGCGTACGCAAATTAATCAGCGTCCCGTAAGGTCGGCCACTTTCCACGTGTCCGCGAAAAGAAAAAGAAGCTCGAACAGATCCCGGTTGTAGAGAAAGCTGCGAAACCGTGAATGGGTAAAAATGCGACGACGCGTGCGAACATGTGCGCGCACAAAGGTGCCTCTCTTCAAGGTTACTCAGCATCTCTCGTCGGGCGCGCGCGACGATGGAGAGATTTATTGCGCAAGCCACGGCGGTGTGTGTATATTGTCGAAGGAAAGCGGTAATCACGATGCTTAACGAGCGATTTGTGGCACTTTACAGTGACGACATCTCGCCGGTAACAGATTGCGACGGTCTCGCAAACATCTTCCGATCCCCACTCGTCACTCGAGACTCATGCACATATCTGAGAACTGTCCGTCATCTGGTGCACTTCGAAATCGCGCGCGCATCTTCCACTGAATCATATGATTATGTCAATGTGCTGTTACGCGAATTATTTACAGTTACGTCGCTATAAATCATCAAACGTATCTTTAGCTTAGATTTCGCATTCAGGCGAGAATATCTCGTATTATGAAGCATTGATCTCGATCGAGAGACTGTTAAGATAATAAAAATTCTAAGATAATAAAAATTCTAAGATAATAAAAACGTTTTAAAAAACCATTTGCAATTTTTTTTAAAAGACCCTCTAATATTTCAGATGCCCTTTAGTCGTCTATTCATTTTTGGAGCTTTTTGTATCGATTAGAATGCTTCATCGCGTTATTGGAATACGATGATCTTCGTCTGCGGTTTATAAGCATCGTGCGATAAGCGTATATTTATAAATAAATGGAAAATTATAGCATGACCTTTCGCGGTTCGCAGCATCATCTAAACGGAGCGACCGAGACGAAGGACTGCGGTTATTAAATCGCTGAAAACCACGAGGCAAAATACCGGAACTATCATATTACAAAATATAAAAAAATATCACTTTAAAAATTAAAAAGAAATACATCACTTAAGAAATATGAAAATAACAAAGTACGCAATATTATTACTTGCAATAAATTAAAATTAAACTTTAATATTACATCACAGATACTTTTAGTTTAAAACAAATAGAGATTGTCTCCTTTCACATTCTGTTTGCGAAAAGAGCATTTTAAGATGTTGCAAGCATAAACTAAATCAAAATTAAATCAGAAATGATTTTCTTTCGAAACTTTGCATCAAAAAAATAATATTGGCGAAATTAAATCTCAATAAAAAAATTACAGATACGATATCGTGTTCATAGGAGACTAGTGTCACCCACGCCGCGTTATCAGTTCAATCGACGATATCTGCATCTATAGTCACTTGGCCCACGAATCAATAAATAAGCTGCTATTAGATAAGCTGCGATCTTTTTCTCTCAATGGTTTGTCAACGAGGGTCAACAATGATCGGCGAGACATGGGAGGGAAACCGGCGCCTTTCTCCCGGTATAATGTGCGTTGTTCGAGAGCCGGCCAAACGGCGAGATTAAATACTTCCCGGACAAACAATAAGAAAGCTATCTCCTTATACGATCGGGTATCGATCTTAATTCGTTATTGTTACGAAACGTCACTTAGCCATTGGCTAACGCGGAACGAGAACGGTTGTCTCGAATGAACTCGAGAACTTCGCAACAATCAAATGGATGAAAAGATTTTTACATTGGACATTTATATTTGCCGTGTTAAAAAGAAAGATAAAAGTGATTGGAATAAGTTGCATCCGATAATCAATCAATATCGAATATTTATGCTCATAATTAACATCCGTCTTCTGATCCTTTAAAGCGTGAAGATAAAGTCGACAATTTAGATAATCGATACGCGAGTTGCATAAAGGGAAAGTAAATTTTGCTTACCTACTTTATGGAGGACTTAAATGTCTGCGCGGATAGAAGAGATTACATTTCATAATACGGCAAGAGATAAAAAAAGGAATTCTGCGGCATTTAGATTTCACGCTAATGTATTCGAATGAAAATCGACATAGAGCCGACATCGTCGTCCCTCGTCACGGTATCGCGGTCACGCCTCGTTTCGCAAAATTGTGCAAATTTCGCAAAACGAAAAGGAACGGAAAGTGACTTGTCGCCTCGAATAATTGCGGCAAAATGGCGAACGCAAATGGAGCGCGACCGTCGTGCGACAGCGGCGAACTTCGTGGATTCCTCCTGTCAATAAAGCTGCTGTCACGCTTCGATAGACTTCACGGTGAGGACCGCCGCGATTCTCGTATATTTTTAGCGCGGGAAATTTCATCGGATAAAAATAGTACGGAACGAACAAAGTTACGACGGCCGCGCACCGTTTCCGTTACGTGGGCTAACTCGTTTTTCGATGCAGCCGATGAGAAATGCAAGGGAAGATCTCGACCTCCACATTTTTCTGCAATTAAACCGCGTGAAAGTGCTACCAGATGCGCGTATCTTACATTAGAAACAGATGATACGAAAATCCGATTGCAGAACAAATATCGATATATCGAGGAAGCATTCCAACTATTCTTGGCGACTAATCATCATTATAAATCTTGCAAAATTCATTAATACAAAAACTTATCGTTTCGCTTACATCTCTCGTTAAATTATCCGAGTCTCCCATCCAAATCTTACGGAATAATAATTTTTATAATAAATCTGGAATATTTAATAATGCGAATTATCTCATGCAATACTATCTCTTTTCTTTAGAAAAAAATATTTAAAATTAACTATAATAAAAATTTTAGTCTCTAAATTGAAGCTTCTTTCATTAAGAGATTTTAAATTTTGATATTAAATATTTTTTTTTTAATTTGCGCTTTGCTAAGCAAATCATTTCATTTCAAATAACAATAACCAAAAATAAAAAGAACTCAATAAAATTCCAATAATTTATTAAAATTTCATTCATTTTTCCTTCATTCTATCAATACAAATAAATACTCTGATATTTTCCCATTATTCAGAAGAGTGACAATTCCATTATTTTTCAACTATATATCGCAACTATCGTAAAAATCGTTATTAAATTGTCTCTTGAATCGCTCGTTACAAAAAAATTACATCACTAAATTAGAAACGAGCAAAGCATTTGGTCACTGACAATTACAAATATTTTTAAACATCTGTGTTACTAATGTATTACGTCAACGCTGATGGATGACGGATACCAAACGCTGTTCAAAAGTGCGCGCGCGCTAGTTTGACAGGACTGGCATCCGAAAATTATAAAACACTTTTCTAAGAAGAAACAGCTGCTGCTGCAAAATATCGTTTTGTCCTCTTAACCCTTATTTTTCCGTAAAAAAAGATGAAATCTATATCAAGCGCGTCTAAACATTCTCTAATGACATGCAAAAGTAGCAAATTCAAGAAACATTTGTGTCTCACGTCACAACATTAAAACATTTCGTCAATAATTATTTTTTCCCACGCACTTAAACATTTTCCGTCATAATAAAATTTCAAAAGGTTTGTAAAATAAAAAAGAAGGAATAATACATTCACCCAGGCAAAATAAATAAAGAAAAATTTAAATCAACCAGGAAATCCTGCTGCATGCTCGAGATAATCGCAACTCTCAAAATCCATCTATAATCGCTCAGATTCAATCGCTCCTCCGAATGATCGAAGGATCTCTCCTCAGACACGATCGGCCACACGCAATTAATTATATGTACCTCTGGCTCGTGTGACTATGTGTGTGTGACCGAGAGATTAACGAAACGTGCGTGTGATAATATGTACGGCTTGAGAGACGCGCGCGCAAGCCGCGTGGAGTGCCACTTCGCAAACTGCGGGCCCAACGCCGCGTTGGCTGTGATAGCGACGACTGACGACGACTTCCACCGGAGGATGGAATAAAAGCCGCCGACGACGACGACGGCGACGGCGGCGCCGCGGCGCAAGCGTCCCGCGCGATCCGTTCATTCTCTCCCATTTTTTTTCCGCGAACCGATCAAATCACCTGTTCAATATTTCATGTTGCACTAACAAACACCTATCCCCGATTGATTCAGAAAAATCCGGGGGATTAATGTCAAAAATCCGTGTCCGCGATACACGTTGCATTTCAGTGCCCTTTACTTGCTCGTCAAAGAATTCTGTTTGCGCAATATTTATGCAATATCCGGCGATTTATTGTGTGTTCATATTTCCATAAATGTATAAAAACAATGTATTGTAGATTAGAGAGCGATCAATAATATTATAAAAGAATCAATACATAAATAATTACGCGAGAATTCTTTTTTGTAATTTGCTGATTTTTTCATCGTTTTAAGTTAGATTGGAAAAATCTTAAAGAAAGTTCAGGATTCTGTAAGTTGTACACCGATTGGCGTGCGATATTAAGAAAAAGTTTATAAAAAATACATGTTGTGACAAGAAGTTTTCTGTCACGTTTCAAATATCGATTTCTTGACATGCATATATGCACACACGATCGTAGGATACTGCTCCAGTTTTCTTGGCAAGGATTAATCCAATATTGCTGTAATGCGCTTTTCAAACTGTCATTTGTCCCAGTTCCTCCTATTCATTATCGTACTAGTGACTTTCTAGGCCATGTAAAGCAAACTAAAAGCTATTTTGGTAGTGTTACAACAAAATTCAACAAACGTTCATATTCATTAGTTATTTCGACAGCTTGATAAAAGAGATAATATATTAATAGAACAACGTATTATTTCGAATAACGTATTATAAATGCTAAACACGGTATTAGAAGATGTTATATAAATATAAATTCACGTGAGAAAAATGTAATAAATTTCATCGATTCAACAAGTTTCATTAAATTCCTATCTTTGAGAGATATTTAAAATTAAGAAATTATTCTCTATATAATATTCTTTCTCTCTCATGTCATTTTTATTTAAAATAAAATTATCGTTGAAAATATAAAATATTTTATGAAAATGTGATTTTCACCATCTAAATACAAGAATCAGGACCCTTACATCAACGGTAAATTTGATCGTTAATCATAATCATAGCTGCAGTGCCATCGGCTATAAATTCCTAGAAATAATTTATTGCTTCGAATTATTTTGCGCCGATTATTTTCCGCTGCGTAAATTAAGCGCGGTTTTCTCTGCCACGTTTGTTTGACTATGAGAAAATGACCAGAACGATAGTAAATATACGCGAGCGAATTAATTCGAATCGTTGATGGAGAGGCAACGAACAAATCTTATCATCACCATCCGCTCATAGAGTATTATTCTATTTGCTTTTCCATGAGTTACCGAATCCCGAGTTATTAATACAATCCAGGTGTTTGTACGCGAGATATTCTTGAATGATTGATTTTAGCACGACTAGAATTCCTCAAAGATATTGTTCTTCAACGCAGATAAATCATGTTCATTTTGGACAATGCTGTTTTATAAAAAAATTAAATCCTTGGTAACGAAAAGCATTGATTAAAAATTAAAAAAAATATTTGCTTAGATATCTTTCCTCTTTTTAAACATATAAATTTTAAAGATTCGGATGTTTGTTCTTTGGTGATTGCAATTAAATTTCAAATTGTTCTACACTACAGATCCAGTTAAAAAAATCGATAGTTTTTCATTGAACGGTGGAGGAAAATATGGCGCAAATTTTTGATTTTTACATCGAGTAATAAATATCTTTTGCGACGCGCCATATAAGGGAAGTAATTTTCTAGTTCAAGGCGGCAGAGGTATTGCTGATTTTCCACTCTGTCGCGAGTCATCACGGAGAGCCGCTTCTTTTTAGCCACGCCATATTCCTATCGCAAGATTTATTCGATTAGCGCAGTGCCGATTAAATCGCCGCGGGCGAGAAGGAAAGTGCATCGCCGGCGCATCCATAGATGCGCATTCAACCTCGGGCGTGCCTATACCGGAAGTCGTAATCACGTCGCGCCATGAGATCGCGCCGCGAGAAAGCAATTAGTTCGCGTCGATAATTAATTAAACTTTCGCGATCGAATTCGACACAATGCAAACGCATGCGCTCCGGATAGGAAGTCTCTATCGACATCTATCATTATTTTTACGTTACCATAAAGAAGTTAATTGAACCTCCTTCTTTCTTTTATATCTCACACGTGTATCTCTCACATTTTTATGTATTTATTTCTCATATATATATATATATTTAACTATTCTAAATAAATATGATAAAAATATAAATCTGAGTACAACAGAAATTTGATTAATATACCAAATAAAAATTATATTTTACTTACTAAGAAAAATTGAAGAAATTATTTAGCGAAATAGATTGTGCGAGAAATTATTACTGAGCCGTATCTATGCGTGTCTATGAACATACGTATGCAAAGAATGCGCAACTTCGAGGTAATCTCTCCAGAGTAGCAAAACCTGATAAATCTCGGCGCACCTTGAACAGTGCGAGAAAATTACGCGGATGTCTTCAATTAATTTCGTGCTACGTAACTGAGAATATTACACGCGCGTTAAGTCTAGCCGCTGAGAATACCGTGGGTCTCCTCACGTAATGAACTTTCAGACAACGCATCAGTGTATCACCGGCGGTCGGAGGACGAAAATTCTGCCCTTTCCAACGCGCCGCCGCAAATTGCATTCGATTGCGTTGCGAGGGAAAATTGATTACGCGCTAAACTCATTATCGGACGCACCCCGCCTCATATTATTCGATGGAGATCGGCTCTCCTATCGATCGATCGCAGGGGCGATCCTTGCACATTTCGTTCGCGCGATCAAAGATGTCAATATTAATTTTCACTTGTGTCGAGATCGTTTGCATCCCCATGCGGGTGGCGCAAATTAATGGCAGATTGGCTCGTAAGCTGATTGAATCATCGTTCAAATGTAATCAGATCTCGCCAACACTATGTATATATAGTCTATTTCAGAGAAACCTTTTTCTATTTAGAGATGATTAAATTTCTCATCAATTGGATGACAAAAAACGTATTTATTCCCATGTAATTTGCAATCTAAAACTTTGATAGGTAGCCTGCTAATCATTCAATAATTCTATAATTTCTAATTTTATAATTTCTCAATATACCTATATATAAATTATGTTCTCTCATTTTGTACGTATCTATCTCCCTTTAAGCACCAAATATGAATGTCATAATATATCGCGTAATAGCACGTGTTGAAATTATTTTCAATTAACGTGCAAAAAATCAAAATAATTGCTCTCGCTTGGTTGGAGAATTGCAAACTCATCCACGCGATAATCAAGCGTGGGCTATCAATATCACCTTAAAATCGATTCGTTTTTTTTTTCGCCATCATTAAAAGTTTGCCGTACTCGAGGGAATAGTTACGGGGAATATGCTGTATTGTTACTGTTAGTATCGACTTCGAGCACACCGGTTCGTTTATGATCGAGTGGGATGATCGTTTCGTTCACTTACCTGATAGTTGCCGTTCCGACTGCGAGCGCGGCTGCTGCTGCAAGCTCTGAAAACAGCAGAGAAAACGCATCATTGGTTTGAGAAATAGCAGAGGCATTCTCGGTGCTTGCGGGACCGTGCAAAAGGTCGAAGGAGCGCCTTTAGCGCGAACGACGCGTTTACTGCAGTCAGATGTACCACAGTATTTCTCAAACTATTGCCACGGTAAAAGCATCGCTCGAAATAAATTGGTTCTCCCGTTTAACGACTAGTTTAATAAACTAGTAAAGCCTGTTTTATATCTCGATGTAAGATAGGCGTTCGAAGAAACCGCAGCACGTACGCTATTTGAAACGTCTCGAGATTCCAAGTGAATTCCTCTAATTACGATATGCACACAGAGATATTATATTAGTGTGCACTTAATTTAATCGTTTAAGAGAGTTGATAACGTAATTTTATACTATTATATCGGAAAAGAACCGGTTCTTTTAAGACTTGGTCGAGTCGTCTAGCGGTGCCGTTTTATTGCCTGATAATACTCGCAGACACAAAAGGCGATCGTTATCCCTTATCGGGGATTCTAAAACTTTATTAATCTTCTAGCAACGAAAGATAACTAATAATCGACGCGGTTGAACCGTGACCCACTTGCAGTATTGAGCCGACCTCGAAAACAACCATGACCTTATCTACGTCATGCCTCACCGAACGGATGTATCCATGTATATCGATCGATTTCCCCTTCAATATTCACGAAAAAAAATGAAAAGTTCCCAATTAACCTTAAGAATTTACACCCGATACGTCGTTCTTGCCCCCTAAAAGGGGGCATCGTTAACTCAATTATATATCTCCCTTCGCACACAGAATCACTAAGTGTAAAATTAAAATATGAAAGAAGCCATCACGTAAAAGTTAAGAAGTTAATGAAGTGGGAATATTAAGTACAATGTTGTTATACGATTTCCGAGGGAACGTTTTCCCGTTTTCGTATAATTATCTCATCATTATTTTTAACAAGAAATTCAATTATTAAAACTGTCGTTAAAATATGATGATAAAAGAAAATAATACAAATGAGGCGTAACTAAAATCAAGGCGATATCGCAAAGTGAAGAATTGTGTGATATTGAAAAAGAAGTTTCGCCATTATACACGGTTATAAAGTTATGGACATCTCCAGGTATCGATGTCATATATTTAAAAATCGTAGACTAGCTGTAACATTTTTCAAACAGAACCGAATAGGCGTGGCTATATTTTTTACGACTTACTAGGCTTCAAAGCGAATCCCGCGTGAAATTCTCAAACAAAAGTTATATCGTTTCCCGGATTTTCGAGCGAATCACTTCGTCTATAAACGAGATACGAGGAACAATGTGACGCAGCGAGATACGCTATACTTTTGCTAAAAATTTCTCCGTCTCAAACAAATGTATCTCTTTAGAACCGTTATATTCCGAGAAGCATATTTTACACAGGTGCGCCATTTCAATCTTGGTAATTTTAAAAATAATCTCTGATCTGCATTTTATATTGCGATGCTTCCGTTCATATAATTGCAATAAAATAGACATGATATTTTACAAGAATATTAAAAAAAAGTTACATTATTTTTTAGTATTTACAAAAATAAAAAAAATCTATAGATATTAATAAAATATTATTTAAAGAGATCTAAGCCAGAGTATATAAATATAATTGTACTCTTTAGAATTAAACCTGCAGCATCAGAATGTTCATTTCAAAAATTAAAATAAATAATGCATTCAGAGCTCCGCTTGTGTCTGTTAGACATAAATTTTTAACGATTGTGAAATTGAATCAACGGTCGATTAAAATTTTCGTTTAAGCGTAAGAGCCGCGTAGTATGAGGTTTCTGGCTCCGCATGCGATTCGTTACGGATGCCGATTCGATACGAAAGAATTATTAATATGTGCGTCACACAAACAAAAGAGAGAAAGAAAGAAAGAAGGAGAGAAAAGAGAGAAACGTGCGTTTAAAGCTACCGATCTGGATGAAAGCCCAAGTTTTCCACCGCGGCCTTCGTGCACGCGTATATATACGTGATAGACCACACGATGTGGCTATATTCAAGATCCGAGGATGCCAACCGATTAATACGCCGCCACGGCTGGCTGCCCCATTAGCTTTGATCGCTCACCAACACGGGCAATCCGGTACCACCGGGTGTTCACGCGCGACTTCCGCGCGCGCGCGCGTTCTCATGCAATGGGTGTTTACCGAGAGGCAACGTGCTCATTCGAGCGCGAATCTCCTCGTGTACTGACACTTCATTGATAATTTGCATATACGCGGCCACCGTCCTACGAAAACCACCGAGATATATAAATGCGCAGATGCGCGCGTGCATGCTCGCGTCAAAGGTCGGAGCCACGATCGGATTCACATACAGAATGCGAAATGCATACAGCTGGCTGCAATCGAAATACGCTCCGTTTACCAGTTGCATCGAAAATATTTGAGGTAAATAGAATATTGACTCTTCTTCTCTCTGTCTCTCTTTTTCTCGGTTCACCAAGTGCATTCAAGCGAAGCGCCGCTTTTACCCTCAAAGACTGACCTTGCACAATATTCGTCGTGTATAAAACGAACGACGGATTCTCGAGACGAGAAGAATGCCGGGAAACATTGACCGAGAAAACAATAAGCGCGACCTATCTAACTATTCATCCATTTATTTCTGGCACTTAAATTTAATCGTATAAATAACGATTAATTGCCGCATCAGTTAATAGGACAAACAGCGCGCTGAAATTAATTCTACTGACGTACAATCGAACAAAGTCGATTACTTTCACAAAAAATTCACATAAAAGATGTATATTCGAATAACTAAGCACAAATAAATTTCAACTTTGCATCCCTTTATGCAAATGTTATAACAAGATTAAAACTACATTGCTAATCAGAAATTTATGCATAAATTTCATATTTAATATTTTAGGCAATAATTTTCGTTTACTAAAATATACAACAATACAAATATGTATCGTTAAATTAGCGTATTTTAAAGTATCGTATTATTATGGCATTTGTGACAAATTTGAATAAATTCTATGACATAATCAAATAATTGTAAACCAAAGGCAGACAAGCATAAAAGATTAGTGAATAGCAAACTAAATTTTCATTAATCATATCCGCCAATTAACAATATCGCTCTTCTACACAAAAATTTGTCAACGATCTCTCGTGTCGTAATTATACCCACACAAATCGTGCGGATTAACTGTTCCTTTAGACGATTAATCATGAAAGATCAATGGTGCGCACGCCTAGCTGAACGAGCAGATTGGTTCAACCGGTTCCCACGCGATGAGTTGGTTTGCAAGAAATTCCCGTCTCTCTCTCGTGAAACAGGTGAATAAAGTCGAGAAATAGGGATTCGCGAAGCTCAACGCGGCAACAAAATGTCGATCTTACGACACTCTTCATGGTGAACGACGAACTACGAAACAGGGCATACGGGATACGCGATAATGCCGATAATCAATGTCAAACGACGTACGCGCATCACGTGGGCAGAGACTAATAACCGCCCGTAAACAGCGGATCGCCGAACGCGGCCGAGGCCGAAGGGAAAAGCGTGTATATCTGAGATACACCCTGCACACACATCGGATAATCTCAATATCCCGATAGCGTCGTACACGCTTCGCTGCCGCGCGATTAATGCCCGACGTCTATAGGACGATACCCGGTGCGTAAGCGTCCAGCATCTCTGCTCCACGAGTCGTGCTCGAGTTAGCTATCGATATTATTTAAGGGACGATTCGTATCGGCGACTTGACGTCAACCGATGTTCGCTTACGTAAGTTCGCGCGCTCGCGTATTAAAGGAGAATAGCCGGGAGAGAAACGAGAACGGGATGGTATATTCTGTATACTAACTACTTGACTCGGATAATTAAGATCTATGCGAATCTGCAACTAGTAGCTTTTCACGCAAAATGTCAGAATATAAAAGAGATGCAAAAATGTGAGAATTTTTTGAACATTTTATATTCGTTTCAATTTTTTTTTTTTTTTTTTTTTTTTTTTTTAAATCATTTCGCGTGTCAAGTTACTTTCTCTGTTACACATTATGGCTATCTAAATTTATTTAAAATGAAAAGAGAGGAAACTCACCGGCACCTTCCCGTTGGACTTCCCGGCGTCGGTGTTGTTCTCCAGCAACGGGGCGCTGCTGCTCTTTCCGCCCATCTCCACGGCCAGAGGTTCTGGCTTCAGCTGAAGACTCGCCGCGGACGGCGAAGACGGAGCTCGAGGCGGCGTCTCGAGCAATTCGCCTGAGCTCAAGGAACTGCTCGCGGTGGTTGACAAGCCTGTCGCAAAAAAAAAAAAAATCGAAAAGCTAGATTAGAATTTATAACGTACATAAAAGCAAACTAATGCGATATATATCGCAAAACCTTCGAGCAAAATTTTCGAAACCGGATTCATAAAGCAAAGATAAACGATTCATATACCGCGCGTGATAAGAGACGAGAAAGGAGACATAAAATAACAGATGTATAAAGGTGACTCACATAGCGGTAAATTCGTGGGTCTGGGCGTCTTGATCCTCGGCAAGGAATCATCGAGGCCGCTACTGCTGTCAACCGCATCCTGCGAGTACTGATCGTCGGTCTGCTTCGTTTGCGTGTGCACGCTTTCGCGTTTGACCCACACGTCTTGCGAGTTCTTGTCGTTTCGCGAGCTCAATTTCGACGGTCGTCGCCGGATTCGCTCCCACGTCTCTTTGCGATGACATTTGTTCGGTGTTGACGCTACGCGAGAGACAAACACAGATGCACCGAGACTTTATTATAAAAATATACGTTATAAATCATGAATATTATATTTGGACGAAATAAAATGCTACGAAAATGCCAAGAAAAATATAAAAACACGGTAATCTCTAGTTAAACTTTTAGAGCTAACAATTTATGAAAATTTATGAAAAGTATTTTCATCTTACGTTTAGTCAAGCGCCGATCCGTGCTTCTGGGCGGACTCGCTGTTCCAATTCCGCTTTCGAGCGGAGATGCTCTGTCAGTGGTATCCGGCGACAGACTTCCGGAGGAAATCTCGTCCATGCTCTGCAAGAGGTCCTGTGACGACGACGAGGATCTATTGTCGTCGTCCACAGTGTCTTGGGGAGAAACTGGGTCTAACGTGCTTTCATCTTGCAACGACTGCGAATCTAATTGGGACTCGGCTACAATAAAGAGAAACATGACTTAATTGACTATATAATTTTTTTTTAAGTCTGCAAAATTATTAATCTTCTTTTTATTATATTACTTATCCATTAAATAGGATATGATAAATTATAGCACAGTAGCTTACACTACAAAATATTTTTCGAACATTAAATATATCTTTATTTTAAAACTTTAATTATTTTAACTTTTTTTAGTAGGAATAAAAATCATAAATATAATTTTAAATTAATAATGTTCGCTTTTTAGGTGCTCTATCAATTTTTTATTATTAAAAAAAATGATTTTTCAACCAGAAAAGATATCGAAAGGGTAAAATATAAAATTATAAGTTCCATGCCACTCAAACGTACAAAAAATAATAACTTTGATGAATTCGAAGGATAAGCAGAAAATTGATCAGATGTCGAAATCATCGATTAACGAAATTCTTGGAATAATCGTGTACCGAATTACGGAGAACCAGAACGGAAATAAATTTCACGGACGTTCACTAATTCTATGAATATATTAAGCGAGTCGTGTAAAGGACCGGCATGATACGAAAATTACCTTGGGGAGAGTCGCAATCGCTGACCCAGGTGAAGCTGGAACTCCTCGAAATCGCTGGCGAAGTT
The DNA here is from genome assembly GCF_030444845.1 of Prenolepis imparis. Taxonomy (NCBI): domain Eukaryota; kingdom Metazoa; phylum Arthropoda; class Insecta; order Hymenoptera; family Formicidae; genus Prenolepis; species Prenolepis imparis. Next base: position 19,505,230 of record NW_028141159.1, on the reverse strand, counting down.
TGAGTCGCCATGTCAGAGCAAGTGAAAGAGTCCATCGGTGGACTGTTCGGGCAACAAGAACCCGAACCATTTCGTATTCTCGACAATAAGGACTGCAGAGAAATAGGCAGCTACGAGTGGAATAAAGTTAAGTAATCAGATCTCGCGTTTTCTGTCGTCTGAAGTACATTTATTGTAAATGCAAGGGCAATTTAAGGTTTTAATGCATATACTATTTCAAAGAACTTTAAAAACATGTATATGCAAATTTTAAAGTATCATAATGAATAATATCTATAATGATATATATCTTTAAGATTTAATTATTTTTAAATATTTAAAAATATATTAATTTAAATGTAGGTATATTATTTATATTTTTATATTTATATATTATATTTTATAAATTCTTATGTATTTTATATTATATATATATTGAAGTTAATATACATATATTAATTTATATTAATATATTTTATTTATATATATTTATATATAAAGTATTTTTGAATTAATCATTATTTAAATCTATCCATTGATTTTCAGTTATTAAAATATTCGAAATCTCGTCGATACATATTGTATATATGTATGTATATATGTTATAATAGCAAACAATGCATAATTAATACCAACGTTGAAAGCAACGTAAATTAATAATTAATAATAGAAATCAATATTGAAACTTACGGATCCCGCTCTCGCGTTCTGCTCTTCCATAATCTTCTTTACGTCAACGTGCTCCAATTTGCCGAGGGTTCCGTTCGCGATCCCGCAATTCTCTTCGATGTCGTTACTCTCGGGCAAGTCGCAATTCACCGCGACGTCGTTACTCCATGGAGGTCGCACCAGAGAGAATTTCTTCAAGTCTACCGGACTAACTTGCCCGATATCTCTGTCCGATTCCGACAATCTCTTCGCAGTAATATCCGAGCGTAGAGTTAGCGGCGATATCGCCCTCTTCTTGGTCAACGTTTCCTTCGAGTTCACCTTGCTATTTTTCGTCTCGTGGTGCCTGTCGTTTCTTAGACGCAACAGATCTTGATCCGGCAGCGAGGACACGCTCACCAGGATAACGTCATCGGAGTTCTCGTTAAACATCGAGATGTGCCGTTTTCTCAACAACTTCGAGAACGGTAGTTTCTTCTCCTCCGTCGGTGTCACTGGCGCCGACTTTGGCACGCGATTGTCCAAGGATCTAGATCTCCTGCCGATCTCCTCGTTCACGAATACGTCGTCGTAATCGGGATTCATTGTCTCTTGATCGTCGGTGCCTCGTCGGAGCCTCTGCAATCGCGTTGCCTTTCTACGCTTCTGACTCGTCAAATTGACGGGTAGACTTATCTTCCTCTCGGATCGCTGTCGCGGCGGCAATTTCGCGCCGGTCTCTTTCTCGGCGCTTTTGAACGGGCTTCCGATTCCCACGTTGATATCCTCATTGATCTTCGAGCTTAATCCTACAGGTGTCTTTGGTGCATGGCAAGGATTCAATCGCGCGTTCTTCGAGGCGGGACAACCGCGCTCCAACTTCGACGGTAGACTAGAGGTGATCCGATCGATCTGACTCCTGATCGAATTCATCGGCAGGCAATTGCTGGGCTCGTCGTAGTCGGAACTCAGTGCGTCCGTGGTGTGGAATCGACCACGCTTACCGATGACGTCTTGCAGATTCTCCGGCAGACTGTCGCTCTTCCTGCCCTCCGGGATCACTCGATCGTGCGGCTCGTCGTAATCGGAATTTAACAGGCAGCGACAATCCTCGTCGTCAACGAACAGTCTTCCGTTTCTGCGTTCTCGAAGATTCTTCTCGTCCCGAGGAGGCTCATGTTCGCCGCTAGAGGTTCGATCGGAACTCTCGCTGTCGGATAACCCGAATTCGTTCAGTAGTTCCTTGTACTGTATCACCCTGACATCGTCATTGCTACGCGCGACTTCCTTCTTCTTCTCTTTGGTCAGTTCGCTGATCTCCTTTGCAATTATACTATTAAATTCCGCGAGAATATTATTCGACCAATCGCCGATATCCTCGCCACTCTTCGTCAATGAATTTTGTCTCCTTACAAAACTGTGCGACTTTGTGGCCGGCAAGGATCTAGGAGTGAACGATTCGTTCGCGCGATTAAACGATTTTTCGGACTGAGTCGAACACTTTTTTGATTCATCCGTGATGTGAAACGAAGTCGTTGGAGCTGATTCGATTATCTCGCCAATTTCCTCCTGAAGAATCAAAAATTTAAGACATTATAGCCTTTTCACCAAGTGACATTCTTTGTTTTCTTTAGCAAAATATAATACAATTCGTGAAAATAACATCATCATACTCGTGTTTACGAGCCAAAAAGGAAACTCTATGAGAAGCCAGCATCGCTCAAACGTAGGCCCTCGATAGAGGCTAAAGAGAAACTCGCAAAATCTTGTCGATGATATAGACAGTAACCTTTGCGCGGATATTTCACGCGTACAGTTAGCCAGCGGAACGTATTTATAAAATGCCGCATATAATGAAGCGGTTTCATGAGAGAGGCTGGCGGTCCTTGATGCTCGTCATGCGAGATAAAATGAAGGAACCGACCAGCTGCCGCGACTTAAGACGAACCGATTTCAATGTGCATTTCTCTTTCTTTCTCCCTTGCTTTCTCATTTTATTTAACTATCAATCGCATCTTTTTTCCTCTCTTCAAGTTTCAAGGCACTCTCACATGTCGTCATTGTGAATATAACATATACATATATCCTAGTCAAGACTATAAAATGCGCTTAATATAAGAAAAGCTGTGCAAAATGTTTTAGCCATCTATATGAAAAGTATATAAAATTTATTCTGCGTTTAAATAGATATTAAAATTAAATTGACATTAAAATAAACTTAATGATTTGAAAAAAATTAAAACTATAAAATATAAAATTAAAAAATTAAAGAAATATGGACTTTTATTTATATATCATATCTGATGCTTCAATGATCAGAAATTCTATCGATGAAAATTTAATTGCGCTCAAGGTACCTGTAATTCGGGAAAATTAATATATTTAACAGACTACACCTAATGATAATATAAAAGCTATTCTATGAAAAGCCACACATACAACACGTTATTTTTTTCTTTAAATAATAATACGCTAAAGTATGTGTGTAGAATCTTCAAGCCGAGTCTGACTAGCTCTCTTTCACTGCACAGGCGAGTTACATTGAATTTGCATAAGTCTCTCGATGCAGTTCGACCCACGCGATCTCAATTCGCACGAGACAGCCGCGACCGGACGAAACTGACGCTTCACAGTCGTCGTATCGACGTATCAAATTATACCGGATGGAAAGAATAAGCTTGATTAAATCGAGAAGGTTAAGACGATTTGCGATCCAGCGGGGAATATTGACTGAATATTCGGACGTATCAAAGAATAAATGAAAAAAAAAAAAAAACGCTAATAAGCGCTATTGGAAAATCGAAGGATTAAAAATAACGGAAAGAAGAGTCTCATCTTCAATCAGAGTCTTACCAGCTAGGAAATAATTATGGAGATTCAATAAAGGGAAGAACAAAAAGAGTCTTAAGAACCGCAACTCTGCCTCTACGAGCGAGCGAAATTTATAGGCTGCGTATGCAAAACCACCGTTGCGCACGCAGTTAGCCTAACCGGCGAGTTTAGCGAAACTCATCAAGACAACGGCATGCACGATGTCCGTCGTGTCGGCGCGCGTAAGACGAAGAGCCGCCAAGATAAGAGGAGAAGATCTCGGGTATATCCAGCCGGGATACGCGATTGCATTCAGCTGGACGATCAATCATCGGGCACGAGCTTCCCATTGTTCCTACGCGGGTGTTACATGGTGCGCCGCGGGCTAAATGCAGCCGGACGCTGCGTGGGATATCGGAATATAACTGTCTCGAACGTGTCAACTCGTTTACTATCGGTGACCAATCTCTCGCGGCTTTGATATACCTTGATCTATCCGCGGGGACCAGTCTATTCCAACAGGTTAATCCCGGCGTTGGCGGATACGCTCATAAAGCAATTAGGAACTCGTCTCGAGGATAATCCGATTGTAACCGTTAACACAATGAGCATGTTCGAAAGCTTGACCTTTACATCCATTGTACCAATTCGCTACGTGGGCGTGAGTTGCACGTGCCGTAAAATTTAGTAACTATCTGAAACGCGAAAGAATTTTTCGAGCTTCCCGATTTTTTTTAATAAAAAAAAAAAAAAAAAATTAATGGTAGTCGCATTTGGAATTATTTAGATATGAATATATCGTTGAAATATAAGAAGTTCAGAGTATTATCATAAATTTAATAATATGTTATACGAGATACCGCGGAATTGGAAAAGCAATTTTTAATCACCGTGTTTCGTTCATCGGAAATTTATTATATCGTCTGTACTTCGTTATGATTATTTCTGGACGCATCTTCTCTGACGGACAAGTTAACAAAGCGTCGACTTTCTCGTGCAGCCGAAATTATTGTTCGCGCGAAACTTAATCGCCGTAATTGTTGATGGATCGAGTGCAACGTTTCCGTCGAAGGACGCGGAAGCGCGGGCGCGTGAATCGTCTTGATTGGAATCGCGTTTAATCTCCGCTATGCATCTACAATGGTGCGCGGCCATCAGCATGCAATCGCCATGTGCCATTCTAATATTCTCCATCCATAACGCCTTGGCCGGTACATTTATCAAGCCAATATTTATGTGAAAGCACGCACGTCGCGCTTCTAGCGGTGCGCACTTTCTTCCTGCTCGAGATAGCTCTTGCAGCGCGGAATGATTAGACGCGAGCGCGTCTGGAAAATTTTCTCTCGCCTCCGCGTGGGCCGACCGTCTGCTGATGATAACGACAATCAGCGAGATTGACGTTGCTAGAAAACAATAAATTAACTCGCCGGCCGCCAGTTCACCGCTGATATTGATAGCGAAAATTGTTCAGCGACCATCATATTATTTTATCGTGAGAGCGCAGATTTCAAATAATAATGAAATAAATAATGAACCGAGTTTAATTAATAATTTTAATTACCTCGGTTACTTGACGAATAAAATCTTAAATAACATTTTCACGTAGAAATAAAATATCAAAATGTATATATATAACTTACATGAAAATAAAATATTTGCATATAGAGATTTTACTGACAAGTGAAAATGACTGCTCGTCAGAAGAAAGTCACGACAGTTTAAACTTTTTTTTCAGGCGACAAGATAAAGTTGTGTAAGATATTTTCATTCCTTGACAATAATTGCGGAATGTCAAATTAATCATTCGCCTGTCAAACGTTAATTTGTAGCCAAATGAATTAATTAGCGAATGACACGGAAGTGACTACACCGATTGCAAACACGCAATTTCACCGTGCGAAATGCACGTCACGTCTAACGTCCTCCTAAAAATGAGAAAAGTCGTCAACCCGTTCGGATAAGAAAAAATTTCGAAAAAATATCAGTATCGTTCATTAAGCGAAGAAGCTTGTCGCACGTCGAAGTCGCCGATACATCCGCCAAGTATGGCCAGCATGCGTGCCGACAGTTCCCGGTAGTGAATTTAAATTAATATTTAAATTAAAGATAATAAATCTTGACATTTTTTTTACTGAAGTAATGAACGAGATTTTAACATGTATTTATTACGCTGTTCACTCTATAGCTCATACTTTCTATATTTATATTCTTTCTTGTTCGATCAAGCGTAAAATTGTAAAATTAGATGCGTTGTGCGCACAGGATTATTTATCGTCCTACAAAAATAATTTTTTGTATCATAATATAAAAAAATTCTAAAATTAGTTAGTATGTTTATCTCAATCTGTTTTAAAAAATAATCCATAATTTTTAATATTTGTGTATGTCCATATAAAACTTGGTTATTGATTTATTTTAATCTCACAAATAATTCAAAAATATTTTTTTATTTTAAATTAAAATTTTTGCAGATTTTAAAATATTTTTATAAATTTATACAGAATGTACCAAAAAAGAGACAATTAAAAAGAATAGATTTTGCGTTTTAAACATTCAATTTTTTCGATCAATTTTAATTAAATTAATTTCTTCATATATGTATATAAATATTATTCATAATATATCGCACGAGAAAATTCCACGAAATTATGCATTTATATATAAAAGCGTATTAATTAGTACAAATCAGTGGCAGAACACATCACCTTGGGGTGTGATAATTTCGTGCAGATTTAATTGACTTGAAACTTAATTAACCATCAACCGAAGAAGATTCAATGTGATATAAGCTTCAAGTATGAAAAATGAATTAAAGTATTCAAATCGAATTAAAGTAACATTTTGATTGTCGTATAAATAGTGGCTCGTGCCCGAGCGATAGATCGCATTTCATTTCGAAGAATCGATGTTACAATTAGCGGATCGACGATTTTCCCACTCACGCGTGCCATTTAATTCGCTCGTAATCACCGAGCCAGTTAATTAATTGCAATGGCTGCTAATTAACGCCATTATTACTGAATAAATCGGATGAATTTCTACGGTAAATACACTGTGCCCTGAAATCAAACTCGATCAATCGCGTAATGATTAACGATTTATAATTTAGCTTTTATGCTACGCTATTTGGTCCAGGAATCTATTTTGGATGTTTTTCTCGTCGCGATACGCGGCAAATGTAATAAATAATATAAAATAAATAATAATAATAAATAATATAAAAATAAACGATTTTCATTAACTGACTGTTCAATCACATCTGCATTAAACGATACACTAATATGAGAGATTACCATGACATTAAATACGCGAGGTCCAAGATCGAATGAAATGTGTGTGAACTATCGATCGAATGGAAATTACTATTTACACGTTGATCAACTCTCGTTTCACCTGATCCCTTCCGATCTTCCCACATATACTGTATCGGATAACTTGGAAATTCTACTACTCGGCTCTTAATTAATTTTCCGCAATGTTCGGTAATATTTTACGATGTCGTTTTATCGGCTATGAACCTGTATCATTTCGATCACCGACTCCGCATTGATACATAATAATATTAATCTAAGAGCAGAAACAGATTATATATATTTCTTTGATCATTTTTCACAATATAAATTACGAAGGATTCTGTTAACATTAAAAAAGGATATATTGTAATCATGCGTATTTATACGCAGTCTCGACATTTCTACTGTCAAATATTTACATATCTGATAAACATACATATATATCACATTTTCAATATACGTCTTTCCATTTATCATTCATCTTTATCTCGGAACTTAAATTGTGCTCCATTTTACGAACATTACCAACGCATCGCAGTGCGATTACTATTCTCTGATAAACCACATGTTTCCATGTTCTGCCCAATCGATCGTAAACGAAAGGCGTCGCGCGAGGCTACATGATCGGAATCCAACCGATCTTCATTGGCGCGTGGAACGTGCGTGTCGTGATGCCAAGGATCTCAGGTGTCTTGTATGTACGCGTCCACGGTGGACGGGATCTTATTTGTCCGCACGAAGGATCGCATATTTCTCGACAGTCACGAAATGACAAATTCCTACCGGCAACGGGTTTCAACACTTATTATAAGGTGCGATAACAACAGCTGTAATTTCATCCAATTATGTAGTTACACGTGAGATGTCCTAGAACTACCAGATTTATTTTTCTCGTAATATTTTGCTAAGGAAAAGTATATACACACATCTTTAAAACTGTAAAACAAAAGGACCGTCGCGAATTATAAAATAAATTGTGCATGTGTGTGCTAATAAATATTTAATAATTAATGTAAAAACTATATATCTCGCAGATCTAGCGTGATCATTTCAAAACTGAAGAAATCAGGGATATAGTCTACGTTAATATCGATTTTAACTATTCGTTTTTCTACGTAGACTTTCCAGCGATCAGAAAATCACCTGAAGATCATTATCTAGGTATACACGTCCGCCTGTTTTGTCGAACGATGTCTTCGGGCGCACATCGATTAAGGTCAACGCCTGATCGCCAGCTGGCATTAAAATCACGAGTAATCGATTAATTGCAAAAACCGTCTTTCAACGTTTACTCGACGCCATAATTCATTTAATAATTATCGCAGGCACTTTTGAGCGCCAGGAACATACTTGTCGGGAAATTAATTGCACGCGTAATTGCGCCCCTCCTTTTGCTAATAAACGTTAAACTCGAAAGCCGCGACACCGGCGTCGCGCTAATAACGCGGTGCGTAACACGACAAGGAGCCTCGTAATTTTCACGCATGTATATATCATACGTCACGAGTTTGATCGCGCGTTACAAGTAAATGTAAAACTAGATTTATGCGTTAACGCGGATATCTCGTTATTTATTTCGCGCGAGAGAGATCTGGTCCCTTACTTTCCACTTTATATCAATACGCTTCTCTCTGCGTCGGGATACGTAACCGGCTTTTTATCGCACACCAGCACTCTTTCTCCGCTATATATAATTGCATTATAAATCCGTCCTCCGTTAGATTGACGCATAAATAATGCCAGTTTCAAACGCTGGGCAAATACGTTTCGTAATGTGTATATATACTCGTTTTTGTGCAATCATAAATTTGTCCGCGAATAACATAGTGGCAAATGAGCGTGGGATATAGTAACAGTAACATAATTAAAGTATTTCGAGTGATATGAATTATGCATGCAATCCAGTGGTATATATAATAGGAGAGAGAATATATATACATATAAATAATAATTACATTTAGATATGTGATATTAAATATAAAAATGTAATATGGTACACACATGGATTTATTAATTGTAAAAATTAAATATTGATCAAACACCAGAGGGTTTAATTACTCAATCATTCAGCGTGTGATCTCATAAATAATTATATACGTCATATCTCACTTCTAATTTTAAATCGCGACGCGATTTATCTCTGCAGATAAGAGCTTCTCATAATACGTCGCCTAAATCTGATCATCAAGGAAGCAATCGACAGGATATTCAAGAGTTATGCAAGTCGTAAAAGCACCGCAATCGAAATGCAAGTCGGGATTCGTCGGCGTGCTTTCTACGAGTCGATGGGACGAGTGTCAACGTTTACTGCAACCGGTCTAGCAATAAAATATCGCTACTCCTCGTTATGAGTACTGGCGGAAGTTTATACGATACTTTTTTCGCCTCGCGGGCTCGTCCGATTGAAAAAGCTGACGAAAAAAAGAAGGGGGGAAAAAAAAAGAGAAACAGCAAAGAGGCAAGTCGACACGCGCGGGTCAGAGAGATTTCAGTCATTTCATCAACTCCATTTGAGAGAATCGCTCCGAGGCTTTTCTTCTTCAAGCAATCTCGCGGATCTTGGTCTCGACCGCATTTACCTCGTTTCAGAGGAAACAGATATTAAATATAATCGCGTTCGCTCACTTATTATTACGTAAATCGCGTGATGTGATTATTTCTAATCCGATGATGGATGAATATCCGTTCAATTTACTCGCTAGCCGTAGAATGATTTTGATTACTCTCGTCTTAAAATATTAATACACACGCGAAATATACATTAATACGTGATTATTCTTTATTTGACTTATTGCAACGTTGCAATCGGTGCAATCTGGGTTAAAACGAAATATTAATGAATGAGCTGTACGTTGGCCATCGATAGTGACAGGAAATCAAGATGCATCGAGATGCATTCAGCGCGCGTTGTTCACCCAAAACACTTTCCCGTCATCGGGAATCGAGAAGGATGGATCGAACGGCGTGTCGGCCCGGTCATTACACGGGTAGTGAAGGGTCGGTCGATCTTGCAAAGGCTCTGTCCGCTTTCTATCGGCCATCGACGGAAATTACACGTTGTATTCCCTTGTGTTACGAGACGCGCAGGGTATAATCGCGTTACGCTTCTGCTCCGACATCAGGAGGACCATTACGAGCAACTGTATGTTTCCGAAAGGATGGATCGCGATTCATTTAAATCAATCCTCGCGTGTCGATCGGACGTTTCCCTAGATATTTTTCTTTATACGCAATTACTTTGATCTGTGATAAATATAAAAGTGTCACCGCATCTCGATGGTTTTCTTAAATTGATAATATACAGATTTTTTCCCTAAAAGTCTCATTTTTCCTAGGACCTTCCCAAAGGGAGCGGAAGAAAATCAAAACACATGTCCGAAGCAAATAAAAATTATGATAAAGCGCGAAAATTCTTCGTCAAATAAATTCTAACTTATATGTATATATATGTATTTGTTTAAAATTTTAATTCTCGTGATATTTTGAGAATAAAGCCACGGGATATCGTGTAATTTAAATTCAGTACAAAAAACTATACACAAGAAAACCGAAAGCGGATGTGGAAAATTTACATTGACAAGAAAATAATAAACGCGAGAAGCATCTTGATGATGCGATGCAAAGATGCAAAGATTCGCGAGCGCATGCAGCGGTCAGACGGTGCATCTGGAAGCAATGACTTTCGCGTATATGCAAATCATGGACACAACTTTATTGCGGCGATCGAATAACGATCTCTCTGGCCGGCGCGGCGGTTTATGCCCGTTTCTTGCGGCGACGGGGTTAAATGCGAAGACGATTCTCTTCCGCTTGACGCCCCTTTTGTCGAGCGCGCTCGCCGTGAAAGTGCATCGCGCGCTTGATGCGCTCGTGGAACGTCGTCGCACGTATTAACGGGTCACGCATCGCGCGTGTGAGAAACGGTACCTTAGGTACTTGCGGATACCACTGATGTGTCTCGCGAATAAAACCTCGTTAAAAACTCTCGCGCGATTTCTTGCGTCATGCCATGTCCAGAGCGTCGCGTCGCGCGGTTCGCAAAAAATTATGTCCACTATGTCATGTAAAATGTATGTGCGATCGTTTTATCGCTATGGTTGCCAACGAATATATCGCGTATTGTGCGCTTCGTACGTTTTGTGGATTAAACAGAACCATGTTTTACATGTAAATATATCAAATTAATCGTGTTTTACGTGTAAATATATTATCAAAATCGTAAAATCAATATTAATAATTATTATATTAAATCACGACACTTGTTAACAATTTTGTAATTATTTAATAGCAAAATCTAGTAGATAATAATGTTAGTATGAAAATATCATTAGAATCAGTCATTTAGTAGATTTCAATTATCTTAATTAATCGTAATCAAAGAATTTTCAACATTTATGAATATTTTATTTTTAGCATATATGATTCTTAAAATAGAATAATTAATTATTCACATAAGGAAAATGCAGTGATCGATTTTTACGGAGTTCTCAACATCCGTTCATTATTTTGTAATAAAAATTTAAACTGGTCTCACGAACAAATTTAAATTTAAAACGAACTTCTCTGAAAAAAATTAAACACAGTCAAGAAATTAATTTTACAAATCTCCCTGAAAAATTCATTCGAGATTGAAACGAGATACAGTTATCGCGGCTGCTTTAATGAGCGTTTCGCATTGGTATATGAGCGGCAAAGATTTTTAAAACATAAATGTTGATAATAAAATGATAATAAAAATGATGATAAAAATCGATTCCACCTCTCATCAGCCCGCGAGTCTTTTTACGGGAAGATCAAGGATCACATGACGCATCCTCGGCTTTCATGTTTGGCTATCACCGAATCAAGGCCGGGCGTTTCATCGCCAGATTATAAAGCCTCTTAAAAGGAGCCCATCATGATATGTTCCCGATGGCAAAGATAAAACCACCAAAACAGAGCAATAAGTATATTGGCGCACTGATGAACACGTGGCCGATAAAGAAAGAAAAGTAGAGCTCGATCGCCAAAACCTTTGGCCATCGTTTGGAAATTCCTTCGCTTCCGTGATATTAAGATTATTAGCAACTTTCTCCAATAATTGAACACCGAGAATCCATCGAGACAAATCGATGCAAAAACCTGTCCGCACTCATATCAGAAATAGAGAATCAATTATATATACGTTAATAGAAAATTATAATATTAATAACATGTTTTACAACAAGTACTTATGTCTCCGTTATCGTGAAAAGATTTGCGCAGAGTTGCTCGCATTTAACAGAAATAGACAATTATATTCTTAATGATATATTACAACCGTCAATTTACGATCTTAACAAAAGAGCAACGCGTGGAAATATATTCGAGATCGAAAGATATGGAGAATTGCGTTAATGGAAAATGATAATCGTGTCAATTTTTAAAACCTCGCAGACGATCGAGAATGCCGGCGAACGATAGAGTCGCGTGCGCGTTTTTCAAGCGATTTCTAAACGCGATCCAGCTCCGCGTCTCATTTTCTACGTCCACTAACAACGTCTACAACTACAAGACCGCGGGGCCCTCGGAATGGAAACCAGCCGGGGAAAAAGTAGGGAACGCAGCGTTCTAAATCCGTGACGTCAAACCGGCAAGAACTTGGCCGGTTTTAATTGGCTTAATGAGTTACAAAGTCGCGTTACGAGAGCCGCGACCTCCTAATGTTCCAAACTATATTCTAAGCACGACATTGGACCCTTCTCGCGGTTTCTGTCGCTGACGTTATTCTCGTGTTTCGTGTCCCGAAACTTCGTCGACTCCTACGAAATCGTCTCACGCGCGTCCAATATCCGTGCAAGAGAAATTTGGATGTTATTCGGTAATACGTTCCAAACAGACGCCGATTGATGATTCGAATATTTGCCTGGGCGTCGATTGTTTCGATGATGAAATCACCGCAAGATAAAAAATTAACATCTCTCCTTACCGATTACCACATTCGCCCTTCTAATTCTTTCCTTCTCTCTCTGATATATATTACTTATGTTATGAAGTAGACATGATCGATTTTTCGATGCTGATCATATACACACGCGTGCAATTTTAGGACCGATACCTCGTACACACAGGGCATTCATATATTATTCGAGGACACGTGCATCATTTCCTCGTGCCATCTATTTGCCGACAAGTCGCGATCGAGAGCATTGCACCTGCCGGCTATTCGTCGCTTCGCGATAAACGTCGGAACCTTCTCAATCGTAATAATATGTTTCCCAGGTACCCTTAACGCGTTTAATGTCACGAATTCTGATGAGAAAAAAAATTTTGCCGAAAGCTGAAAATTATATACATCCAACATTTTTTAAAGATTTAATTGTCATCTCATTTATCATTATCTGCTTTCCATAACAATGTCATGTATAATTTCTTAAATACAGTATCAGACAATTTTTTTAGTTTTATTGATGATTATTCTATGACACGAAGAACAAATATATTTACGTCTATTTCAAGCTGAATAATATAACATAATATATAATTATCATGACAAATATTTTTAATAAAAATTTATGCGGTTTTAAATTTTATTTCGTTTCTAATTTCGTTACAAGGAGAAGAGACGGCAGGCAAATCGGCGGATAGCTAAATCGGCCACCGTGTATCGTGATCGCCTCTCACTCCTTTCGAGAAACTGGAATCAAGAAGGACAAGATTTATGTCGCTCACCTCCGCAACAACCGCCTATGAACCAAACCGTACCGCGGTTAAATCGATGCTCACCTTTAATTGGCGATCGCGCGTGTTATAGACGATCCATGACATATCGGAAATCTCTCTCGCATCGCATTTTATTGGGAAAGTCGACATTTTTAACGCATTCATATAGAGTGACCTTCTACGAGCACGACTTTCAGAGCTATGACAATTGATTCTTCAGTGATATTTCAACTTTAAAATTTATACTTTATCCTAATATTATCTTATAAATTAAATCAAACAGAATTAAATATAAAATATTAAACATAGCAAAATGAAAAAAAAAAAAAAAAAAAAGTAGTAAAAAACGAGAATAAAATAGTAAGAGATATCGCGAAATATCACCGTCGAATAAAAGCACTGCCAGTTTTATATTTCGTTTTTCTATGTAAAATGAGCATTCCGCGTTTCCTACACATTTGCATTGAATAAGATTTCTCCTATTAATGCGTGCAACAGAAAGCATTTTCTCGGATGCTCTCACCGCGACACACACAGTGCAGCTATATAATTAAAAGGCCGTAAAGCCGAGTCGCTATATCGACCGTTCGGATTATTCCGCAATTACGAGGAGAGCCGATTTAATCTCGCGAGGCGTGTGCACATCGCTAATAAATTCATTTCGAGCACAAGGAGCGGCGACGAATCGAGATTCGCGAGTCGATAGCGCGATCTCGCAGCGCGTGGCGAGGGAGACGTAAACCAGGTGCGAGCCGCGAAACTATTAAACGACGGACGCTTCGTTTAAGCAATGAATGTGCGTACTATATGCGCGTAGAGAGGCAATTCGCGTGCCGGTAATTTAAACGCTAAATAGATGACTAAACGAAACGTGCGGTCATCCTTATACGCGCACGATAATATCTTTTACGTCTCCATCGGAATTATCCGTGTGGGCTTCGAACCCGAGAACCCATCATCGCTCACTTGGTGCCCATCGCTTTGCAAATTATTCATTATCCATTCGGAATCAGATGCATCAGCAAAAAAATTGAAAATGTAATTTTCACGACTGCTCCTTCTTAAATAAAATTTTATTAAGAACTGAATTATATGTTAGAACACACGATAGTAGTGCGTGTGTTTTATTTAATAATTATATATATATTTTTTTTTATTAAATAGAAAAAAAGAATAATTAAGATTTTGAAAAATATTTAGATATACGAAAATTGATTAGACAATGTTCAAATAAAAATATACTTGTATGAAAAAGTTCTCATCGATTTGCAAAAAGCATATATATTGTATCTCGAGCTTGTCTGCATATCGTATCTCGATACTTTCTGCGTATCTTTTCATTCGCGATATCTTCTGATAATTTATATATCTACATGTGCTACTTATTTTACATATAATTGTACGATCTATCTATAGATGCTTTTAACTTTTCTTTTTAAATAGTCTCGATATATATACTACATGTAAAATCTCTTCTCTACGTATTTTTATAAGCGAACTAATCCTGTTTTAATCACATAATATATTGATGTGAATATAATCTCCTACGATGGAAATGTATGGTTCGAGCAAATTTTGTTGATTCTGCGTATCAAGGCGAAATTTTATAAACCTCTTAAATGTTTAATCCAGTTATTTCGTTAATATCACATTACATCAAAGTAACACCTAATAACTCTTCGGAGATAAAAAGTAACTCGCGCTATAAATAAGTTGATCGGTAAACACATTATTCTAAACGACAGATCGCGTAACGCGACGTAAGAATACGACAGGTCTTTTCCTCGCGAGAAATTTATTTTTGCACCTTCGCACGACGTAATCGCAGTCGACGCACTTATTCATTACTCACCTATATATACAGGCGCGTTATCACGCGCCGACGAACGTGAATGACTTACAGATACCGAGCGTCATTAGCGGATCTGTGCGTCATTAGACGAAAAACACGGCTCTACATATATGTATATATCTTGATGCACACAGCACACTGATACCGACACGTTCGATACGCACGCTTGATCGTACAGCAGCGTGATCTTCGACGATCGGGACGCGAGTGCGTGTCGCGTTCGAGCGTGCACGCACGATCACTATTCAAGGATCACCAGGTGACACCGATCGGTCCAATGCTGCGCGCCGCTAGTTCCATTTTCATCGTGAACATCGCGTTTCAATGGTTAAAATTTTTCGATTAAGAGAATCTCGGAATCGGAAATATTTATTTATTGATCAAACAATTCTCGTAATTTGTTTCTTTTCTATTAGATGCAGAGAATTCCAAATTTGGAAGATAAAAATGCAGATTCTAACGCGAATAGTGGAAACTGTATTATACGAAAGATGAAGGAAAAAAAATAAAAGAGGCTCCAATAAATAATATTCATAACAAAAATGTATGTATATTCACTATTCATTATTGCATCCGTATATGATATGAATAATTTTGTTAACGCCACTGCAGATGATCCAAAAAGATAATGTTTAATTAAAGGATTTTTAGAAAGGTGGCACATGAAGGCACATTATTCGCGCTCTGTTTTCCGCGCTTGGTTCTCATTAGCCCGTTTTCCTCCTTGTGTTTGTGTATATAAAAAAAATTAAAGTTTACATTTTATGATGATTTATATATTTTCACTGCATATATAAAAGTTTCTGCATTTATATACGTATACACTATTTTTCCTTCATTTTACATTTCACAATTAAAGAGCGAAAGATTCAAGGTCCTATCAATATCGCCAGTTTACACTGACCCGACAGTATATGGGAATGTCGCAGCGTATCGATCGCGCCGCGATTCCACGCGGGGACGCGACTAATGTTTAAACATGATACTGCAAAGTGGATAATGAAGTATGATTACACGTCAAAGATCACCGCGGCCTTGGACGCGCGAGGTCTTGGCGAACGGGAGATGCACACGAATTTATTTATACACACCTGACACGTTAAACACCGGGATGTACATAAAGTCACGGGATGGACCTTAAATCATCACCGTCATCTCCGTCATCATTAATTTTTTCCGAACGCCGAGCGCGATCATAAATTATCGTTTAACGATCGGTGCTCCGAGATCGCGTCGCCGATTCATCGCCGCGAACGTCGGATTCTTAATTACACAAGAGTCGCGAAGAGGAATCGCGCGATTATTAACTTTCGGCGAAAACGCGACGTTTCGTATCAGAGAACGCGGACACCTTCTCTTCCGTCGACGCCGCGCAAAGTCGCGCGCAATCGCAATGCAACGCTACACCGCCGAGTATGAAAACGCATGCATGTGCACGCGCGTGCGATACAGGCGTGGACTGTCTCGTTATTGAATGGCTGACAGCTGGCCGAGTGTGTTACGCGCGAGCGGAGAAACCGAGAAGAGAAATGCGCGGGGCGCGGCACGACTTCGCTCAGTTTCACCCTTTGACGCTAAATGCGTATCGCTAACGTGCTTGCAAATAGTCGTTGGCTATAAACGCGTTAACCTATCACTTTGTTTAATTGAATGATATCGCGAGGGCGTGTTCGGATGAACTGAATTGCAGTCGCTTTTAGCTTAATAGAAATTTAATTTAAGGTTTACCGAGCTATTGGATGGTTAGATAAGCCGCGATACATAGATAGAAATAAATACAAGTCTCTTTCGCGCAAGAATCGTTAATAAGAAATTCTAGAATCGTAATTAGACACGTGACTAGAAGTGTGAGAAATCAATTAAAAGAAAAGCGACATCAAAGATATGATATTAATATGAAGTAACGTTAATGATATCGATAAAACATTGATAAGAAAGATAGCTATGATATTATTATTA
Source organism: Prenolepis imparis (assembly GCF_030444845.1). Classification (NCBI taxonomy): domain Eukaryota; kingdom Metazoa; phylum Arthropoda; class Insecta; order Hymenoptera; family Formicidae; genus Prenolepis; species Prenolepis imparis. Next base: position 19,488,007 of record NW_028141159.1, on the reverse strand, counting down.
TAACCACGGAGCTTTTTTCAGTAGCGGAGAAGCATAATCTTGACAATAAGTGTCTAACCACTCTGTTTACAAAAAAAAATTGATAGATTGAAGAAGTAGAATTAATACAATATGAGAGGTTTGAAAGTGTGAGAGGTATAATCGTTCGTGTTTCATTTTCGACGCAGACTACTATAACCATTAACCGAGCCCATCAATTGCACAAGATAAAGGTGGATAGCGCCAATGCAGCCACGCATCATTATACGCCTATGTATACACGCGCAACATAGGCCAATTCTCTTAATTCTCTCTTGCGTGAAGATACCAGTTAACCGTCGTGTGAAAACAAAGATCGCCCTGTTTCGGTATGAACGGTCCTTGGTGCTGCAAACAGCGGACGCGTCCTTGAAAGTTCGCTACCTGGAACTTTACTTATGAATGCTGCATACGCGAATCTCTTTAATCGGGTCATATCATTCAATCACGCGGAATGATCTTCGATCGAAAATTTCAAATCCGCGCAATAATAATCGTTATCTGCGCTCTCGCATCGCGCAGCATCATTATTTATTTAAGTCGACTTCAATTTGTCAGGTCTCTTTCTCCTTTTTACAATTTCTAAATTCTTCGATTTTTAATAAGACATTGAGATAAATAAATGACGTAAAATTATAGCTTTCCATACATACAATTAATCAATATGACGGCTCATCTCTTTCATATTTCTTGAATTAAATAACTAACAGATATACCTATCCCTCATGACGGAAGTTTAGCCAAGAGAATTCATTCGAAATGGCAGGCCATTAAGCGCGAAACACTTGAATCAAGCAGCTCACACGAGAAAATTCTTATTGCTCTCATCGAACTTCGTAATTATAATGTCTGTCGGCCTCGAACTATACATCGCGCGTTTGTGCTTATCGCTCCCTCTTTAATTAACTCGGCACAGCATCTGTCTTCGGACAAATCAATAAACGTTTATAGTAAATAAATAACGTTCTCTCGCGGATCTCCATCGATCACGCGACTCCGCGAATACAAGTGAACTATCGTGAATTCCGAGTCTCGCTGAACGGGATCGCGATCGCCCTTTCCTCGCCATCGTTTCGTAGTGAAAACGATTTGAATGCATCGATTCGGTATGCGCCTCCGTAAATTGATTCCGCGAAGAATATATGTCCTGTAAAATGTCGCGCATTTAGTGCCCGGGCCATGTCACGAATCCAATTATATCAACCATTGGAAGTTTCCCTCATCGAATAGTGAAAGTATGTATTTGAAACGGTTACTACAATATGCCATTGAAAAATCTCGAGTCATATGCCACCCGTGTTTCTAATTACCGGATATTCTACTTGCATGAAAGCACGCGATTTATTGCATACAGCTTCCGTTTTCGCGCAACTCGTTCAGTTTCGAAATGTTTCCTTCATCATGTCTTAGCAACGTTTTTAATAATGCGCACACGATTTTAAGGTTTAATGCAAAACATTAAAACAAATTTAATATATTGTAGTATAATATAGTGAAAAATACTTATATTGTGATCGAAAGAAAAAAAGAATTAATTTTTATATATAATTCTCTCTCTTTCTCAATTGTAATATATATTAATGTCGTAACTATAATTACGTGTCACGTGTCTCTGATAATAATCTTTGCTGTTGACTCGCATGTAATAAATTTCATTCTCGGTCGCTTTGAGGAGCCGATTGCATCTTTCTGGGATTAGCAAATTACGACGACTTCTCACAATGGCGCGACAGCTTGCATTTTTTTCGTTTAATTGCCATAACGACGAAGATATTAGAACGAGTTCGTTTATACCGGTTTCGCCGGCCACCGATTGAATTCGAGAAAAAGGATGGTAAAGGGCGGGCAAGACCGCGCGTACTTTGTCCTTTTATCGCGACGTCAGTTAGGTCGTATTTCACGTGGTATCGAAGACTCCAATCTTGCCATCAACGTAAGTGGCAAGGATTTAACTCTCAAGGAAAATAAAACTTTCCCCGACGGACACCGATAAGACCGCCTCGAAACGACACTCGTGAATTTATTCGCGAGCGACGACTCGCAAACGCCTTACCTACGCATAAGTGGCTTCGAGATCGTCGATTCATCCTCTCGCGGGTGTTATTAGCGGCGAAGAGTTAATTACGATGTTTAACCGGCACTTTCTCCTAGCCGAAGTCTGCGAGCCAGACGTCTACATCTAGATACATGGGTGCAGTCGTTAATCATCGATCACGCCCCTGAGTTCCATTTGATATTTGTCACCTCTCGTATGAAAAATTACGCACTCTTTAATAACATTGATAAGATAATCGCGATGAAAATTTAATCACAGTTGTAAATTATGTCCCACGTATATACAAACACTTCATCACATATACATAAAAATTTATAATATAATATATAAATATATATACAAAAATCATATATATAAGTATATATAAAATAATACAAGTACATGTGTATATAAAAATTTTGAAAAATAGAGTTTAAAATTTATTAAACTTAAACGACCTGTCTCGTTTTTATTTATAATAAAAAAATACAATTTTTTCGCGTAAATATGTTTTAATCAAATCGCGTTTAACCTGTCAATTTGGAAAAATAACAATATAAGTGGCGAGAAAATTTTATTTCGCCTACACGCTTGTTTCCAGTACACGTCAGGGTCGATTCAATATTTTCGCGGAAAGTCTAGTTCTCTCCCTTTCGATGAAGTTATCGTTAACGTCGCCGTTTCACCTCAGGCAAGTGTCTAACTATGACGCAGCAGGCAACTGTAACGACGTCGTCACGATCTACTCGGTCGTCCCGATCTTAGATGATAGAGATTTTTACAGCGACTGGAATCGATAAAGCATCCGCGCGATGACAGCGGGCTATCAATGATTTGCAAATGTCCCCGTTTATCGGAACCCGCGTATTATCACACCGCGGTACACCGTTAGACCGATTAAACACCGGTGCCGGGTTGCTCGTACGAAAGTATTAATCACGTCGTCTCCGACCGATCGTCGACCGAGAATAACCGCGCGATTATTTACGATGCGCACGTAGGAACCAGTTTACTTCACGGTTATGCGAATGATAAACGCGCTCTAGATAGGCTGGCCTTTTGGAATCCCACTTTCGTTTGCGCTCCTCGAAGGGCCCGAGGCCGGCTCTCTTTTTTCACGTCCCTCCTTTAACATCTCGCGGCTCCCATTGTGTTTCCTCTCTCCAAAGGGGCACTCTATTTTTCCACGCTGTTTTATTTGGATTCGAGCTCGCGCGCGTTGACAGCTCTTACGAGGGAGATTTAATTCTTAAATATTTGTCTTTCCAAAATAAACAAAATAGTTTTTTTGTCGCAATAGAAAGACAGGAAGAACAAGAGAGGACGAGACTGATAAAGAAAGACTTGCGGTTGGACATGTAAAGCAATCGTTTCCGGTTGATAAAGTGGCGATAAAGTAGTCGTACGATGCATACACAAACATGAGACGGTATAGTTATTAAGTGCGATTGGCGCAATTCCTCGCAATCTGGTGGTTTCATCGGAGAAACCACAATGCTCGTGTCGACGACGAATAGTAACAATGCGCACGATCGCTAGGCACAACACAATAGGTAGGAATAATCGACGTAATCAAGCACCCGTCTCCTCTCACCATTACTTCGTTCGAGAAATCCTCGTGCCTCTCCTTCGCGCAGCTGGAGCAAATTGCTGCGGCGAGAAAATTTGATGAGAGGAAAGTTTACACGCGGAATTTTTTTTTTTTTTTCTATCGCTATATATCTCCATACAACTTTGTCGTTGCATATTTAATGCGAAATCTACTGAAAACTTTGCTGTCGTAATCAGCCAGTTTCGATATTATTATTAATGAAACTTGTCAAAATTAAAATTATTTATTCCATCGTAATCATTCAATCAAATGATAAAATATGTGCTCGAAGAATATAAATAATCGCGTAAAAGATTCTATCGCGAACAATGACAGCGTTTCGAAATGTTAAAGGAAGACGTTATTCGCGAGGCAACCATCGAGTCGACATTTTTCCTTGCTTTGTAGCAAAGATATGTATATGTTGTTCTTTGCGACCCGGTGACTAGAATCGAACAGCGATCGCGAGAGTCGTATGATCTCTCTCTTTCTCTTCTACAAATGCCACGGCACGTTTCTTGCCGGGAGCCAAGAAACGACAAGCTACCGTATTAGGATAGGCAATGGCGCTACTGCCGTCAATAGAATTCCCAATGAGCTTATTGAAAATCTTGTTGCGATTGCTTAGTTATGAAATCGACGTCGCCATGTTGCTGCTGCAGTTGCTGCGAACAGCAACGGAAAACTTTGTTGATGTTGTAGAAGAAATATCAAATCTTGTGTAATGGCACAAATCTGATCAAATTTTTTCTTCGTATACAAGTTTTTCCGATATTAACACAGCCACCGTTTTGTTATCCCAAAAATAATTCGTCTTAGCTTGTACTAATTAAGTAATTACAAATTTTGATATCTTTTGAATAATCAGATTCTCAGCGATACAATAAATAAATGATTATCAATACATATAAAGTCCACGAACTTTCATATTAAAGAAAAATTAGAATATTATAAGAGTGTAGTTTTGATATTTTTAACAAATTATTTCTTAACAATTTAGGTTACTTGACTTAACTGTGATTTAATTTTATCGTCTATAAAGATAGTCTTCTCTTACTTATCTCTTAAGCATAGGTAGAAGAAAAGGATCCTATCTAAGGGTCACGTACATCCGCATACGTGATTGAAAGATTCGAGATTACAAAGATGTCTCTCTCTACGGAGCGTTAATGCAGTCCACGTAATTCATCTATATTTTTTGAGATCACATCCGACACGTCACCTATCTTCTATATAATTTATTTTAAATGGTCTTCTATACCCTCTATCCCATTGCTCTATTAAAAAAAAAATATATATATATATATGGTAATTCCATTTAAAAGTCAAAATAACCTTTCTCTTTTATCAAACAAAAAGTGTTCGGCCAATTTTTATTGCAATTTATTGCCGGTTAGAAACTGATAAATTTTTGTTTACGACTCTTTTGTCAGATTATGTAAATGCTTTAAAAATCGTGGCGATCGTACCGAGAACCACCCTGTATTGTTAAAAATGACATAAGCTCGCTGTGAAACTATACTACATTATAAAATATAATTTTACGACGCGAATTAAAGATTATTTAAGTTACGAAATACACGAGGATGCGAGAGCAACCGTAATATTTTATCCGCTTTGGGCGGGACCGCACGAGGCGGGGACGATTTTAAGACCACGAGGGAGTGTTCTGATTTTTTTTATTTGCTTATCCTTAAATTACGATCCAGTTCTCCTTCGTATTTCATTCTCGCTAATCAAAGTTCTCCGTAAAAGTTACAATACAATGGAGTCACAAAGACGACTAAGCGAATCATGTTCTCTTCTTGCCCTTTCGTCTTATGAAAGACGATGTAGAATACGTACTATATCGTGGAATTTTCGTACCGAAGCAGGACCCGCCGTGCTTGTCCCAGGAGGAGTAGAAACATAAAAGCGAGCAGTAAAGTTCGGTTTCTCTCGGGACTTGTCTCAGCTGTACCCTGATAATATCGCGTCTCCACTGAAATTTACCACCATAGCCAAAAGAGAAAAGGGGAGATTTGCGAGAAGCGCGGAATGCTAAAGAAGAATTAACATGATTAATCGAAGCGATATTTTAAGATTATTTGCATAAAATGTGGCACTGTCACACTTAAACACAAGATCATGAATTATAATTAAAAAAATATATATATTTTACATATATATATATTGAAAAATATGAATTAAAATAAGATCAATGAAAAATAAAAACAAACGTTTTTATTTCGGAAAGATGTAACTTGACTAAACTTTCTTAATAAATTAACTTGACTGGCTAGCTTTGAAAACAGAACTAACGAGTTTCATGTCAAACTTGATTAGCTTGTATTGACGAAGCTCGATTCAAACTGAATAGACTAGTCCGCATCGAAATCAGGCAAAAAGAAAACGAGTCCAGAAAAAAGAGAAGCAAAAAAGTATCGGACCAGGTAAAAAGAATGACAAAGATGAAGAGAAAGGCATTAAGAAAAAAAAGAAACGCACGGGGGAGAGAGGTATACGGAAAAAAAATAAAAAAATAAAAAGACGAGAGCCAGCATTGAGGACCATGGAGTATCGCCATTATTCGCCTTTCCTCTCATTGTCCCCGCTATTGCCTTGCATTATTTATCGTCCCTTGGTGCATTGTCTCGCGCAAGGGTCCCAGTACGATTCGACCTTCGTCGTCGCAAAGTTATCGCGCAAGAGGAAGTGAAGCGGCCAAATGCACTAAGACTGCATTCACGATAATCGCCTCTCGTTTCGACCTTCCAATTTCCTACCTACTATGATTCATCCACATTGGTGCTATCATTCTATTCTTGCAAACGAGGATGATGTAAAAAAGGGGATGGAGCTCAAAATAATTTTTTTTCTATTCAGGAAGCAAGTCAGACGTAATTCGTAATTATCGCTCTTCTGATGGTAATGATTGTTTAATAAGTTACAGCATGCACCGAAAAATTGAATATGTAAAATAATTGATATTAATATTTTTCCTCTTTATATAACATATAAATGCTACTATAATAAATTATTTAAATTTTGCGTTAGATACTTTCGTAAATGTTTTATTCTTCAACATGAGAGAAATTATTTGCATTTTTATCAATTGTAAAAAAAGATCGCAAATGAATATATAATAAATAATAAAAATCCATGGAATCATTTTACATATAAAATTACAATAACACGTTATTTTTTTCAAGAAATATTTTATCAAGAAAGCTAAAATATTATTGCGATTATTAAAAGAAAAATAGAAATTAACAAATTTTTAAACTTTAAATATATAAAGACCATCAATCCTTGCCATGTTGTATAAAATTTACAAGCTGTTGTATAAAATTTACAATTTAAGCTAGGACTTGAATAAACAAGCAAGTCTACGTCCGATTTTACAAACGCGCTGCATCATCCGGCAATATGCAATTCGCGCTCCAGATGCACCTGAGCGCATATACCTATGTATCAGTTATGGTAATCGTCGACCTTATCCCTGTCCGAGATAACTATCTATCGACGACATCTCGATAGATCTCGCGCTCTGCGAAACGCATCTTTATTATGCGCTTGCGAAAGCTTCAATCATCGTCATGAAAGAAAGAGAATTGAAAATTTGCGACAGACTAAAGCCTCTCGCGAAGGTGCGCTTTCATTTCTAGAAAATGTTGAAATGACGAGATGCATTTACGATATCGACGACTTCAATACGAGCCGCTTCATAAATAAGCATTATCTCAACAGACGAGCCGAAAATTCAAACGAGTCGCAAGATGTGTCATGTTACGAAACTACCAAACATTTTGCGCGAGCTCATCGACGTTCATCGCATTCGTAAATGCAACTCAACGTCAGTGTTGCACGTCATTGTTTGATGATCAATATTTCATTGCATAAAAGTATTTTTTCCATGATGAAATAATAATTAATCATCATCGACCTTATAATTCTATTGGATAATTGATTGCATAATTTCTGTAGTTTAATTATCCAATCAACAATTTTACCAATATTGATTAACTTTAATTGTAGTTTAAGACTCTCTCTTATTCCCTAAAAAACGGACAAAGAGAAGAAAATAAAAGTTAAAGTTAACAGACATTGATGAAACCGGCTATAAGTATTCCAATGCAGATAGATCATTAATCTAGCAAGATATCATGGTAGCGTGAGAGAAAACTAAGTACCTACAAAACTATCGCGTTAACTTCTTCGCATAAATCATGCAGATGTGCCACAGTAATAGATGTAGCATTAAGTAAAGAAGTGCATATATAAAATAATGCAATGCATTCACACATCATTAATCATATTTAGAAATTAAATAATTAACGTATAAAAAAAATCAATAATAAATATATGTAGAATGTAAATATATAATAAAATATAAAAACGTAACTTTTATTATTTCATATTAATTATATCAATTAATAATATATTAGCAATAATTATAAATTATTTTTACTGCGCGCCAACGAATCGTTTTTATAAATAAAAAATTAATAAAGGCGTATAAAATTTTGCAGATTTATATCGGAACGTAGAAGAGAAAGAGATCTATCCCTGCATGATCGACAAGAATTTTTTTTTTTAATTTAATTTAATTTTTTAATTTTTTTTATTTAAATGACCTGGGGGATATCCATCCTCATTTGTGATAAGAATTAGTGATACATCGTGATTCTCGCGCCATCTCTTCTAGAGTGAATGAACGTATATTTCCCTCGTTCCACAGACAAGGAGAATGCCTGTTCATGTTCCCGAGGATGGTTCGTATCTTGGATACACACACGCGTCGTAAATATAAATTCGAGAGCGTGACTTGCGAGCAAAGTGCTCCTTACCATAGCAATGAGTGCTCCTTAAAACACATGCAACTTACTTTCTGTTTCGTGGTATGCAATTTACATAATCCACTCGATACACTTTGTCCAAAAAATTCACTTTTAATTAAATATTGCGACTTAATAATTTGAGCGATTCTTTTGCAGACGTACAATCAAAATTTTTTTGAAATTGGAAGTAGAATAAAATAAATTTGGCATGAAAAGAAATATATTCTTATCTGTTATTATTATTGTAGTGATAAAACGTATAATTATTATTGTATTGATCTGTTACCTACTATTGTTCATTATAAAAAGATTCAGAAATTTAATATCAGTATATAAGAAATTTGAAAAATGTTATGCATAGATTTTAGAAATACAACGATTTGAAGATGTTAGAGTGAGTTACGGTGAGCATAAAGTTTTAAACTTTAAATAATTCAATAATGTTCTCTTATATAATCTAGAGAAAATTTATGATAATTTACCTTAGCGTAAAGTGCCTAATTATATAATTTCGCGTTTGAATATTCAGGTATAATACCAATATGTATTGTGATGAGATACGAAATATTTTATCAATTAATTGAGTTAACTTTGGAAATTTTTTGGTTCTATCTTGAACAAATTCTAAAACAAAATTATATTTTTAAATTATTTTCAAAAAATTTATTAAACATGTGAGCAAAGAAATGCAAAAATACTGTAGGAATTAATTTACATAAAAATACTAAAATACAGACAATTTTAAACCGGTCACTCGGATTAACTGCAGCTTATATACTGTTATATTTTTGTAAGCGAGTCGTACGTACACTCTTTATAAAGGAAGTTAATTATGCGTTTTATTTGACGAGGCGGCACAAGGCAAAGGCAAATGAGGAAGAAAACAGAAGGGGAAAAAAAAACGAAAAAGGCGATCTCTGCGCAAGAATCTTCCTACACGGAATCACGACAAGATTACATTGCAGGATCCTCCGGGAAAGGATCATATTGCTTTTGTGCCCAACACTGTATGACCCCCCTTCACGAATTCTCAGTCCCGTTCTCTAAAACACGCTCGAAATAAAATGGATCATAGTTGAAAGTCGAGATACGTGCACTCGTTAATATCAAGAAAAATTATACGCTTAATAATTATTAAAAATCTTAAAAAAAGTAATGTTACATTTTATTAATTGTACTATATAATTTTAAAAATAATTATTATAACTTGCTAATTTATTAATCACATATATATTATTATAAATCAATTTAATGATATTATTGCTGTGATGTCAATTAAATTTATGTTAAGTTCTTTGACTATAAAAATCGCTTAAAATAATTTTTTTTATATAAAAACAAATAAAAGAGCGATTAAGGATTATACATTGAAAATCATTTGCAAGACTACTAAAATGCATTTAAATAAATAACTCTATCAATGGGGGGGAGGCCTAATTAAATTATTACTAACAATAAGTCATTACTGCACATGAATCGACATAGGAGATAGTACGTACTAATATTTTGAGGCACGAATGAAGCCAGCGAAAGGGTTAAATCATCGACTAATGTAAATGCATGGCGGTGCACTTAGTTTTTTTTAGCGCGCGCTTACCGCGATGCTTAAGTGGTAATCGTTGATTATTCGATCGGCCGCGTCTCGATCCTGAATGCAACATATGAGCGTGCATTCTGAGCGACGATCTCTCACAATCAGCTAAGAGGGTCAATGGCCGACTAAACCGAGCGTACGACGCGTACGAAGCGGCCTGGATCCCGCCACCACCAATTTCTTATTTAAATCACGGCCGAACTCACAAATCACCGCTATCGCATCTCATTAGACAGCTCGGAATCTAATAAAATCCCTTTCGCCATCGTCCCGCGCTTCCCCATTGTATGCGCGAACGATCGTGCTATATTTCGAATACACCACGATTACACTCGACCTTTTTACCGCGGCTCGTCTTTGTGCTCTCGCGTATATATGATACCAAATGTGCTTTTTGACGACCGATGTCAAGTGTCACTCCGGCAACTAACCTTTATCGCGTTCAATGACCATCACTCAATTATACTAACGGGAAAATATGTATATTTTACGTATATATATTTTCACGTTAGGAGACTTAAACGAAAAAAAGCAATGTTTTATCAAATTTATTATGCATCTCCTACTTTCCTTTATTTCAAATTCATTTATATACTTTTTAATTTTTTGTTTGCAAAAATTACGTATTTTATTTTGTATATGATGATTTGTTAATCTCCTAGTAAATACAAATCTCTTAGTGAATATAAATTTTATTGCATTGCATATAGATTCAGTGAATAGTAAACGGAGCAAAAGTCCACAGAAGAATAATTATTCTCCTCGATTCATGTGTGTTGCATTGTAAGTCAATCGCCATCGCGAAAGAAAAAAGTTTCGATGACATCAACGCACCGCTGGTAGCGCAAGAATGTTGACATTAATACTGTTTACTCAACAGGGTAACAGATTGCCGTATTAATTATCGGTGGTCGTCAGCAACTCGCCGTTCAGCGTAGCCATTTTTCATAATTTAATGTTCGATTCGACCATGTCGCTTCGAGCGATTGGAATTTAAATTCTGCATCTCGTACTCTTGCGAAAAAAAATCGTTTATGAGCAAAGTCCCTCGCAAGCAAATATCAATATCCGAAGAAATTCCTACACATCTTTCAGAGAAATCTACAGAAGATAATAATGCACAGAAGATAAATATTTTCGTTGACCACAAGATTATATTAATATCCGTAAAAGAGAGAGAAAGAAAATAAGAAAATAATATATATGCATATACATGTAATATAATTTTGAAAAAATATTATTAAATAAAGGAAAAAATTCATTGATCCAAAAGAATGTTAATTTTTTATTAAATTTTCTAAGTACAACACAAAAAAGCGATCTAATAAAATAATTAATTTTAAAAATAAAAATGCCATAATGTGTTGACGGCAACTATGAAATAACAGTTTATGGCCTGTCTCTGGATGTTTTTATTTCAAAGAAGTAAAACAAAACTGTGAAATATAAACGAAGAGGCGTAAGTGAGAAATACAGATCGCAATCAACGAACTGATAGATGTGGGGTTTGCGCAGTAAGCGACAAGCTACTTGAAAGTCTTTTATAATTTTCAGTAAAATGTTTATCTTCGTATATAAAATTTTATCTAAAATTATAAACGCGTATATTTAAATTCTATCGACGCTCTTAGCTAAAAAAAAATTCCTATTTTGTTTAATTAATGGTCCGAAATAACTGCGTATCAACTGTTCGGATCAAAACTTCTTATTAACGCTAACATTGCTCAATTCAATGACTGACACTGACGTGAGATCAATTACATTGAAAAGCGCCGCTTATTAAGCGCGGATTACAAGCCGCCGAGCAACGATCAATCGAAAAAAAAGATCGAGGCGAAGCAAGATATCAGAAACTCCGACAATTTTGTATGCCACATCGACACAAGAACTTCGTGTCAATTACTGATTCCACGTTTTCTCAACTACCGCGACCAATAGCCGCGCAATTACTCAAGTCCACTGTAAGAGTGTGAATAATAATTGTTGTGAAGGCGTCGCTCGTTTTCTAATCAATCATAAATATTTCTAATCAATCATAAATATTGATCTCTCTCACAAGTAGTTTAAAAATAATCGAAAATAATATTCATATTATTATCTGTTATTTATATTATTTTTTACTGATAAAGATATAACAAACAATAATTATTAATTTTGAGAGAAACACAATCTATTTCGGACCAACAATATTAATAATATTTATTATTAAACGGAAGAATACAATACCAAAATGGTATTTGTAACATTAACATAATGTATTTTAACAGAAAATGTATGCAATTTCAAATAATTATTATAAAATCACATACCAATTTTGTTATGTACGTATTAATTTACTTTTTTATTCTACCTTTATTAATTATAAATTTATGTTGTGCTTTTGTCAAAAAACTAGAATGGAACAGTCTCTTTTTTATTACCATTATATTGTTAATTTTGTAAAATATTATGTTATGCATCCGCGTACCATATTAGAGTTTCGTGATTAAATTAATAATTAAATTACACACACACACAAAATGTGTATTCGCAAATATTCCAAATATATTATAATTTAATTATAATATATCGCGTACATACGCAACCATTCGCGCGACTGAAATATTCACACAGACACCTTTTATATGCGACATTCGGGCGAGCAATCTCACGTGTGCACGAAACGCACATATAAACGATGCGTAACACATGTAACAGAGTTGAACTGTGCTAGACAGGCATTCAAAACCGCCAAAAATTTTGAAAAGGATAAATGCGACATCTTAACAATTATCTGGTTAACTATATAAATCAGAAATAAATTTTATAATAATGAGGAAACAATTATCTCCATATTTTGATATAAGTTTCCTATAAATATTTATGCCTAGATAAATTTTGATCTCGGAGCTAGCAAGTCAAGAAATAAATTAAAAAGAAAATTATTAGAAAATATATCTCTAATATTAAATCTAAGAAAATTTGTGCGTATATGCGTATATATGTGCGTGATAAATGAATAAAATATATAGACTGAAAGAGATATATTTTTTTTACATGTTATACAAAACTTTAGATAACGTCACATATTTCAAACATGCGTCTCGCATAGATTTCCATAGATCAGGATGCGACCCTGTACGATACGTACACGCGGGAGATCTTGTCGGATGCTCGTAAAACGGAGCTTTACTACGTTTTGTATGTAGTATTTAACCCTGAATTTATATCCCGTCAGAGCTCATTTATACCGAGCGTCGTCGCGGCCTTTAACGGCCGCAACCCGTTGTATTCAGTAATGCGCGCAATTAGATAGTAATTAGCCGTGCCGCGGCGCGAGCGCGGGCCCCACGTGGGCCCCGCGACGTGCAAGCGTTCCCCGAGCGTGACTGCTTGCCATGGCAGACTCTGGCTGGATCTCAAAGCGAGTTTTGAGAAACCATTTCTCTCTCTACAGGCCCTGTTTTCCGCGAGCGTTCTTTTGCGACCCACTCGAATAAATCACGTCGCGAACAATGCTTGCCGTTGTGAGAAACTTCTCGCGGGAAACTGCGCTCGATTCTTATGTAACCAGAGAAACGTGAAATAAAGTACTTTGAATTAATTAATTAACAAGTAAAATTGTGCAACTTGATCGGCTATATAAGAAATTAGAGTTAAATTAAAATAATGTAAAAACAGAAACTGGGTAAAGAATATAATTATATATGAGCGTACCTTCTTATAATTCAGTTAAATATAGTTAATTCGACATAATTATTTGATTAGGATTTGATTGAGATTTTATATATATCATAAAAATTACAATAGAATAAAATAGTATATTATTAAATAGTATTAGAAATGATGAAATAATTGAAAAAACCGCGATTTTTTTCTTTCTTTCTCTACTTTTAAATTCAAAGCAATCATACTTTCTCTTCAAAGAATCGTGCATCCTTAGTTAGTTTGTTACAGTTTGCTAAATAAAAGAATGAGAGAAAAAAATAGAATGCAGTCTGCATCATAAAGTGAATTTCCTTTTTCAATAAAAACGGCTATAATTATATATAGACCGTTCAAAGTGAGTACTAATCGGTACGTATCTCATTGCCGCTTCCTGTACGAAGCGTATAATACTAGCATGAAGCGCGGAATGTTGCGCAAAAAGAGTGAGTACAAAATAATCAGCATTATGTAAATAGACGTAATTACTAGCTTTACAAAGATCGGACTCTGCTAACGATGATCTATTTTAGACGTGAATATGTCTTTGCGCGAATTTGCTGAACGAATCGATGAAACGTACTCTCAGTATATAAATATCACTTTTCAAAATCAGAATATTCTATTTCCACAAAAGAAACATTGTTCAAAAATGCATATTAATTTTTCAATTAAATCGTAATAGATTTGGGAATAGCTTTCCCTTGGTAATTTTTTTGATAAGCGATAGGTTTGATAATATTTGTATATTTCCTTTTCAATTAAATTCAAGTATATATTTGCGATTATAATATAAGATATTCTCCATAAAAATATTGTTTAAAAAATTTTTTAAATTTTATTTTTGGAAAGACAGAAAAATTATTGAAGATATAGAAGATAAAAAAAATAAGAAAATAATATTTTTATTAAATTATTAAATTCTAATTTATGTTTGCTTTCTTATCTTCATTTTACACTATAAGCTGCTGCATGAGCTTCACGATAAGATGCAAACTTAAGTCGAGATTTTGTGCCGCGCATCTCCGTCTTTCATCCGCGCCGGTTGTGCATTGTCATAGGCATCTGCAATTCTGCATTGCTTCGTCGACATACGCAAATGGCGCTTTGAACGACGCACCGTTATCCGCAATAATTATCGAGCGTAAAAAGCATCAATGGAATCCGCGCAGATAGGCAGACAGGCGTAATTTGTGAGTAGCGGCGTGTACCCGTTTATCTACGTAATTGCGTATTTAGTTACGTAATGTGTGCGTTCCCTTGAAAATATATCCCACCCCTTCCTTTCAGGACGTTTCCCTTCGCGGTCTACGCGATAAAGCGCAGGCATGCGCATGCAAATGCGCCGTACACGTCGGCTTTTCTAAAGCTGCTTTATCGCTGATCCGATTACGAACGCCTCTATCGATGTAAGTAGCGGCTTTCCACGAATCTTCGTCGACGAGAAGAGTCTTCGGCCTCGAGGATTTACGAGGCCAACAAATATTCGAAAGCATTGCGCAAGTAATTACAAAAGTATGTGATGAAAATAATCCTATCTCAAAGGGACTTCTATAATCTTTTTTTTTTTAACTCGACTGCATAGCGATAAATTGAATCATACGAGATGTTACAGATTGATACTCATCTTGTCGACTCTTCAATACAGAATAAAGAGTTTTATATCCACGAAGCCACGAGTGCCAATTTATAGCATTAAAGTAGTCTGTAATTTGCATATTTCTGTAATTTGCACGATCGTTTTTTTTTTCTTTCTTTATTCCGACGAGTGGAGTAATTTTATCGAATCGATAGAGATATCTAAGTGAAACGAGCGCGCTCGGAAAGTTAATCTGTGAAATTGGCTCCAATCAGAACGGAACCAGCCGGTGAATCAGCATAGCTAGGCGTGTGAATCAGTGTACCTAGGTATCGCATCCGTCATTTCCCTCTGTTGCGACTGTGCGCGCGTTTTCCGCTCCGTGTATATGTGTTGGTGCTGGCGGGAGCCAGCCGGCAAGAAGCATCGATACTTATCGATAATTCTAATGGCTATGCCCGATCCGCGATTACGGAGATCGACGATGAGTTACGGCCGCGGGCGCGCGATCGATTTGCTCCCGTGTGCGAGCGCGAGAGCAACGATCTACCCTAAGAGAGCAACAGTGTCCCTCCCTATCTCTCGCTGTTTCGTAATACGGTAACGTGCCGTAAATTGACCGATTGAAAATCGGCTAGCCGGTATAACGGCTACTCATCGCCGATCGGTCGGCCGATTGATCGCGGCCGATCAATCGATCGATATATATACGCGCGTACAGATGCAATAGCGGTCGCGAATCGATCTCTTTCTCCTTCCGCTCCGTCCCCGCCGCGGATCGCATTCCTACGCTGTGGCGATTATGCGCATATGAATGCGAAATGCACTTTTGAAACGCGTCGCGTCGCCCACTTGGACGTTCGCCACCGATTGATGGCGAGCGATTTCTATCGGAACGCGTCCGGATAGAATCATAATGGCGAGACTTCGAGGGAGAAAGGAATTCATTAAATGAGGATGAGTCTGCGGTAGACGAATCAGCCGCGGCGATTTCTTATATTTGATTGAACGTTATTGAACCGACGCAAACGGGGCTCGAATGTCTGATTGCGATTTAAAAAATACTCGAGAGATAAAATTCAATCAATCAGTTTGAATACAAATTGGAGCACATTGTTATCTTTGAAATTTCTCAATTTTAAAGAGAAGTATAAAATGAAAGAGAATATTTTTAAATAAATATTTTAGAGAGCATCTTTTAATTTCAAGCTACTCTGCAGCAGCGCAGAGTTGAAGCTTTAAAATGAGGAATGTACTATAAATTTAACGTAATAGGCAATAAAGGCACTACTAAAAGAGCGATATTATCTCCGTACAAGCTATTACGCATCGCACGCAACTTGCGTCACGATATAATTTTATTAGACGCCATAGACCTCGCGTATCGTGGGAAATATTACGACGTTTACGGACAATTATTTTCATACTCTTTGAGACTTTTGTGAAAGACACAAGAATTATTTTCCAGAGTACACGCCGCTCGGGTCGGCTTTTTTAGTGCTATAGGGCTGCCATTCGTTAACCCGGCGCATCCTTTACGTCCCAATCATCCGGTGTCGTGGCCAATTCCCGATCGCTCGTGGCCGATCTCATCTTCCCCCGTTTATCGAACCGGCGACTTAACGGTAATCGTTAATTACGAATCTTTGATCACCATTGACGCTACGATAGTCTGAAAGCCGCGCGCAATCAGCATATCTAATTACGTACGACGATCCTTAATTGTGGCAGCTGTCGATCGCGACTTAGATGTAATAATCAGAATTCCATCGGTCACAAAATTTAATTTAAAAAGTTACTTTTGAATTAATATTACACTATTACTGAAAATATATTGTTGTGCCGAAGCGAGGTATCGCTCGAGACGATGACATTTTATTTGGCCAATTAATAAGCAATTATCCGTTCTACGGTATCAACTGGAAATAAACTGGTCGCGTATCGCCATTTCGTTATAAAATAGGAAGAGAAATAATGGTCTCTATCGCGCTTAATGGACTACCAATTAGAAATCGCTCATGCGCGTGAAGCTAATTGCTATCCCAGCGGTAACGATGCATGGGTCTGCGAGTAATTACCTCTCGCAGAAATACCGCTCGTTCGACGATAACTTGTTGCACGCTTGATGCATTGCGACACATTATCGCGGCATAACGTACCAGTTGACTCAACGTGCAACGCATCAAAGATTCTCGACGAATTTCTCTGGCGAAAGTATACGCGTGATTTATATACGCAAGATACAGCTTGTAAAAGTCCGGCACCACTCAATCGCGATATGATAAGCGTTGGGTAAAAAAATCGCACATTTCTTATTAGATATCATACTTATTGATTAATTTGTTGACTACTAAATTTTATCCTTTTCAAACAATGCCTAAAGTGTATTTATGAGATTTATATTTAATTAATTACTCTCTCTGAATCAATGTGAATCTTGTTATTTAATATTGTTTCATTTTAATATATATTATATGCCGTTATCAAAAATGTCTAATATTTTTCATTTATATGTCATTTATATTAATAAATTTTAACGTCAGTGTAATTTTGTTGTGAATATAATTTATTATTCATAATTATAAACTGTCTGCTTCAATCCTTAATTGACATATAACTGCAAATCTGCACTACGAAGTGCAAGTAAGTCGTAAATTATTCT
Organism: Prenolepis imparis; assembly: GCF_030444845.1. Lineage (NCBI taxonomy): Eukaryota > Metazoa > Arthropoda > Insecta > Hymenoptera > Formicidae > Prenolepis > Prenolepis imparis. Next base: position 19,470,024 of record NW_028141159.1, on the reverse strand, counting down.
CCATACATACTATATGTATATATTCCGCAGAAAACCGTTTAATCCTTAATATACATATACAGGGAATGGGCGCGATAACCTGGAAAACATGTGAATTGCTAATATTTTTTTCCTTCACGATCCATATACGGTCCGGCTAAGATTTAACGCTATCATTCACGAAGAGGATTCTCTCTCTTTTTCTCTGAGTTTGCAAGAACGAGAGAGCGCTCTGCTTACATAATCTCAAGAGTGACCCGCATAATTATTTGCAAATACCGTACCGATACGACGCGGTACTGGCATAAATTTTCATCGGGCGTTAAGCGTGTTCGCGAGCCATAATCCGATCACATCGCCTTGCCTGGTTACCCCGCGAGGCGATGATAGAGTGATATCACATGTGCGATGCGTGTGTGTACATGTATGTGTGTATGTGTGTGTCGATTCAGTCTTCTCTTGCTCCTTTTCCTGCCTCTTCTTGTTCGCGACCTCTACTCTTCCGCTTCGTCTCGTACAGTAAAGGCATGATAAAATAATGACACATCCCCGATATATCCTGCCTCTTCCTCCTTATCTATTTTCATTTATTCGATTCGTTTTTTTTTTTTTGTACAAGATGATAGAACGACACGGGATAAACTCATTGCCTTCCTATTCATGATCTTTAATTTATTCCTCAATTCTGCTTGCTAGACTACTTTTTCCGTTATCTTTCTCTCTGTTGCATCTATCTCAATCCGTTTACTCTCGCTCTCATTTTCTCTAAAGCATCCCCTGTGATCTTACATTTATTTCTTCTCGATATCTTTATCCCCGACCATCTCTTTCATTTTCCAACGGCGCGCTGCATTTCTCCTCGAGCTTATATTTTCTTTCTCTTTCGCTTTCAGAATCAGGGGCCATGCTCTTGGGCACATGGAGGAGGCGCGACCGAAGCGGAGGAGTTATTTATCGCGGAACAAGGAAGGAAAGTTACGGACAACTTACGAGTTACGAGGATGCCCGGAGACATTCCCGGTCGCTTTTAATGAGAAACGCCAGTATATAATTCTTGCATTAAATCGCATAGCCCTGCGAGTTGACTACCCCCACAGTTGACTTCACACAAGCGCGATACGCGTCGTTTCTACACCGTTTTTCGACTCGATCGTTACGTGAATATCAGTCGTACGTGCTAACTAACGTAAAAATTAATCAAAAATAAAAAATACGTCACTGCGATAGAGATTGCTGCTGCTGGAATAAAACCACCGATTTTCATGTAACTATGCCATGCTCCATTAATTGCACGATATTACAGTTTGAATTGCAGTTCTTGTATTAAAGTATTGAAATAAAAATAAAATTGCCTAATACAAATAACAATTTCCTAATACATAAGAAAATGTCTTCAAAAATTGTGAGATTAGATCCGCATCTTTGGTAGAATTCAATCTTAGGCGCTTTTTGATGCAGAGAGTCTACTATCTCTCGTTTATCGATGCTCGCATCTAATTATTTTCGTGAGAATAAATCTGCTCTATAGTGCTATATCTGCCGTGACGCCCAAAGAAACATGTCGAACACGAGAGCGCGAGGCATCGTCTTATCAAACTCCAAAGTTCGCGCGTGTCTGCGCCACGTTTTTGTTGAGAGACGGAGAAAGAGCGAGAGAAAGAGTGTAGTCTGAGAGTGATATAGTATCGTATATCATATGTCAATCATTAAGCGGATTCAACGAATCGCGTTATTAACGAACTACAAGTGTAACAAGCAATTCTCATTTTCTCGTAGTTGATCCGCAAGTCAAACTTCTGTATATGAAATAATTAGCAGACGGCTTTAACCCTCGAGATATGCGTGAACGTCAGAGAGCCTTGATAAATAATAATCAGCGGTGTCAAGGCAGATGTGCATTTTAATGAAACGAAAATAAGTAACACGATCGGCCACTCTGTGCAAGGACCTCGGCGGGGTCCACTTTTTCGCCCGTTAACCTGACGCGCGAGAGAGTACTGACCGCATGATCGCGCGAATGAAGGTTGGTTACGTCACTTATAAAGCGTTACAGCCCGATTAACATCGTAACAAAAACACCAACGTGACTTCCCGACACGCATCCGACTTAAGTAACAATATTAAAGCGTGACTTTAAAAAACCCGGGCTACATCTTAATAAAATATGCGGGCACTCATGATTTCTGGACCGATCCGCAAAAATTACGCGTGATCGGTTGCGTTATATAATTCCACAGCTTTTAATATCAACATTCAATACATAATTAATTATATGTATTAAAAATATTTGGTATTAATGCATGTGTATATACATATATGTATATACATGTATGTATATACATGTATATTTATCTATTGATTATATATGAAACATTAAAAATTATTGCTCCCCTTCCCTTCCTTCTTTTCCTCTAAAATTTAGAAAGTTTGGTTCAATTTAGAATATTACATTTTTTTTTAAATATTTTTAAAAAATATGTACATATAAATTTTTAAAAAATATGTACATATAATGTAAAAAAATAGATATGAAAATATAAATGTATATGTATATAAAATATATATATATACATATAAATGCAACAATAGTGTAAAACAATTGTGTCAGCAGATTCGAAACATAGGGTATGCTATTGCAAATAATTATCGCGCAGAGCTCCCCTTGTTTGCACTGCATATAAATACGCCGCCTCTTCTTTTATGCAACTTTTGTTTGATTCGCCATAAATCGCAAAGCACGCGGGCGTCATTATTTACCCGTTGAACCAAGCGATAAAAGCACTGCTCGGCGATAGCGCAATCGTACACTGCAACGCGCGATTGCGAGTGGATTGCAGATGCGTATTGCATATATATCGACCACGCGTTCAATATACGATGCGTCGAAGTAGACCAGTGGGATTTCGATAGGCAAACAGGTGGGCAGCGTGAGTGAGATTCTCGGCTCTGCGTTATCTGCAGAAAAATTGCGGCCGCGATAATCAAGAGCAACGTGACATTGTAACGCCTTAGCGTTTCCTTCCCTCCCTTCCTCTTAAATGTGATATTAACACCAATATAAATTTTATTATATACGCCACTTTATTATATATATAATATATAAAATATTCCAGTCATTTTTTTGTTCATCAGAAAAAATGTTTTTCTTGTTCATTTCTCGTTAAAAAAAATGTTTATGATTCTAAAATAATTTTCTTTCGAAAAAATCAAAATTTTATAAAAATTGAAAATTCTCAAAACTTTGCGTGTAACGAGCAAATTGATAAAAGAACCGCGTGGCAGCGAAATAATACATGAGCAAACGGCGTGCAGTTGTTAAAATTTATAGCGGTAATAGGTGACAGAATCTTGGCAAGTGATGCCACTTAGCGAGCAAACACGATCGGTTAAATCACGTAAATGGATACACCTCGATTATCGCCGGATCGTTGGAAACTCGATACACGTGACGCGAAGCGCACCATTGCAATTTCCTTCTCTAGGATGTATCAACGCACACTCGGTGTTGATTACCTGAGATAATATTAGATACTTCGAATTAATTATTATGCAGTTTTAGTAACATATCCTTTAATTGACAACGTCGTGCCTCGACACAGGAAATTATTTGAGCAGATTCTACGCCACAGATAATATGAAACACGGTTAAACATTCAAAAAAAATGTATTCTAAATGTCTACGAGATTTTTTGGTAGCAAAATTATGCGATGTAGCTATTGAGATGGCTTGAATTTAGAAAAAAAAGACGAGAGGTTTCTTTTATCATTCGCTATGCAAACACGCTCATGCATTGACGTAATTCCTTATCCTCGACGAGAATTATCTTCGCATTACATATTCCGTTGCCGACTGAATGCGAAGTACGAAAATATTTCGTGTCGAATGGGCGCTTAATGTAAGCCGAGAATTATTTTCATTCTATTTAATCGGATGAAACATTCCAGCGGTCACATTCGGAAAAGATAAAATATTTTTATATGAAAAAAAATATCCACGAACACGCACCATTGTTTATTAACCGCGCACGATTCTTCGTCTATCTTTCCATTGTACTCACAAAGACGCTGTGAGAGCAGCTTAAACACGTAGGCGATTATAAGGTGGCGGTGCCGACGAGATGTTATGTCATCGCTATATAGCCACGCCAGCCTCTCATTTCATACCGTTACGTTACGTTTCCTCGGGACAGAGCTAATCTATGTTACTTGCCCGTTGTGTACACCGCTTCTTGTTCCTTCTAGGCAATATCTATATCTTTTTACGCGCCGATATTCCCGTGCATCTCAATTTACGTTCCTATATATTCGCGAAAAGTATGGAAACTCTAGCATCTAGACGCCTGCTCGTAAATGCAGAAAATACTCTGAATCAAAGTAATAAAATTTTTTAGAAATTTCAAAGTTTGAAAGAGATTTTCAGATAAAAAAAAGATGTAGTATATATTTCCGGGAGAGAATAAATTTTATATTAAAATTCTAGAGACAATTATTTGTATTTTTAATTACTAGATATTGCAGAGCCATATGTGTTACAATATTTTTGTCGAAGGAAAATCGATTTCAAAATGACCGATAAAATAATGATTAAAAGAGCAATTAGAATTCTGTGCGGTAACGGTACACACAGGATTTCTTTGTAGGTCAGAAAAGGCGTACAATAAGCGGGCATATGAGGGCTGTTTATCAGTCACCACCCACCGCTCTCGCAAACTCGTCTCTCCTCCGCTCTTCGCGGTGACAAGCGCACGACAAGCGCGCAAACAAATTAACCATCAGAATCGGCGACGCGTCCGGCCGATTGCGTCGCGCCGGCAACAAATTGACGATACAAAGCGGCCCCACAAAATGCGGGGACGCCGCTAAATGGATGTAATTCCAAGTTAACCACACGTTGGCTCGCATCTGCTTGCCACCGCTACCGCAGTTGCGAACGACTCGCGTCGCAGCTGGCTAGAAAAAGAGAAGAGGCGAGAGGGTTGCACGCGGTTCGTAGAGAGAAAGAGAAGAGGGAAGGAGGGAGGCAAGGCAAATTAATTTCGACGGCACTGGCTCACGAGGTCGTTCACACTGAGAAAAAGCGACAACGATATCTAGAATATCCCGTGCGGAAAGCTAGCAACAGGATCGACACGCGAGTTCTACGAATTACCGTTGATTTCGCGAATTTATTTAGCAGGACGTAGGAGCGTTTATTGGCAAAGTATATGGTGAGGAATTTTAAAAACGAGATTCGGAATTATGTAAATAAACTTTCGTACTCATGTGTCTTTTACACGTTATTTAAGCAAATTTTATATATATAAACAGCTGCACATATTTGCACTTTGACTTAGATTTTTATTCAGAGAATAGATATAATTTTGCTCCAAGTTTATTGCGGCCGATTAGACGCAGAGACTATTTTTCCTATTGGCTGCAGCGGTCTCGATTGTCATTTCATACAAAAACGAACCGAACAAAGCAAAATTAGGTCTAAGAAGGAAACAGCTGTCGTACTTAATTTCTCGAATAACATTGTGCTCGACTTGCAATTCACACATTACGTATCTTATCGACATTATTCGTTCATTGACATTAGCATTTCTCGTGTTTATTTGTTATTATTGCATCTAATACTTGCATCGTCTATCATAAACAAAATGACAAGTGCATATTGATGAAAAATGTTGACAATTAAAGTCGATGCTACATAAATACTATATGAAAAAAATTATTTTACGAAATCATGTCATTGATATATGCAAAAAGTGCTATGTAGATGTATGGCGCGATCGCATCAAAGCGTAAAGAAGGACTCGCAATCGGTCATTCGTCAGCAGAGACCGGATCGCTTTCATCGTTCGCGGCGGTCGAAGCCGATTACGTCGCGACTCGACTTACAAATCCGCTCGGGCATTTCCATCTTATCAGCATTGCAAATTGATAATACGCGAGGAGCGACGCGCGGCCCGCCGGCGGAAGAAAAAACATTTATGCGACCCGATGACCCCTGGTCTGGTTATTAACCTTCTCAGCGTGGACTTAGTTCGAACAGAACGGAGTCGTTACTGCATCATTAAATGGAGCAGAAGCGGAGAGTTTCACTTTTCGATTACGAAATCTTTTAAAATGCGACATTTGAAAAGTTGATTTTATTAAAAATCTATATCCAAGTGCACTTCCAAATAATTTTTTTAAATATTTTATTTTAGAATATATATTAATCATTTAATATTAGATTTATTAAATATTATATTTAATGCAGAATAGAATATACATATGTATAATTTATTTATATTTGCGATGCTTTTCGAATGAATAAGTTCCAATTTACGCTAACAGTTCCTTTATATATTTTTCGATATCCAAGTCGGAAACGTTGGACACTTTCAATAAGTCAACTAATGAAGTGCATTCAACGTTAGCGGAAGGTAGTTGCGTTCTACATAGTCCTGCGGCAGGAACTGCATCCGATTCGCGTTAACGAGGTACGGAACGCAACCGTTTTTCGAGCACCCATCCGACACGCCCAACCGGATGTACGGCAGTCCTACACTTCCACCCACACACGCGCATATCTTGTCCCCCACGTGCGCGCAACATATGCGATCGAGCGCGGAAGCGAGGGAGTGCAGCTGCGAATGCACGCGCGTTCGCGCGTGTGTGCATTTCGCGGGGAATGTGACAGTACCTGGTCACATGGCCGGGAGATGAAAAGTGAAAGTAACCAAGGCTGGCACAAAGAAGTCATTGAGGAATTCGAGAGAACGATCGCGCGCGCGCGGCCGATCGTAAACGCGAGAAAGAATTCCACGTTTCTTACAAAATTGAAAAAAAATTGATCAATCCGCGATCTCGTTGATTTCGAAACACAATCTGCTGGCCGCGATTTGCAATAGTACCGCTTATAAACTTCTCAATTCACCATTATATAATATAAAATAAATTATGTCTTGTTTGTCTACTAACATATATAACACAATATTTAAACAACGTGCTTTGATGAATGCATTATGTCTAAATGATAAATAATTATTAATTCTTTAAAACAACAGTATATGTATAATCGTGTTTTAATTAGCGTTCACCAATTCACTAACCATTAATAAAGAAGTTGAATGTGTGTTGTATTTTATCTATGATTATAAATTGCTTTGATGAAAATATCGATTGCTTACATCGCTTTAATGAATCAAATCGCGTGCATCGAACATGATTAATCACAGAACTGTTCGGTCAACATTTATAAAAAATAATATTGATAGAGATATTCAATTTACACCTTTTCCCATTATATAATATTTGAAAATCGTACTATTGTAGAATTGATCGCGTAATCGATGCATACACATATACGGCTTTGCTCGTATCGTTCCCACGAAGTTATCAGGCGCGACCACTTTTCCCAAGACAACACGTAAGTGCACAGGACCGTGTTTACTTTCAAGAGCAATAGGATCTGAATTGGATCGTTTCAATGTTCGTATGATAATTAGTAATCACATACCAAGCTTGGATACCTATTAAAAAATTCTATGTCACGAACCCGACAAGTTTATCTCGACGATTCGCTTATCCGAACGCGTCATCAAATTAAGATTCGCAACATTATTATAAGAATCGCAAAACCACATTTGAATTTTCAACATTCCAATTGCAACACGTTCGAATCCAATTATTCCTAAATAGTCGTTAATTTGATAATCAAATCAATTATAAAATTTATGGTCAGTGCAGCTGTGAAAGTATCTTACATATAATACGCTTTTCGAATTTGATAAATTGTCGCAAGAAAAATACGCGTGCGCGATTTGCATATTAAATGTGTGTTTCTATTCTTCTTTAATCACAATTAAAGCTACGTAGCTCCAATTTTCTTTGTCCTCGTTTGGACTTTTGTAATTGGACCCCCGCTTCCTTGAGTGCTCCGTAGCACGTGACATCATCCGCGCAGCGAGTAATACGTGCATCACTCTTGCAACGCGGGCAATTAATCGGCCGATTCAAGTTCATCGAGTGAGTCAGCTCGACTTCATTCAGAGGAAAAATATTTCGCTGGATTTACTGCGCGCCAAATCGAATCATTCGCAAAGCGGAGAGCTTTTCTCGCGATCGATGCACGCAGATCATGCACGGAGATTGCAATCTTCGAGGGAAAGGACGACCAGCCTTGAGATTCCAACATAACATCCAAGTTCGTATGCAAATAATGTCAAACTATCAAGACCTCTATCGGGCACAGGTGTGGACTTTCTTAATTTGCTACAATCTCTCTTAGAATTTAAAAAAAAAAGAACCAAAACAATTTTAATGATTAATTTGCAATACCTAGATTTCAGTCGATTTTATTTTATTGCATAAATTTAATGATTTTTATATCTACAATCTTATATCTTTCTGCATATGTCTTATTTTTAAAGTTATGCATTATAAACTCTAGATAAGCAATTAATAATACAATAATTTGTTAATAAATTATTAAAATCAATTACAAAAATTTTTTAATATAGAAAAGGAATATATAATCTTTTTAAATACATCTCCTTCAATAATCTTGAAATGTGTAATAAATTATTATAAATTTGCAAAAAAATTTTTATACAACAATAGTAAAAATAAATATTAGAGATTGTAATTTCCGGAAGACGATACATACGTCAGACGTATAATCGATATAACTAAGAAATATTAAAAAATACAGTAGCACACAATGCGACTGTTCTTACGCCACAGAATGGCAAACAAGACACGAAAAAGACGTCTTCGAGAGATGGAAGCTACCAGAGAGAGAATTCCAGAGCCTGACAATATCGAGAAGCTCCGAGATACTCCCTAGCCGGATGTTATTCCGTATTCCAACGTTCCCTGCCCATTCTGTTGCCCTGTCGTCACGGACAGACGCGGCATTCTGAGCCCGAGAGTTTACCCATTTTGCATCCGAAGATTTTATCGCGATTCACTTTGGCGTACGATTTATGTGGCGATGCGTCGATGTATATACGCGGCGCATCAAGTGCAAAAGATTCGCGCGATTGGCCGTGAGAAGTGCCCGTCCTTTATCCGTGAAACTTATCCGCCAGAGCTTCCTCGAAAATTTATACGGATCTACCATCGATCTCTTGTAAACGCGCATAAAGGTGCGAGCAGTCTTCGCCGAAGGAGTAAAATAAACCGACTTCGTGTGTCGTTTACGTAAAATTATTTTTTCCAGGAGTCGCCGCGCAGACTACCTTTGCAATAAATTCCGGGAACGATTTATCGCTTTTTTTATTTCAATTAGAGATTTATCGCGGCTGAAATTCCCAGAACCAGCTTTAATCTAACAATCAAGCAATCAACCCGTTAGATAACTATAAGTAGTACGAAGTAGAAAACACGACCATAAATTTGAATAAATAATATCTGAGCTAAGATAACGTCACATTCAATGAAGAATTTCGATTTTTTACATAAAAGCGACGGTAAGTGAATTGATTTATATCAAGGTATCAAGAAGATCCGCGGGGATTGTCAGAAATATATAACAAATGCGAGATGTGCATAGGTGCAAATATATGTCTATGTTTGTGACAGAAAAGAGAGAGAGAGATTTTGTGACTGACTCGAATATCGTCACAACCGCTGATTTCAGCATATATTCTCACGCGTGAACCGCGCATATATATACACGCGCGTGTTCTTCATCGGTAATTTAATACGAATAAGCTTCTCGGATCCGCGACGCGCCCGCCCGTCGTCGCGAATACACAATTTCGTATGCAAAGCGAAACCTATTTGCGAATTTATTGCCGCATATAATCTCCGGCTACGATTTTCGAGAAGAAGCTCTTTTATTATAGAACGTTCGCAGTATTAATTCACGGTGGATTTTGGAGATGCGTTTGATATCCCGGATGCAGATATCTTTACCGTCTTTCGCACAAAATTCTCGTTAACTTATAGATTTTATTAATATCCAAAAGTCCGAAGCCTTTAATTAAATCTTTGAATGACAGCCACAAATTCCACAATATTTATACATTTATTCATTGCATCACGTTTCTTTCTCTAAACATTAATAATAATATTATGTGTAACACTCTTAATAATTAGATTGATAAATATATTTCAGGATTATAAAAATAAAAAAATTATATTAAATAGGTAAAAATTATCATGAAAAATATTATAGAATATCGAAAAAATATCTTTTTTAAAGTTGAAACATTTTGCAATTTTTCATACAAATATCGATGCAGCGCAATTGAGGAGAATAATTTTGGAGTCTATAGCCATGGTTTGAAACTTCAATCAGTTTGGCGCAAAACGTCCGCGGTCACGAATTTATTCCGCGTTCAGATGCGTCGCCTCGCGAGGCTGTACGTGTTACGTTCGAGATCGGGAGATAGTTATGCAGATAGAAATGCTGCCGGTCGGGGCGCTTGCGTTTACGGCTTGAGGTCGCTACGTTCCGTTCTGATTATTATCCGCAACCTCGGGCAGGCCGTGGCATCGGTGCACCAAACGTGCTTCCCTTCTGCACATGTGTATTTGCATTAAACTGCCGTTTTAAGCGGTTATAGCCGCCGCCCTCTGCGAACGAATCGCGCAGGACCAACCGCGAATTGATAGCGTCGTCGAACGGACGGGAATGATTTTTCACGGCAAAATTTATTACAGCTGCTCGGCTGTTCAACGTGCGGCCTTAACAGCTCTTTAAGTCATAAAAATGCAAACTGCAAGATAAAACTTAATTGAAATTATACTTCAACTCCAATATATTAAAAAATATCGCTGCATTTGCGATATTTTTTCAAAATAATTTTGATTTATATGTGTAATACATATATTTAGTTCGTTAAAATATTTTAAAGATTATTCAGCAGATTATTAAACCTCTACAATTCTTGGAAGATTGAAGTAATTACGACTAGTTGCCCACTAACACGTGCTTCGCGGGAACAGTGATCACCGTCACGGCAACTTGCCGTGCAAACGATTACCGAGGCCTCGATCTGTAGACTAGCGCGATTATTGCTTAACGCGAGGAAATGTTTGCGGTTGAAGAAGGCGCGCCCTGGAGCAGCAAGCCCTTACAAACGAACTTCGCTGTCAGTGGGTCGTCGAAAATGATCTCACGATCCACCGCTTCACTATCGAGATATAATCTTGTACTTTAGAAATGCACGTAGGCGTCGATGCACGAAATTTACATTTGATTTCTATATCGATTGAAACACCGAGAATATTACTTGTATCTATTTTAGGTTCCCATCATCACAATGATATCATCGAAAGACTGTGTCTGTTCGAACGCTCCAGCGATTTGGATGAAGTGATTCCGAGGACAAAAGGAAAATAAGTTTTATATCTTTGCTTTACACATGTGAGATCTTGTTACACATGATTCTATATATATGACACTCATATCTCTTGTCATAATGAAAAAAACGAAGATCCACAAACTCTGAGACAGATATGTATTATATATGCAATCAACGTTAATATAATATCAATAAAAATGACTGTAATAAATATAAATTAAAGTGTCCAGCCTTGATTTTATATCTTTTGCATAAATAAAAAGAAATTAATTATAAGCAATTTTTATAATCTCTTTGATAGTGACAGCACGAAGAGAGATACTCGTGAAAAGTTTGTTTCATTATATGTATAACAAAGATAGTTATTTTTATTTTAAAATTCCTGTATCTTATTTCTATTTTAAAATTCATCAAAAATAAAAATTACGTTTCGTAAATTTAATTATGGTCTTTATATCTCTCAAACAATTATATTTAAAAAAATATCTTTAATTGTGTTTCTTTTATTATCAACATTTTTTTAATTTAAATCGATCTTAGAAAAAACTTGTCAATTATTTTCGCAAAGATCCTTGATTTTCCAAAAATTATTTTTGTTGAAACATAGATATATTTTATATTATCACTCACAATTAATTAATAAATAAACAAAGAAATGCAAGGATTTTATGATATTGGAGATTTTATTCTGCAGAGAAATACGGATATATGGAAGAAACTATGATCCAAAGATTCGCGCGCTGGTATCGCCATAAACACGGACCGCGACGCTAAATTTGGCGCACATTTGCGGACTTGAGACGCAAAACAAGTTTTCTCGATCAGTCTGGTCGCCGCTGCCGACCAAATATGCCACGATTGAATCAATCGTTTTCCCTCGCGCGAAAGAGAAAACGAGAAAGAGATCAGATCTTGTTTAACCTAAACCTTGAAAAGCTGCAAGCTTAATCTAGTAAATGGTAAACTGCGCTAACGATACTTTGAAAATTTTAATCAGAATTAATAGAACGATCAAATAAGCCTAATAACAATAATTTAACATCCTAAATTAATGCAACTGATATGATTGTAGAGTAAACTCAGAAATGTTATCGTTAAACTATTATTTATTACTTTTTCATACTATGAAACAAAATATTTATCTATTATCTATTATTTATTGTTGTACTATATCATATTGAATATTCTATATCACATATCTTGAAATTATTATTTGCAGAATTTATTATTTACTGATGTTAATTCGATTGAAACAATCGCGAATACGAGAATGCGAGATTACTCTCAAGTAATTCTTTCAAATTTAACTTTCAATAGAATCATGATCTACATTCTTTCATTAATGTCCGAGCGATCCAGACTCCTCCAGGTTCCGAAAGCAGACAGAGCACCCATTGCAGGGGTCAAGGATCGCAAGCGGAATCGGGCGATCATGAGTGCGGCTTCTACTCTATCCGTTTAGTTAATAAACGCCTTTCAGTTCACACGGTTGAAAAAAACAACAAAAAAAAAAAAACGTGCGAATGAAAGGGAAGTGCGAAAAAAGAATGAGCGGAGGAAGATCCGTTTGTATCATCTGCCTTTCAGCTTGGGAGAATGCGGAGTGTCGCGCTCTCTCGCATGTGATATAACAAGAAAAAAAAGCGTGAAACTCAATATGCACCGTGCACGCTACAAAACATGCTATTAATTGAATCATTATTTTTCATACGCGAAAAAATAAAAAAATTAAAAATAGTAATCTAAACTCATAATAATAAATAAATAAAGAATCATAACAAACCCGCGCGAGATATAAGAAATTTTACAATAATTTTTTGTATGCATTATAATATTACGTTAAATTATAAATAATTTAATTATTAAATTAATTATTAAAATAGAAATTTCAATATTTAAAAATCAGATTGCAGTATGATTTAATATCGAATATAGGTAAATGGATTGACCGATGACATTTATAACTTCGTTACTATCGGTTACGATAGTCCCACTTAAACGGGAAAACGATATGCAGATGAATCTATGGCAGCCTTGAAGTTCAAATCACTCGTTAGCCGATAAGTGGTCAATCCTTCATGAAACGATATTGGGTCCGATTATATCGGGGCTATAAGTTTCTCGTAAAGACCACGTTAAGGTGTACACCGTGCCGACCGGTAGCAGCACTCGCAGGCACTATCTGAGAAATAGTAGGAGGCCGAGAAGAGACGACTTCCGCGGCAACTAGTTTTAACGATGAGCCACCATCTCCTCCCTCGCACCCCTCGCGGCAGGATTCTTCTTATTTGTTTGCGCTGCATCGACATGCACCGATGCACTCGCGATGCACCGAAGGACGATGCGGAACCGACGCGACGCACGCACGCATGCACACCCGATCAAAATGAGCAAACACGTCGCGAGCAAACGACAAAAGCAAACTCTTGCGGCAACAGCTGATAATCAAATTCCGCGATACATACGGAAAATTATCTAATGCATTTTTCGTAAGTTTTATTACAGACTGCGATGTATCGAGTTAAATTGCATTAAGATTTTTTAAATTAATACATTGATTTAATCTATGAATTAAAATTATTTTTAGAAAGTAAAACGAATAGTAGAGATGTGGAGAAAATTATACTATCAAGAAAAATTGGTAACAGTTGGTGATTTTATAATTAATATTGATATTATAATTAATATAATAATCATTTGCATATTTGATTAACATTTTAACAAAAATGTTAATATTTTATTTATTTTTTGATTTATAAATATATGTAAAATATTATTATATTATTTGTATATATGAAATTAATATTACTATTAGAATATATTGGCAATATTTATACATTTTCTGGCACTATAAAGATTTTCCAAGTATATAACTAATAGCTAATGAATATTTAAACCAGTTACATGGGGAAACGTAAATGGGTGACACCTGTAGTCAAACGCACCTTACGCGAATTCGCAAACAAGAACCGGTTCGTGCTCTCGGGTGCTATTGGAGTCGTTTAGTTGGGTAAAATCTCTAAAACAGATGTATAAACATCTGGACCAGGAAGAGAACATGAAAAAACAACCAACGAAGCGAGGAACGAGTTACGACTTGTCTCGTGATTTCGCGATCGTCGACGTCGCGTCTAATTTGTCGCGCCATGCTTCGCCATTGACGATCAACGAAACGATCGATAAAGCCGATCGATTTTATGATCCTGCTAAGTGAGCGCTGTTATGGCTATACTAAAGGAGTGATCCTTCGCGAAGGATTGCGAGATTTCAAGGGACAGTTTTTCATGTCGTGTGTACATTGAACAAGGCACGCGTGATTTAAATCGAATCAAACGACTTGTTTAATTAAGGAAGAGACGAGAAATCGATCAGAACGGAATCACACGCTTGGTCGGCTCGTCAGGCGAGAGAAATTCTCCGCTCTTATGATGATCTGCTCGATAATGAAAAATATTATGGGCGAAGCTCACGATATCCGATCCCTTTCACCGCTCGAATCTTCCGTTTCGGGCCTAAGATGCCGACTCGGTTCCTCGGAATCAGAATCGATTATCATAAAGAGAAAGTGGGCGTCAATTTTTCACTCGACCTTCTTAAATCAACGCCGATCTTCGTCTTCTTCATTTAAAGGTCCACTCGTACAAACGCGATTATGTCGCAACCTTTCACGATCCGTAGAAACATGCTTTTAATAGCGAAATGTTGCGAAAGAGCACGCCTAATCGTATGGAATCGAGATAGAATATGGGTGGGACTTTTGAATACGCGAGTGATATATATGCACGCGATGATTAATCATATCCGCAGGCAACGAGAGATTTCAAGTACGATTAACTCCTTAACGCTTACACGCGATGTAATTTATCAGAAAATTTAATTATAAAATGAGGGTATCGGACTAAAAAATCTCACAAAGAAGCGTCGAAAAAAGTGTAGAAAAATTTTTCTAGAATTTATCTCTTGAATAAAATTACTGTAACTAGATTTCAACTTCCGACTAATATCTGATTAATGTGACCTAAATAATATATATTCAATACGATTATGTTTTATTTAATTTAAAGATCTTGATTTGAAGATCGCATTTTGTAAACACACTTCAAGAATATTTAAAATTTCCTTCATGTAGCTATACAGCTACAACAGCTTAATAATTGCGAAGTTCTTTGACTTCTTAAAATCTTCATAAGTTTTATAATTTCTGGCGATTATAAACGAGAGATAAAAATATATAAAGACTTACCTTAACCTTGGCGAGATACAGCTCCAATTCTCTGTACGGATCCATTTCGGTTGTCCTCTCGCGCGTCACCTTGCCATTTTGCAAACGACCACCACCTTCTTGCATGGTCTCCATGCTTTCACGGTCACCTCGATGATTTTACATGCATTTTCTCGTACACCTGCAACATCATAAACAATAAATAAATTAATAATAATAAAAAATAAAACGGCAGCAGATTTATTTATCCGATATATATGCTTAACAGTATATTAAATTTTTGTAAAAAAAATATAAAACTTCAACTATATGTATAAAAATAAAAATCAAGATCAATTTGGACGCAATTTATCAAAAGTGAATTGATTAATTTGGTTCCAATAAAAAGTTGAAGCCTAAAACGACAAGCATCTTATCCATTACGAACTGTTAATTATGCGTTAATAACGGAGACGATAAAAAAATAATGCAATAAAAAAATTGTAACGCATACCGAGAACGGTGCTTAATCGAGAGCGTGAAAAGGGCGAAAAGAGGCAAAAGGAGACCTATAGGAGTGTATTTCGCGGCAAAAGAATTATAATTAGCTCCCGGCGTGACTCACTGCGCGGCCGCTGCCGCTTCGCATCGCGCTGCGTGGTCCATATAATCTCGGGGCTTGTCAAACACTTGAAAAGGATAAAATGACCACCTGCGCTGTTATGATTGCATTTGGCTAAGTTTAGCGGCCGCGCCAGCGGTTAGTCACTGAAGCTAATTATATTTCGTGCAGATTAACCGCACCTGAGATAGGCTAATCTGAAATCAGTGCTCGGTACTTTGTATATAACAATTCGAGATTGTATCGCATTGCATCATCATTCGCAACGATCCGTGGACACACGATCGTTCTCTACAGAAAAAAAATATTTTCCGTAACGCGTATTTCATTCGTGCACATTATCGGTCGTTAATCCGTAAACACGTAAAAAAATTAAATTTCCGACAAATCACGATAGAGAAGCAATCTGCATGAATCGATATTTTAAATAATAAATAATAATTCACACGATGAAAAAAAAATTATATATGCAGAACCAACTATAATGTAAATATAATTTTGCAAATCGAATGTTTTGTTAACTTTCCATAGATGTTTACCAATTAATGACCGCTGTAAATGTTCTCGATCATTAAGTAGGCGAGCTGATGTTTTTAATACATGGTGACATAAAGAATATGAAATGGCATAAAATGCAGTTTGGTAAAATAATTCCTCCCATTTCGCTCAGTTGCGGTTGCAGAAATATGGCAGCGACGGATTGATATCTCTGCACAGAAGTTGTACGCTATACAACATCGAGACAGGTACGATAGTAAAACTAAAATACGACGTGGCTTTACGCTCCGGCGGTTGCGCTAATAATTAACATTACATTTTATATTCATTTTCAACTATCGTATGACTATATCATAACGCATATCTATTCATCTGCAAAAAAAATGTTTAATCGAAGATAGCGATGTCACTACTACTAATAAATATGAAATTTTAACTCGAGTTTTATAATTATTGTAAAATTATTCTCGTATAATATTACGTTGATTTTTTACGATCGTTGAAAAACATTACGGCGATCCATTATATCGTGGCTAAGATTCTACGATTTATTAATTTCAAGATAATATCGACCTATATATGGTAAAAAATATAATTTATCTTATCTGGAACTCTCATAAATTTTTATAGCAGTTGCAAAACTACTTGCAGTTACACGTGTCTTCGAATAGAATATATATCGCGATAAAAACATTTCAGGGTCAACCATTCTCTCTTATGTCTGTATAGAATTGCTTAGAAGTAAGTAAGCTTAAAAGGAAAATAACAACACTTCTCGGCATTGTTTGGCACAAGTTACGCAACGCATCAAATAAATCATATCGGCGTAATTAAATCTGCCGATCGTATTTTACTCGGTTACATTTGCAACTAACAATAAGTCGTCTATCTCAATGCAGATCTATGTACACGGCGATCGCGAGATTACGAATCGATCACATCGGGACCCGCTTCAAGAATACAATACCGCCGTTACAATCACTGAACCCACCAACAATGAAGTCATACATGCGAACATGTGTGAGTCGCCTACCCGCACACGTAACATTAGAAAATCACCGGATGTCTAATCGCGGCAGCCAATACGTCAGGTGATTTCACAGGTGAACGATGATGCTCGTCGCATGTTAAGTATGGTCACGCCGGATAATGGTCGCGCTTAACTTCCGCAAGAAATTAACACTTTAACGAAATTTTTTTCTCGAGGAAATCACGTTAACTAATAATCGTACAATCCCATTTTAATAAATATAAAAAATAAATTACTGGAAATCAAATGTGATAATTTAAACATTGCGAATATTGAAATCTTAAAAAACAAAAATTGTTTTAAAAAAATTGTGTTATAAACATTATTTCTATTTTTTATTTATTTTTATTCGTAACTAAAACCTAAATTTAAAAAATAGTTTAATACTTCTAATAATTAAAATTCTTTAAAAATGCATAAATAGGCTCAGAATTATACGAAAACTGTAATAAAATAACAAAAATCTGAAACTTAGGATAACTGGGTGTATGAAGTTGACACCCCTATATGTTATGCTATCATAGTTCTGTTAAGAGTTCTGAGTTATTTAGAACCATAGGAAGAGTTCTTGATAATTTTTAGAAATAGTTCCGGTCATTACGATAACGAAAATCAGTTTCAAAAAATAAGGGTGCCAACTTCACATTTTTTTACATATCGAGTTCCAATAGTTTTGAGCAGAGTTTTAAGGTTCTTTTAAATAGTTATATAGTTCCTGATTATTTTTTGAAAGAGTTCTGCAATTTTTAGATAAAAAAACGTACCTTCAATATCGAAGATATTTCTAAAATATCTAAATGTAACTATTAAACAATTTAAATTTATTCACCTCACGGTTGCTCCTTTGTTGCCCGATGCCTCCCCAGGCCTCCTTCTCGTAGAAGTTTCGGCTCGTAGAAGTTTCGGCAACAAAGAAGCAACCGTGAGGTGAGTAAATTTAAATGAGAGAAAGAAAGCGAAACGCTGTTCTTATCAGAATGAAACTTCTTTCATGATTATCGAACTTTCACGTCGATGTATAGACTTGCCATTTAGATGGAAACAAAATATTCGAATATTTTCGCACGCGTGGGTGGCCATAACTTAATTCGCGAGATTTTTATCCTTTCGGAGTTTGGCTCTCCCCGAGGTGCGATACGTCGACGATAATTGTTTTTAGTGTCTTCTCGCCATCAGAAAGGCGCACATGATGGCTTCGTGCTAATCGAAATCGTAAATTTGACCGATAAGAATCCCGAGTGTTACATGATATATTTGTTACGCGGAATTGGAACTTTAAAAAGCTGTTTTCACCTCTTTTTTATAGCGCGTTTTTTATTATCGTACACGTAAACGAAAATAATGAGCGATTTAACATTAAGTATATGCAATAACGAGAATAATCATCTGCAAGGATAGTGCATTATAATTTTGAAAGACTTTTTTGTCAGATTATTAATTAATTATTAATTTAAAAAAAAATAAATTGATACAATTAGAAATAAATTAAAATTTATTATAAAATCATCGTGCTTTATGCACTAGTTAATTAAAATAGAATAGCATATATGCGAAAACACGCTAAGAGGTCGCGCGATATATTTCGCATTGGTTCCTTCTATACGCATCGAGGTATTGTGCATGCAGTTTATCTTTTGATTGATGCCACGAAGAGTAGAAGGATCCACCAGGAAAGGCACGAGTTACGTAAGGTTAATTGCGGTCGTTCGAACTACCATGCAGCGCTCGACATCCGTGCCGGATTGCATCAACGTGTGTCTTGTGCATGTGCATCGACAACACTCGTAATCATGGGACCTTGTTCCGGAGGGAGAGAAGGAGAGGAATGCTTCTGATATTTTATGTAACGCGTTCGCGCGGCCGTTTAGAACTACCCATAAACTCGCATTATTCGCCGTTTCAAATCTGAGAAATACGACTGTCGACTGTTTGTTTTATTAGCATATCCGTCTGTCAGACTAATCCGTAATTAATCGCTATCACGACCGTTATCTCTACCTTGTAATTTATGTTAAGTTATTCCCTAGCTATACTTAGCTCGCGCGGACCCGGTGCATTCTAATAAGCTGCAGCCGCTAATTCTATTAACCATTTTGGCTTAGTATGATTGGCATTCGGACGCCCTCAAAAAAAAGAAACGTCCGAAAAATTTCTGCACGTTTCACAAAAGAAAATTGCGACTGGTGATTCGTCGAAGATGTAGGTTTCGACTAAGTATGCGAATCACACGATGATCAGCCTATTAACCTCCGCAGCTGTTCGGCTACGTGAATTGCGGACTGAACTATTTCCCTCGTCTAGACTTATTGACATCATTCCCCGAAAAGAAGCGGCAGGCATCATCATAACAAAAGAAACAGAAAAAAAAGATAAAGGAAAGTCAAACGCAACCAAATATCAAATAATGTTGATTAGAAGGATCTTTGAAATATATTCAAGATTCATCTCAAGAGCTCTTTAATTTTATTTTAGCAGGAAATTTATCTTTTCGCCTACGCAACTTTTACGGTGGAATAACTTCGTAAGTTACATAAAAATATTATATGTATTAACATTTTTTTGTAGTAAAACTTTACAATACGTAAAACTTTAGCATATCAAGTTCTATAATAAATAATATATCTGGTTACTTTTCTGTTCTTCAGAAAAATGATGACCCTCCCGAAAATATCACGTCGCTATTGAGTTAGTAATAATGTTAAACCACACGAATACAGAATCTATTTACAAATATCACAGTTTCGACAACGTCAAAATGCGATAACCAGTGAAATACGCAGATAAGGCCACACCCTTGTTAAAATTCAAAGATTCAGTGGTTTAACAGCACATTGTTACGATCCAACGTGTACATTCGTGAATTGTAAGCTAACGCCTAATGTCATGCTAATTCCTTGCGAGATGCCACGCGTGAGTCATCGAGTGACACAGAATCGGACATTAATTTATTCCTATTGATTTGAGCATAAAGAAACGTTATTCTTCAACATTGATAATGTTAAAAACATTTAGATTGTCGACAAGACAATCTTTTTTGTATATTTTTTTATATCGATCTAATTCAAAAAGAATCTACAGTTCTTTGTTCTTTTAGAAAGACATATTAATTTTGTTTGAAAAATAAAAAATATCTCGATAGCAATGTGTATAAATTAGAGATGCATTAAAATATATAAGATAAAGATAAGAAATAAATATAATATTATTAATGCGCAGATATAATTTTGCAAAATATAAAATTAAATTTATAAGAAATATAAGAGAGTACACAGAAAAAGTAAATTTCACTAGAGAATGGATAATAAAAATAGTGAAATAATATGCTCTATACACTGACCACAGGAGAATGCCGTTTTCTTTCTCACGTAACAAAATTTTTGCTTCAGATGCCTATCCTACCTCGAGAAAGTAACGGCATATCTCGAAGAAGCGGAGGCGTCAAACTCAGTAGTGTCAGCAACACCTTTATGGATTTAACGCTCGTTAAACGTTTGTGTACATTTAGTTGAGTAATACAAAGTATAACTAAGCAAGTGCACGCATTCCTGCCACCGCAGGCAATCTAACCGATATGTAAGCCGATAGATTCTTCATATCTCTCTCGGATAATATTATTATATATGCAAGATAATATAAGTATCGTTTACTATATATATTATCAATTTTTTTATCAACGTGTTGATGACAAATGTATATCAAATTTATGTACGACTGTCATTTAAGATAATTTGTATCTAAAAAATCATATTTTAAAAAATCTAAAAAATCATGTTTAAAAAAAACTTTATTATATTTATATTTTATATGCGAGCAACATTTTTATCCAACATTTCGACTTTATTCTTCGTGCTACTTTCAACGACGAAATTCATCAAACGACGCAGCAATCGTATTTTTATCTGTTTAATGAATTTATCCGCATCTAACGACACGGGAAACCGCGTGGTGTTTAGGTCAATGTTTATTCGGACTTCAAAGTTCGTTGAGGCACACTCGAGATTCGTATGATTAAACAGCGGCAGAAAGACGGTTGAGATGTCGAGAAAGAGAAAGGCCGCTAGATGAAAATGGAGGTATCGTGTATACCTAATTACTATCGCTATCGCGGTATTTGTCATTCGACCGTTTATAAACGCGACGACGGCGGACAGGAGGAACTGCATTTAATTCCAATTAGCCGTTCCGACTCGAAACCAGTTCCGAGACCGCGGAGGATTTTGTAGAAAAGAACTTTGTTGCCTCTTCTTCCCTCGCGATTATTTCCTCAGAATGTGAGAAACTTCATCCGTAATAACGGGCTTAAGCGAGTCCTGCTAAAGATTTTTAAACGGTCGAAACAGGAAACAAACTCGACACGATTCCATATCAAATAAGCTGTACTTACATCGACTGAAAAAATAATGATATCTACATTTCATATATTTTTATCACCGACATTTTTACGAATACAAATTTCAAACTTTACACCAACGCGTAAAATTATTTTACAAGCGAAAAAAAATTATAATAACGTTATAATAAGTTGTAAAAATATTCGTAGAAGCATAAAACGCGCCTAATCATCGCTGCATGAAGTCACCCAGCTAATAGCTGTGTCCGCTATGCTTCCCGTTTTCGTGTCATTATCTACTACGCCACTCTAGCAGGGTTTTATCGGCACGTTTCCTAATATAAATAATTTATGGCGTCGATACGGATGGAACTACTGATACGTACTGACCTCGAGTCTCGGAAAAGCGAGCCGAGTCTTGGGGACGAGTATTGCTAGCGCGCAATAGTATCTCGTCGAGATAAGTAGTTATAGTAAATAATTTTCATGTTCACGGCGTTTTACAATAGTAAGCTAGAGTTGCGCGACGATGATGCAATCAACTCGAAATCGCGATCACTAATGTCGAAAGACTTTGGCTAACCGGAATATCGTACGTCTAACAGACCGATGTATTAGAACGTCAAGTCTCCCCGTAAAATAACGGCGAGTGCTCGTGACACGAATCGCTGCCGGCGAAAATTCAATCCACCATACTGATAATTCCGCGGGAAGGATCTTGTCAGGTGGCGTTAATCGGGGCGGAAAGGGAGGAGAGACCCGGTGCATTACCTTACCTGATCCTTTCCTTCCTTCCCCCGCTCGCGCTTCAGGGTGTTCTGCAACGGCCACGCACTATGCAGCGAGCATTCTCGATTTGCTTCTGTCCGGTGCACCATAATCATCGCGTCAAGTCGAGTAGCACGATAATGACGGCCGGTAATTACGAAGTATTACGCTCGCGACCGCTGCCCTGTTACCGTCGGAATTAACGTACCAGCGTGCACTTTGGTATGCCGAACCACGAAGACGAAACGAGGAAACGAGCCTTTGTCACGCGGAAATCGCACCCGCGCAAGCATCCGTAACTTCCGTGAATGTCAGAGGAAATTCGCTCTAACTTTAGATTCGAATGAATAATTCGAAATGTTGGATAACACGGAAGATTTTAAGATAACAATAATTGAAATCTTATATAATTAAAATAATTATTATAATATTTATATTTATAATATAATGATTGCGATAAAATTAGATATCTAAAATAATTATGATAGACTTCTTAACACCCAGATTTTTGGATGCTGAAAACGATGCCGCAAGCCAATTTTTCGCCAAAAAGCAGTTTTTTGCATAAAAAACTGCTCAATTATTTCGGAAACCTGACGTGCTAGTGAAAATTTATTTGCGGCATCGTTTTCAGCACTCAAAAAAGAACATTGTCTGATTTAAAATAATTTTTGGGTGCACACTAGTGTAATTAAAAATTTTTTTAAAAAGCGCGTTTAAAATTACGGAAAAAAACATAAATTCCTCCGTTCAAAAATAAAAAATATTAAAAAAAAAACGTGTCAACTTAACATTATTACGGTATCTAAATAGCGATCTTAAAATTTGGAAATAATTATGGCCACTAATGATTAAAATTTATTAAAAACTGAAAAAAATTGATATAAAATTATATATACTAAAACAACACAAGCGCTACTTCTTCCTCGCGCGCCTTTCCTCGATTTTATATAAAAATAAAAAAGAATGAAATTTTTATATAAAGTTTGTTTAAACTTGATTAATATTTTTTGAAAGAAATCAGCTAATTAAAGCGTTAATTTGCTAAATAAATTTTAAAATAAAAATATATTATAAAAATTAAAATAATAATGTTATAGTAATATAAGTCTGCGTTGTATAAGATCCGCGGCTAAAAAGTAACGATATTTAACATTTTTATAGGAGCCAAAAATTCATCGCTTGTATATTTCGATAGTACATTGCTTGCAGATTATTTTTATATCATAAACATATAAGCGTACAAATTTTTTTTATTTAATATACGTAATATAAGTCTGCGTTGTATAGGGTCCGCGGCTAAAAAGTATCGATATTTAATATTTTAAAAAAAGCCAAAAATTCATCGCTTGCATATTTCGATGCTATATTATTATTAGATTATTTTTATAAACACTATATAAACCATATACAAAATGTCTACTATATAAAGATACTTTGCAATCAATGTACTATTAACATATACAATGGATGATTTTTGGCTATTCTTAAAATATTAAATATCAATAATTTGTAGCCGCGGAATTTATATTTATTATATGAAAAAATTTGTACGCTATGTTTATGATATAAGAATAATCTGCAATCAATATACTATCAATATATACAAGCGATAAATTTTAGGCTATTTTTAAAATATTAAATATCAATCTCTTGTAACTACAAAGTATCGACAGTTTAAAAGGATATTAAATATTTTAAAAGGAGCCAAAAATTCATGGCTTGTATATTTTGATAATACACTATTTAAAAATTATTTTTATATCATAAACATATGAGCGTACAAATTCTCTTATTTAATATACGTAATACTGATCTGCGTTGTATAGCGTTCGCTACAAAGTATCGATATTAATTATTTTAAAGAGAGCCAAATATTCATCATTAGCATTAATAGTTATTGATAAAACTAGAAAAAACCGCATGGCTCTATCTATTATATTTTCCGAGATATCGATTTATTTCACTTTTTCCACTTTTACGTCGGGCCAGAAATTTAAAGTCGACCTGTCATACGAAAATTTGCGATAACTTTTTATATATTAATCTTAGCGCGTCGAGCATTAATAACTATTAGTAGAACTCGTGAGCTGCTACCCAAAATTGTCAACAAAACTATCGAAACATTAAAAAAATTTTTATTCATCGTCAAAAAATTTCTATCCCGATGAATAAAAATTTTTTAACAGTTCTGATAATTAGGCTTGGAGCATTAATAGTTATTGATAAAACAAGTAAAAACGTGGAAACCGCATGTCTCTACTTATTATAGTTTAAAAGATATCGATTTATTTCACTTTTACGAAATTTTCGTATGTCAGGTCGACTTTAAATTTCTGGCCCGACGTAAAAGTGGTAAAAGTGAAATAAATCGATATCTTTTAAACTATAATAAACAGAGACATGCGGTTTCCACGTTTTTACTTGTTCTATCAATAACAATTAATGCTCCAAGCCTAATTATCTGAACTGTTAAAAATTATTTATTCCCCGGGACATAGAAATTTTTCGACAATAAATAAAAATTTTTTTAATGTTTCTATAGTTATTTTAACAATTTTGGGTAGCACCGGACGTGTTCTACCAATAACTATTAATTCTCGAAGCGCTAGGATTAATATATAAAAAGTTATTGCAAACTTTCGTATGACAGGTCGAAAAGTTTCTGGCCCGACGGAAAAGTGGTAAAAGTGAAATAAATCGATATCTTTTAAACTATAATAAACAGAGACATGCGGTTTCCACGAGTTTACTTGTTCTATTAATAACTATTAATTCTCCAAGCCTGATTATCAGAACTGTTAAAAATTATTTATTCCCCGGAACATAGAAATTTTTCGACAATAAATAAACATTTTTTTAGTGTTTCTATATTTTTTTTAACAATTTTGGGTAGCACCGGACGAGTTCTACCAATAACTATTAATGCTCGAAGCGCTGAGATTGTTATATAAAAAGTTATTGCAAACTTTCGTATGACAGGTCTAAAAAATTTCTGGCCCGACGGAAAAGTGGTAAAAGTGAAATAAATCGATATCTTTTAAACTATAATAAACAGAGACATGCGGTTTCCACGTTTTTACTTGTTCTATCAATAACTATTAATTCTCCAAGCCTGATTATCAGAACTGCTAAAAATTATTTATTCCCCGGGACATAGAAATTTTTCGACAATAAATAAAAATTTTTTTAATGTTTCTATAGTTATTTTAACAATTTTGGGTAGCACCGGACGAGTTCTACCAATAACTATGAATTCTCGAAGCGCTAGGATTAATATATAAAAAGTTATTGCAAACTTTCGTATGACAGCTGGAAAAATTTCTGGCCCGACGTAAAAGTGGTAAAAGTGAAATAAATCGATATCTTTTAAACTATAATAAACAGAGACATGCGGTTTCCACGATTTTACTTGTTCTATTAATAGCTATTAATTCTCCAAGCCTGATTATCAGAACTGCTAAAAATTATTTATTCCCCGGGACATAGAAATTTTTCGACAATAAATAAAAATTTTTTTAGTGTTTCTATATTTTTTTTAACAATTTTGGGTAGCACCGGACGAGTTCTACCAATAACTATTAATGCTCGAAGCGCTGAGATTGTTATATAAAAAGTTATTGCAAACTTTCGTATGACAGGTCGAAAAATTTCTGGCCCGACGGAAAAGTGATAAAAGTGAAATAAATCGATATCTTTTAAACTATAATAAACAGAGACATGCGGTTTCCACGTTTTTACTTGTTCTATCAATAACTATTAATTCTCCAAGCCTGATTATCAGAACTGCTAAAAATTATTTATTCCCCGGGACATAGAAATTTTTCGACAATAAATAAAAATTTTTTTAATGTTTCTATAGTTATTTTAACAATTTTGGGTAGCACCGGACGAGTTCTACCAATAACTATGAATTCTCGAAGCGCTAGGATTAATATATAAAAAGTTATTGCAAACTTTCGTATGACAGCTGGAAAAATTTCTGGCCCGACGTAAAAGTGGTAAAAGTGAAATAAATCGATATCTTTTAAACTATAATAAACAGAGACATGCGGTTTCCACGATTTTACTTGTTCTATTAATAGCTATTAATTCTCCAAGCCTGATTATCAGAACTGCTAAAAATTATTTATTCCCCGGGACATAGAAATTTTTCGACAATAAATAAAAATTTTTTTAGTGTTTCTATATTTTTTTTAACAATTTTGGGTAGCACCGGACGAGTTCTACCAATAACTATTAATGCTCGAAGCGCTGAGATTGTTATATAAAAAGTTATTGCAAACTTTCGTATGACAGGTCGAAAAATTTCTGGCCCGACGGAAAAGTGATAAAAGTGAAATAAATCGATATCTTTTAAACTATAATAAACAGAGACATGCGGTTTCCACGTTTTTACTTGTTCTATCAATAACTATTAATTCTCCAAGCCTGATTATCAGAACTGCTAAAAATTATTTATTCCCCGGGACATAGAAATTTTTCGACAATAAATAAAAATTTTTTTAATGTTTCTATAGTTATTTTAACAATTTTGGGTAGCACCGGACGAGTTCTACCAATAACTATGAATTCTCGAAGCGCTAGGATTAATATATAAAAAGTTATTGCAAACTTTCGTATGACAGCTGGAAAAATTTCTGGCCCGACGTAAAAGTGGTAAAAGTGAAATAAATCGATATCTTTTAAACTATAATAAACAGAGACATGCGGTTTCCACGATTTTACTTGTTCTATTAATAGCTATTAATTCTCCAAGCCTGATTATCAGAACTGCTAAAAATTATTTATTCCCCGGGACATAGAAATTTTTCGACAATAAATAAAAATTTTTTTAGTGTTTCTATATTTTTTTTAACAATTTTGGGTAGCACCGGACGAGTTCTACCAATAACTATTAATGCTCGAAGCGCTGAGATTGTTATATAAAAAGTTATTGCAAACTTTCGTATGACAGGTCGAAAAATTTCTGGCCCGACGGAAAAGTGATAAAAGTGAAATAAATCGATATCTTTTAAACTATAATAAACAGAGACATGCGGTTTCCACGATTTTACTTATTCTATTAATAGCTATTAATTCTCCAAGCCTGATTATCAGAACTGCTAAAAATTATTTATTCCCCGGGACATAGAAATTTTTCGACAATAAATAAAAATTTTTTTAGTGTTTCTATATTTTTTTTAACAATTTTGGGTAGCACCGGACGAGTTCTACCAATAACTATTAATTCTCAAAGCGCTGAGATTGTTATATAAAAAGTTATTGCAAACTCTCGTATGACAGGTGGAAAAATTTCTGGCCCGACGGAAAAGTGGTAAAAGTGAAATAAATCGATATCTTTTGAACTATAATAAATAGAGACATACGGTTTCCACGTTTTTACTTGTTCTATTAATAATTATTAATTCTCCAAGCCTGATTATCAGAACTGCTAAAAATTATTTATTCCCCGGGACAGAAATTTTTCGACAATAAATAAAAATTTTTTTAATGTTTCTATAGTTATTTTGACAATTTTGGGTAGCACCGGACGAGTTCTACCAATAACTATGAATTCTCGAAGCGCTAGGATTAATATATAAAAAGTTATTGCAAACTTTCGTATGACAGCTGGAAAAATTTCTGGCCCGACGTAAAAGTGGTAAAAGTGAAATAAATCGATATCTTTTAAACTATAATAAACAGAGACATGCGGTTTCCACGATTTTACTTATTCTATTAATAGCTATTAATTCTCCAAGCCTGATTATCAGAACTGCTAAAAATTATTTATTCCCCGGGACATAGAAATTTTTCGACAATAAATAAAAATTTTTTTAGTGTTTCTATATTTTTTTTAACAATTTTGGGTAGCACCGGACGAGTTCTACCAATAACTATTAATGCTCGAAGCGCTGAGATTGTTATATAAAAAGTTATTGCAAACTTTCGTATGACAGGTCGAAAAATTTCTGGCCCGACGGAAAAGTGATAAAAGTGAAATAAATCGATATCTTTTAAACTATAATAAACAGAGACATGCGGTTTCCACGTTTTTACTTGTTCTATCAATAACTATTAATTCTCCAAGCCTGATTATCAGAACTGCTAAAAATTATTTATTCCCCGGGACATAGAAATTTTTCGACAATAAATAAAAATTTTTTTAATGTTTCTATAGTTATTTTAACAATTTTGGGTAGCACCGGACGAGTTCTACCAATAACTATTAATGCTCGAAGCGCTGAGATTGTTATATAAAAAGTTATTGCAAACTTTCGTATGACAGGTCGAAAAATTTCTGGCCCGACGGAAAAGTGATAAAAGTGAAATAAATCGATATCTTTTAAACTATAATAAACAGAGACATGCGGTTTCCACGTTTTTACTTGTTCTATCAATAACTATTAATTCTCCAAGCCTGATTATCAGAACTGCTAAAAATTATTTATTCCCCGGGACATAGAAATTTTTCGACAATAAATAAAAATTTTTTTAATGTTTCTATAGTTATTTTAACAATTTTGGGTAGCACCGGACGAGTTCTACCAATAACTATGAATTCTCGAAGCGCTAGGATTAATATATAAAAAGTTATTGCAAACTTTCGTATGACAGCTGGAAAAATTTCTGGCCCGACGTAAAAGTGGTAAAAGTGAAATAAATCGATATCTTTTAAACTATAATAAACAGAGACATGCGGTTTCCACGATTTTACTTATTCTATTAATAGCTATTAATTCTCCAAGCCTGATTATCAGAACTGCTAAAAATTATTTATTCCCCGGGACATAGAAATTTTTCGACAATAAATAAAAATTTTTTTAGTGTTTCTATATTTTTTTTAACAATTTTGGGTAGCACCGGACGAGTTCTACCAATAACTATTAATGCTCGAAGCGCTGAGATTGTTATATAAAAAGTTATTGCAAACTTTCGTATGACAGGTAGAAAAATTTCTGGCCCGACGGAAAAGTGATAAAAGTGAAATAAATCGATATCTTTTAAACTATAATAAATAGAGACATGCGGTTTCCACGTTTTTACTTGTTCTATTAATAATTATTAATTCTCCAAGCCTGATTATCAGAACTGCTAAAAATTATTTATTCCCCGGGACATAGAAATTTTTCGACAATAAATAAAAATTTTTTTAGTGTTTCTATATTTTTTTTAACAATTTTGGGTAGCACCGGACGAGTTCTACCAATAACTATTAATTCTCAAAGCGCTGAGATTGTTATATAAAAAGTTATTGCAAACTCTCGTATGACAGGTGGAAAAATTTCTGGCCCGACGGAAAAGTGGTAAAAGTGAAATAAATCGATATCTTTTGAACTATAATAAATAGAGACATACGGTTTCCACGTTTTTACTTGTTCTATTAATAATTATTAATTCTCCAAGCCTGATTATCAGAACTGCTAAAAATTATTTATTCCCCGGGACATAGAAATTTTTCGACAATAAATAAAAATTTTTTTAATGTTTCTATAGTTATTTTGACAATTTTGGGTAGCACCGGACGAGTTCTACCAATAACTATTAATTCTCAAAGCGCTAGGATTAATATATAAAAAGTTATTGCAAACTTTCGTATGACAGGTCGAAAAATTTCTGGCCCGACGGAAAAGTGATAAAAGTGAAATAAATCGATATCTTTTAAACTATAATAAACAGAGACATGCGGTTTCCACGTTTTTACTTGTTCTATCAATAACTATTAATTCTCCAAGCCTGATTATCAGAACTGCTAAAAATTATTTATTCCCCGGGACATAGAAATTTTTCGACAATAAATAAAAATTTTTTTAATGTTTCTATAGTTATTTTAACAATTTTGGGTAGCACCGGACGAGTTCTACCAATAACTATTAATGCTCGAAGCGCTGAGATTGTTATATAAAAAGTTATTGCAAACTTTCGTATGACAGGTCGAAAAATTTCTGGCCCGACGGAAAAGTGATAAAAGTGAAATAAATCGATATCTTTTAAACTATAATAAACAGAGACATGCGGTTTCCACGTTTTTACTTGTTCTATCAATAACTATTAATTCTCCAAGCCTGATTATCAGAACTGCTAAAAATTATTTATTCCCCGGGACATAGAAATTTTTCGACAATAAATAAAAATTTTTTTAATGTTTCTATAGTTATTTTAACAATTTTGGGTAGCACCGGACGAGTTCTACCAATAACTATTAATGCTCGAAGCGCTGAGATTGTTATATAAAAAGTTATTGCAAACTTTCGTATGACAGGTCGAAAAATTTCTGGCCCGACGGAAAAGTGATAAAAGTGAAATAAATCGATATCTTTTAAACTATAATAAACAGAGACATGCGGTTTCCACGATTTTACTTGTTCTATTAATAGCTATTAATTCTCCAAGCCTGATTATCAGAACTGCTAAAAATTATTTATTCCCCGGGACATAGAAATTTTTCGACAATAAATAAAAATTTTTTTAATGTTTCTATAGTTATTTTAACAATTTTGGGTAGCACCGGACGAGTTCTACCAATAACTATGAATTCTCGAAGCGCTAGGATTAATATATAAAAAGTTATTGCAAACTTTCGTATGACAGCTGGAAAAATTTCTGGCCCGACGTAAAAGTGGTAAAAGTGAAATAAATCGATATCTTTTAAACTATAATAAACAGAGACATGCGGTTTCCACGATTTTACTTATTCTATTAATAGCTATTAATTCTCCAAGCCTGATTATCAGAACTGCTAAAAATTATTTATTCCCCGGGACATAGAAATTTTTCGACAATAAATAAAAATTTTTTTAGTGTTTCTATATTTTTTTTAACAATTTTGGGTAGCACCGGACGAGTTCTACCAATAACTATTAATGCTCGAAGCGCTAGGATTAATATATAAAAAGTTATTGCAAACTTTCGTATGACAGGTCGAAAAATTTCTGGCCCGACGGAAAAGTGATAAAAGTGAAATAAATCGATATCTTTTAAACTATAATAAACAGAGACATGCGGTTTCCACGTTTTTACTTGTTCTATCAATAACTATTAATTCTCCAAGCCTGATTATCAGAACTGCTAAAAATTATTTATTCCCCGGGACATAGAAATTTTTCGACAATAAATAAAAATTTTTTTAATGTTTCTATAGTTATTTTAACAATTTTGGGTAGCACCGGACGAGTTCTACCAATAACTATGAATTCTCGAAGCGCTAGGATTAATATATAAAAAGTTATTGCAAACTTTCGTATGACAGGTGGAAAAATTTCTGGCCCGACGGAAAAGTGGTAAAAGTGAAATAAATCGATATCTTTTGAACTATAATAAATAGAGACATACGGTTTCCACGTTTTTACTTGTTCTATTAATAATTATTAATTCTCCAAGCCTGATTATCAGAACTGCTAAAAATTATTTATTCCCCGGGACATAGAAATTTTTCGACAATAAATAAAAATTTTTTTAATGTTTCTATAGTTATTTTGACAATTTTGGGTAGCACCGGACGAGTTCTACCAATAACTATTAATTCTCAAAGCGCTAGGATTAATATATAAAAAGTTATTGCAAACTTTCGTATGACAGGTCGAAAAATTTCTGGCCCGACGGAAAAGTGGTAAAAGTGAAATAAATCGATATCTTTTAAACTATAATAAACAGAGACATGCGGTTTCCACGTTTTTACTTGTTCTATCAATAACTATTAATTCTCCAAGCCTGATTATCAGAACTGTTAAAAATTATTTATTCCCCGGAACATAAAAATTTTTTTAATGTTTCTATAGTTATTTTGACAATTTTGGGTAGCACCGGACGACTTTTACCAATAATTATTAATGCTCGAAGCGCTGAGATTGTTATATAAAAAGTTATTGCAAACTTTCGTATGACAGGTCGAAAAATTTCTGGCCCGACGTAAAAGTGGTAAAAGTGAATAAAAAAGTGATTAAAATTATATTATATTTTTATATTATAATTAAGATATAACAAAAACGCATTCCTGATTATAAATTTAAAAAAGTGTCTTCTTTTAAACTTCGTGCTTAAAATATTTTTAAAAATCAACAAAAAAAAACATTTTTAATAAAAATTTCTTATATATAAACTTGAACACACACAAAATAGAAATAAAATTCGATTAGATCTGAACAAATTAAAAATTAAATATTAATGATTTCATATAAATTATAATATTTAATAAAATATATTTTAAAAAAACGACATAACATTATTTTTACTTTTCAAAACGTTTTAATTTTATCTGGGTTATTATTAGTTTATGCTTGTGGATTAATGTAGAATGTAGATCAATGCTAAGTAATGTGTAATTCCAGAAAAAATGTACATGTCGATACATGTACTGCGACAGTAAGACACTCCTCGGAATAACATTATTACCTTATCGTTTCAAATTTCGTTGCTTGAATATCCAGTGCAAACAAGGACACAGTGTGTCCAGCTAATTGTTATCATCTCGAAACATTATGAAAACTATTTATGATTTAATAAAATAATTTTGTCATATTCTATCTCGCATTTTTCTTTGATCATTATATATATATATAATAAATAAAAATCAATATATAACGGCTTTTTATTATTATAATAAATAAATTATTTACCATATGGTTGCTTTGCCGTTGCCCGATGCCACCCCGGGCCTCCTCCTCGTAGAAGTTTCGAAACACTCACGTTCACAACACAAACACTTTGTTCCGTTTGTGACGCGCGGCGACGCCCGGGTTTTAGCTATCACATTTTTGACGCGTTTCGGTAAAACGCGAGACTCGCGAGAGCTTATTCGCGCACGAAAACCGAAGCTCCGTTTTCGCGTCGCCGCTTTTTTTCAAGGCTCATTTATCGGAGGGCCTTATCGAACGAAGATGATCAAAATGGCGACTTCGCCGCGACGCACATAAGTCACCGAAAGATGCAAGCGAGACGAACATTGAGCGAGATTCACGGCCGACGAGATCAATCTCGCGCTTGCGATCGCGATTACGATATTGGTACGCGCGACGTGATCATATTTATACGATAATTAACCACCAAAGACACTAATTAACACACACTCGCGGACCGGACCGGCAATGAGCGCGCGACCGTTAATCACGAAGTGGAAAGTACCACGAGAACGTAGCAGCGCTTGTCGAACGAAAATGGCGACTTCGCCGCGACGCACTCAGAAGTCGCCGAAGGACGCAAGCGAGACGAATATTGAGCGAGATTTACGACCAACGAGATCATTCTCGCGCTTGCGAGCGCGATTACGATGTTGGTACGCGCGACGTGATCATATTTATACGATAATTAACCACTAAAGATACTAATTAATACATTCGTTCTTTCGCGGAACGACAAGAAGCGCGCGACCTTAATCACGAACAACCGACGAGCAGCAATGGAGCTAGACTGACGCCTGCCAGTTTCGGAACGCGCAACGACACGTCGCGCCACGTCGTAGTGGTGGGGGTATGTAGAGGTCGCGACGTGGGAGCTCGGCGAATCACATCGCGACTACATACCCCCACCCCCCACCACTACGCGGTGGCGTGACTTCGTTGCGCGTTCCGAACCTGGCAGTGCCAGTCTAGATCCAGTGCTGTTCCTCGGTTGTTCGTGGCCAACGGTCGCGTGCTTATTGTCGGTCCGCGAAAGGACGGGTGTATTAATTAGCGTCTTTGACGATTAATTATCGTATAAATCCGATCGCGTCGCACGTACCGACATCGTAATCGCGATCGCACACTCGAGATTGATATCATCGGCCATGAATTTCGCTCAATATTCGTCTCGCTTGCGTTCTTGAGCGACTTCAGTACGTCGCGGCGAAGTCGCCATCTTGATCATCTTCGTTCGATAAGGCCCTCCGATAAATGAGCCTTGAAAAAAAGCGGCGACGCGAAAACGGAGCTTCGGTTTTCGTGCGCGAATAAGCTCTCGTGAGTCTCGCGTTTTACCGAAACGCGTCAAAAATGTGATAGCTAAAACCCGGGCGTCGCCGCGCGTCGCAAACGGAAAAAAGTAACGCGAGTGCAAGTGTTTCGAAACTTGTACGAGGAGGCCCGGGAAGGCATCGGGCAACAAAGGAGCAACCGTGAGGTGAGTAAATTTTAATTGTTTAATAGTTACATAGTTCTTGATTATTTTTGAAAGAGTTGTGCAATTTTTATAGAGATAAAAAAAGGGTGTGTGAAGTTGGCACCCCTATGTTACGATATCATAGTTCTGTTAAGAGTTCTGAATTATTTAGAAGCTAAGGAAGAGTTCTTGATAGTTTTTATAAATAGTTCCGGTCATTATGATAATGAAAATTGATTTTGAAAAATGGGGGTGCCAACTTCACGATTTTTTTACACATCGAGTTCCAATAGTTCTGAGCTTAATTTTAAAACTCTTTTGAGTAGATCTATAGTTCCTGATACTTTTTTTAAAGAGTTCTACAGTTTTTAGATTAAAAAAAAATACTTAAAGAAATATTAAAAATTGTAGAAAATTTGATTTTAAGATACGATAGTTCTGGGATATTTCTATTATTATTTTATTGATTTCGAAGAGTTCTCTGCAATTAAAAATAATTTATATCCAAAAATGAAAAAATTCTACACTTTAAACGAAATTTCAAAAACCAGTTAAAAATAACACGTATCTTCTTACTCCGTCACCCGATTGCATTAACTCATAAGACTTTTCGTCAACACTCGTCGAGAACTGTGAAAATGTGAAAATTTTTTCAGAGTTCCGATTAGTTCTGACTGGAGTTCTGAACAGTTCTCGACGAGTGTTGACGAAAAGTCTTATGAGTTAATGCAATCGGGTGACGAAGTAAGAAGATACGTGTTATTTTTAACTGGTTTTTGAAATTTCGTTTAAAGTGTAGAATTTTTTCATTTTTGGATATAAATTATTTTTAATTGCAGAGAACTCTTCGAAATCAATAAAATAATAATAGAAATATCCCAGAACTATCGTATCTTAAAATCAAATTTTAAAACATTAAAAATTTTTTTTTAAGTATTTTTTTGTTATCTAAAAACTGCAGAACTCTTTAAAAAAGTATCAGGAACTATAGATCTACTCAAAAGAGTTTTAAAATTAAGCTCAGAACTATTGGAACTCGATGTGTAAAAAAATCGTGAAGTTGGCACCCCCATTTTTCAAAGTCAAATTTCATTATCATAATGACCGGAACTATTTATAAAAACTATCAAGAACTCTTCCTTAGCTTCTAAATAATTCAGAACTCTTAACAGAACTATGATATCGTAACATAGGGGTGCCAACTTCACACACCCGTATTTATCTGTCAATTATACATTCTCCTCTATTTCTTATTTTATACATATATTTCCAAGTAAATTCTAAAACTTCAAAAGAATTTGCTGCGCTAAAAAGGCGATAAATATAAGTACACAGACAGATGCGTGATATAAGTACACAGGCAGGCAGACTCGAAAGTAGTTCGTAGACCTCGCTAAGAGATAGGTAACCTTGCAAGGCCTTCTTACAACCTTTCTTCGTCTCTCTCCCTTCGAGGAACTCACTATAAGGTGTTCAATGGATGGAAACGTAAGCTGAAAGGAGCTGGTCGCCCAGGATGCTGACTATATACCCGCGATGTTTAGCGACCGCTAACTAGTTCTAAACATTCATCGTGGAATAGCTAGTTCCGGCTTCGCACTCAGAAAAGAGAAATATTCTCAATGGACTCTTGTCGAAATTCTTCAATTTTCGACAAAGAATCATTGATATGAAAAACGAAAATCTATTTATTAAATATATTAATTCTATACGCGTATAGAAATTAAACCACTAGTCCCAAGAATTATGTTTTATTCAAAAATATATAAATAAATATATGCATAATTGTTAATATTCTCATTTTAAGCAATTTCTATAATTTATTCATGTTCGTAAATTATTCCGTCATTTTTTTCGTCTAGTAAATTTAAAAAATTGAAGAAATCATTCACTATTAAATTAGCAGTCCTTAAAGTCGCGGTTCAAAAGAATGTTCACTTATAACATAGAAATAGATTTTAAAAAACAAATTTTTTTATTTTAATGAAAAATCGAAGAAAGAGAAGCTTCTCTTAATTAAGAAATACAATTTTCACGAAAATTCGAGAAATGTTAATGAGAATTATAAAAGTCATAATAGCGGAAGTTGTCGCTTTCTAATTTATTGTCGAATCACCCGCAGCATCTATGCGATAAATTGAGTTCTTTGAGAGAAGCTGCGCCGTAGGAATGTGTACAATAAAACATTTATTGAATCGTTAGATATAATTAACGGAAATTTATAACGAGCGTGGCTCTGGCCTTAAAGGTTCTTTCCGATTGACTCCGAAGTTAGATGGAGAGAATTTAGATCATTAAGAATCCCTTCTTAAGTACATTCTTCGTCACGCTCAAGGATCAAACGTGCTATCCGCGAGTGTGTGGCCCCTTTGTTACTTTCGCGACTTCATAATGTTCTTATGGTTCGCACATACGTATGACTCAGCCTCTCTCGGTATCCATCCGGAAATGATAAACGGGAACGATACATTCATCTGTCTCGAGCTTTTTTCCCGAACCGTCAATTGCATTATAAAATCAGCAGAAATATGTCGCTAATTATCCCCTCCTCGCGCAGCTTAATTAAAAAATATATATGTATTTTTTTTATATTATATATCATAAAGTAATGAAATCGTATAATTGATTCAATTTTGTCTGAGCTTACTAAATTTATCTGGTTAAGTTGACAGAATTGAAATCTTAATATTCATCTACATTACATCTCCAATATACATATAATACATTTCCTTTCCGTATTGCATTAATGTAGCACTTATTTTCCTTCGAGTAATTCGGCAGAGTATACAATAAGAAATAAAGATTAAAGATTATTAAATCTGATATGTATTTTCTTCCTGAATTACGGCAATCCATTTTCATGCCATTTTAGCAAGACTTAACTTTGTTGCTAGACATAATGCTGCATGAGCATAATAGGGAAACGATGAAAGTATGAAACCGGGCATAGTGCGACGTCTTGATTTATCGCGTTTGTAAAATGTACAAGGAATCGTGCGAGGATATCGACATAACGTGATCGTGAAGATTGCGTGACGGGAGTTATTATCACACGATTTACAGTTTATCGCGTGTTTCGTACGATTCACCTCGTGACTCGGATACGCGAAAACTTAATAACAAACTCGAAAACAGTCGCTATCGAGTAACAGATGGTGCCATACCCCCAGAGTAAATAATGCGTCGGCTCTTTAATGTTTTATTGTTACAACATATACTTTGAGTTCGAGTATAGCCATTTTTCACGAACGTAATTTATTGTATTTAATTTTATTTCGCACGCGATTTAAATTTTAAATTCACTCGACTCAATTTACTCCACGAGTTACGTCCGCGTTCGTGCAAAAGAGTGTTTCGGATAACGTAAATTTCTACGCGACTTATAAGATCAGAAAATATTTAGGTCATAGCTTGAGTTATTGCAGTAGTGCAAACAAACAGCGCGTCGTTGCAACGTCTACGAGAGAATAAGGATACGATGTGTCTCGAATCGGACGTGATGTTTGTTTGAACGATGTCAGAAGGGGACACACAATGTGAACCTCGAATTCTAGTGCACAGGATTAGAATCGTTCGTACTTAATTGTTAGAAATACACACTCGCAAGCTAATGATTTAAAGTAAAAACTGAAGCTACGAAAAAATTATTTTTAGACTTTTTAGAAATAAAAATTCCAGTGGAAAAAAAATATACAGACGTTTAATCTTTCATTAATTATCTCGAATTGCTGCAAACTATATTGACACTTGTGTTTTTATTTTTTTTTTAAATATCGCGACGAGGCTAGAACTTTCCCCAAAGTCGCGGACTGCCACGCTTTTCCCATCATGCGGTTAATACGATCGCTCGGTGGTCGTGCTTCTTCAGCAATGATTGCATCGTGGCATTCGAGCGGCGGCGAATAACTCGCGCGGTGGTCGTGCTTCTACCGCGATAGCTCGTTGCATTTTGAACGGCGAGTATCTTGTACTTCTACTTCACTGACGGCCGTCGGTTATCCGCGGAGATCGTCCGACTCGCTTCTCTACCAGGGCTTCGGATCGCGTCAGAGAAAAGGTTGCTTTACATTGTGAGGGGCCCTTATCTACCGTCTCGATCCCTCCGCGAAAGGATCTCGAAAGTGCAGCGCCGATATACTTGTATATACGGGT
This sequence comes from Prenolepis imparis, assembly GCF_030444845.1. Classification (NCBI taxonomy): domain Eukaryota; kingdom Metazoa; phylum Arthropoda; class Insecta; order Hymenoptera; family Formicidae; genus Prenolepis; species Prenolepis imparis. The sequence continues at coordinate 19,431,105 of NW_028141159.1, read as the reverse complement.
CATAGAACTTAGAATTATGATATCTTGTCGCGATGCGCAAGCGGCAGCGAACGTTCGTTGAATCCCGCAATATAAACGCCATAAATGTGAATTACATTAAAATCGTGATGCACGCGAAATTAAATCGAATGTAATTTCCAGTCGGTTCACCGTGTTCCGCTATTTTTGCACGTAGACTGAGCTGATTAAATTTATTAAGATAAAATACGGTATCTCTTTACGATATTCGCTTCTATCTACCTTACACAAGATAAGAGTTTTTATCCAATTAACTTTCCTAATTCTCTTTGTTATATTGTAATTTTCTTTTTTTTTTAACTCTGAGATTTCTCTAAGATTTTAATATCAAATTAAATACGCGTGTCGAATTAAATTAAATTATAATAGAATTATATATTTAAATTTAAAATCAAAGAGATTTCTTTGCTACTTATTTGTACTCTTTCGATAATGCGGCAAATACACAGACATACAAATTCAGCATCTCAATAGATAGAATTTACGTAAATTTAAAATGATCGAATATATTTTAATCCTATTATTTTATTTTTTCATTTATAATTCAGAGATAATATTTAAGCTTATTAGGTATTATAGGAATTAAAAGGCAAATTTCAGCAGATATAGTAGATGCCAAATACTTATTTAATAATGAGATTTAATAATAATAAAAAATATAGCAAAAAAAAATATAATGAAACGTGATCCGTATGATCCATTTTGCTCTGAAACAGTCACGAGTACGCGAGCTATAAGGTACTTTATCCTCTCACCATCCCCAAGTCGTAGAACTGGTTTTACACGCGGTCGATTCCGATATATAAAGAACGAACAAGGGTGAGAGGAGGCCGCAGATAGCGAAAAAGAAAGATGTATCAATGATCCTTACAGGAGATCCCGCGCTCCTTGTAGTCCGCGCGATTCATCGACTCGTCGCTCGATTAAAACGAGACGGACTCTTCTTGTGACATCGTGACTCAGTGCCATAGATAAATGGTAAACTTCTTGTTACGCTTAAACGCGAAGTCAATTCAGTAAAAGTCTTTATATTTTTTTTTCGCTCTTATATTCTTTCTCTTTTTGTATCTTTTTATGTCATCTTTGTTCCTTCGCCGTTGTTCATATTAAATCTAACGATTTAGCAAAATGTGACACTCCTGTGAACTTGGCACACCATACCTAAAAATCTTTTTTGTATTTAATTATCGGAACTATTTAAAATATTTAGGTAGAATTCTAGAACTATTCAAAAGACTGCCAGAAGTCTAAATAAATTTTTAGATTTTTAAGTATGGTGTGCCAAGTTCACACGAGTAAATGTGATGCTAGAATAAATATCAATGACATATCATGTCAATAATTTACTGCTAAAAGTATATATGCTAGAAGTAGCTTCTCTCTTTTTTTCAATGACTATCGCTTTTTGAATATTTGTTAAATAAACAAATATTCTTGTTATAAAAGAAATTTATAACATTTACTAAATTTATAATCAAATAATATTTTAATGCCACAAGTATTTGAATTAATCTTGCATATATATTCAAATATCAAATGATAAATTTTATGAGCGTTTCTTACGTCGCGACTTTATGGTCGTTAACTCCGTGTATTCTAAACGTCGTTTTTGATAGCCCGCTCGCGAGATCAGCTTTCTACGAATTGATTAACAGTGAATGCTTCTTGAATAAATTACAGTGAAGATGTACCAGAGAACATGCGCATAAGTTTTCTTTTGTCTACAAACCTATCAATGGAACGAGGAATTTATAACCTATTTATATTCTACCACGTGGCGTAAAAAAATCAGAAATAAATTACGTGTTGTATGTGTGTGCGCAAATGCTCGTAGATTATATGCAAATCACGAAAAATATTCGTGATATATAATAAATATTAATCATAAAATGATGCAATATTCAAGATATGCATATCGCAAATGCTAAGAGATACACGTTTATATAGTAATAAATCTTAATGGAGGAAAATGCCGAAAATATTGCGTGAATGTTACAAGGATAATATATTATTTTAAGCTATAAATATAAATATAACATGAATATAATATAATCATACTCATTAATATTTTTATAAACATTTTAAAAGGTCACATCACTAAGCTTACAACAGCGTATTTATCTAAAGACGAAATTTGCCATACCTTTAATAAAATGTCAAATAAAAAATTATATGTTGAAGTAACAAATACATGCTAAAAATTATTGGTCTGAATGAAAGCAATTAATAGATTATGCACATAATTTTCAAATTATTTAATCAGAAAATATAAGATATATAATGTGTAATAATAATGAATGAATGAATAATATTAGGATCAATTTTGCAAGCGTGACAAGGAAAAATTACCCCGCTGCAAATTAAATATATTTTCCTCGAACCCGAATAAGTTCGTAAATAAGTATGTGCAACTAATCGCGAGCAAATGTAGCAGGCTAAAAGGTTTAGGGACATGCGTAATATGATTCATCCGTTAAGTCTTTGCAAACAATTTCAGAGAACTTAATCCTTATGCAAGACGAGAAGTTCTTTGAGACATTGATACGGACACTATCAATGATTTCTTGACGCGGCTTTTTAATCGCCGCCTTGATAAAATAGGTCTATTTATATCGCGATTTTAATATTTATTTTTAAATTATAAAATAATAATAGTGACAGTAATAAACTTATTCGAAATATCCTTGTTTGTAATAAAAATTTTAGCGTTTCTCGAGACCTATCAATTGCTAAATTCTATTTATTAATATATTGATAGATTTTGATCAGTTGTAATAATTACGTGATTGAAATTACGTTATGACTCGATATTTATTTAGCTTTAGATTACTTGGAATACGTCAATAGATGAGAGATTTTACACCATATTTCAGGATCGTTTTTCGATCTCGCGCTCGCGAGACAAGAATTTACGCGACGTCAAAGTCGCTTTTATCGCGTAAGTTTTATCATCAGCTCTATCGACGGAAGAGACCACCCGCGTTTTCCGCGTTATTTAATTAGACAGAGAGAGATAATTTCGTGCCATCGCGCACGCACTTTACTCATCGCGCTTTGATCTCGAACTCTTCCGCTTTAATACCATTTCACGCACGAGTGACGCTCTTATCGACGTACCGAACAGTGACAATAGCCCCCTTACTCTTTAATTGGCTATAATTGCTTTCGATTTCCTCGATTGTCCATTATGTGCCGCGCAATACGAGGATGGTGCGCCACATTCACGTGTGTACATGCACGTGCGTGAGTGGTTGGGTAGAGATCGACGAGCCCAATTTGCATATTTGAATCACGATTCGATCGGTAGATGCTCCTCCTTCTTTATCTCTCTGTTGATTTTCTTTACTGTATTCTTAGCCACTACGATTGACTCAGTAGCTTCTCAATGCTTCCTGATTGTATCGACGCTAACGCAATTTAATTCGAGATTGTAACTATTTTTTCGATAGAAAAAAGAGAAAGAAAAAATATCTTTATGTTAAAATATAAAATCACACACACCAAAGTAAAATAAAAACTGAGATCTTATAATAATTTAGGCAATACAATAAAATCTTTCGTATAAAGATGGATCTCATTTTTATAAAAAATTAATTTTTTAAAACATGAGATGCCAACTTTACAGGAATATAAAATCCAATAATGAAATTATTGTTTACCAATTTTAATTAATTGTTATTAAAGATTCTCTATTCTTTTAATGATATTCCAAAAATTATCGAAATTTTATTTGTGTTTGAAACTTTATTAAATTCTTTACTTTGTTTAAATTATCCAGAGGTTTCAATTATCTCATGCATGATTGTAATTAATATATAACTTGCGGGCGTGTAGAGAAAGATATTATTTTTTTGAAATTTTAAAACTTTTTAAAGCCGTCACCAGAGATTGAGGCAAATTTTTTTGAGCTCCTGTGTAAAGGATTATAAAATTATTCCTCGTGTCCCGTCGACAGTAATCCTGGTTAACGGAGGTCGCTTTTAGGAGTCGTCCTTCGTCGGAGGGACAACCGATATACCGCGGGCTCGATTTCAAAGAAGCGCGCTACGGCATAACCATAATTCCTCGAGAAATATGACCCAATGACACAATAAGTACCGGTCATTACCGTATGTGTGCAACCGGCCGGCAGACGCTAAGAAAATTAAATTCCCACGCACGATTGCCTTCACGCCATTAACATTTTCTATTCGCATTAAAATCTCACTTGCGTGAATTTGCAGCCGCGTTTTACTATCTTCCGTGTAAAGTAAAAGAAGCAGAAACGGAAAAAATTCTGTCAAAACTGTTATTTTGGTTATTTTTAAACATACTCCTTTCTCTCTTGACACCACGGAGTCTTTTAGAAAAATTGTGGCGCGCGCAGACTTCTCTGTTTTCCTCTATTTTATTCACAACGATACAAACGCGTTACTGCTGCTCCTTGCGGCGCTCCAAGTCTGAGGAATAAAGCCCGGATCGCGCATAAATATTTCACACATCACCCACCGAGATATACAGGCATTTAAAGAAGCGCGAGGAGAAGAGTGCTCCCGGCATCAAGTCCGCGTCGGGGTTGGCTTGCGGAAAGTTTCACGCGGTTTTACGTTGCGTCATAAATGCGGGATGTAAATCATACGGGGGGAAAAGGCACGAGCGACTCCGCGGAGGCACGTAAAAGTTGAAGGATCAAGAAGGAAGCAAAGAGAAGTCAGAGGATTACTGACGACGCAATTAATCCTGTAGTACAGTAGAACTTGACGTAATTTTTTTTTCTATTTTTTCGTATAATATGGTATAAAATCAGAAATCTCTTATATGTGGAAATTGCACATGCAAAACTTTATAATTCATAATCTATTAAAATGCGTTAAAGCGAAACGATGTGATTCAAGACTACTATATATCTACAGTAGTTGATTTAGCATTATGTTACTAAATTTTAATATTTTCTTTAAATCATGTGCATTTTTATATCAACAATTAAAATAATGATTTTAGAAAATAGAAATTGAAAAATAATAATTGTCTTTTATAAACGATATAATCAATTATGATTTTTTTTTAAATATTACAATTTCTCGAATTTAAATATATATACACGCACACATGCACAGAATATTTTTAATAAATGAAATAAATTAATATTATTTATAGTCCGTATTACCCACTTATATCCAATGTATACTGCTCATAAAAGGCAAGAGTCTGAACAAAGAACATACTTGCGCTGAAATATCAATCGTAAAATATGGAGCTTTTCGGAAGAGCAGTCACACGTGCTGACCACGTGTTTCGTTGGAAACTTGCGGTAAAGGAGTCATAGCCCTTGTCGTGGCGAACAAAGGAAGGCGCATCGTCATTCTTTCATAATAAATTTCGTGAAACAATTGCCACGTGTACATGTATGTGTGCGTGTATGTTGATGTTGTGTATTTAAATTCAAGAAATTGTAATATTAAATATCATAATTAGCACATGTGTATGTGCACGCGCGCCAATAATTAATAATCAGATTTAAATAACAATCGTTCTTAATAAATGTTCGATGATCATTACGTTTTTTATATTGTCTTCCGAAAAACAGAAAAATTCTACTGCGCTTCTTTGTGATAAATCGATGAATGTCGAGTAGTTTCCAAAAATGATAGACACGGAATCTTATCGCGACTGATAGACTTCTACACATGTACAAAAAGCAAATATCCATGTGACTATATTTCTCTCTTTCCTTCCTCGTTCTTAGAAGAAATAGTCATGATATTTATTTGATCTATTGATAAACGTCATTGATGAGTCAGCATGATATCTCGTTCATTTCGAATGATATAATAAGATAGCTTTTATATATAATATACCATGGCCGGTCAATATGGCCCTTGAATTCGTCATCTTTTTATCTCTGGAGAAAACTGTACTATATTTAATTAAGAGTGCTACACGACAACCATACTTTGCATTATGAAAATATTTTACATAATCGTTGTAGAATTTAAAGAGATTATATAAAATTTGAAAAATATTAAGTACTTAAAAAAAAATTACTATTATTGCACAGAACATATATAGTATTTATATTTATTTTCGTAAAATATTATATTTAATAATGAGTTATAATTATTAAAAAACGAATACCTGCAACTCTGTTAATAAAAAATTAATGTACTGTTTTTATGCGACAGTTTTTTTTCCCCATAAAATAAGAACGAATATTAATTATAAGAAGAATATGTTATATTTTTTAAAAATAAGAATAATATTTGTGTTATTTATAGAATATAAAATTCTAAATATATTTTAATTTTAATGACAAGTGTCAATTTACGACGAATGTTTCGCCATGTAAAATAAAAGTCTTGGTTGCATCGTATGCAAAGGAGAGCTGCCTTGCTCTGCTGTGATCTAACTGGCAAAAATAACTCGCCCTCCCGCTTAGAATTAAGGAAACCGTTACCATTATCAACATAACGCGAAACTTTTAGTTTCGCAATCGCATTACTATTTACAATCGACGCGATGACTGTTCGTTTCGTATAAGTTACTACGATGCGATTTCTGCGAAAAGTGCAATCATAGCAATTCGTAGCAATTATATACATATAAGCGCGAAAAATCATTATCGCATAGATTTTGATGCAAGTATTATATGTATATTGTCATAATACATTTTATTTTTTACGTGTAGATTAAAAAAATATAATCTATTCTATTTTTCTAATTCCTTCAGTAAGAGTTGTATTAATTTCTAAATTTTTGAATAATTTTTAAAGTAAATATCATTTAATAAATTTTTCAATATAAATGACAATGTTTTACTATTATTTACTTTTTTGTATTTAGTTGTAATATCTAAAGTAGTAAATAATATGAACTCATAATAATTTGAACACACTTTCAACGTCGTATTATTTGTCCTTGATTATCATGACATCAAGCTGACGTATTTGCACGTGACGCAATTCGTCACTCTTCTCCACGCATTACGAGATGAATTAAAACTACTATTTAAATATTAGTGTCATTATTTCAAAAATCGTACATCTTCATGCTATATACTAATCACGTACAAAATGACAACAATTGCCCGCGGCTGTTATCGTCTGTTCACACCAGTGATGATATTATAAAGTAAGCGTAAATAAACACGTTTCTTTTCATGCATGCTAAAGGCATTCATAATTTTCAATCGTGTTTTGCAACATTCATTCAGAGCCTTACCAAGAGTATTGAATGAAAAGCTCAGTCATAAAGCATCAGTTGATTTCATTAACATAATTCATTTACTTTTTTAGTGATATCGCAATGCAATATCCTAAGAAATTTATATAATACCGAATGAAATTAATATGAGACTTAATTCAAACTATATTAAGTATAAATATGGGAGAAATTGTAATTGAGAAAACTAAAACATTTTCTCAAGATTAATAATAAAATAAAAAAATTAGAAACTGCGTGTACAATATATCTGTGTATTATAAGTATTCTGGAGAATAATTTCAAATATTCCACGTGTAATATTGCAGTAAAACTTCATCATCAAAATATTTGCCTTCTAAATTAGCGAATTAAAAAAAATTATTTTCCCGAGAAGCGCAGGCAGAGCTAGACACGCGTAGATTTAATCGGCGGGGCATTCCAAGAGGATGATGATTTCACGGTGATGTCACCGCAGCATGGAGCGGAATCGTAATCAGGATTTCGCCTTCAAGGATCGACGGCGTACCTAGCTGGACGAGCGAGTCTCTCGCCGCCGGCAGATAACCGATCAGCCGCTATGATAAATCCAACGATTACGAATCACCGGTGTGCACGTGTCGCGTCGCGACGCCCAGGTATGCTAGCTTCGATCCGAGATGTTGAGACGTGCAAGCTCGCGCTACCGCGGCTCTCTTGTAAACAACGCGCCCCAGCTTCCGTTACGCGGCCGCATAATCCGCGATATCACCGCGCGATTCGCGATCGGTTGTCGCGTTTAATTGGATGATCGAGCGATCGGAAACCGTGCCCGATCTAACGATCTCGCCTCGTCGTCTTACGTTTTACCGTACTCAACACGGCATCGGCACGAATTCGATACAGTAGCGGTACAAAGAAAGATTCGTCTATTATATCACGTTACGATATTTATACAAATAATTCTGCGACTAAATCTATTTCGATTTAAATTTCGTCTCGCGATAAATAAATACTGAATTATTGATTTAATAATCATGACACATTTTCTCGGTATTTTTTTTATAAATAATTCCTTAATTTTTCTGCAGAGCTTAATCAATTATTATTCTCTTTATCGATAACATATAATAAAATGACGATGTCATTAGCGGTACAAAGAAAAATTCGTCTATTATATCACGTTACGTTATTCACAAATAATTCTGCGACTAAATCTATTTCGATTTAAATTTCGTCTCGCGATAAATACTGAATTATTGATTTAATAATCATGACACATTTTCTCGTTATTTTTTTTTATAAATAATTCCTCAGTTTTTCTAGAGAGCTTAATCAATTATTCTTCTCTTTATCGATAACATATAATAAAATGACGATGTCATTAGCGGTACAAAGAAAAATTCGTCTATTATATCACGTTACGTTATTCACAAATAATTCTGCGACTAAATCTATTTCGATTTAAATTTCGTCTCGCGATAAATACTGAATTATTGATTTAATAATCATGACACATTTTCTCGTTATTTTTTTTTATAAATAATTCCTCAGTTTTTCTAGAGAGCTTAATCAATTATTCTTCTCTTTATCGATAACATATAATAAAATGACGTTGACAATGTCATTGACGTCATAGAATTGCGTGTCAAACGGAAAAAACAGATTATTTAAATTACGTATTTTATTATCAGATTGCAATATTAACCAGTTGGCCATAATCCTGTATGACACACAACTATTCGCATATTTAATGTTTGCACCGATTTTCTATATTTATATCTATCGACAAAACTATTCTAATGCGTAATAAAATTATATTTAATAAAAACATTTTATAATCTATCGGGTAATAGGATGTCAAATTTAATCAATCGGGAATTAATAATTCATAAGAGAAAAATGTAAAATAACGTTTACGCGATATACTCAATATTTTGAAAATAATCCTGTAAAGCAAATAAAATTTCACACATAATTACACACCTAACCGAACCTAACTGTTTTCTACGTGGCTATTATTTCAACAAAATAGATGAGGATTAAATGTTCGCTCTCAATTTTCCGAGACGCCAAACATTATTATCACTGTACGTATTTGATAAAGAAAATCTTGTAAATAAAGAGTATACTTTTCTTCGCGTAATCTTCCATCGTTGTGATCGATAGGTATAATGTTACCGAAAGTAGAAACAGTACACTCACCCGAGGATTGGCAGGGAAGGTTGAAGGCGGCGAAACGGCGACATGCATCCACGTGTTCGGAGCGGCGAGTTGAAATTCACTTGTACAAACGTCGGCGCGACACGACGACGAACACAAGAAAGGCCACCGCGGCGGCGTCTTCTCTCTTTCACGATCCCGCGATTATATCACTGCGGCCCCGCCGCCGTCCTCCTCTCCAACCGGGTTTCCGGCGCTTCACTTTCCGCGAAACTTCGAGTCACTTCACTTCCGCGAAATTCCGAGCAACGGCCTCCTCGAAACGCGACGAGACGAGACGACTCGCTCCTGTCGCGAATAACGCGCACAAAATATTATCTCTTCAATGTTAACCGTCAACTTGTCTGCTCTCTTCCTCGCGACACAGGTCGAACACAAAATATCCAAGTATCGAAGTATCGAAGTATCGAAGTATCGAAATATCGAATATCAATCGATTCGATTCGATCGAGATCAATATTGTTTATGCATATTCAGTTAAATGTTGAAGTTGGTAACACTTTGATTTCACTACTATCGGCCAGATTTCCGCGCCATTTTACGCGCGTTAACGATTCTTCGTGTCGTCACTGTTTCACTTTATTTCCAGGCATTGGAGCTTAAATTCTCGTACACGAGTTCGACGAATATCGCGAATTCGAAGGATTGTTTATCCCTGCGTTGTATACCTCGCGACGAGTCACGTGGCTGCGACTATAACTCCACCACACTTGTTGATTGTCGCCATGATACGAGCGTTTCCTTCCCGCGAAATTTCCGTTACGCGTGAGAATCACGCACTTACACAGAGTCAACACGTACAGATCCCGACAGTTTCGTACGTAATAATGGATAACCGACGACGCGAGAAGGCCGCGATTGTGTCACTTTCGATAAATCTCACTTGTATTTAGGTATCGCGCGAAACGACGAGAGCGCAAACGACGAAAAAACAAACCGGAAAAACACTCGCCTCGACCCGGGCGCTTTTCTCGGAACGCTTTCGCGGCAACCTTGCCGGCTTTGCTCGCCGGGCGAAGGACACACCGTCGTTGAAACACTGACGAAAAATATCGAATAATATAATACTCGCGACGCCACTCGCCTCCGCGCACGTTCGCGAGCGACGTGTTCGAAACGAATTAGCGACACCAAGTGCGACCGACTCCCGCGATCGCCGCGACGAGACTGAGCAGCGACACCGGCGTGCGCATGCTCGGCACGCTTACCGCTTCGAGCCGAGCCAGTCACGCAGTCGCTCTGTCTCAGTCGCTCTCACGGCATACATCGTCGAGCACACGTCTCCGTCCACTGTCTCTCTCTCACACTTGCAGATCGTTTCGCTCGAACATCGTCCGACTGCACATCACTTCCCCTTCTTCAACGCCATCCTGAGCTTCATTGAGAATCCTTATCTCCGCTTCTTTCTAAGAAGCAGTGGAATCGAAGACTGCGTGCTCCGCTTTAATTACCGGTACGTTAGACATGACTGAAAGTACACGAAATATATTCGTATTTTTCTGAAAGTATACATAACTAAATGATTCTTCGATACTGCTACCTATCTAAATCGATTTATCTTATGGTTAGAATAATATAAATGGTACGTTATATTTGTATTTTCTTGTGTCACTGATTAAAGTATATACGAGAGACACTCGCGATAATTTACATAATTCTGAAGTTAGGTTCATAAACATTATGGCGCACTTGCATCGTCCTCTATGGACTAATTTCACTAGCAACCAATTAGATGACGCGACGATTCTTAGCGAAGTTGGCAATAGCGACATGAAAGTATTCATGATATTCATAGACATACATATTTTGGAGTTGGCCACCCTGCTAACTGTAACCGCCGCGTCCCGCGTCGGTTTATTTAACCGGAGTTGGTGAAATTGGCCCTACGTTTCACTTGTGAAATCAACGCACATCTTAATTCATATTTCGATACTTCGTTTAAATGATCGGTAAGTCATATTTGTACGTACAGAAATAATATATTATAGGCTTGTTTTCTATTCCTGCACTCACTGAACTGTGCACCACTGGTTTCAATAAATTAGAGTGAGACAAAATATATACTCGTCTCATTTTAACTTATTGCACCAGTTCATCAATGCAGAAATAGAAAACAAGCCTAATAATACGTTGAAAATATAATTGTCATATACACGAATGAGATTTTTCTGAAAGTATATGAATGTTCTAATACTGCTGTTATCGAAACACACACGCGATTGTTTACGGCTGAGATTAGATTCATAAATATTTTGCCGTGACCGTGTCCGTTGTCTTCTGTGTTTTACTTACGAAACCAATGCGCATTTTAAATCATAATTTGAGAACTTTGACGCGAGATTTTAGAATATCTCGACAACGAGATTTACTATTATTGAATCAATCTTTTTCGAAACAAGTGAGAGAGAGAGAGTGTTTTTCTTTCGTATAGTACACTGAGAGAATTTTCTCTTAAAATTTACCCTGAAAATCATGGTAATCGTGGGACAATAAGGAAAGAATTTTATGATAATTTCTCTGATTAATATTTATCACAATAAAAATGATAACATCTATCATAATAAAATATAAAACATGTTTGATCAATTTTACTAAACTGCATAGTAAAATAAATCAAACATATTTTATATTTTATTGTAATAGATATTATTTTTATTGTGATAAATATTATTCAGAGAAATTATCATAAAATTCTTTCCATACCATATTGTCCCACGATTACCATGATTTTCAGAGTAAATTCTAAGAGAAAATTCTTTCTGTGTATTATATATAATATACTTTGTATACCTGTAATATATTATTCTTAATATAATACTATTTCGTAAGTTTTTTTATATTTATATATAATATTAAATATATATAATATATATATTATATATTATATATATTATATATATTATATATATTATATATATTATATATATTATATATGTATATACATATAATATACCATTTCTCGATTCTTCTGTCGCTACATATGAAATATAGAAAGAAAGAATTTCTTCTAATATTTTTTTTTCTTTAAGAAAAACGATATATAGCTAATTAAAATTCCTAGTGTTTTAAATCATTGTGATTAAATATTAATACATGTCTTTTATGTGTTCAAAACAATATTAAATTGCTTATACATTATATAACTGAGAAAACAAATTAATTACGATTTCTCTCTAATTACCTATATGTATATATTATAACAAAAAAATTAATTATGATATCTTAATTTTCTCTCTCGTGCATGTGCGTGCTTCTTTATTTTTTTTAAATTTACAACTAATTAGAGTATTATTAATCACAATAACTTTCAATATATTTATAAATTATATATATATATATATATATATATATATATATATTTATATAATATTAATATATAATACAGCCTTGGCCAAAAATATAAAGCACCCATTCTTAATTGCAATATCAATTAAACAAAATAGAGTTGTGAAATAAAAAAAAATAATTGTAAAAAATTTAACGTTTGTTTTAAGAAATTCACACACAATATTGACAACTATTTTTTTTATTTCACAACTCTATTTTGTTTAATTGATATTGCAATTAAGAATGGGTGCTTTATAAGCATTTTTGGCCAAGGCTGTATTATATATTAGTATTATATATATAATTTATAAATATATTGAAAGTTATTGTGATTAATAATACTCTAATTAGTTGTAAATTTAAAAAAATAAAGAAACATGCACATGCACGAGAGAGAAAATTAAGATATAATTAATTTTTTTGTTATAATATATACATATAGGTAATTTAATATTATTTTGAACACATAAAAGACATATATTAATATATATATATGAATATATTGTATATACCTATACGAGATAAAGCCTAATTTTTTTATGAAAGGCCATTCTTATTGAATTATTATGATTTGCGCTAATTTCACGGGATATATTAGTTTCATTTTACTTTGTTCGAACAAACGTACCATTACCTTTGCCACGTTTTTTTTTCGAATGCAATACGGTGTTATCTTTTTTTCTCTTTCTCACTCAACTCCGGCACGACCAACTCACCGTCTCGTCAACCCGCGTACACGTTCCGCTCTCTCAGCTGTTCCGGAGCGAAGGCACGCACGTGCGTGTCCACGTAGACATCCGTTGTGCCCCAGGCGCCGGTCCACAGTTTTCATGGAATGATCAGCGGGAATCTAATTACGCGTGAGCGTCTACCGATTGCTCGCTGCGCAATCGGAAATTTTTCTGACCATAACGCAATAATATGAGTTAACATAATGAATAATTCATTCGACAATTATTGTTATTACATCTTTAACTCTGTCTTGTAACTTTCATCTACGCACTAGATGTTTTTATCGATGGGCTTCAGACGTTTCGATTCTTCTGTCGCGACATGTGTGAAATAGAAAAAAAATAGTTTCTTTTAATATTTTTTTCTCTTTACGAAAGAACGATATATATTATATCTAACTAAAATTCTCAGTGCTTTTAATCATCGTGATTAAATATTAATACACATGTCTTTTATGTGTTCAAAACAATATTAAATTGCGTATACCTATAATATATAACTAAGAAAATAAATTAATTACGATATCTCTCAATCTTCATGCACGTGTGCGCACTTCTACTTTTTTTTTGTTTTACATTAGAATAACACAAGCTACGCACTACCATTTTTAACATATTATTATTTTAAAATTAGAAAATTAACGCTTTATTAATATATTTTGACATACATCAGCTGATTAAAGTGTTAATTGTATAAATATTACAATCGTCATTTAAAAAAGAGAATAGAGATGGCAAGGATTTTCTTAGCATATGTATTAATGTGTATTAATTAATGCGCGAGAAATTACTGCTTGCCAATAATCATAATCATTTTATTCTCATAGTTCAATTGAAAAATCGTGGTTTGGAAGATGCATGACATGTGCATTTCACGATTTATCGACGGAATTTTCTGACCTAAATAATACACGCGGAATCGATCTAAATAATCCGCGCGGAATCATCGAGCGATGACCAATAATCCAAAGTCGTTCGAGTCTCAATCCAGTAGAAAAATCGAAATTTATTTCATTCGTAAAACATTTCGTTTTATTGGTGAAACATCGCGTCTTATTGGCGTCTCGAATTTTCTTCTTTCTATCCTTTTCATTCCTCATCGCGTCTCATTTTTTTTATTCGAGCTCGAGTGACTTTTTCTTGCGTCTTTCTCTATTCTCTTTTTCCCGTCTCTCTCGCCCTTATCTTATCTCTTAGTCCTTATATGGCAATATCGGCGAGCGAGCACCGGCTCGGCCTCGGTTCTTCTATAGGTAAACAAAAACTGAAACTAGATATGCCGACTACTTTTTTCACAATTTTCAATGGTTTTAGGTATCGCACATCGCATCTTGAGATTTCAAACTACATGTCAAGCTATTATCGAATTTCTTACGCGGAGATTTATGGCTTTTAGTTACTCATACAAATTTCTTTCGTACATGACTTATACACGCGAATATATCGTCGGTGTAATTTCGAGCATTTTCTACGAGTGTAGGAAGTAAATGTATACACATCTTTTAATTTTTTAATGTATCAAATCTTTTACTAAATCATCCAAAGTGTTGCTCTTCTTTATAATATCAAATTTATAAAAATAACTGCTCAATCTCGGAATAGCGAAAAAAGAGTAATGTCGATTTTTCGTCATTAAACTATTGAAACTATTGAACACACAATTTATTATTTTAATTCATATTTTTACGATAAATTTATATTACGAATGTTTTATGATTTATAATGTTTATTCAATCAATTTCTATGACAATATGGAACTGTTATTGATAGCTTGATCGCACGCAGTTATATATATATATATATATATATATATATATATATATATATATATATAGTTGACAAAAAGTTTATTCTAGAAACAAGATAAATAAAAAATAAAATTGAAACATGATATTCTTAATTGAAAATTTAACTTGCATACAAAACTAAACTATTTCGCATTATGGAACTAGTTCGCATTATATTATACTTGCACATTAATTTTTTTAATTATGCGGACAGAAAATAAGCAATTAAGCAATTATAAAAATAGCTCAATATGTGCAATCTTAAACAACTGGGTTTTGACAGTTGTCAAAAGTATTAATCGAGTTTAAGGCATTATAACATATTATTATTTTAATTTTTATAACATATTCTTACTTTAAAAATTAATTAGCAAATTGACGCTTTAATAATATTTTTTGACAGAAATCAGTTGATTAAAGCATCAATTTGCTAATTAATTTTTAAAATAAGAATATGTTATAAAAATTAAATAAATATGTTTTAAATATATGTTATAACTTTCCTTGAACTCGATTAATATTTTTGACAATTGTCAGCTGATTTCTGTCAAAAAATATTAATCGCAGATAAGGCATTATAACATAATATTTACAACATATTACTATTTTACATTTTATAACATAATTATTTTAAAATTTAATTAGCAAATTAACGCTTTATTAATATTTTTTGACAAAAATCAGCTGATTAAACGTCAATTTGGTAATTAATTTCTAAGATAAGAATATGTTATAAAAATTAAAATAGTAATATTTTATTTTATTTGTTACAGGTAGCATTGCTGATAAGCTGCGCGAGTTCGACTGCAAGATTCTCGAGTGTCGAGCGGACAGTAGTTTTCGCATATCGTTATTTCTCATTGCGCAATGTACGCGAAATACGCGTGCGGTTCACGCGTCGGGAGTGCCGTGTAAAGTGTCGGGCGATCGTAATTATTCGTGCTTTCGGGAGTGTCGTGAGTGCTACCATGGACCAAGAGAGGAGGAGGAGGCCTGGAGGCATCGGGCAACAGCGGGGCAACTATAAGGTATGCAAAATGAATATATAATTTTTCTTTTAAGAAATACAAAATGTTGTTAGATTTGTTTAAGTATCTCTATATATATGTATTTTATTTGTTATTACAGGTAAGGTTTTATAATAGGAGAGGAGGAGAAGAAGACCCTGGGAGGCATCGGCGATACTGGAGCGACCGCGAGATTCTCGAGTGTCGAACGGACGTTGATTCGTGCGATTACAGTTTTCGTATCGTTTTTTCTCATTGCGCAATGTACGCGAAATACGCGTGCGATTCACGCGTCGCGTCGGGAGTGCCGTGTAAAGTGTCGGGCGATCGTAATTATTCGTGTTTTCGCGAGTGCTACCATTGACCAAGAGAGGAGGAGGAGGCCCAGGGAGGCATCGGGCGACAGCGAGGCAACTGTGAGGTATGCAAAATATCTAAAAACATTTTTTTCTAAACTGCTTTGCAACTGATTCGACCGTTTCCAGACTTTCAAAACACCCTTTACACACACACACACACACACACACACACACAAACACAGAGATATATACATAATTTGAATATTTTGTTTTCAGATCAACGTGTGTGCTGTGTACTACGAACTCCGAAATTGCGTATCGGTGAGTGAGAAATTGTTTATTTTCATCGAGTTGAAAGTATTATAACATATCCCTTCCTAAAAAAAGAGAGACATGTTAAATCCATTCTCGCAAGTATTATTGCATCTTTTTCGCGATGCTGATTGCTGATAGACTATCTCGATTCGCATTGTGCGTTATATTCGTAGCATCGAGAGGCTGTCATCGCGAGGGTTAACAGTTTGACAGTTTGTTTAAAATAAAATAAAATAAAATAATATGTTTTAAATAATATGTTTTAAATTCGATTAATATTTTTGACAGTTATCAGCTGATTTCTGTCAAAAAAATATTAATCGCGTATAAAGTATTATAACGTATTATATTACTTACAAAATATTATTATTTTAATTATAATAATATGTTGTAAATAATATAACATGTTATAATACTTTTCCGCGATTAATATTCTTTGACAGAAATCAGCTGATAACTGTCAAAAATATTAATCGAATTTAAAGTATTAAAACATTATTTAAAACATTATATTATTTAATTTAATTTTATTTTAAACAAACTGTCAAACTGTTAACCCTCGCGATGACAGCCTCTCGATGCTACGAATAACGCACAACGCGAATCGAGACAGCAAATTAGCATCGCGGAAAAGAGGCAACAATACTTGTGAGAATCGACTTGCCTTTTTTAGAAAGGGACAATTAATTCGAGTATCGCAATGACTTTCAATATACATGCGTACCTATATTACTATAATTATAAGTACAATAAGTGTAATAAGAAACCATTTCCGTCTCGCGATGCAAAATTTATCGGTGCTCATTTTGACAAAATCGATTTCTGCGAGACATTCTCGGACCCGATTAGGGATATCGAGGTGGCAGGCCAAAATTTATCGCGACGAGACTGATCGATGGAATGCAACTTCCTCGCGGAATGTCCGTTTCAACCGCCGGTCCAGTGTGAGCATAAGCGTCCTTGAAAGCAAGGATCCCGGACCATTAATTCCGCGAAGGATGTTTCGCGCGAGGGAACATTCGTCCTCGCGAGACTCAGCTGTTTCTTACGGAACGTGCGAGCATGTTAAAGCACGCGTGGATACACGTTCTCGACTATCTTGAGTGAATAGTCTTGGCCGCTATGTCGCCTCACGGTCTACTATACTCCGCAAGATCTTTCTTGTTCGCTGTCGTAAAGTCGACGAGAAAAGCCGCGATGTCTGTTGAATCTCAGATTTCCGCGGCTCGGCTACAAATAATATTTATTCAACTCTATTTATGACCAAGTTAAAGAACATAAAAACGAAAGAGAAAAGAGAGTCTTTCGAATTATATAAATCCACAAGAGATATATTTGAATTTATTGTTTAATTTTTATCTTAATTTTACCGATGAATTTTCCAACACAATCAAATAAGCAGCTTTTAATATATTAATATAATTTTTAATAAAAAATTTAATATATTTTTAATATATTTATAATATTAAAATCGGTCTTGATAATATTTTAAATTTGAAAATTTTTTATATGTTTAAGAAAAAATTAATTTAAAATTAAATGCGTAATAAAATTCTATATTTTTACGAAAATTCTTCTTAATTTGATTATTCGAAGCATTATATATACTTTTTTACATTCATAGATTAATTTTGCAAGACATATATATAAAGATTCTTATATTTTATCAAATTGCGTTTTATTATAATATCGTGTCATTTTCCTACGTAAATACATGGAACTCGTAAAATCGGCTCGAAATCGATAATCGATGAGCAGGAAGAAGTTTGTCTCGTGCATACATTGCAGTATCCTCACCGCATGCCAGTAAGATTACCCTATTATTACTTCATCTGGTCCAGGATGGTGCAAGCTCGTGCCTTTCCGTACTTTAGATACGCTAGAATAATCAGCTATTTACCGCGCAGGTTATTCAACTCTTCTGCTGAGAACAGCGCGCGGCTCTTTACATGCACGCCTACGCTATAGCGATTGTAAATATCCATTTAAACGGAAATTCATAGAAATTGAGTGTTTACCCTATTAATTCTTTGAATATTTTCGGATTTTTTTTGCATTTTTGCAAAGTACAATTCTATATGTATAAAATTGTTATTGCCTTGTAGAATACTTTTTCTCTTAGAAAAAGAATCGGACAGCTAAAGAATTAATTTTATTCGTGCGCGAATAAATTTGTGACTCGTTGCACGAGAGCGAGACGTTAGTTCAAATATATAATTGGAATATCTCGGACAAATGAAAATTGATGCCTCATAGAAGTAGAAGTCTTTTTTTCTTCGTTGCGTGTCGTAAGAGAGTTCGGCGGCGTCTTTGTGGCACATCGCGCGTTTCAACTTTAATTCATCGAGACTGATATCATAAGCGCCCGCATGCCTTTTCATTAATCTCAATTACGGAGCAATTAAAAGCAGTCAACGAAAGTCGGGTCATGAACTGACGTGTCCACCTTCGTAATCGTGTTCTTGTTTTCGCAACCGATTTTTTTTACCACTACATTATATTATATGCAATGAAAGGAATGTATTTAATATCAACTAAATATATGCATATATTCACGAAATTCCAAGAAATATAATTACAATATATTTTTTACGAATATTTCTTATAATTATAAGAAATTAAATAACTATATATATAATAAGTCATCTTTATCTTTAAAAAAAAATGTATGGAAATATTATTTATTTTAATAATCGGGCAAAGGGAGCTAACTATGCAGGTCCTGAGTGGGATCGTAGTTTCGAGATACTGTACAGTTCGAGGACGTGCCGTCTGAGCCGAGGTATGATATATCTGTTTTTGTGTTCGAATTCATCAAGACGCATTAGAGGGACCCGGAATATCTCGCATCGTCGATTTCATTTGCATTCCTTTTCTCGCCAAGGCCGCGTCGGGTCCATGGGACCCACAGCTCCAGGGGTCCCCGCTTGGTTGTTTCACCGCGCGCTCGCCTCTCGACTTTGAAACTTTCGTTCTCGCGCGAAGCGGTGCGTATTAAAGGTCTCCTCGATAATAATGACAAACGTTTATCCTCGCAGCGAGAATTATTCGTTTCGCGATCGTCCCGGCGAGGTTCCCCACGGAAATGCGGGCATTAAATCAACGACTGGCACGAACTTACCTCGTTATCGCCCTCACACCCTCTACTGACACGCAAGATTTACTTAACAATGACGACGATGTCTCGGAAAGGCAAGTGGAAGGGTTATATTGTGCGTCAAAAATAAAGTCCTCCGCGACGCGTACAAGTCCATTGATTTCTAATTTTTAAATGAAACTTGAATTTAAAATAAAATGTAAAATGAAATAGAATAATATGTACAATATAACATTAAAGATTTTATAATAATTCTTTTAAAATATATTGTATATATTATGCAATAGATTTACATATTATATAATTTCAAGAGTATTCAATTTAGAATATTTAAATGTTTGTTAAAGAGATTGTGCAGTTGTTCGGTAAAGATCAGTTTTTTTTTTACAATCGCAATGATAGTATGAACCAAATAGAGCGTAAAGAAAGCAACATAGATACGATCTTCCGGTAGAAGGAGATAAAACCCCTGTGGGGTGTCTGAGTCTATAGTTCTGTTTAAAGACCTTTTTATGGCTTGTGTCGGCGTGTGTGAAAAATCCAACGGTCTATACAAATTTTTTTTTAAGAGGACAAACAGACAGGTTGAAAAAAGTATCACAATGAATGATCCTGCATCTTTAACTACCTGATGTGGCAACATTCATATTTACGAATTGTAAAATTTTTACATATACCATACAAAAAAAATTTTTTTTTCTTAATTATATCAATTAATTTAACAAAACAATTTATCTTTACATATAATTTTAATTATTAATATAAAATGATCGTATCTAATAAAATTTCGTATGTCTTTTGATAAGGACTTCTTTAACAAATTTCTTTGTAAGTTAGAAAGTAACAAAATGTAACATCGAGATTTATTCTCTATCCTATCTTGCACGGCGTCGAGTTTCGATAACACAGACAAATAATGAAATTCAAGATGTTTCAGCCTAGTGTACGTTGCATCGGAAATCCTTCATTGTTACTGTGACGCGCGCGTTCGATGGTTGCTTTCGCCCTTTCATTTAGAAGATCGGATGTCCAACCGGTTCGCGCGTAAAACGATTCCTTTTATTTCGGTTTTTCATCGACGCTCGCGTCGTTCTTGCCGTTCTCGCCTATTCTTATGCTAATACCGAAGCGCAATGCTGGTAGACCGCCATAACAATAATATAAAATATCATTAACATAATAGCTGAATTTACTTTATCGAGATAAACAACATCTTGTTTGTGATGATTCTAGCAAACCCTCGTATATTTCGTCAAAATTTAATTCACTTCTAAATGTTAAACCATTCTCCATTCATCGAGAACTCTGTACTCTAATTACATTTATGGATCAAATGGTATGCGCGTTATGAAAAATTATGCAAACTGCGGACGCCGCAACACATTAACGTTCTTATCACTTTATCAGCATAAACAAAAGCTGTATGTATTACAATACCAGCACTCGGCGCTTCAGCTCATTTCGAGATGATAATTGATAACATGTAAGTAGCACCGTGGGACAGCTTGCGGCTGCTACTTCAAACGCGGTCCGTGAAATCAGCGCTTCTCGTATTACGAAGCGACACGTAATCTTGTTATTATATCGTGTTCTTCGTATTATTTTGACAGACTTTGTGCTATCAATGTTATCTATGTGTTATCAATGATTTCAACTTGTCACCTTTATTTTGTAAGAATTTTAATCCTCTTAAAAATCATTTGGTCCGATTGGAGAGTATTTATAAATATATATAGTTCTTTTTACAAAAAAATATTTATAGCTGAAATAGCAACTCGGAGAAGAATAAGACGATTGGATAGTTTCTCCCCAAAACTTTACAAAACATCAAACTTTCATGATTTGAAGTTAAGAATTGTCCCCAAATTGCCCCAAGAATTTTGAAAGGACATCCGGTCTTTTTTGGGCGACCTGTATAATTGGGCGCGACGAAACGAACGGTGATTTCCATCCGAGAAAAGACTCGGTGAGAAGGCATCGAACCGGTCTGCGAATGTTTTCCACACAGTAGTTAACGTCTCCTCATTTCGCTTACGCACATGTCGCATCGTCTAATGCAGCGTGTATGCGTGCGTGCGCGTGTCACGTCGTCTGCGCTGCGTGTTATTAGAGAAACTAGGTAGCCTTGAGGGGGACCGTGTATTTTCTGGCCGCGAATTCTAACCGTCTGCGCGTCTCGTCGCTTTTATTTAAGAGACGATGGGCGACGTGTGTCATTGATTTGCATAGCCGGCGCGCCCATCTCTACGACCTTGTTCGTTGTGTTCGGGCGTCGAAACGCATGGGATGATGATGCACGCGAGCATTAAGGCTTTTCTTGATAGGAACCGTGAATTTATTCTTTGCGTATTATTTTTATTTTTGAAGCAATTTCGTACCTCAATAAAAATGATATTTATCATTATTTAATAGAGATCCTGTGCGAGAAGCATCTCTTAAAATAGAACGTGATTGTTAATTCCGAAAGATTCGAGTTAATTGGACGAAGGAATGGGAGTAATAAGGAATGTGGGTTAATTAAGAAATGTGTAATTTATACGACACTTTAATTTATTATAATTAAAGGTACGTCGTAAGTACTCGCGTGCTCGACATACGTGACTGGTGTCAAAATTATAATATTAAGAGGCTAAAAATAATATCTTACAACGTTTTACTTAAAATGATATTGCATTAGCGCTTTAAAAGTTTGGCGAAACTTTTTAATATTATCATGACTCGACCATTACATTTGTTTTTATTTATATATTGACGGCATTATTTTCGGAATTTAATGCACATTCCTCGTTGACAACAGCAGTTATTACATCGCGTTTCTCGCCGTGCGAATAGTTTTGCGCAGAAAAAGACGGAGATTAGGATTGAAAGACGTCGTAAAGAGAACCTGAGAGAAGTCGCGAGACACGATTCCATCGTGCTTTTATCTGCCGCACATTCCACGACCGAAATATTTCCAGTGCGCGCATAAAAGGGCTCCCTTCGTGCCAGTCTTTCTCAGCCTTCCCAATGACTTTCTTGATCATTAACATTTCACCTTTCTGTCCAATCGTTAGATATGGATTAATAAATGATAAAATTTTTAATTCTTATAAAATATCCATCTTTACATAAAGTATATTGAATAGGTGTTATAATGTCTGATTATTTTAAAATGACATTTTATATTTTTGTGTGATTTCTCTCTTCAAAGTATTAGAAAAAATACTTAAAAAAATTATATATCTCTTAGATTTTTGATTGTGTTTTTACTTTTTTTTTTGCACAAAATATACGAACAGAGTGAATATAACTTATATTATTAATTAAAAAATTAAGCACATAACTTGATATTTTAAATAGACTTTTTAAAACTCTATTTCTTTAAAACTCTATATCTTTGAAATAAACATAGAAAAGTAGAGAGAAAAGATGTAAATGCTTTATCACCTTGTTTTAAAGAATTCTCAGAAGGGTGGAGTGTTTTTATGATGGAAAATGTTTCCCAGGTTCCGTGCACTCCTTTCACTCGAAATTACGAGACTTCTATTTCTGGAAATACAGTAAACCGCGACGAGTAGGGATCGAGATCGGGTTAAAACGAAGAGAAAATGTCGAGAAGAAAATTCCAAGAGCACTTTACATAGTTTCTTTATATCATTCTATTTTAGCTCGTTTTTAATTAATCCGTTCTTCTTTCGTGTATCTTATCTCTTTACGTAAATTAAATTACGTGTTACGTCTCGAATTTTTAATTTGATGAATTAATACGATTGAGGCTTTGTTTCTCAAATCGGCGTGTCTTCTATTTGTCGGTACAGCCGAATCACACGATGACACGTGTCACAGGCGTCGCGGCGTCGAACCCGCGGAATTCTCCCGGTACAGAATTATTTATTGACGCGCCGTCCAATAAATTATTTTCAGGACAGGGCGCGTCGAGGAATAGCGATGACGGGGTCGTTCTGCCTTATAAACGCGCGGACGATTTCTACGAGACAAAGTGTCGTGGCGTGGCTGTTACCACGCGACGTGGTAACGTGGCATTGTTCGGTTCGGTTGTGTCAGTTGCGACGACGACGCTTCCACGGTCGTTACGACGGCTGCCCATCGAAAAATACCCCGTGAAAATAAAAGGCGTCCTCCAAGGATTTCCTTGAAGGATGCGCTAACTCATTGTGGGTTTTTTACAATGGAAAAACGGCAAGTCGGAGTTCTTATCTTGCGGTATATTTGACCCTAGGAGAAACGTTAAGCCTCCCTTTTGGTGCGATATGTCATCAAAACGGACATACTTGAAACCTTTATTTTAGAAATGACCCGTAATGCGTATCTACTTCTGTCCCTATCTATGTGCCATATTG
Organism: Prenolepis imparis; assembly: GCF_030444845.1. Taxonomy (NCBI): domain Eukaryota; kingdom Metazoa; phylum Arthropoda; class Insecta; order Hymenoptera; family Formicidae; genus Prenolepis; species Prenolepis imparis. Next base: position 19,406,806 of record NW_028141159.1, on the reverse strand, counting down.
TCTCGACAGCTGATATAATATATGTTTAAATGGAAAACCCTAGGACGCTTTCAGGGTACCCGGATAAACGGTACTACTCAGAAGAGATACCGGACGAAGTAGAACGATATCATATTTCAGAAACGTCGTATTAAACGCATCTAGATTTTTTTTGTTTGACTTGTCATCGGATTTTTAGCTTACATAATTGAATTTTCGATGATTAAGTGAAGATTTGCATATATTTACATATTTATGTACCTTTCAATTCTTAGATCTTAGCATTTCTCGTAATATTTACAGTAACGAACAATTATTAATTAAACAGAGGGGGGGGGAGAAAATATCTTTTTTTTGTAAATAAAATACAACTTTTATAAATAATTATAATAATTGAATTTAATAACATTGTATGACAATTTTACTTAATTCTCAAGCAAATTATAATGCACATGGTCAGACATTCGAAAAAGAAGATCTCTGTTCTCTTCATTCAGAAAAATCCTTTTAATTGACATTTATGAACGTTTATTTAAATATTTTAACTATTATCAGCTCATAAACACTGTAACGTGTAAAAATATTTCATAGACCAAATACATAAGATTCTTTCGCCGGGGCAAATATTGTGTGTTTTATATCATTCGTACGGTACGCATTCGCGTGATACAGAGTATAAAGCAGCATTTATCTCGCGGGAACATATTACTAGTCATCGATTCGACGTGGGCCGACGGATGGCGAATTTACAACTTCCTCCCACAATGCGATTCCAACATCGGCAACGAGCGTGTGATCTATGATTTAGCGACTAGCGCGGTGAGAAGGAGGCGTAAGCTCTCCGCGACTTGATAAAACACGATATTAAAATGCACAGTTTGCGTCTCCTGCTCGTGTGACGTGTTCAATAATGCAACTACGCCGACGCAGTATATGTATATATATTATGTTATTTTTTTAATTGCTCAACATACTATTTTATACAACAAAATAAGCAAGTACAACGGAGTTTAAAGTTTATTTGCCAAACTGATATAATTTGAAAAATAAATTAAATGGTTTTAAAATGCATTGAATTAAAATATTTTAGTAAATGTAAATATTTATATTGATGTTGTAGAAGAGTGAAAATTTTATTTTTCGTCAAACTTGGGGTTTTATTTGACTTTTGGAAGATTTAGTTCGGCCGCACTAAAACACGCAAATGAGACGAGGAGCTGTAGAATGTGCATCGGCTACATATCGTTCGAGAATAAAATGTACGACATCCGAATGTTTTCTATCGGCAGTCTTCTACGAAAGAATTTCTAATCGCCATCGTGAATTGCGCGTCACTGTGAAAAACACTCGTGGAGAAAACGATACATTTCTGTTTGCACGAGAGAGACTATGTTAGAGTTAATAGTCGATGAATTTTTGCAATACGAACACGCATGAAAATACATGATTACAAAAATAAATAGAAATGAAATCTTATCGACATAGAAAAAAAATTTAACATTTAGCATCGTAAAGATATAAACTTTTGTCTGTGAATCTTTAATTTTCTTATAACATTTATTTAGACCTTTTTACATATTGTATTTTTTGTCGACAAAAAACTTCGTGCTTCGTGCTTTTAACTAAATAATAAAATAGTTCTTTGCAAACTTTTGTAAAAGTCCATAATATTATCTTTGGGATTCTCAAATTTTATTTTTATATATATTTTTATATTAGTTTTCTTCTGTCGATTTGTAACATAAAGGACAAAAAGTTAAAGATTTTTTTCTATAAAAATTATATGATATTGTAGGATAAACTACATTTTCTCTTTGGAAAATGTTTCTCTGTGCGAAACTATCCACCCTCCAATTGTATCGACAAATAAATCACGGCCGTGGCACGGAAGGGGTAATAAATCCGATAGGACTTTTTCTAATTATACGGCCTGCCTCACGTACGGCATTGAAGGCGCCTGTTCAGCACCGTCCGTTAACAACCGTTCGAATGGCGTATAAAACAAGTCACCGCGACGTTTTCATTGCGGGCGAAGGAGGGAACGATGAGTGTATGTATACCAGAGGGATGCAAGAGAGAGAAAAGTCACCCTCTCTATACAGTAGAGTCTTTAGCCGAACGTAGGTATATACGATGGTTACGTTAGCCAAGCGTGTTGACGGGTCTCGAGCCCTTTCCTCGCTCCGCTCTCTCCTCGCATCCTTAGTTTCGATTTAAACAAGTCCGAGACACACACGCGGTCGGCTTGGCCATATTTTTAGTACTGCGAGATCGTTTGGATCTTTTACTTGTCAGCGACGGCGAGCGCATGTTCCCGATGCTGCAGTGAGTTAAAGAAATCTGCCGTAACATATGTATGCTTGCTCTTGCTACACGACTGCCTTAAAAATTTTAACTCTTTTTGGACACGCGTGCGAAGCGATTAATTTAGTATTAAAATTTCTCGCTGCATTTAATGATGATGAGATTATTGTAAAGTAATTTTTTCAATGAATTTATTTCATATATATATAATTAATTATTCTATTATATTGTCACATGCGCATCTCGCAAAACAAAATTACTTATTTTAATTATTTATTTTGAAATAATTAATTTTGTTTTGCAGGATAGGTATGTGACAGAATAATAGTTATTATCCTTCTCCTAAAATATACAAAATTATAACTTTTAATACAAAAAGAATGGTTTACTTGACATTCTAAGTTAAAAGGCTTATTCTGAATCGAGCATTTACCGCATATTTTATTATTATTTTTTATACATAAAATACATTTAATATTCTATTATTAAATATTTTTTAAATGGATTATTATATTTTAAACTTTTTTTCTTCTCTCTCTGTCTCTCTCTTCCAAACTATCAAAAAGCACTCGCTAGAGGGTCGACGAAAAATATGTTACTTTCTTCTAGTGAAACAAATCGCTTTCAAAAGAGCATTACTATCATTAACATGTGGATTTAGCATATGTAGGTCGTTCTCAAACTAAAAAAAACTGTGACTCTCCCTCTCTGTAGAAAAACTCCTTTTATCATCTCGTTAGTACGTCGTCGCTCAAGATGAGAAACGATTATTCGGCGCTTGGAGAGCTCAGAGTGCATGTCGAATCGATCGGCACGGTCGATCGAAGATCGGAATGACTCGTGAGCTATGCACAACTATCGATGCGCTATCGCGTAAGCGTTCTCGTATTATTCCGCTCTTCTCCTAATGACTGTTTTTCCCTCACGACAGTATGACAGAGCATATGATTAATAACGCGAACTGAACAAGGCAGACGAGATTTTTTTCGTGCAATCAACTGCGCGATAAATCGATATGCAGCAGTGGAGTAACCACAGATTTTCAGTTCTCCAATCAGATACTAAAAACTATGCTTCTGTCGTGATTGTGCGAATTTAAAAATATCAAAAATTGATTTTGTAATTCAATATATGAAAGAACACAATGTATTGTGTTTACTTTTATAATTATTATTTGCTTTCCTAACATGTATAAAATTTGCATCTTTGATGCAGCTTAACAGGCGATGTTAATAGTGTCGCCACTGATATGCAACGAATGTGAGAAGTCAAGGCAATGTGACGTTAACGAATATTTGTTCCGTTCAGCCGACATTGTAAGCCTTTGTTTCGAGTGAAATTTGATTCTCTCACGGATATATATGTAAGTGCATCCGTGATGCAAGCGCACAAGAAAAAAAACAGTTTCTCACAGTCACGAACAGCACATATGCCTGTCAGCCACACGGCTTGCAATATTGCAACGAACTCCATTAACGGTTACCAACTCATTAGCCATCACGATAAAAAGTACAAAGAAATTGCGTGAATATATGTGATGGTTTTATGTTTAATGGAACAATGTGATGCAATGCAAACTCTTTAGAATTTATTAAGAAATTTCGATAAAATTCTATCTATATATAATGTATAAAACGCTTAAATTTATTCAGACAAATATCAAATATATATATATATATATATATATATTTGTATTTGAATTAGAGAACATAAAATATATTTAACATAATATAGAATTAAATGTAATTAAATGCAACTAAATGGAACACATAAAAGACAAATTTCAAAAGAATAGATTTTATAATAATTTTTTTCAATATTTATTATTTAATTAAAAGACACACGTCTCTTTTATACGCATTATTTAATTAAAATATATACGTCTTTCGTGATTTGGAAAGAACGCAAAGATAAAAATAATAATAAGTAAGATAAAAATAGTAACGAGATTATCATGGTTGCGGCGTCATGTTCCCAGCATTACAGCCTATTGTTGATGCAGCCGCCTTATTTCCAAGTGACCCAGAACCGCGCGGTGTGAGAAAAGGAACTCCTTTGGGCTACGGAAGATTTTTTTGTTCAGCCGAGCGCACATCCTACGATGCGTTTCGCGACGTTAGTCTCCTCTTCCTCTCGTTGACGTGACAGCCGTGACTCGCTTAGCATAAAACAACGTTGCTTGATCGTACTTGTTAGCATATGAAGCGCGGTAGCTTCTCTCGCATATATACGACTCGTGTAAAACGCGTTCGCAGCGTTTCCTACCATTGACATTACAATAATGATATTAATTATACCTACGGAGTAAACCTGCACGCGAGAAGATACATATGCTGGTAAAAGGATCGATTGTAGCCGATACTTTATTTCCTCGTTGTCCATGACTCACCACATCGAATGTACTTGCAACCGTTGATGAATTGGCTATTCGCCAATCGCAAAGTCTTCAATTCTGCATGCACGCCATTTCTCTAATGAAACTGCCGGTTGTCAGCTGGTGAAGTGCGAAATGTTTATTGTTAGAATAATAGACAGAATACTCGGAAGTATAAGATGTTACTGTAGCTGAATTATAGGCCGTGTTTCCGGGTTTATTTTAAGACAAAGAGTGAAAGAAAATATATTTTTTCAAGCTTTTGAAATTTAAAAGTAGTGAATAATTTATATACTGAAAAATATGACGATAATATATTATCGCGTTATTTATCATTTAGAACAAATTTAATTTACATGATTACTACTCGCAAGAGTTGCATTTGCATATGTTGTATAAACATTTCAAAACGCAAGATATGTTAATAACAAAGTAGTTTCCTCTTCTGTCACTGCTCGTCACTGACCGTGACATTCTTGAACTGATCGCGTTGCAAAAAATTCACCTTTGCCATGGAGACCTTCGCGAAACGCTCTTGTGTTCCCGTCCTTCTCGTTAATATCATCAAAGCGTGAAAATCGCAACGTGACGTGGAAATGTTCCTTTTCAACCAGAAAGCCGTCGGTTGCGCGTCGCGGCGCCGATAATTCACAGAATAGCTTCCTAACGAAGGCACAATATCGGCCAATTATATGCCACAAGATGCAAATTTGCATCGCTAATGGTGCGCACAAAGAACGTTGAATTTCTTGCGAGCTACCGGCAACTTCTTCTGTATCTTCTTCGTATACTTTTAACAATGCGCGTGCGTTTATAGCAACGGAACTCGGTATTTTCTGAAAGGTATATTATTATTATTAATGATAAATAATTGTACGTGTAAAAATACGGTGGTTACAATTGACCATTAAGAATCGTTTGAGATCGTACACATTTACATTTCGTAATTATTGCAATTCAATAAATTATCATTATTATTTCATCGAGTCATTATTATCATTATTAATGATATCATTAAGAAAGTTTATTAAAAATATCATGTACAATAAAAATTCACACAAATGGATTTAACAAGAACTCAATAATTTTACGGTCTTACATTAAATGCCAAGTATTTGTAATAAATAATAGTCTAAAACGAAACTTTCGCGCCCTTCCTTTTTCTATACGCTAGTGTAGTAAAATTGTTCTTTTATAAAATGAACCTACTTTCACGAGGCGCGATCAGGCCAATTGTCGGTGTGAAAATTATGAATTTTCCGTAGCAATATAATCTCGATATATATATACATACGTATAGCGCGTTTTTTAGGGTCGTTCATCTCGATGCATATATTCGGTTGCGCATATGTACGTATTAAAGTATCGCGACCAAAGGCGTCGCCAATAGTATACACATTGATAGCCTATTGATAAGCGGGTTTACTCAGATGTGGTAGTTGCTTGGTATCGTCGCGACGCACCGCTTGTACCCTCATGCGGATGCCTTGCAACTGGCGGCACCTGCAAAAATAAATATGATAAATGACGTGATAAATGGTTTTTATCAAGTGACTTCCTGACTGCGTGGACATGAGTCGCCGATAAAGCTCTTCTACCGCGCGTTTCATACATAGTCTGCGCTGCGTATAAAAATCGCTAGCGCATTAAACTAAAACGTCAGCTTATCGCAGATCTAAATTATTTAATTATTAATTTATTAATAATTTTATTGCTTACTTTATTGCTTTAGATAATCAATTTTTTAACTAAACTAAACTATATACATATTTTGTTACATGTCAAGATAAATCACAAAGATTTTTAAGATATAAATTAGATACGTATATATTATTTTAATGTTTAAATTTTCATATTAAGATAAAATTTGTTTAAATATTTAGATTATTTTCTCATTACAAAAATGTAAATTAATGAAAGTTAGAAATAATCTTCGAAAATTTTTAAATCTAAATTTTTATAATTAAATTCAGTGAACCTCTAACGTGTGCATTTCAATTTTTGATATACATTTCGGTGAGATTTATGACAAGTCAATTAAAAAAAAAAACATTTCGATATTTTCTACATTTGTTCGCGCAACGATCGATAGGTCACGCGTTCCAAATAGATGAAACGAACGTGATCTATGCACTCGCGATGCTTCCGGCGTATTATTTAACAGCCGCGATTGCACCAGAGCGCACATAGTTGCCGCCCAGTCTCGACGGTGCAATTAATTACTCACAATATAAAATAATTCTTAACGTAACGAGGAAGTACTAAAAGTAACTAGCTGGAAGGTAGCAGCCAATTACGAGCTGTATAGCTTCAAGGCTTCGATGCAGCAGTTATCACGTTATAGCAGTGTGTAACGCAATGCGCGCGCGATCTACGCTATATAAAATAAATAAATTTTACACGTTTCGACGATAGCGTTTTACTATCTCGTTTCTTCCATCACGCGCATTTACGGATCGTCGACCCTTATGAATTTAATCGTGCAACGCTCTTCCGCCTTGTCTGTAACTCGTCTATATACAATTCAAATTCGGTACATATTTGCACAATGAATACGCCACTTGAAATAAAATGAGATGTACTTTGTGATATAAATTGATGAAGAATATTTTAAGCCTTTAAAGAATAATCAGGAAATAATAAAGGTGATCGACCTTAATAAATGCCATTAATATGTCGCAATGATGACAATTAATCGTCGTGTGCAATTGATCTAGGTTTATCGATGCGCCTCGCGAATCTATTAATTAATTAAATAATTAATTAATTTAAAAAATGAACGGACCAACAACATACATGGGTTTACTATTAATAGATGTGTCGGTATATCGTCTCTACCATTATGATTCTAGGACATAATTCCCTGCTGAGATATGCCCAATTCGCCCACGCGCTTTTCGTCGTCTTGTGATTTTTGCGTTTCACTTATTAATCAATCGCTACGCCGGTTAACGAGCTGCAATTATGCATCGATCATCGCGAAAAAATCGGTAATTAACTGCAACAATCTTGAATTCTATTATCGGATTCAGATCTTATATACGTTTGATATGATAACTGTAAATTCCGATACTCTATCGATTCAATTTTTCAAGATCTGCTTGAAATAATTTTCTAATAAATATTTTTCAGAAGAGCGATCATAATTTTTGAGCGGCTTTTAATAAGATAGGATCGCTCGCACAATAAGCCAGATTAAATCGCAACGTGTTAACTATTGAGATGCCGACAAATGTCGTTGACATGTGCGCGGTACGGGAAAATATTGCTATTAACAGAGCAGCTACTCTCTCTCTCGTTGCGCGTGAACGACGGACGACGTTAAGCGAGAGAAATCGCGGCGACTCAATCCGCGCGTGTCAATCAGACGTGAGTTACGGCAGACAGTCGGCAAAATAGGGACGAACCTGAGGTCTTGGCATAACGTACGATTTCCTGATTTTCGTGGCAATTTACCGCAATTTGTTGCCCACGCGCGCGCCAAATGCACAGCGCACGTAGGTCGTATAATGCAGGCTGCTTTATAACGCATATCGCGCCCGGTTCTATATAGTTCCTTTAATCCACAAATCAGACTCCAGATTCGCTCTTCACTCGTGGGCGACGATCGGAGCGGACTCGACATGGGATCGCGGCTCCGCTTTCCCGCTAATGAGTCGCTCGTATATAAGGCGAATCACGAGACAGTCACGTTACTTCGGGAGCGGATCCTAAAAGTCATCCCGAATAAAAGGATTATCATGAATGCTCGATTCTCGATATGTATTATATGAGAATAATTATGATTGTTTTATATTGGGCAAAGTACGCAAATCTACCTACGCAGATTTTTATAGAATAAAATAATAGATAAAGTTATAGACTTTTGGAAGATAGAATAATAGGATAAAATTACTTTTATTTTTTTTATTAAAAATTTATTTTATTATATTTTATTCTATAAAAATTGCGTAGGTAGATTGTGTACATATATAGTGTGGTTTCACAATTTCATTGATTTTCTGATTGGAATTGATCAATCGATTAATCTGATGATCCACGACTTTGCAAAGACGGCAAGTAGACCTTCTATGGAAGGTTGAATGCGGCATGTGAGAGAGATTCCCTGGCAAAACACGACTCGCATTCCCCATTATCCGAGTCGCCTTGAACTTGATTCGGTCGTCGGCTCATGCCGACGACATTATAAAGACGACGGACGAATCTGGAAAGCCGATTCACCGATCGATTCAAGAAAGATCGCCTGCTATAAAAAGTTGGCTCAAACTGAATGAAACCGTGAATAAATTGTCAACTACAGTTGGCTCTTAAAAGTTGGCGTCATATCAAGAATCGTTATTATCGTGACAATTGTGGAAGCACTCGTAAAAGAACCGAAAGACAATCTCGTTTATCAGTCAATTTGCCAAATTTGGTAAAGAGCTATTAGACGGTTGAAATCGTTCTACAAGAAGCGTGCGAATCAAACTAAAACCGTTTCTGAAAAACGGACATATCGCGGTCGTTAAAAATTAAATTAGCTCGTGAACACGTCGTGATTACGAGATACGGTCATAATCCGATAACATTCCATTTTCGAAGCGCCATTAAGATTTTAAGGACGCGTTTCTCGGTCAGGCTTTCGAGATTTAATGCGAATAAAGGCGCCCTAGGCATGCACTTAAAATTATCTCGGATGTTAAAACTGTAACAAAATTAGTTATCGGCACATCGTACGACGTCGTTATGCTGGTCTGCCCGCTTGTCATTATTCTCCCTTTCATCGTTTAATTGCCGCTTAAGTTTCATGCTCGCCGCTAAGGACGAACGCGCTTTCCTTCCCCGGTGGCCGACTTGCAACCATGCGGCATGCATTGCAAGTGCATTGCAACCTCCTTGAATTATAAAAGATCCACTGCCGACTGTAAAGTCAGACGGTGTCATAATTGCAATAGCGCACAATAATATTACATATTTTTTACTAATTAAAGAAATATATTTTACACTTTTTATCTTAATTGTATAGCATAGTCTATTTTTAATATCTCATATTATTAATATATTATATTATAATATTTTCTTTACTGGCTATTTATAAAAATTTATTATTTTGCTACATACGAGAGAGATTAGTAACGAGAGAGTAACATATTAAATTTTTTTAAATACTTTAATTTTGATATTATAAATAATTAGTACATACGTGAAATATTTTATTTTTTTGAAAATATTAAAAAAATATTAAATTGAATCTCTAAGTTTGTAAAGTTTGTAAAAGTCACCGTGTTATATTATATTATAGGATATTGCGCGGAAACAAGCTGTACAAGTGTGATCGCGACGGAGATCGTTAGAACGAAACGACTAAATTGGACGGCTACCGTTTGGAGATTTCCTCAATCATTTCATCAACCGTCATCATCGGACTTGGTCTCTCATCGTCGTCGGTCCCATGCGATCTCATCGTGCTGTAGCAAAGGGACGAAATTATGTCGTCCAAGTCTCATCGTAGTGTTTCGATGATTGCTCTCCAGAAAAACACCAGGTAACATGTTATAAGATATCACAAGAATGCATCCTCAAAACGCCGATATATTCCAAAGTCCACTTTAAATGATTTATTATAATTCGTGGTAAAATACAAGACTTAAATCTATTTATAATTTTATATATGCCGCGTAACCACATGTATTTTGACATTTATCTATATTTTACTTTTGCTAATATATATTTTTATAATATGACATGAAAATTTATACATATATAATTCTGTCTTGAATAGATTATTTAAAGTAGATTTAACCGATGAAATAAATGTTTCTCCTTGCTTTTTGACGATAGTTACATCTTTTTCCATCTTAATGGTTTTCACTTATATAATAATTACTGATTAAATATTCTGCTATTTTATGGCCATATGCTATTTTATGCAGACATCTGCATAAATTTAATTAGAGAATTTCTTCTCCGGAAGATGAGAAATAGTAGGTTTTCTCACGCATTTATTTCTCCGCCTATACGTCAGGACATTGCCACTTATTTTATTTTTCATATAAAAAATACGATATACGACGATACGCAAAGTATACGTCAGATTTGTTTTATGAAACTTTCGTAAATTCCGGACGGGCGATTTCGCGATCGTCGCCGAACGTTCGACTTTCGTGAAATGATTTCGTGTTCGAGGCAAGCAGCTCTCGCCCATTAATCTAATCGATAAAATCGCTGGTAATCGATAGCCGCGTAAGCCGCTCGCAGTCACGCTGCAATCGCAAACGCTAATACACACAAGCGTGTATTTAAGGATATAAGTAACTGTTACTTATGGTATCGCGCTTACATCCAGTGTGGCGTAGAGGATGTGGTCTCTTCACTGCGTGTTTTCCATATGCAGAGCGATGTGTATGAAATATAAGATTACGACCAGCAAGGTTATTAATATATATTACGTACAAAGTTGCTGACATACATCAACTTTGCAATGCTCTAATTCTACTGAACAATATACTGTGTATTAATATCACTGAATTTCAGAGAATCATAATCTTGTTATTTAACATTATAATCTTTTCGTTATTTATCGTATCAAAGTAAATCATTTTAAATGCACGCATAGATAAATCTCTTTCCGAAATGATATGAATCTTTTATCGCCTTGCAAGATTTTTTTCAGGATGATCATGTAATTTATGCAAGACTATATATTAAGTTTTCTCTTCCCATCGCATTTGATTGATTATTATTTCTACGATGTACAATTCGACTCGGTAAAGCTTCGTGATGTTTCGCAAAGAGAAACTGTTTCACCTTTAATAGTTTGCGAAATCGTAACATGATTGTAGAAACGAGATGCATATAAGATCGGTTATTAAGAACTTATCGAGAACTGCAAAAATTAAATTTTTCACGATTTTAACGTTTGAGGAAAATTTCTAATATTTTTTGTTTCAATCTAATAAAAGAGAAAAGAAAAAAGAGATCTGGAAAACCTCTCCATAGTTTACCAAATTTAATATAAATTTCGTTTGCGCGTAGATTACTCATTAAGATTAAAATTTAATGACTATTGCTGTTTGATATCATTTGATCCGAAGATATTATAGAATTGACTCGATCATCGCGGAACTCCGCGCACGACGGAAACCGATAAGAAATCAGCTAGGTAAGATTTTTCTGTAAAATCGCGCGACGTCTAATTCTGTTACATCACGTCCGCGGCGGATGAGAGTTCGCGCGGTCTTTCGATGATTACGTTGTAGCGATGATTAACGAGTGGCTTTCGGTCCGCGTGTATCTCATTAATCGTCCGACATGCACGGAAGTTAAGAACTTACCGGTCATTATCAGAGGACATAGTAACCAAGTGGCTAATGCAGAATCCTACAGATGATTAATGTCGCGGTCGTGCTATTACTCGCCACGATGATGGAGATGCACTTTTACATGTGCAATGTGGACCTCCGCGCGCGATGATATACTTTCATATTATCAGGCTACATTAGCCACTTTGTTGCTTTATCCTGCATCATTATTTATAAAGGTAGGAGGAAATTGAAAATGATATAAATGCTTCTGAAAATACTGATTATCAAAAGTAAACTTTTATAAATAATATGAAGAAATGTAAACCACATAGTTGTGCATAAAATTAAAGATATAATGGACGCGAGATTTTAAAATAACAGATTTATATTTTTTTTTATTAGTTATGTAAAAACCTAAATAATTTTCAGAATAAAATGCTGTTTTTACACGAATTAAGAAAAATCAGTCTGCATAAATAACTGCTTCGTAAAAACGCGAATCCGCGGAATAATAATATGGTGACACGATCCTGAAATCGAAGAATAAATGTTTTATTATCTGTCGAGCGAAGCAATGACGGGCATAACTTTTGTCCGAGCCTTTGCAACGGAAGTCGAAGAAGCGGCAGCAAGTTTTTGCGGAATTGTTCGACGCATAACGAGTGCAAAGTATTCTTCGAAGCAACCGTTGAATGATTCCGCTCGTGAACGCGTCAAAGCGTCGTTTTGTTATCCGCCGCGGGGATACGCGCGGCAATAAATTTCCGTCGGCGCGAAAATTCCGCGGCTCGCGAGTCTAGAAGCTGGACAAGCGACTCACGTGGGCACACGTACATATATACGCGATACCATCAGAAGTCCATTAAGTCCATTCGCTATATGGGCACGCGTACACGCACCCACGCGCGAGCTAGGTTTGCCTTAGCGAGACGCTTAGGAGCATGCGATCTTCACTAGTTTCATTATACATGTAATAAGAATAAATCAGAAAATGAAGACAGAAGTTTTTCGTATAATTTACATTCTAATAATTATTTTTTTAAAATTATTTTATATCTATATTGCTCTAATTTCAACATTCAATAATATTGTCTAAATTATGTGTTGATTAATTAATTTTCGCGATTGACAAAGTAAATGTACCAAATTGAGAAATATCAAGGAAATATTCCTCGTGATATATTCATTTGAAATAGGAATTAATATGCGACAAGGGAATGAGAATTATAAATTATTGTTTTATTTGCAGGCAATAAAAAATTTTTTAAACATACTTTGACTCAAATACATTTTGTTTTACACTTTAAATTACTTACTACTGATTTACATAATAGAATAACGTAACAATATATGAGTTGCAAGATCGATTAAAGTAACGAAAAGTCACATGATATGTTACAATAATTATTTTTATTAATAATTAATTTAAATTTCAAAGAAGAAAAAATTAAATTTCGCATGCTTTTATTTTGTGATATAAAATATTTCAATATTCAATTTCATTTTTTTGCAATATGTCGTGATAGTAACTATCACATTGTGTTGTATTAATGTTTAGCGGCGTGTATAGAGTGAAGAGGGGTGAGCGCTGTTGTTTACATTCCACAGCCTTGTTATTATTCTTACGGCGACACTCGAGTGAGCAACATCGTGAATTGATTTGTGTCGTTAGAATTATTTTTCGAGAAACCCGATTATTTCTCTTATTACAATTATTGCATTCATCAACTTGTGCAATTAATTAACTACTGTGATAAACGATACGTAAGAATATCGCGGCGATAATTATTTGATTCAAGTAACGAAAAAGTACATATTTTATCGATTATTTATTAATAATACTATGTTTGGCGGCGTGTATTGAATGGAGAGGGGATAGCTGTTGTGTTTACATTCCATAGTCTTGCTATCATTCATACGGCGACTCTCGAACGAGCAGGCAGCATCGTGAAATGCTCCGTGTCGTCGGAATTATTTTTCGAGAATTATTTTTCCTATTACAATGAGCCGATACGAATTTACATACGTTATTAGAACTCGTATCTCGTGAGATATTTGATCGAAATCTGTCATGCGAATAGTCGACAAATCTACACATATACCCCTAATTATATTTTGTATATTGTAGTTCGCGAATATTAATTTTTAATTTTAATTTGTTTATATATCCATATATATTGTAACGCGAAATAATAAAATCTTAAGATGCAAACATAGGCTATTTGTTAGCAATAGAGATATTATCGGGACGAATAATTTTGCTGCATAATTTTCGAGCGCCGAGAGCGGATGGCAGTTTCCGCATTTGTTTTCCGATCGAGTTTAAATTATTTTTTATTTTATAAAATCTGGAGATAAATTTTTTATGACAATTGTATCATATTGGCTCGCGGGCTTAATACGCATTGCTGGCTTCGCGATTCTAATCGCGGACAGTGAATTATTGACGTATGATCGTAACTTATTGCGGGCAAGGCATGGATGAAAGGCCGGATTGCCAAAAGGCTCGTTATTACTATTTTCTAAGACCAAAGCTGTTTGCCAGATGCGTGCGACTCGATTGGAATGCGGACGAATTAATGGCGACAAATTCCTCGTCTTGTCCTAATTTCGAACGAACTAGATAATCGTCAGCTTGAGAAATTCTCGGAATGTCCGTCGCATTACTCTATCTCGCTATTTGTCAAATTAACTCGATTTTTTCTAGCATCGCTCGGCATCGTTCACTCTCGTCGCGTGAGTTAAGAAAATTAAAATCGTCGCGCGACTAAAACGTGTGTCACATGTTCAAATAACAAGAAATAGGTCATAGTGATTCTATATGTAGATATTACAAGAGTTTTCGAATCTCTTGGGACTTGGTGTAATGTTATGTTTTAGTTATTACTCTCAATGAGCGACATTCAGTCGCCTTCGGACAGGTTCCGTACAAGTCATAAAGAGTTCGCTGGCCTCTCGGCTTGAGTGTCGCTCAAGCGGTGCATCAGGATGAATCACCCAGGGTCGGACGAAGGTATTTCGAAGCCTTTGACAGGACAATCATTCCTCGCGTTTATCCCCAAGTCGATATAAGAAACAAAAATCTTGATATCTTTCCCATAAAATCAGTAAATTAATATCACCAGTAGTTTTTTTATGATTGTGTATGATGAAAGAATCACTATAATAGATGTAAAAATTTTATGTGTCAATCAGTTTAGCATATGCAAAATTACTTACATTATGAAAATCATGCTAATAAGCGCGACAGACGAGACAGAATAAAAGCGATCTACACAGTGTTGTATGCTATAATAATATCGTAATGCCCTACATATATATATATAGTAAAGTAATAAGGAGAATAATAATTATATCGCGCGTGTACATTAATCCGACCCTGGAATCACCTGGGCGAAGGCTGTTTTATTATGCAAATACGCGGTGGTTTCGCGCGAGCCACGCTACGAGGATACTAAATGCACTCGGTGGATGCACATGTAGACGAAGCAGATGCGTCGTACATATCGGCAACGAGTCGATCGAGAGATTCGAAGAGCTGTATCTTGCGCTATAATGCAATTTCCTATAAATTGCAAATTATTATATATTTTTTTTCCAACGCATATAAAATAATTATATGTTAAAAAATAAATTTCAGGAGAATTTTTATTCACTTTATTAATTAACATTAATTAATTAACTTTAATGTCATTTATTGAATAATTACAAGAATATATTTTCTTAATAATTAATAAAAAAATAAATTCTAATTAAAATCTTTGATATAACTTTGTATGGTTTAAATTTTTTTTAGATTCTGTTTTCAAAATTTGATACATTAAAAATTATTAGCAGAAAATAATTACAATGAGAATTCAAAAAGAATATTTGTTAAATTTATTCCTATAGTAATACTATGTGTGACAAGTAAAATACTAACAACTCACTCACGTTTGCATTTTGCCCAATCGAATTATTTATCGACGCTAACATTAATAGATTTGAGCGTGCTAAAGTACAGAGGGAAGTGCCGCTAATCCGTAGTGTTTATATTTAATTACCATTATTGTCGCGCGTCGCGAGGACACGTCCCGCAGGTGCGTGGAGCGCAACTCAAAGCTGCGTATGCGTTATGCGTATATGCATTCGAGTATCGACACGTCGTCGGCGGGTAACCGCAGCCAATCGAAACGCGGCGGTTTATGGACGCGCCGCACCACGCGAATAATATTAAATGCATTTTGCGAATGCTTAATGCCATCGCATAAGCCATCATCGCGCGCGCGTTCAGGACGACGCTCTCGCGATCCGACATTTTCGCGATCGTTTGATTGATGTATATATGTACTTTAATATTCGTCGAGAGGGATGGGACATCTTTGCGCGGCAAAGCTTCTATATGAACCGGGAATTCGTGGAATGCGAGATGGCCGATAAGTGGCCGCGAAAGCGTTAAATGTGTAGATAATATTGTAAATAGTTCTTATTATTCCCGGCGTGCATTTGCATGATGATGTGCATATCCTATGCCCCTGTGTGCTTTTTCTCTTTTCGACTCCCTTTATCAACAATTTAAATTTCTATTGGGAAATTATCCATCTATCTGAGCATCAGCGAATTTTATCGATGCTGCTTATCGAGACGAGAGATGCAAAAGTCTAATTCCCTACGATTTCATGTGTTTATTGATTTCGTTTATAATAAAAAAATTATAAGATAAAATCCGTTAATATAAATTTTATAAAAATTTTTATTTAGTTTTTTAATGAAGATTCTCGGAAAAAAGCTGTATAATATTTTCACAAAGCTTGATAAAAAAAAAATCACGACATACAAGAGAATCCTCGCATCTAAGACGAATAAGCCATTAAGTCCTTTAGGGGGAAATAATGAAGACTTAGTAGTGAGATATTATTTGAAAACTGTCATCAATCAAATGACAGTCGAATGGGTCGAAAATTGACCCATCGAAAGCGGGTTTAAATGGACTTAAACGCAGTGGTGTCGCGAATCACATTGCAACAAGTGCACAGTGGCTCTCTCATTGAGAAATATATATTTTGCCGCGAGGGATGTCGCCTTTGGCGCATTCGAATATTGACACATCGTCCATGGGCAGACGCGGCCCGTTCGCGAGAAGCATTTCCGTGGCATCGTCGAGTCTCCGGATGACAATAGTACGCGTGGGCGCCAATGACGGAGTAGTTGTTCCTCGAAGGTGTTTAGAAATCGAAGGGGAGATAGGGGGAGAAAGTAATACCGGACGGGGCCCATTGTCTCACCCGATGTATCGGTGACGAAGCAACTGCGGCAATTCTCGATCTATTGCATAACGAGGAAAAGCGCAGAGAGCGCGCGATTTAAAAAATGCGCGGTTGAGACACACTGCAGTTCCTTAATGCGAGAGAAGCCACTTTTCGAATCATTTGGCAGTCGTAATGATAAAATCGTGTTTTATTTTTTTTACGAGAACTCTCGAAAAGGTTCCGGCGATTTTTACGCTCGCGTTCCGCGAAATCGACTAACAATAAGTAGTTTCGATAAAATCCGTCACAAAACAGGTCAATGTTTGTCTGGCAATAATTTCACCGGTCACGTTAAGTAAGATTTCGAGCACTATATTTACGGAATTAAAATACGTTTGAATAATTGCGATTTAATTAAATTTAATTAAATTTTTTACACATTTCTTAATATAATTTCTTTATTTCATTCTTTCTTGAACTTGAAATGTTTTTCGTATAACATTGCGCAAAAAGTCGAAATAATTAATTTTATTAAAAAAACAAAATATGCTTCTGAAAACTGTGCTAAAAGTAATTTTATAGAATTACCTTTTTAGGTCCAGACAAATCGAAATTGAAGAGAAAATGTGTAGACTATATAAATTATGTTTTATCTATAAATTAGAACTCTATCTTTATAGTGTATCTATTTAATAATGATTAAAAAACATTCTTATATGTCAGAGAGGGCAAAATTATAAATGGAGCTGAGAAAGATGAATTGAAGATAGAGATAACAAAGAGTTTCATCGAAACTTCATTCTATTATAATTCATTCGCAATCATTCTCGTAAATTTGCCGACCCACCTCGTAGAATTTCTAGAGATAGAAATGATCGATACACAATGTCCAGCAGAGATACTTTATCGGAATGACGCGGGTCTCGCGAGGCTGCCTATCGAGAGTGTGCATCAGGGAGAGAATTAAACGGCGGCAAACCGCGACGATAGTCTATATCAATATAGATCAGCATACAGAGCCGTGATTGCATATTATATCCGCTGCCTATCGCCTCTTAACGATCGCGGAATCATTCCGGAGCTCATTGACGAGCACCATTGTCGAGTCCGCTCAACGATTCCGCTCTTGTTTCGCCGCGAGGTTTTCCTCGGCGCTGCTTGAAAGCAGACTGGTTTTTGTGATGAGCTCGCGCGCGCGGATCTCGTTAAATTCCATCTCGTTCTATCGGTGATCGGCAAGCGAGATCCTCGCGGGATCCAGCTCCTCCGCGCGATCCGACGCCGACGTGCGTGCGCTTGTATATATACCCGCCTCGCCGTTTGTATACCATCCCGTGTATACCTTCGCAGGTGTGGCTTGCGACAGGATGTGTCAACGCTTGTGGAAGCCGGTCACGTAGGTGCGCGCGTCGCGATTGTGGTCGGTGCATTAACCCTGCGAGGACGTAATGAACAAGACGACCTGTCGAAACCTCTTTCTTTCCTACGGCGATACCTCGCCTTTCGGGTCACGCGAAAGGAATCACATATGATAAATCTCTCGAGCGGTACCGGAATGTCCAGCGGAAAACGCACACGATGAGTCTTTCAGATTTCGCACGCCTCAAACTCGCCGTCCGTATTTCGTTTTTTTATTCCATATACCTACATATAATTCGATATATACATATTGATATTGCAATAATAATCAATTATGAATAAATACAATCATATATAATAATTTAAATATATAATTTAATTACAATTAAAAGAGAGTATATAATTTTTTAATATATGTATTTGAGAAAGAAAGTTTTCTACGAAGTTTCTTTTCTATCGAATTTTAATGACAGCTAAATCTATATAAATTTTGATAATTTTTGTCTCTAATTTTTTATAACTTTCCACGCTCTTCTTTTCGTCGAAGCGAAGAACACATTTACGAATTACGATGACGAGGCCGTTTCGACGACAGTAGCTTATGAATGAAGTCGATCCGTTTATTGGCGCAGACAAGGCGCACCGTTCGATCAGGGTTTCGTTTTAAATGCCTTCGAGCGTGCGGTTGCAAGATCTACGACGGTTTTAAGCGGTTCAAAGGTGCGAAGGTGCGAAGATGCAAATTGCGAGCTCTAGAGAGAGAAACGGCGGCGGTGGTAGGTGATCGAGGGCTTTATTATACGATTCATTTGTCGTTGGCGAAAATCGATCGGCCGAAGTTTGTCCATCCGGCGGATAAATCAGCGGAAAGCTATTAAGGCGGAACGATTAATTAATCTAGCCTTCCGAGTACACGAATTTTAATGAGCAAAAACATGCATGTATGAGCTCAAGGTCGACGATTAATTTTGGATTTAAATACGGCGCGCTCGGGGCGCTAAAACAAGACGAGAAATTATGAAATGGATTTGAGGGAAGGTGGAGAGGGAGGGAAATGTAGACTCGCTTTCTCTACCCGAAGGGGGTTACAGACGAGACGAGATCCGAGCTCTGAGACCAATTTCGTCGCCAACACTTTGTGCGATTCGTCACGGCGCTACGACGACGGAACGTTAACCTTCCCACGACTAGAGCGCGAGCTTTCCTTAATGGCTACCCTTTCTAAGAAGCCGATTTAATTTGGTCCTCTGTGCTGCGATAATAGAACTGCCGCCGCGTATGCGCGGCACATATTTCATTTGCATTTGTACCACATAACTCATGTAACTCATATATTTTCATCGCGCAAATTTGGAGATTTATTCGATCGATTAATTAATTTTGAAATTAATATTATTAATTTAATCTAGATTTTTTAAAACTAATTTTTTATTTAATTAATTATATTATATAACCAAATATTAATAGGAATATAATTCTTTCTATTTTACGCACGATATAAAAAAATCTTATATTTTTTAAATATACAAATTTAAAGAATTGACAAATATTTTTGAACGAGTTTATTCTACGGAATTTTTTTGACAGTTGAGTGTTTCAGTTAAGCTGAAATTTCATTTAATTTTTATATCTCCTGACTTTGCAACAACTTGGATTTATTCAGAGCGACAGATCACAGAGATCAAAAAACTTAAAGATTGTGATTTCAGAATGTCGGCTGTATATAAATCGTTAAGAGTTTCCCGCGAAAATGCAAGGAATTATATTTAGACGTTTGACACTCCTGTTCTTCCACGTGCGATCAGACAGATGCACATGCATGTTCTCTAAAGGCCTAGATTCATAATTCACGAAATGGGACATGTTGCGTTTGTTTGAGTGACAAACTTAGCATTGGATGCTGGCAGTGAGTTTCACTCGTTTGAGGAACGATACGAGATGAGAAATGACTCCAACCATGAACTCGGTACTAGAAATCTAGCGTTATTGATGAAATATTTATAAAATATATATATGTATGTACATACATGTGTACGTACAAGCTAAACAAATCACGGCAAGAAAAAAATTTATATATGCATGCTAAGCCATTTACATTAAGTGAAATGTAACAAGAATACTTTTAATATACTAATTTTGCTTGGATTCTTTATATAAATATATTTTGTCCTTTGCGCTAAAAATAGAGTTTTAAAAAGTCAGTATATTTAGTAAGCTTATCAAAGATGCATTTTTTTTTAATGTAGACTTTAATTTTGTCTAACAAAAGTATATAACATGTTTTCGTACCATTCAAATTTAGCATCAGAAAAATATTTTTATCATAAAGATTCGAGGAATCTTCTTGCTTTTCGCAAGCAGAGATGAGTAACCTAATGACATTTATTATTGCAATCGCGAAGACGTACAACCATTCGTGCAGAGTGTCGTAAAACGGTGCTTGATGGAAAATATAAGCTAACCGAAGTCTTAGGACCGGATAACCATATACGAGAGTCTGCATATCGATAAAGTTAAATACGACGGATGCGGGGACATTTCTCTTGCGATATCTAAACGATTCTAAATCTCGAAGTGTGAATACGAGTTTCTATATGACGCGCTAGAAAGTGACATTCGATATTTTCCACGAAAAATAGTCGACCGATACATACTCTTGCACATATATTGCTTGATATACTTTGTTACTGGACATTTATTCCGTGTAATGTCGATCGATGAGGAAACGATCGGCGCATTTGTTTTCGCAACGAATTGAGACCACCTTTCTCGCGCTGTCTGAAAGACTGAAGCCAACTCCCGAGCGTCGTTCGTGTCGCTATAAGATATCATAAAGAGCACGATTTCAGTGCGATCGACTGCATTAACTCACCGCGGGTGACAAACCGTTTCGCTCGTTCACTCGAGCAGGAACATTTCGACGAACGATAACGCGACGTAATTATTTCATCCACAAGTTCCGATCAAGCGTGATTCATGGAGGCATGTCATAGAAATTGCGCGTTAAAGCGTAAAGTAATTTCACGATCGAGTAACTGACGTATATGAAAATTAACTCGAACTGCTCTCCTGTCTCTTCTTCCCGTACAAGTTTTGAGAAATTAAAAGAAAATTTATCTAAAGCCTATAATCTTTGAAACTTAGATAAAGTTTTTCAGCATAGTTTAATTGAAATATAATAATAGATGCAAGATAATTTTTTAAATATTATATATGTATATTATATAAGTCTATTATATTGTATTTCTCAATGTGAATTATGTTGTATTATTTTAGTACAATATATACTAGTCCCAAAAATCGGTCTTGATACGTGAAAGCTATAATTACTTTATAATTTGATTGTTGTCCTTCTTTAACACGTGTTGCGTGGTTTAGTCGCAAAGATACGTATACTCGAGATCCTTGTTTTTTCACAATCATGCGAGAGATAGTAAGGGATATATTTGTCGGTCGTTAAATTGATCGACATGCAAAGGATACGAAAACCAGCACTGGTTGCCAAGAATACCGACATTCATTCAACAATGGACCATTTCGTTGAGAAAAATTGCCACACACGAAGCCCTGTATCTCTCGATGATGAGGAGAGAAGAAGAGAGAAGGTACGAGAGAGGTTGCCGGAACATTAACAAACAATGCTCTTGCTGGTTTGCGTATATGTGAGGAGTGACATTCATTCTGGACGAGTCGGGAATGAAAAGACGGAAAGAATTAAGGAAAGAAGAATGAGTATTAAAAAATAGAAGAGAGGAAATCGCGTTCTTAGAAAAAGAGATTTGTAATTTGCGTTGATCCTTCCATAAAATTTGCTATTTTGTGATTATAGCGTGTTTCGAACATTATAAAATTAATATTGCATGTCTTATTAATTTTACAATATAATATATTTTATAATTTATATACGTATGTGATATCTTTTTAAAAACAATCGTAATATTTTATGATCATAAAAGTTTTTGATTCTGATTTAAATCGATATGCTTAAAAAAATAAGCATGGCAATAATAAAATAAGGACACATCTGCGGAGATATTTGCTGAAGAAAAAAGAGATCTGCTGTCACGCATATGTTACGTTTAAGCAGATGGAAGGAACATTTAATCATCCCACGATACGCAATTATTCTAATGAAGGGACCAGACGCGTCTCACATATGAAGAAGAATTTTCGTCGTCTGACAAAGAACCAGAAACGGACCCCCCTGTGTTTTTTAATACGACGCGCTTTACTTTGGGCATTCCTCTCATATTTGTCACGAAAATAATAGCGAACTATGAGAAACAAATTCATCTCATTGATTTTTCAGATAATCTTCAATACTTTTTTATCACGCATGTTTCAGTTATATTTAATCGTAACATTTTCACATAAGACAAAAATAATTATCTTAATTAACGTTCTAAAATTATTTAGCCTATTTCAAGCATTGAAAACATATTGTTTTATATTCGTCTTTGAAAAAAAACGAGTTATTATGACTACAATTACTCGGTCGACGCAGAACCATTCCTCCCATTAATTTGCGTAATACAAAGGCATGCATGCATTTTCTCTTTGCTTCTTCTTCTCCTCCTCCTCCTCCTCCACCATGGCTGTTTACGCGATATTTGTCGCATTGTTGGCCGCCGTCATCGTTTCCGCGATAATTGCGACAACGAGGGGACCACTTGACTCGTGCCACCGGG
This sequence comes from Prenolepis imparis, assembly GCF_030444845.1. Taxonomy (NCBI): domain Eukaryota; kingdom Metazoa; phylum Arthropoda; class Insecta; order Hymenoptera; family Formicidae; genus Prenolepis; species Prenolepis imparis. Next base: position 19,383,591 of record NW_028141159.1, on the reverse strand, counting down.
CCCTTAAAGCGCGGCCCCATTCTAATTCTCTTCCGCTTCAACTTGGTGGTTCTGCGTGCATGGCAATTATGGGAAACAAGAGGATAATAAGAGCACAGAGAATAAAAGTTTAAAGCGAAGAGTGGAAAAAAGAAAGAAGACACATAAAGAATAAAGTCCAAAAAACGATTTTAGTCATTAGAGAAAATAAAAATGCAGCACAGATAAATCTGTAACAGATTTCGAAACTGTCGAAAAGAAAACCGTGGATGAAATCGAAGAAGTCTACAAAAAATCTGATTTTATTTTCCAACATTTATCCACTTGTCGTTCTTGTTCTCTCCCAATTGATATGGTACAGAAAGGAGTCAATGACGAAGAACGCTCCCTCAAATATCGTCAAAATGAAGAAGAAGAGAGTGACGGAGTGGGCGGACAAGAGAAAACAAAGAGAAAAAGGAGATGATATGAAAAGAGAAATGCGTGGCAAGTAGCGAGAGGAGAAAGATGCGGCACGAATATACCGGTCACATCAAACGGCACCGCTGTACAGTAGAAGACACTTTATTTCGGACGCGGATGGGGTAGAGAAAACGAGTTTTCGTCCGTCGTCACCATAATCGCGTTTCCTTCCACCGCTACGGACGATTATACCGCGAAATAAAAAAATTCATTTCTCTTACATTTCTACACAATATGAAATAATTATCTGTCGATTTAATGTTGTATTTTGTTTTGAAATTCAAATTCATTCAAAAGTTACGAATTTAATCTAATAGAAAAGTTTAGCGTTTGTAAAAATTTAATTATCAAATACTTGTGAATACAAGCAATCATTTATAATCTCAATCAATTTATGTCTTCGTAGTCTTATGAGAAAAAAAAGGATTCAAAAATTTTAAACACTTGAGACAATTTTAGATACTTTCTATCTCGCGTATCATTCTATAACTTCAATAAGTATATTTCATTCTTCCGAAAAGAATGAGAAACAAAAAGGAAAAAAATAATTGATTTGAATTTTCGATTCCGCATTTTCTCGCGTTTATCGACGATCATCTCGATCAAGGAATTCCTAGACAGTCGAATCAAGGATCCCTCCATAAATATTCATGACACGCGTTCACAGCACGACGTAATCTCGCGTCTCGGCTTATCAGTTTCCCGTGTCGCTGCTCGTTCGCGCCAGTGTCCTCTCCGTCCCTTTGTGTGGCTCTTCACGCCGCAACGAGAGACCGCAAAACGGGGTGTCAGTGTCCCATTGCGTGAGATAATGCATTGGCTTGCGCCGTGTTGCACTCTTACGCACAATGGCCTCGCCAGTCTTTCGTGCCTTTGTGGAGGCCCCCGCTATACACGACTTCCTTCGCTCTCCTCCCCCGTCGATGCAAATGCTGCATAACAATGTCATTCGGCGTGACCGGTCGCTGAATCATGGGGGACGGTACTGGGACGTGTTTCCATAATCGAGCTGGTCGTCGACTCCGCCGACGCGTAACAGTATTGACACCGACACAACTACAGTTTCGCGCCGTTGACACTCGTTAATCAGGATGGCGCAACGCATCATTATGCGCATCCTGCTTGGACATTAACGTAACTAAACGCTAAAGGAAGAGCTCCGTATTGCGAGTACTGCTCTTTTTCGCGACCTGGCTATTACAGGTGACGTTTCGCCTTGTTTTGCGCCGGGAAGGTAGCGTATTACGTATACCGCGTCGCATCTTTCATTTTTCATCTTATTTTTCTCCTGTCATGCGTGCGTGCAGATATTTAGTAATTTTGTAAATCTTTCTAAAGCTCTCTTTAAGATATAAATAAGAGCTCGATATTTATTCAACACGCACAATCTATTCAATCTCTCTCTATTCAAGCTCAAATCAGTTCAATTGTGATATCCAAAGAATAGATATAGATTAAAAATCAAACTTGCAATACACAATATTTTCTCATTTTTTTTACTTATTTTTTTAAGCATAAAATGAAAGAAAAATATGCCTTGATAAATTAAATGCATCTTTCGCAATAATATAAAATACAAAACGCGTACAATGTGTCAGAACTTTCAGGATTAATTTCGTCATAAGTTTAATATTTTTTTTTGTTTAATCAAATACGCTTCAACGCTCACTCACAGCTCTTTGAGAAAATAATAATATATCCCATGTATTTTTTCTTGCCCGGGGAAGGCGCGATAATAATTTATAATAAACGCGCGATTAGGTAGCTAACGTATTATTATTCAGATGCGTACCAGATTGCGCTCTGTCCCACGTGATTAGTCCGGCGAGGATGATTAAACGCGGAGAAACTTCCTGCGTCGGGCAGGATAAAAAGCATCCCATAAATATTACGTCATGGGCGCGGATTAAATTCCAGTCTCGGAGAGCCCGCGCGATGTAAACGCGCGGGTTACATAAACTTTACATATCCCGCGGCCGGATCCCGTCGACGTCAGTCAATCCCTGGCACGCATCTCTTGCGAGCAGTTAATTACGACGTATTTCCGTATGACACGTAGGATTAAATGAACTGTCTAACGGTGCCTTCTCGTCGATTCGACGATCTCGCGTGATCCGGCGCGACACGGATTTCGTAAGCAGCGAGCAGCCGGATTGATGTTTCAGCGCTTGCTGGATCGAGAAAAAAGCAATGCGAGACTATGCTCGTGTTAATTCAACGTGTCTATGCATCCTATGGGCTCACGCGTGTGTGAAATATTTAAACTTTCACTCGTGAAGTGTGTAATTTAGATATCTACAGACAGTCGGTAAATATACATATGTATGTATGTATATACACCCGAGTACTTTTAATCATGGCTCTATTCAGAGATTGTTGTGCGCGCATAAAGTTTAGATAAAATATTAAATAATATCTCTCTCTGATGTCCTCAATTCCATTAATTTTATTAATCTATCTGTAAATCTTGATTAAGGAATTTGGAGCAAAGAGAAGAGCATAGAAGAAAAATTATAATAAATTAATTATCAGTATTTACAAATGAAAAGGTACATTTATAGCGGTCAAAATATCGGTCTATTTTCTCCAGTTTTTTTTTTTTAAATGCAATATCACATTACTAAATTAATATATACACAATATAATAAGAAGTAATAATTTCTTCATGGAGAGACAACTCAACTTTTGCAAGCATATGCAATATGTTCTGTCTCTCTGTCTTTCCCTTCAATTATATCGTGTCTGCGAGACACGGAACTCAAACATTTTTAATAAAGATCTATGTCATCGTCCAAAGCATCGGATCGTTGAAACTGTCCGGCGTCATCGCGATATCTGCTAATCGTCCCGTCATTGTACGCGCGACAAGCGTGAATAAGTCGAGGGAGCGGCGAGCATTTTCAAAATATTTCTTTGTGCTTGTGTCTATACACACATATACAAAGAAAAAGAGAGAGATAGAAACAGAGAGAGAGAGAGAGAGAGAGAGTGTGAGAGCAGGCGCGCGTGTGCTTAAAGAGTGTCACAATGGGAATCGGAGTCGGTTTACGAAGTGTAACTTAAGCGAGAGGCCATGGAGAAGACAGTTGTCGGCCATTCGAGGCACTCTCCTATCCGAGCAGCTCGTCTGCATCATAAAGAACCAGTGTTATATAAACTTCGAGCTCTCGTCGTGGATTCATCGACGTGAGTCCGCCTTCGCTTCTCGTTTCAGAGTAGTTAATTATGGTACATTATGCGTTATCTATTAGATCACTTGACTCTCAATCGTACATATAGTATTAAGTCCGCTAAAAGCAGATTGTTGTACCATTTCATTATAAGGGTCAGATAATATCTCTATAATGTGTATCATTATTCAATCTAATGCGATTCTTATAATGTAGACATAAAAGATTTCGACGACTTTAAAATTTCAGGTGAGAATTTTTTAAGCTGCTCTCATGGATTAATATTTTTAAAAATTTTGACATTTTTTAAGAATTTTAGATAGCATCTCAAAAGTTCTATCGAAAATACTATGATTCACACGTCGATTTTAATTGAAAATAAAATTATTATATGAATATTTTTGTAAAACGAAAACGTACAATTATATCTTAATTTCTTTTTGAACTCTTATTTTTTACATTTAATCCTTAGAATTCTTTTCGAAACGTATTTTAAAACTCGATAAACTCTTTTTGGAAAAGAGCGGGAACTCTATCAATTATGCTGAAATTTTGAGAATGGGGTGCTAATTTCACAGAGGTTTGTAGATGCAGCCTCGGAAGAGTCGGCTCCTTTTTTTCTCGCCGTTATTGCGTGAGCATAAAGTAATTACGGGCGGCATGCTGATCGGCAAGAAAATCGCCGTGCACGCGCGCGGTCGTTAACTGCAGGTGCACCTCGTAAGCCAGATCGCCCGGGCGCCCGGTTCACTTTCGACGATCGGCATTCCGCGGATACCGATCACGATCGTCAAGATTGGTCGGGTCCTATGCCGTCGGATTATAAATCATATGAGCGTTTCCGAATTAAACGATCTCGGAATGCCATAATTTCATTCCAGAGGGAGATGACACGAGATCGTTTTCAGTCACTGGACTTACACGGATTAAGATGACAAAGATGGAAAAGTTTCTAAATTTTTACTGAATTAAGTTCTAAATTTTGATATAAGTTTTACAGCAGGCTTCGAAAAGATTCCGATTCTGATAAAAAATTGTAAATCCAGTCTTTATTCAGTTCTCATGTTCGATTTTATTTTATTTTTATGTATAAGATTATTGGTTGTATGGTAATTCAGTTCTGTGTGATATTATAGATTATGGACATCTGATTTATTAGGAATTAATTTAAAAATTTTTACAAAAAGTCTCTTAGCCCGGTTTTGTATCCCCCTCTAATTGAGACTTATTTATGCTGAATGATGCATCGGAATCAAGTGTCAAGTTTTCTTATATTAATTTTTTTTAATTTTTAAATGCTTTAATTGGATTTTATATTTGTATGTTACAGACAACGTAGCTTCGACTTCAGTAACTCCGCTGCTGTGCATCGGTGCCGGTGAGTGACAAATATTGTCAATTTTTTTGTATAATAAAAAAATTCTTGAATAAGAAAAATATTCAGTGCAGAATCAACGATTAGATATTAATTGTTTTTCGCTCGCGAAATGATTTTGATCACGGAGAATCATTTCTTGCATACATCAACATGGATGTAGCCATTGCGTATCGATAACAACTTATTAAATAAAAGTAATTTAAATTGAAATCAGTTTCTGTTTGTGGCGACTTTTTAAATAGATAATATATGGTTACAAACAAATATATTATATTAATTAATTTTTAATAAATTTAATTTTTTATCTCAGACTCAGAGAGTCTCTTTTCATACGTTTTAAATATAAATAATATTCACAGTGCATTGAAAATTTTGCTTTATTCAAGCGAGTTCATATTAAATATATTTCTGATTGAATTCCATTGAGTCTTCAAAACTCTAAGACTCAAGTTGATGTGAGAGAGGTTAAACTCCAAACTTGATCGATGAAAATGTAATATTAATCCTATACAATATTTCGGTCGGATTTCTTGTTTGCCGCTTGACATTAACATAAACCTTTATTTATTGACAAATTTGGAACGACGCAACGAAATCTTTCGTGATAATCCGTATGGCAACGGTGCACTTGCGCCAGACAATTTGTCTGTTAGCCGATATCATATTCGACGAACTTTTATGAATGCCATTCTCGATATTAAGAAACAAATTAATATTTTGATAGATTGATATGCATTAGTTTTTAAAATCTAGTAAAATAAGGAAACATTTCGCAAACCTAATGAATACATTAGGCGAACTAATAAGTTCACATTATTATTGAAGTCTTAAATCTTAAACTCTTTGTTCATTTGACAAGTAATCTCTGAAAAATTATTTATCAATGAGCAATAATAAGCAAATAATATGCAAATTAATTTGTAAATATACATTCGCAGATACATAACACTCTCTATATCGCAAAAAAATTATATATACATATATATTTTTTTCTGAGAATCATTTATTTATGATTAAATGCAACTATAGTTTGATAATTGAAACTTTCCGATAATTAAATATTCAAAATGCAAACATATCTACATATCGCTGCCGCGACAGTCGCATCCTTTTCTCCTGAGCTATCCGCTCTCTCATCCCTCCTTTTCTTCGACGCTTGAGGGATCCTCGTTCAGCTTCGTTTTTTTGGGGAGATTTCTGGTTTGGGCGGTCGTAGGAAGTATCGCGACTGGGTGGTCCTCTCGGTGGCTGCATTGAGACGTCAGCGCTGAAATATCCTCTGCGCCAAAATCCCTGTATACAGGGGTCCTCGAGCGGAAGCCCCTTCGAGGTGAGATTGTTCCGTTTGGCAATTAAACGGGTGGAATGCGACTCAAGAAACGTCCTAGATAATTTCTGGACCATTCGCGAAGCCGCGACCGAATTATTCATTCTTTCGTTTAAACGCGCGAGCGATAACGTTCGGGCTGTGCCCTGATAAGAGGGCGACAACAAAGGAGCTTAAATTAGGAGATAAGTAGAGCGGGAGGGAAAGAATGCGATGATAGAGAAAAGTGGAACAGATATATCTCGGGTGGAATGTGTGTGATAATAAGACGTACTCACTTAATCATGAATTTAATAACGCAAAGGCATTTTATTTTATGAGCGTGAATAAATCGTTTGGATAGAATTTGTGCATTAATCGCATTTTTTATGCATTTATTACACATTTATTCTGTCATTTTTGGAATATGTGAATGCTCTCAAAATTTGGCTACTCTTTTATCCTTAATATTCCAATTTTTTAAAGATGCATGTAGATTTAAGATGCGAGCGCACACTCTCGCACGTTGCATTGAATATTGTTGCGCAATTATGCAAATGGTCGCATTACGGAAATGTACGAATTTCCTCCGACCGTATATAATCGTCGACGAGGCATTCGTCGGAGCGGCTTTTCCATTTAGCATACATTTGCAAACAAACTCCGCGGGCTCTGTTTACCCGACGACATTATCGCGGCACGCTGCCTTACGCTTATGCAAAATGAAAAATGACGCGCGTGTGGATTGTTACTTTTTTTTTTACGTTACGCTATTTAAGTCCGTGTATGTTAAGTGGCCCCGCAAAGCCTCGCCACGGAACGTATTATGCGATTTGACACGAACGTCTAATCGTAATGACAGGGCATCCGACGTTAACAATCGTCGTAATAGCCTGGAATTACGTTGGCTAGATAAAGTTGCGGCCCGTACGTACGCTCAAATAGTCAATATAATACTTGAAGTATACGCTTAATTTCCGCGCGATGCGGAGTTATGCAGGTGAGAGCGCGCATATAATCACCGGCGCGGCAACAATCGACCGCAGCAACGATCCCTCGACGAAGTAGCACTTAGCGGGAGTGACGCTGTGGCTCTTCGGCATTACGCTTTAGAGTTACAATGAGTTGGGTTTCGAGCGAATTGCGTTGTCAATTGTGTGTGTGTACGTGTAAGGCAATCGTGTACATGTCATTTATCCCCGCGAGTCTGTACGCGGATTTATAGTACAGCGGAATTAAGTTATGAAATTTTCGCGAAGTCTATCGAGGGTGTAAATATTGCCGATCAATTATATATAAGTGATAAAACAATAATCGTTTCCATCTCTGGGAATCTCTCACTGGGAAGCCAAATAATTTTTCCCGAGAATTGGAAAATTGTAAATAACGTAAATCGATCGTCGGCGCTAAAATGAAACCGAATGAACTTTATGGAGCCTGCGGCTGTCACGACAGGTTATCCTAGGCTGCATATATGTAGCAATTTATTCGTCATTACGGCGAGTGCAAGAAATCGGTAATACTTTGGCTCGATCCGCGTTATATTCTTAATATTACATATTACAGCACTCTCCCCTGGGCCACACTTGAATTAATCTCTCATTATACTTCTTTTTCAAATTTGTGATTTAAATATTTAATATATATTATTCTTATGAATTTGACTTTTATATTATAAGGTCTTATATTTATTTAATTACTTGTAAAGAAGTTTTTTTAAACTTTGCTTTAGAGCGCCTTTAGAAAATTTATCTCGATGCAATTTATTTACATAAAAAATATATTATTTTATGATATACATCGCGGTTTCACAATCAATATAAGCAATTCGCCGATTCTTTTATATTTGTAAGATGTGACAAAAATTTTGTATCGTTTCACATAAATATATATGTAACAAGAGTAAGTGTTCTATTTAGAGCACGTATTTTCTTTTAGAAAATCTCAAGGTTCTTTAGGCTTTCCTTCTTTTTACGTTTCGCGGATAAACGTCGCCGCCGTGTATTCTATTTCCGCGATGAACCGCAAGAAGCGTGTTCTCCATTGCGCGTCAGAAATCCACGTGGACTTTGACAAATGTGACGCGCCATGTTCGTCTGGGCAGAGGCAAGGCTCGTTCTCTCGAAGACGGAGAACGTCGGCTCGTAGGATTAACCCAATTCCTTCTTCCCACGAGCAGCGACAGCGTGCTCGTCTTCGCGAGAGTTCCGCGCCGAAATGCTCGAGGCGGCCTCTCGGCGCAGAAGCACGTGATGCTCGCGTTACCTTCTATCTCGTCCTTGTTTCGTCTTCCGCTAGGAATAATAAGCGGGTGCACCCGCCTCTTGCCCGGATAAGGAGGCTCCCGACAGTCATTAAAGTTAGTTCCTCTCCTTTTGCGGCCGCGATCCATCGCGCGTGATAAGATAATGCACACCGTCGATCATCATGTTTGCATCTAATTTCGTTTGATCGCGTCCAGCTACTACGCGTTTTACATTAAGAACACACGCGAGCGTCTTGTCGTGGCGAGCAGTATTAAATGTAATCCGCCTAAATGATGTAATACTAATGCTAATGCGCAAGCATTAGCATTATATAATTTAATTCTCGGTACTTATAAATTATTTGAGGCAAGCTATAATAGTGGCTTAAAAAGTATCTTGATGCGATAGTATCTTTTTATTCTTAAATCTACCTAACACTAAAATAAAGTTGATAATAAAATCGTTCTGAAAGGAGGGAACTTGGGCAATTCATGCAAATTCGCAATCTTGTAAAGTAGATAATATGAGTTTATTCTTGCCACGTTCGTTTTCGTTTCTCCTCTTCCAGCAACGAATCGTGTACAGTTCGTCTCTGTCAACGTTGCAAGCCATTATCGATTCCCAGAGTATCTCTCCCGATAGAAACGTATACCTGTTGGAGACGCTCGTTGCATCGTCCGTCGTCCCGAGCGTTCAATGACGGATCGTCGAACCACGATCCGAGATTAATTCTTACGAGGGTCCGTGCGGCATCGACGTGCACACGCGGTCACGTGTGCCAGCTGCAGCATCCCGCGCGCATCGATCTCGCTATATCGGATCGGCGGATTGTACGAGGGGCCGCTCCTATAAGAAGGCCCCGGCTCTATACGAGACGAGGCGCGCTCGTGACATTGCACTGTCTATGATAATACGACACGTAAACTCCATAATCCGCTCTACTAGCATCGCGCGATTTCTCTCGCGAGATCCATCCGCGTGGGAGATCCGCGACTTTTACGAGGTTGCACGTCGTCCGTCTGGAATTTTGCGGCTTACGCGAGAATCATATGGTAAATCTTCTCTTGCTTGAGAATTATTGCAACAATAATAATACATCAATATTTGAATTATATATAAATTAATCCTTCAATGTCCAGATGTATAAATGAAACATATCCTAGGTATTAAATTATTAACATATTTTTTGATCCTTTAAATATTTTGTGAAGGAAATAAAAAAATTGCAAAATGAGATAACAGCTTATATAAACGCAATTTTTTGTACAACGCATATTAGAGTTTTCCTTGTTTGTATGTATCATTTGTTATAAATTGTTTTTTATTTTACATATGAGAATTGATACTATATAAACAACTTAAATCTTTATCATAATGGAAGGAAATGTCTTTCAATGAGTTTACATCAATTATAACGCTATTTATTTATTGAGTGTGAAATTAGATTAACCGCGCATAATATTTTACGCAAATTTAATCATCGTAGGGTTCAAGTGTCAAAATCTGATAACAATCTATACGTTGGCCCTCTTTTATCTTCGTACGGACCACACACCGCACGTCGCAATAATTCTCTCACTCGTGTATAACACCCGGTATATAATAGCACACCAGCAACAAGCATAGTAGCTTTAATATACCGTGACACCCTCGGGATACGAATGATTTCAATAATAATAGGGATTTCGGTATCAATACGCGCCGCGTCCCTCACATCCTTTGATCCCTCGAGCACTCAGGTTCTCTCGAGAGTACCGGCGGAAGAACATCCGAATCTTTCTCGAGACGATGAGAGAAAAGAGCTTGTCTCGACCGTGGGAAAGTGTTTCTCGCGCGAATAAAATGCATTACGCGACGACGCTGCAGCATTTCTGCGATTAATCGTATCGCTCGAAATTAAAAACCCGGCGCAATTAATTTATCCGCTTTTCTCTTTCGATTGAGCGAGCAAAGGGACAGATAATAAAGCGCGATATAATTTACAACGGCATCGCATATCGATTAAGACTTGGGCAATTGAGAACGATCATCGTCACGTATTTGGGTTACGGGCAACCCGCAGAATCGTCATCGATTACATTCGCGATCGTGGTTTACAATTAAAAAAATTGTATACGTTTATCAGTATTCATCTATTTACGGCGACCATGACATGGTATTAATTGCGAGAGCGGTAATTTAGATTTGTCCTTGTGGCATTACGATATCCAGATGCAAATGGAGATCTGAACGGACGTGCTCGGTGTCAGTCTTGCGTAATGCGAAATTGGACACTGCCAACCTATTTGCGGGCTCCGGCAAAAAGCGTGTGGCAGATATTTACTACTGCATTATCATCAGCTTGCGTAAAGTAATTGTCTCACGCCATGGTCACTGCACACTGAGTGACTTGCGCGTTCATAAATTAACATGATACTCAATTTAGATACTTACTTGCGACAAAAACTTAAGTATCTAACTAAAAATATTTAAACTATAAAAAGAAATTATAGAAGAATATAATTGTTTTATGTGTTTTGTGCAAAAAATTAATCATGCAATTTTGCAAGAATTTATAAAAATAATTATTATAATTATAAATTATATTTATGATGTCACATAACATAACTTTCTTGTTTCTGAAAAACTTTGACAGCCTATTTCGCGGTTCTTTGCTATCAGAGCTTTTGTACGAAATGAAATGGTTGCTAGCGATCCAATTTATCTTATTATATCGATTAAATGGCGTTGTAGTTAAATGTATTTAACGCAGCAGACTTTATATGAGACGATTCGCGTGTGGCAACGAACGGGACAACGGAAAAGGCGATCGCGATGAGAAAACGACAACTCATCCCAATTGAGGCAGCCAGTTAGGCGCAATTATCGCGGACGGGCTTCCTCGCGTTACTTGATAGCGCAATTAACATCGTCCAGCTGGGGTGCCGCGTGTGAAACATGCGCCGGCGAACGGATGATCGCATTAATCGTTAACTATCTCGTATGACGCGGCGCAACGACAGCTTCAAGCCGCCTGTAAAAGGCCGCGCATAATAGTGACAGTCGTAAAGCTGCAGCCGCGTGCAATTAATTCCCATCCTCGAACGATCGTGTTCGCGGCGCAACGAGCCTGTCTCGTTCGCCCCGCGGAAATCCATGAAAATTAATTCGACGCCATTAAGGCGACGCGAATCTGCGACACGCGACCGGGCGCGAGAGAAACCTCATCTCTCTCTCAGGGATCTGCGAGATCCGCGAGATCTCTTTAGATCTGCGTGAAATCCCGTAAGAGTATTAGTTGAGATATAGGACGCGCGTCCCTCGAACGGCAGATTTAGACTTTCACGAGGGCCCTAAAAGCTGTTACCATAAATATTAATTCAAGTTAACTGAGACTCGTCTGATCTTCTAGCTCTTTCTAGAGGCGCAATTAAAAAGAGACAGAGTTAAATCTCATTTAACTTTGTTAATCTTTATGAGGGCTGCTATAAAGCGAGGCGATAGAAAGCTTACTTCTTAGAGATGAATTATAGAAAAATAATCTTTTTCAAAAATATTTATAAATAAATAATTATTGATATGTCAATTTTTAAAAAAACATAGTTAAAAATCTTTTTAAAAAATATAATATGGAAACATCTCATTAGTCGGAGCATTACACACAATTTCACGAAATCAAATTTATTCATATTAAATAGTGTAAAGTAAAAAAATATTACTTATGAAAGATATAATTGAACGTAAAAGCATAACTATTTTGTGAGAAGGATGCATATAGAATAATTTTCATGTGACTCATTAAATAAGGTTTTAATTTTATACTCAAATTATGCTTTATTATCTTGTTGCGTTATAATAGAAATATAAAACTTGAAGATATATCGCGAAACTTGTTATATTGTAGAAACCGTGGGATTCGCGATGCAGTGAGAAAATACGGTTTAAATCGGTCGAGGTCCGCGACACTTCCTCGTCACTCGAGAGCAGCACGCAAGTATTATGTATAACGGATGGGATACAAAGTATACACGGGCTCGCGCGCGTGGCCGTGACGTGACAGGAGGTTCAAGGAGAACACAATATCTCTCGCGACATCCAATAACTCAGACCCTCGTTACAATGCGCTTCTAACAATTACAAATAACCTGCGGCGCGGCGGTTCACACGAGACATGATCTATGATCTCGCGGGTTATTCACAAAAAAGCTTTCATGCCTAACATTTTTCTCCGATAGAGTTACTTGAGCAGTCTTTGAGCGATCGACCGAAGTATTTGAGTCTTATAAATCTATGAAAAAATAAAAAAAATTAATCCAAGAAGGAAAAAAATAATTCGCGATGCGATTTTAACTCTCCAACTTGTGTATCTATATACTAATGCAGCGAAGTAATAATCATATGCGAGAGAAATAATCGTATGCCAATCGGACAGTAGTGACATATTGACAAGAGAATGTAGTCGCACGCGCGATATTTGCATTACTGTACAAATATTGTGTATGTTATGTTGCTACAATCAATGAAACACATGCGAAAGAGCGGCATGCGTTGCTAATATGGAGCCTGGCCGCAGTCGGTCATTGCGGTTTATGCAATGCAAGATGCACTAATATGGCTCCGCGGGTTTTGATAGAAAGCGAGATACATACGTTATGAGATCGGACTTCTCTTTGCATACATGCCGCCGCCGCAAAAATTCGCGTTAAAAATTCCTCGAAAATTTTTGTTTCTCAGTTAAGTTACGTGCAGTTCTTTCACTGAAACTTGATTCAATCATGCAACTTAGTCATGTATAAAATTAAAAGATTTGAAGGATTAAACTTTAATATAGCAAAGAGAGTTTGTATGAATTAAAAAATTATTTAATAAATTAAGTTAGTTAAAATTTAAATTGTCTGCTTTAAAGCAGATTAAAATAGAATTAATAGTGTGATTATGGGATCAAAGATTCTGTTTATTTATTCGAATTATTGTGTTAAATTAAGATTATCAAGTATTGTCAACATTTAACAACATTCTCTTTTTTCATCGTATGCAAAATGAAATATATATATTTAATATGCATTTAATGCATATAAAATTATAATTTTTATTAATGATTTTATCAATTTTTTAATTTTTATTTAAATAGAGTTTCAAAAAATCGATTAATTATAGAATACTTTCGTGTTATTTTTGTCTGTGTGGAATTGCAATTTATCTTGCAATGAAACAATCCACCATATGATTCGAAAGATTAATAATAAAAAGAAACAGTTTGATGAGGCGCAGGTAGAAAAGTTTTCCTGTGTATAAAAGTGCTTCTGTGAATAATAAAAGATAAAAAATGAAAATGCATACGAATAGATTGAATGCATTCTGCCTCGACGAGAAGGAGGCCGTTCGAGAAGAGGTTTACTCAACCATATCTCTTCGAATGGTTATCGTTCGACCTCGGGGCGCCTCAAAACCTGATGCGGGGCAGACCATAACTTAAGTGTTTTCTTAAAAAGTATCCACGGGCGTATTCCGATACTCATACGTCGAGATGAAATTGGAGCCACCGAGAACGAGGGTGTTATTTTTTTTTCCGAGGAAGATTGAAGGATAAACATCAAGACCTCAATTTCACGCATCGAATAGAAGTCTTTCTTCGAACTAATAGTAGAAATCATGTATGAATAAACCGGTATATCACGTGATGATTTTCTCTCGCAGCGATTAGATTAATTGAAAAGTAAACAAATATTTATCATCTGTCGCGCGAATAAAATATAATTTCTCTCTACAAAGTTTATTACAAAATTTTAACCCTATAAGAAATGTGTAAATAGAATGTATGTACAAGCGCACAATACTGCCTGCAGCTCTCTCTTTTTAGAATTATAGTAAAATGAATCGAGAAAAAATCATTGAAGCAATCATAATCAAATCTTATCTAAGATTACGATTTACAAAACAACTTATCGCAAATAGATATCCAATAGCTCGATAGCTTATCTAGATGCCCATCGCCGCCTCTCATTCATGAAAACGATAGAGCACGAATCAACCGGGAGTCAAAATAACTATTAGACTACGGGTTAACATGAGTGGCGAAAGTTTACTTCTATTTTACGGAGGACGAATCGGGCGCCGCATAAACTCGACGAGACTCTCACTGTCACGCGTCGTGCTCTTTTATGAAACCATAACGCTCGCCGCGGATTCAGGACGGGATACTTACGAGGCTATTACGAGTAATTTCCGCTCCCTTTAACTCCTCTCTCGTTTCCTCTCAAGGAAACCGCGCGATATACCCTGTCCGGTACCTGCGTCTCATTCTCGATCATTCGTATTTCGCTCGTTGCAATCATAAATCGTGAAACCGGCTTAATGAACGATGGACTCTGTGAAACGTTCCGGAGACGTTAAGACTCATCCGAACGCGGCGATTGTAATTGGCAGACAGAGGAAAGGGAAAGTCGAAAGTTTCGCAATGTCCTTAAACGGCACACTTGCGGGCGTAATTATTGTTAATTACGAAAGAAACGGAGATATATAATTGAACCGCATTGGACCTAAGTGTCTTCAAATATTGTACTTACCGCGAAAGTCTGCACGAGAGATTATAGTAATAAATCTACTTTATGGTAACGATTATTATGGTTATTACGATAATTTACAATGGTAACCATTATATTATAAGTAGTAATGAAATTACTGCAAAGAGATAAAAGTTTCGAAATTATGGCTAAAATTAAATTGAAGTTTATATTAAATGAGCAAAAATAATTACGATATTTAAAAAAATATTATTATTATTTTTAGAGAAAAGATAGCACGTATACTTTCTAGTGCTAATAATACAATAGAAATGATTAGCACATAATTACTTTATTTCTTCTTTAATAAAATTTATTATATATATATATTTTTTTTTCTGTGAATCTCAATTTGTATCGACAATAAGTCCATACTCTCGCCAGAATGCAATTTATCGCGGCGCATCCGCACAAGACGAAATATCTGCAAAAATCATCGGCTTCCCGAAGATTTACTGCGTGTCACGCAAAAAGGTCGTCAGCCAAATTGTTTCACATTGATTTTCAGGTCGGGCAGGCACCGGTACGGCACCGCGACCACTGCCCACACACACGCGATGTCTCCGCGAACGTATTGTGGTTTCCAAGGCGCTTATTTATGCACGGCCCGGCGTTTCCGCCCTTTCCGCTTGACGTTTAGGGCCGTTGACTCGTCTGACTTCGTCGTCGTCGTCGTCGTTCGATGAAGTCTTTGTCGTTGCACACTCGTGTTGATGCGCCGCCGTTATTTTCTTGATCTCCGCGAATTTTTATCGCCGACAAATCTCTCGGACATTTCAACCTTACGTCTTTACGATCGTATAAATATTATTAATTTCAGAAGAAACACAGAATTATGACGAATATAACGAATTTTATTCCATTTACATAAAAAATGTGTGCACAAATGTCTGTGAATACAAAAAGAAAATTGTACAAGAAAAATTTGAATATATATAGAAACAAAAAAAAATACGATGAAACAAGAAAGCGTATTATGGAATAGTGTAATCTTTCGGGCTGCGTGCTATGGACGGGCCTATACAGGAACATTCTTCTTCCGCACTATCAGTACAAGAAGAATGTCCCATTCATACTTTTACACGCCGTTTATGGACGCGTTACGCGTCGTATCAGTCTTATCAGCACTTCTAAGCCGTCTGCAATTTAATGCATGTGTATTCACGTGTAGGACTATCGGTAGAGGAAAGATCGTGCCCGCAGAAAATGCTACTTGCAGTGCAATAGCCGCGTGAACCTTGAGAATTCGATAGAACTTCCATAAAGCAAAGCAGAACAAGTAAAAAGTATTTCAGAGGCTCGAATATATTGAAATAAATATTTTCAATATATATAGCTCTTTTACATATTTCCACAATATATAATATAAATATATTCTTAATACATTACATACTTATTAATTAAAAGGATAAAATAATATGATTTTTCTTTCTATATACATTTATTTTGCCCAGCGTTCCCTCGCAAGAATAAACGAAACGGATCTATTCCATGTATTTGACTGTACATCCGAAGCGAGGACAAATGATAATGACTATCATCACGAAATACCACAGCTTCGCTATGTTTCAAACGTTGCCAGAGGCAACGATATAGACACGCGCGCCGTTAATTCGCGAACCCCAGCGCCGTTATTTCGCGAGAATTTGTCAAGTCCTCGCGCTCTCTCCGCAGCTCTCTCACGACAGGCGGCATCGCTAATTGGATGCAAGATACGAAGTTACGTTTCACTGGGACGAATCCATTAATATCGTCTTCGACAGATGGGCTCGCGCGCGCAAACCCGGTGGTCTCTCATGAGAGGGAGGATTTCTCGCGTCGTCATTAATCACTGAAACAGGAACAGTGAAGCCCGCGTCGTCTAGAAAGTGTCTGATTTCTCGCAAAGACATCGGTCCATCTCGTGTGGTCGAGAATTCGCGATTTTCTTTCCGCTGCTCGTATTGTTGATCCTGCGATGGATGATAACCGCAACGAGAATTATATATTTATAATATACTTGTGTATGTATGCGATTTCACTAACTTGCACGTTACTGCAAATGCGTGAAGATTCATAATTCATACGCAATATGCACGCATTGAAGTCTCCTCGCAGTCGCGCGACGCGCGTAAATGCGTTGCAGGTAAATCGCGCGACTACTGCATTCTAAATAATACACACATATAATTTTTATACGTTAATAACAAATACAATTAATTACCTCTCTCTCTCTTGCACACACATATTATTAATATATTTTATTCTTCTTCTTATCGTACTATTTTATATTTAATAATTTTTTACATATCTTTTATCGTAGTCTCTGCGTAATAATTTTTTGTATATAAAGTAATATTATTTTTACATACTATATACATGTTATAATTAATTTTCCTTTGATATAATGGCAAAAATATTTTAAAAATTACTATGCAATAATGTAAAAAGTATAGTACATATAAATAATCAATTATTATGAAATTGTAAATATTTTTTATTGTTATAAAATTTATTTCTTTTTAATCGTTACATAATTTATCATTTGTAGATAAATTCTTTCATTGATTCTCTTTGTTTGAATAAAATGAATCGTCATGCCATCTACTGTAGAACATGAACAATGGAATTATGTGTGTGTGTGTAAAACATGAAAATTATAAAAAATATTTTTATTAGTAACAAACTTAACAGTAAACATACATTTATAATTAAAAATTATCATTTAAATATTATTATATATATTGACCACTGAAACGATTGACAATTGAAACGATTTCTGAAAAAGAAAGAGAAAGAATAGGAAAATAATGTACGGAATTATATTATTTA
Organism: Prenolepis imparis; assembly: GCF_030444845.1. Lineage (NCBI taxonomy): Eukaryota > Metazoa > Arthropoda > Insecta > Hymenoptera > Formicidae > Prenolepis > Prenolepis imparis. The sequence continues at coordinate 19,365,697 of NW_028141159.1, read as the reverse complement.
TAATGACAGAATTAAAATGAAAAATTTGTTTATTCTTGTGTTGTTTGTATAATATAAATAGATGTTTATTTATTTATCAAATAATGATTTTATATATTATTTGACTAATGTTATAGAAAAAATATTTTGTAGAAAAACAGTACAATCTCTATAAAATTGTCAGAACAATAGCGGCCATGTAAAGAGACCTAACATGAATTTATATTATAACGTAATGCTATATAATTATTTTGATTTGTCCGTGAAATGAGATTCTAAGCTTCCAAATAATTTGTAGCTTTGGCAATTTGGACAGATATTTCAAAAGGCTTCTCTCAGTCTTTTGTTACATTATAAAAACTTACTTCATCGACTATAACTAATTGTACATTATTAAAACTTAAACTAGATTAAAACTTAAGTATTAAAACTTAAGTAGAAAAGTGCTACCATATGATTAATGTTAATTGAACTTTTTATAAATGTAACAAATGTAATCGCGTTACGTTTAACGCAGCTTAAAATCGCTATTATTTTTAAAAGCATTATTGAAAAAAATATGTGTTAGTAAATGATATGTATATCATATCAACAGTACGTACGTTACGTAAATTGATAGATATAAGGAAGATTGTAAAGTTATATGAGAATTGTGATGAAAATTTTGTCTTTTAGACAATTATTGACAGAGAAATTTTTCAAGTATAAATATTAAAACGATTCGTAAACCCCATATTATCTTTAACAAATTCACACGTTCTTTTTATGTAGATTTTTCTGAGTAAATGTAAATTCTCATGTAAATGTAGTTTCTCTTTCACACACTTCTTTTTTGGTGACTATTAATATATACGTATTTCGCTTTCGTATATTGTACTTTCCTTTAAGGCCACAAAAGTTCTATGTTAGGAGACTGCAGCTTAGCGAATACTTTGTACATTGATAAAACAACCAGCCAACAATATATCTGAAAAAAAACATGAAAGATATGATTACCAGAAATAGCTTTGATGACGCGTACTAAATAAAGCACTCTTACGTTATAAGACATCCAAAGCCAATTGCACAACGTCGCGAATACAGAGTCCAACTGAAGCAAAAAACATACAGAGAAATGATATGATTGCGAATGTTTATCAGACAATAAAAAAATTAAAAAAGAAAGTTGAAAGCTCTGATATTGAATATCCATAAATATTAGGCGCGATATATATATGCAAATTTCACTTTTTATAGTCTATGCTTATTGTTTTATTTATTTTTTGATAGTTATTAATAATGATCCAAATATGCGACCGAAACGTACAACTTTATTCAAATAATTGAAAATCTCATAAGAAGAAAAATAATTTGCATTTTGTTTACCGCGCCCCTGACTCTTAATTAGCATGTTTTCTCTGTTTGTGAATAAAAGAATCATCGCCAGAATAAAAAATGATAAAAAAGACTCACATAAATATAGTAACCGCCTAAAAGCCACAATCCGAAGACTAACTGGAACAAGCAAATGATGAACCATGCAACAAGCCATGGCAATAACCATCCACGTACGCCTTCTTTTATGCCATAAATCATTAATAAGGCGCATATGATCAATAGAATCAGATAGAAGATCAGGAAGCCTCCGACAACTTGCATAGCTAAAAATTATAAATGATTTTTATTTTCTCCTTCTTTAAAAATATGACAATAAAAATATTATAAAGCATAGTGACATAAAAACGCAGATTTTCAAAATCAATTTTTTTGAAAACAAAGACTCGAACAAAATAAGAAATTATTTCACAACTTTGATTTATTTTTTACACGACAAGTCACTACGGTTATCGCTACACTTTGCATATATGCAAATAGCGATAACCGTCAGAAACGATGCAAATATACGCACAATATTTATAATATTTTCGTAAAAAAGAAAACAAATATTACGTATGGATATTTATCTTTATAAAATTGATTTCTCTTTTTATTCTTAGCGCTTATCATTATACGCGACTTGCGAGATACTTACAGCCTCTCACATCGGCCTCAAATAACGGATTGTATAACTGCGTGGAATCGCCACCAGCCAATTGATAGCATATTAATGTGATTAACACTATACTAATTGCCTGAAAGAAATCAACAAGAATTGATTATTTTATATTTGCACAGTAAATTCTACATTACAATATTATGATTACTTGAATTACTACATTACTTGAACATTATTACTGTCTTTAGTTTTACGAAACTCCTTAATTACAGTCAATTAAGGCACTTACCACTGTGTAAAACGCTATAGCTTTACTGCCAGTTTTAACGCTGTTCGACCAAATGCACGGTGACCAACAAGATTCCAAAGTCGGCATTGTTTACACTGGAATAAAAATTAAAATTTGAGAAAATACAAAGCGCGCGCCTTAATTACCGACAACGATGATTATTGAGCGGCTGTCGTAAACTTGGGCGTCGGCGTGAGTCAGAGTTACCAACGTAAATACGTATAGAGAGAATTCCGGTTAATTATAAAATTAAATGGTTTACAAAATTATATTAATCCGTGAAACCAATTCTACATCTAAACAGTTATATTAGCATTTATCTCCGATATTCCCGAGCATCAATTTCGAAGATGCATTAAGAATGCGCCAACAATTGACAGCGCTGGCAGCTCATGCTACATGAAGCGAGATGTTTAGTTCGAAGATGCAAAATGGATTTTGTGCTGCATAAATTGAGCGAATATTGTTCGACAAAATTAAAACACGTTCACATTTTATAAATAAGCACGTCACTCTTCACTCGACGTTTAGACTTGAGATTTCGATCACGCGTTCTCCAAATGCCATGACACACGATGCGATGGCACAGTTGATTCATGTGGCATGCCAACACCAAACAATTTATGAAAGTCGCTCTTCTGTCGATCATACTTACGATTTTTGTGGAAAAAAATAATTTTAATCGAATTTTTATCGCAAACGCGAACTGCCGCCACGGTCACCGAGATTCGAGTGTTCGAATCGTTTCGGAGTAACAGCAAAACTGGCAAAGAATGCCATGCACGCGTCGGTAGACACACGGTTAATGGCGTCGTTGGTCATCATTGATGATCCCCTCCACTTTGTGTTTGTGAGCAGGTCACAACGCCGACTTCTCTTTTTCGAAACCTGTAACTGCAGTTACCAATGCTCCAAGTTACACAGCTGGCTAAGAATTATACAATATATAATTAGAGTCATCTATGAGAAAAAAAATTGTTTTGAAGATTCTAATGTGTTTCTATTCTTCAAGTAATATTTTTGACATAATATCGAGATTTTATTAATATACATTTATATATTATTATATATTTAATTTTTCTCTTTTGGATGACAAAGATCTCTATATTCTATAATTAATCTTTTGTCTTAAAAAAATCTTATAAAGTGAAATTTATATACTTTAAGATACAAAACTCTCTTCTTTCCTTCAATATCAAAGTGGAAATCTGGCATATTTTCAGCATAAGAAATGGAAAACGTAAATCTTATATTTTTAGAATTTTGACAAAAAATTTCAATAGAAAAATTAATCTATTTTTTTTTAGCGCAACCCATTGAGTTTAATAAAATCATTGAGACAACAGTAAATTAAATTGATTCGCCAGCTGGTAACAGTGCGGCTGATGATTAGATAGAACCAGAGAACTAAATGTACAGTGTCTCTGCGGCGCCAAGTTTAAAATAAGAGTTATTCATATGCTTCATCGCATTCTTATAGATTTATTCTAAAACACGATTGTATTTACAATATATAGATATATATATATATTTACTGGTATTTTTAAAACATAGAAAATTTTATTTTAATTTAAGAGAAATTTAATATTTAAACCTTTAAGAAGATTTTGAAGCGACCACCTCATCTGTAGGAAAATTATTTATCTTTTATCAACGATAGTACATTTTTTTACTGAGATTAATATTAAAATTTATAAATTTATATACCTCCCACAAGCAGGAGCGACGAACTCAATATAACAGCGTTATCGCAATCAGTATCTGCAAAGCGATTTACTGTCTATTAATATCGCAGTGCAAGGTCAGCCTGGATAGAAATAGAAATGGTCACATTTATATCGCCTATTAAGCTGTGCGTTTGAAGAGTAGCACGATAGTTGCTTTGTAATTTGCATCGTATTTTCAAAAGAAGTTTGTAAAGCCTAGAGCAAGTGATAATTTGCGTGATTCTTACGCGATGTATTTATAACGAGATATACTTTTTTTCATAAGCAAAGGAATAAAATCATACAACGTATGTTGTCTATATTTTAAAATATTTTTATAAAAATAAAATAACGGCAAAAAATTAATTTTTGATATAATAGTCTTGAAATAAATCCGCTTTATTGCAGTCATGTATATTACTGAGGCTGTCAACGTCGGTGATTAATCCGCAGATAATGTAGCGCAATGGTTTCGGATTACCTGGCCACAGAGTGGCAAAAAAAGACAAGCCACCTGAGATCGACTAGGCTGGGATTTATCGGTGATAAGTCGGTGATAAAAATTCAACTCGGGTGATGCAGGAAGCGTCCGTATTTGCATATCAGGTCGGGGAGAGCACTTTATGCGCGTTTCGTGCTTTCACGTCGGGAGACGATGTAATTCAATCGGGGTAAATAAGTGAAAAGTGTGACGTGGAGAAAGAATGGTTGTTGAGGGGTCACGCGAAGATCAATAAAAGTTGTAGACGGACACGTTCGTGAGTTTCTTTTTGTAATCGACGTACACACGGCGATCAGAATGGTTTGTTGATTGGCCGTCATTGTCGGTCGGGTCATGAGGAATTTCACGGGCCTCTACGAAAAGATAAAATCCATTCACCCCGGGGAGGACAGTGTCTACATGCGTCTATAAATCCTCGCAGTCATCGGACGCAACAACTAACAGCGTAATGGATCCAGACATTCCACGGGATAGCGGTGCTCCAAGGCGCCGTAGATCATCGACAAGCAGGATTAACGTCATCGGGATTAGCAATATTATAAGATGCGAGGATATTTCCAGTTGGAAAATGATGCGAAACGGGCAACAAGAAACTGATCATATCGAATAGTCATAATGGCGAGATTGAACGACCGTTGAATACGATTAAGCGATTCTCGTAATGCAAATCTAGTTTACGTAATAATCGCTATATTTATCGCTTCAGACAAGAATAAAAGTCGCGAATAAATTTTCGCCATTTCCTCCGACGATCTGTCGACGATTCTCCCAACTAATCTAAAGAAATAAATGCAGTGTTATGGAAACCAGTGTTAGAGTGAATAAAGAGATTTATTCACATTAGCATTTGTCTACCATTCGACGCAATTATTTCAAAATTTTGATTAATCCCGCCATAATAGGCAGCGCCAAACGCAAGAACAAGAGATGCGTCCTGTAGTCTTCTGATGTCGGCTAGTCGAGAAGCTATAAATACAATAATCTGTATGTGTGTGTCCGTATGTGCACGTGTGTATATAGGCGCGCATAGATACACATCCCTCCGTTCTCCAGTCTTCCGTACCATTTTCTATGATCGCTCGCTGCCGTATCGGTTTCTTCCCGGCAGCGTTAAGCTTCTTAGCATCCGGTGGACCACTGTAAACTGCCTCTCGATTTAGGTGTCGGAGCACCACGCCAGCTGCACGACACTGTCAACGTTGCCGTCTCGTCGACGAGTATTTCAGAGGCATCAATGGTTGGAACGAAGACAAGCCATTGGCTGGCAACGCCGCGGAATCTTCGACCAATATACCCGTGGCACGTGGCTCTTCTCATACCTCGATCAAATTGAGCAGATCGGAGTAATCAGTAAGCCCGACAGAACCGTTCCGTCGCACCGCTTCTGCAGCAGAACGTGGACGGTGTCGAATGCACGCATGTATGTATCGTGTGCACGATTGCTTACTCGACTTGTTGTTTATTGAAGATCCAATTAAATTTCCTCGGACACAATGCTGCGTTTGATCGTAAACAATATAAACACGTCTGGCATAAACATAATCGAGGATGAGATATAAACATTAGAAGACGCTGATGCTATCTCGCTAAATTATAATTATGAAGAGGGAGGGGTTTAACGTTAAATGTTTACCGGATCATGGTGCATATAAATGCAATTACTGCAGGTGCAATTTAGTCGTTGCATCGTAATGAGAGCGTTCATAACAGACTTTAAAATGATTATCTTCGTGATAAGCTGTTATCGCGCCGTCCATGTTTCGGTTGTTTAATTTTGCAATCAGCTGCTTTCTCTTATAAACGGAAAATATTTTGGCGACGTACAGTATCTGACATAGGAATGTGTTATTTGTTTGATTACCGAACCGAATTTCGAGTAATACCTCCTATGTTTACAACTGCTCGAGTGAGCTTGACGTACTTGGTACTAGAGTCACTCAAGTTGAACGAAGTAAATAACAGCATCAGAAAGAAAGAGAGAGAGGGAGGACAGAAATGATTGAGATATGCTACGTTCGCGATAACTCCAATAATTCAACAACAAGCCAGTCTCAGATTTAATTTTGAGATTTAATCTTTATTAAACGTATAAAAAAATATAAATATGTTAATTTGCGTATGTTAATTTACATGTAAGATATATGGAGCTAAGAGAAAAAATTTCAATTTCCTTTAAAATATTTTTTTAACACGAATTCTCAGTTAACGCGAATTATCTGCGAGTAAAAACTCGACTCTTCGTGTGTTTGAACGACGACAGTACGACCCCGAAAAGATACGCAGTCTGAGTCGAACTGATAACAGGATAAGATTCGTAAGATTCTGCAAACTGCAACTTTGTTTTGCGAGGCTTAAATTAAGCATTAAATTTAATGTTTAGCATTTGTGAGATATTTTTATACCTTTCTACAAAGTAATAATAATATCAGGTCTCGACGATTAATAATATTACGAAGCTCTAATATTATAAGAAAACTATCTACTGAATATATGATTAAAATTATTTTTTGAATAAGTAATATATCTTTTTTATATAAACGATGTTTTGAAATTATATATGTCAGGAAAAATATATATTATATTAAAATGCCATTTGATATAGAAATTAGAAAGCGACTATATAATTATTTTTCTTTTAATGAATCAACGCTTATTATTAAAATGTAGATGTATTAGTAAATTAGTATATCACAAGACTGAAATATCGCGTGTTCTGGATACCGAATCATGTGCTCCAAGATCGCGTGAAAATCACTTTCGGAAGCTAATAGTGGCGGCAGTCAGTTACGTGACTAATATCTTAATATATATATAAACCGCGAAATATTTAGCCGGCGTAGCGAGAGCAGCCACGCGATGAGCTGTTTGAATCTAAGATTTCTCCCGCCCAAGCGAAATAAGAACCTTGATTAAGGAATCTATAGACGCACTGTCGTAAAGGATTTCTCAGTAGTACTATATATATTAAAAAAAATTTTTTTTAAATATTTTCACTATAAATATAGAGAATATTGAAAATAAAAATCTAAAGAAGGCCAAATTTTCATCTATGGAACGCGTAACATTTAAATTAAAATTGGGAAGAACTTTCTTAAAGCATAAATGAGACAAAGAGAAAGAGAGAACTGATGATACTTATATTAATTAAATTTGATACTCGCTCACGGTATGATGCAACTGATTAACAAAAGCTATTTGTGAACATTCCATATAAAATTCTTTTTTATAACAATATTGCCCTGTCAGCGTCGCGTGCATTGTCGGCAAGGAAAATCTCGGCCGACCGTAGAATCTCGCGCAGCCACCTTTCGCCGAGGGAGAGTTAGCGGAAAGGGGGCATAGGGGCCCCTCCGGTCAGATTAGGCCCCGTCGGACCCCTCTCGCCGTCGAAGCCGTTCCTTCGTGCCGGTCTGTGCTGTCGAGTTCGCCTTGCCTTGCCTTGCCTCGTGCATGCGCGCCATGGTCTCTCTCTGGCGTCTCGGGCCAGCATCTCGTCGTGGTGCCCAGCTGGATCTGGACAGTCTCTCGTTGGTCCCGTCGTCCGCGTTCACCAAGCGAAGCCGTGTCTCGGCGCGGATCGGTCTCGCGCGTCGTATCATCGTCTTCGTCGTCTTCTACTCTTCGTACTCTCTGATGTAACTCCCTTCTCCCTGCACCCGTGAAACCGAATCGCGGCCGCCTCGTATCGCCGCGATTACGCACACACATACACTCTCTCGCACGCCTGCGAGAGAGTCTCGCCGAGTGGTCCCAACGATCCCGTAGATCGCCCGCGAACGCCTGCGACGCGTCCTCGCGCGCTCGCCGGGGACCGATTTCGAGAGTGCAGCATCTTTTGTGAGCGACGATCTCGCCCTTCCTCTCAGGGATGAGGGACGTGGGAATTATCGGTAAAACCTGTGACCTGTGATCTCGCGGATACGAATCTCCGGATCGACGTCTACTTGACAGCTACTCGAAAGAGAATTTAATTAATTGGTTATTTTTTCGAAAATCTCGTGAGGTCGTCTGCGTGTGTGTGAAACTTTATTTTTGAGAAGTATATGAGATCGAGATGATCTGATCGTGAGATTCTAATAGAGAGAGAGAATAGAAAGAAAATTTCTTGGATCACCTACTTTCTGTTAGATGATCATTTCTTCGGATGGTCGCGAGAGAAGAGCGTAAGAACGGAGTAGTCCATTGACAGGATTGAGGTGAAGTGGGAAAGTGCAATCTGTGATTTGCATCGCGCGAAATCGTTCCTCGATATGATGACGGAGTAACGAAATTACTCCGATATATGGATTACAGTCATAACTTATATGCTGGGACCATCGTTTCTCTCCGACTCGCCAAACATGTACAATGTCGACGCGAATAAAACTTTCAATACAATCGTGAAGACCATTTTGCGAAGTTAACGTTCTCCATTAAGCCGATCGTAAAATACAAAATATCGCGGCGTTTATTGCGATTGCGTGCGCGTAATTCGCGGATTTTTGGCGGCGTCATCTGACAATAAGCCGGAAAGAGACCAAGATCCGAAGGATCGAGAGATCGGGAGGACGTGAGAGATATCTAGATTTGTAGAACGGCTGTGCGTCGAGCACTCTGATGTGTGCCACGGATATACCTTGTGCCAGTGCTCGCGTTTGAGTAAGATCGACTTCTCCGGATCTCTCTCTTTCGTAAATCGAGATCGCTGATTTTCTCATGCGATTGACGGGAACGACGCGCGGTACTAACGCGAGTACTAACGCGAGAGTGAGTGATGCGGTGTGAGTGCGGACGCACTTGACGGGAATTCGAGCGGGCTACGAGACCGCTCAGCTGGTGATAGCATCTCGCTGACAGATATTGGATCATGGATCTGCGCGTTGTCATTCAGCGACCGTACTTTCTCAGGTGGAATCGCGCGGTGGACATCGGTGAAAGTATCTTTGATCGTTTACAGAAGTAAGTTCGACTATTATTCCACAGCGATTATTATAGAATTTTGCGTTATTAAAGCTGGAATTTTTTTTTCGTGAGTGCATCAGATATATGAGAGATGACTCGACTACATTAAATGTAAGAGATAATATATTCTGATTTTATACATATCACAAGAGCTTAGATTCCAAGAATTTGGAAACGTGAGAAGTTTAAGAAATGGGATCTTTTTTGTATTTTATGATTTTAGATTTCTATGAATTCTGAGATCCCAACATCATACAATTAGAAATAGAATTGGAGGATCAATCAAGCAATTCGGAGATCTCATTAAATAATTAGACTCATATTTTATATTTAAATTTTCTTACACGTTTTCAGCGTTAAATATAATTAAATTTAATTATATATATTTATATAAAAAATATGACTTCTATATTAAATAATTTTTAGAATCAGATTACACTAATATCAAAATTACAACGAAGATATAAAGGTATATTAAGCTCCTCTTCAAGTTTTCTCTGAATTTTGGCATTTGTGTGAAGGCTGAAAATTCGAATTCTGATAAAAGAGCAGATGGTGAAAATTTAATACTGCAAAAAATTCGTAAAAGTACGCTTCTTCTCGCGCATATCGAGCGCATCGATGAATCCCTTGCACTTGCAGTTCAACGCGCGCTTTCTTGGCCCTGAAGTCGAGCGCGGCGACGTTCGCCAGTATGCGTCCTTGATTTTCTCTCGATTAGTATCCGCGCGCATGGATCGCCCGTTATTGAAGGAGGAAAAAGTGCCGGGCGTCGTTCCGGTTGGTCGTTTCGGTTCAACGGCCCTCGCTCTGAAACGGCCTGTATCAAACGGCGGCTGCACGCGTTCGTTCACGCGAGCACACAATACCGATTCTTTGCACGTTACGAGGTGCGCGGCTTCCGGGATTGCTTAGGATTACCGCTGAACTTTCACCGATCGGCAAAAAATCGCGATGTTTTCCGCTCGAACAACGCCGCGGGACGAGCGAACGTTATATTCATAAATGCCGACGTGATCTTCTCCATTGTGTTTATATCCTTAATCTGCGATTTTTTTTCTGCTCTCTCTTTCTCTCCCCGGAGCTAATATTCGATGTAAAAAATAATTCTTTGCCCCTATTACTAATTAATTTTTTATACTTACTAAATATCCTCATTCTCTCTCTATTCGATATTTCTCGATGATTTCTTCTCTTCAATTCTTTTTTTCGGAAATTTGTTTAAGAAGATTTCGTATAAAAGTTAAAAATTTATTTTGTATATCTCTTAATTTCTTCTAATTTTAGCAGACAGGTATGCAGATTATCATACAAGTTGATTTAAAAGAACGCTTTATACTCTGTGGAATTTCTAATGTTTGCCACTCTTATCGAATATTTGCTTTCTTTCCCCAAATTAATTATCGAAGTCTACGATGCTGTCAAGCGTGAAGTGCGAATCGTCTTTAAGGAATGGGATGGTAAACAAGAGGAAATTCCATCGCGCGGTTTACTGCTTCTCGCAGTTGATTATACAAATGGGGCACAAGTCTTATTTTTTTTTCATGAAGCTTATTGTATCCGTGGTGTTACGTAATACGTTAAGGAATTTTGCTCACAAACGTGACAATCTGGTTCACCACCTGATATCCACACCTGTATTAAAACAGCTGCGAAAGTGTGCAACTCAGATTTCCTTCATTGCAATTTTCTCGTCGCTCGAAAATGATAACGTGACAATCGTTTTTTTTTTTTTTTTTTCTTAATTCTTGTTACTTTATTACAATAATCATATGGAGCAAATTTTTAATATTAATATTAGTGATAAATGAGTTTAAAATTTATTTTGTATCTTCTAAACTGAAAGATTATTTAATATTTAACTAAGACTTTAGTAAGGCTCTCAATGTGAAATACGCATATTTAAATTTCAATTTTGAGCTAAAAGGAGCCAGATGCAGATGATAATGCGTCAGTTTCAAGCAAAATCTGTGTCCTGTACACAATTAATCAATTTAATCAATAAAAAATTAATTTTCCTTGAAACTAACGCATTATCATTTGCGACTGGCTCTTTGTAGCCCGTCAAAAAATAAATATATATTTTAATATTTAATTCTATGTAAAATATTGAATTCAATAATAAAACATAGAATTATAAATTAGTAGATATTGAGTTTTTCGTAGAAGATGTGTTAAAGTCAATAATTTTTTATTTATAAGCGATTGTGAAAATTTAAGAGAAGATTTTTACGAGGTAAACTTGATGTTCATTTCGCTTCAAGATAATACTTCAACAAAATTCTTCAACAAAAATATAAGCATATTAGTTATAAACATACAAATATATTTAAAATTGAATATTGAGAAGAAATACGGAAAGACGAATAAAATTTCCAATAAAAAATTTCTGCCAAAACAAGATACAAACTTGTCGACAAAAGCCTCGAAGTAACGGCAAGCCTGAGATATAGGTGCACCGTGCATAATTACTTATTGAAAGCTACGATTGCGTTGCTGCAAAACGAACAAAATAAATTCAGGGACGGAAGATCAGATTAGATTCTCACAGTAATCTCTACCACCTAAGAAATGCACGGCGGAACGATGTAACTGAAGAGTAAAGGTCCTCAGTTTCGCTCTCGCCGCAGCTGATTAACCCGCGTTTCTCTCTTTCTCTCTCTCTTTCTTTCCGTTTCTCTGAGATCTTATTGCCGATGAGGCTGTTAATTCCTGTTGCGGCGCGCCCCACGAATTCCAACAGTCGAAGAGAATCAATGGCATCCGGTGCGTTTCGTTCGCGGACACGAAGAGGGATGTTCCTGGTCGCGGCCACTGGTTCTCCAAAGGCACGACATATAAATATCATCAGTTCGTTCCGAGCCCTCTCCTCCCCTTTCTTCCTCTGCCCCGTCGTCTCCTCTTCTGCTTCTTCCCTCCTTGGCCCGCGGTGTCTATTTAGATAATCTTCCGCTTGGCGGGAGCGGCACTCGATGCGGTAAAGGAGCCTCTTCCTCGCGGTGGCTTTTACCAAGGTGGCATCGTGTTCCTCGTTCGTGGATCGACGATCTTCTTCTCTCTCGATACCTCTTTCACCTCCCGCTCCCTCTTTCACCTCCCGCTCCTTTCGCGATCGCTGTTAGTTCCCGGTGAAACTTTTTGGCATCCGCCACGCCCGTGCGCGAACGCAGATCTCGTGATCCGTGTGACGACCTTGGAGAGAATCCCGAGGAAAATCCCGAACCCGAAGAGTATCCCTCGCCAAGAGCGTTGAAGAGGACTCGAAAAGAAATCTCGAAGGGAGCCGAAGTTTCAATGAGAATCTCGAGGACGCTCTTAAGAGTTGTCAAGAGGAACTTTGAACAACATCTTCGGGAAAAACACGTAAAATATTTTGAGAAGTTCTTAGAAGAAATACTTCTGCATTATCCTGAAATAAAAATATCGACAACGAGAAAGTACTTGAAGACAAGCTGGAAAGCTTGAACGATATCATTTGTAGGAATAATTATGAAATACAATTATATACACATGATATATATTTTAGAGCAAAGCTAGCAGAAGAATCTATAGATGCTTAGAAGATTCTTCGCAAGAAGTTTTAATAGCAGATCGAATTAGACTCTCTTTCCTTCTTTCTTCTTCTTAAAGAACTGGAATTAAATACTGCTCGAGTCTTTCAGACTATGTGATAGACCGGAAGTCTTCGAAAAACGGATCAATACGGTGAACATTGAGGCATGTGGATGGATGAGAGATTAAATTTTTGAACGAACGAGAAGAGAGAGACGCTGTTGCTAGCGATGTTGGTGGCGTTGAAGATCGCTGATGTGGACGAATTTATTCTGGGAGGGTATGTACCTGGTGTGCCGACCGTTGACTGACTCACAAGTTGTTTGTTTGGCGTCACGCCGATAGGAATATTTGCATATCGAGATAAACGAAACAGTAGCTTCAGTTACTGTTCATAAACTATAATTTCTCTTTCTTTCTCTCGCTTTCTTTACGATTTTGCTCCAGGTTTACTTAAATTCATTCGATAGAGCAGCTCGTATTTCGAGAAATTTTTCACATCTTCTGCATTTCAGCTCAAATATTGTTCCATATTGAAACGAAATGGATTGATATTTATATTCATGACAATATCGATTTTTTTTTCATACATAAATTAATTTCTATGTAAATTTATGCCATCTCTCAATAGGTTGCATTATTTGCATTAATTGCATTAACAAAATTAATGCTAGATTCTTTAGTAACAAGCACGTTGCTAAAAATTAACCAAACATTCGGAATTCAATTGTAAAATGTTATCAGGATAACGTCTTGTGTGCACAATAAAAAACCATTGTTATCAACTTCGATGATGATAGTTTATTATATTAGCTAATTTGCCGAAGAGCAAAAGCTTGTTCCATGTTCTTTTTCATCATATTTACTTTTCTGCAAGTTTCCCTCATGGTTTAAATAGATCAATGCATTAGTTCGATACGCGTTTACATTAGATATTGTACAATTTCTACAAATATTATATAACGATATGTGGAAAAGAATTATTTTTAAAAAATACATTGGAAAATATTCATTTATTGAAGTATTCCATACGTGGAATAATGTTTTTGTAACGACTTTTTTCGAGCATTATTTTAATATAATTATCCTTAAGCAGAGAGATATTTTATCCGTGTACACGGAATGTCCCAACACGAGTCATCGAGCGGCGGCGAGTCAGATATAAATATCGCCACTTCAATTTTCTTAAGGTGAAACTCACTCAGCCGGGTTACTCACCGCGGCAAAAATATCGCATTATTTCTCGCACGGCTTTAATAAATGATTAATTAATGACACAATTCTGTCAAAAAAGTGGCAGTAAGTCAATTTTTCAATACAGCTACGATCACGCGCGTACTGCAGAAAGAGGATTACAGGAATAGAAACATATAGAAGTAAACATAAATTCTCTAACTAGAATTTTACGCGATGATTTATAATAAATGATTTGCAATGAGATTCTCGAGCGATATGTAAATGAGAGGATCAATTTGCGCACTTGTTTAGACTCTGATCGCGAATTTATTTATTGGTAAATGACAGACGGTCACGTTATGTGATTAGATCGGTTTAAATAGTCGAAAATATATTACAGCTTAATTATCAAGTTATTGTTTATCCTTTAATTTTTGTTTCATAATCCGGAGTATTTTTTTATCCCGTTTCGCTCAATCTTGCCTAGTATTGAGCGGAAAGTTTATCATTAAATTTATTATCGAGAATACTTAATATTTTTTAAATACATTTATATTTGTCACGTTTTATTTATGTTTATATTATTATAATATTTGTTTTGCTCGAAAAATATTTAATGATGTATCCTGCTCCGTTGTTTTATCCTGTGCATTAATATCAGAGAAGTTTTGCGCGAGCAGATGTTCGCGACAATTAAAAGTGATTGACGCGAATCTGTTCGGCGCGCGAATCGCAGATTAACCCAGGACAAAATTGACCGTGAAACAAGCAAGCGGTCGGGATGTTTCTATGTAAAAGGTTAATACGCGTCTTTCTATATTTAGAAGCGTTCCCCCGGGAAAAAAATTTTGAAACCTTCCCGGCGGCTGGCTTTCTTTGCGTTTTGTGGGATAAAGGAAGTATTACGTTTGGCGTACAAATAGTCTCGAGGCTATTAGCCTGCCACCGTCATGAAAGCTTTCTGATATTTTAATAGATATTAGTGTGGAAATCTATCTAGATAATAGCGCACACGCCATCTCATATAATAGAAACTGACGACACAAACAAGCAATTTATATAATAATAAAAATCGTAGGCTTATTCTACATATTACATTTATCTCACTTTGAAATATTTTAATTTCAATTTATGACATTTTATAATTCTCTCCCTTTCTCTTTAATGATAAAAAAATTTTTATGTATTAAATATTATTTGTAAAAGTATATCACAAATTAAAATTTTTTAATGAAATGTTACTTGATGTATATTTGCAAATTTTCTAGTTGTTATTTTGTAAAATAATTTACGCGTAATCTTCTTCTATAATTCTTTTACATGCGTTGTTAAAAATTTTGATAAACGTGTTTAAACTGTAATTTAATTTATTTAAAACAAAATACCTGTGCTTTAGAAAATAATTTTTATGTGGTTTTGAAATATTCGCAATTGAAACTTCTGTAGAAAGAGATTTATCATTTTCAACGGAAAGGAAGTCGTCGAATCTGCAGAAAGGAATTTAAGAGGTTGTCGCAGTCTATGTAGGCGTTTCGTCAAGAGTTCGAGGTTTTACACCTCACAAATCACGAGCCTGGAATAATTAAATTTGGAACGCGACACTGCGTCGTGGAATTTTAAGAGTTTCTTTTGAGAAATGCTACTACGAAACTTAAATTAGCAAAAGAACAGTTTCTTTTATTTAATATCGTACGTGTGAAAACTTGTACTTGAAATAATCTCTAAAAGATTTCGATAAAATATTATTACATATCAATATAAAATTTTTATATTGATATTTTTCCTTATATATTAAAGAAAATGCATTTTCTTTCTTCAAAGAAAATATTATCCTTACATCTAAAACGTTAATTTAATTATCTGAATATGTCAGCAACTAATTGCAGCCTTTATAAATATATTTAAATCTTTTAATTCAAATCTGTTTAATCTTGCAATTAATATGTATAAGCCAAAACTCATTGGCGTATCGATGTTTATAACTCTCATTTTTTAACATTTTGGCGACGTACAGTCGCGAGTCCGGTACGAAACCGTCAAAATACGCGGCAATGCACTTTTGACGCGGATGCTTATCGTTTTACAAATAAACCTCACGACATGCTGCGCCGTGCCGCGATGACAAAGCATTGCGAATGTTTATCGGTTATTTGCACTGGGACGAGTTGCCCTTTCTTGTGCAAATAACATCTCGTGAAATGGAATGCGGCTGCTTCTCCTTATGCGACGCTCTCCTTTTTCGGAATTGAACGTCAAGCCAGTAATGACTGAAAAATTTCGCATTATTCGCGCAAAATTGTGTTTAAGCCGACATATATTTTCTTTGTTATAAAAATAAATTCAAGCGTATGTGTTATTGCGAAAAAATAATTAGAATTACTGTGCAATATAAAAATATATTTTTAACATGATTTTTTCATGGAATAAAAAAAAAATTCAATATAGAAATAGTGAGAGTAGGGGGAATCATTGCAAACGAAAATAATAAGCTCCGTCTGATCGAATGTAAATCTCGTTGAGTCGCTCTTTTAACCGAGCGAATTGATTCAATTGAGAAACCGAATGGATCGCGACACGCACGTTTATAATAGAAGCGATCCAGCTGGAGTCTGTGAGAGAGCTGCGCTTTCGTTTCGGTTTTCTTACGTGCTCCGCGTGCCGGATAAAACGTGATCTTCCTTTTCTTCGCGATCTTGATCTTACGCCGGGGCAAGAACCCCTTCGATCAAATCGCAACGCGCGAAGATGCATTGCTCGCGCGTGTTGCTCGCGATTTTGTTTTTTCATCTTGATAATTCTTTGCTAGCTTCTCACTTTTGCATTTAAGCATCTCACATTGGATGAAAAAATATTCAATATATGTATTATAAAAATTAGTTATTTTAATATATATATAACTATCTCTATCACACAAACTCACAAAATATTATTTATTTCAGTATTATATTAAATGATGTGATATATACATACGGAAAAAATGTTACAAAATTATGAAGATTTTTAATTACGAAAAAATCTTAATTTTTAAAATAGCTTTAAAATAGCATATAAAAATTAACTGCGTACAATATAATGAATGATGCGATAAATCTGGAATATATTATTGTATATGACTCTGTTTTGGAAATTACAATATAGGATAAATATAGATCAATATAAATATCGCGAGATAAATATCGCGAGAGAGATAAATGTAACGATATTAACTTGGCCTTGGTGCAGTGTCAATTATTTGGTAGCATGTTGGTCGATTGAATGCCTTTTATCTCACTATGTAGAATTATCAGGCGAGTTACATTTGATCTTATCTGTTGATAATTGGCAATTGGGTTTTCCAATCAATTATAATGAATTCTTTTAATTCTTTAATTTTTAAATTATTAATAAAAATAAACTGAAAGAGAAACTTATTAGAAAGACTTCCTATTAAGAAACTCTTTCAGAGTTATCCTATATATTTTTTTATTTCATGCAAATTTTTAGAATTTTTTACACGATTGATAGAACACACTAATGTTAAAAATTAAATAGTTAATATAGTAAATAAAAAAAATAATTTTCAGCCAAGGCTTTATCAAGAAAGAAAAATAATTTTAAAGTTATTATTGAAGATAATTTTACTATTCTCTATGACTCAATGTCTTAGAGTCAATATTACTCTATATTTTTCTGCCGCGAAGTAGCAGGAATAATTTGATAAGTAAGAATAAAGATAAGTACATACAGAGGCGTTAAGAAAAATTTTTACTTACCAGTACATTGCTGGCAAGGCAAAAATTTTTATCGATTTTCGCGACCGATTTTCACAGACGAAAATACGTTTTCAGATTAGAAAAATTCAAACGGGATGGATAGACGCCAAACGGTATAACGTAGCTGATAAACACATTTTTCACGTCGACGTGAGGGAGAAACGATTTTTTTTCTCTTGTATTCCATTTTTTCGCGCCGCTAAGACGAAGACGGCGTTTTGGCGCGAGTTCAACGACTCGCGACATCGATCATCGATTACAGATAGAGTGATGCAATGAATATATGAGAGATTGATACCCGCTGACCTTACCTTATGGTAGCGCGATGCGTGTGAATAGTATGTAAAAGGCACGCTTTTAACGGACGAGATGACGTGCGGCTTTTCTGAAGGAATATAGTCATGTATGCTTCAAGCATCATTCACTCTGATGTCGATTAAACTTCTTAGATTCAATCTTCTTCCTTCTGACTATGTAATCTACTCGATTCTGATATACGAGATTTAATGAAAGATTACGATATGAAAATACTCGAAGATAAGACTTAAAATATACACAGAGATATTACATTTTTTAATAACTTTTATTTCTCTAAAATATATAGATAGGTATATAAAATTTGTAAAATTCTCAAATCATTTTCGAGACATGTTTAATTTATTTTGAACAGTCTTGCAGTTTAAAAAAATTTGCAATTGCATAGATTCAGAGAAAATTAATTTTGTGCCAGAAGTCCATTCGGGATGAAAAAAGTCGTTCCAAACGAGAAGAAAAAATGATTGAATACCATTGATACCTCGAGTAGTGGTACAATAATGCACGACGATAACTTCCGGTCCGACAAAGCGGTCCCGTTTGCTTTAACGGTAATAATAAATTTGGAACGGATGTTTTTTTTATGCAAGGCCACACACGCCAATTCCTGCGAATTTTCATCCATTATACCTGTCAGCCACGGCCACGCTTATCTACTTAAACGATGTCCATTAAATCGCGGAACTTTTTCAACTCCTCGGATATAAATCGCAATTAAATCTGTATTCTTACGTTTTTATTGCATGCACGATAAATTGCGTTGTTTATTTAGGTAGTTGTCAGTTAACCTTCTTAATATTGCGCGAAGGCAAAAACGAAGCATACCAAATTTGAAACGTCAGCTAAGTTGCATGTCTAGCGTTTCTTAAATTTTATAACATCGAATAAAAAACAATATGGCACAAATAAAAAATAAATATATATACAAAATAAAAGTTAACATCTATAATTTTTTCTCGACAAAATTGTGCCTTTGTTTCTAAAAAAAGAAAAACATTATATCAGAAATAAGATTTCTCTTGATATTTATTATATATCTTTGTTAGATAAATATTTTATTATTAGATATGGCAATCACCGTAAAACCTCACATTGTCCGCTATTCTTCATTAAGTTGTTATTTTATAATTAAAATGTGTAGGAGATACATGTAGGTGGTAGATGGAGATATGCGCAACATAATTGCAGTTTTGCTTCAATTACTTGTTTATTTATTTATGATCGATAAAGCTAGCAGATAAAACTCTGTGAAACTCATTGATTCGCGAAACGTTGCGACATTTGCACGTTATTAATTTATAACCGGATCAGCTGATCTGGTTCGGATTATCACGCACATCTTTCATTGACGCCAATGGAAAATGCGCAATTGGCTCAATAACATGGGGCTTTTGAAGTGTATAAAACGGCTTTAGAATAAAATGAAACATACGTATAATAAACTGTAAGAAAATATGAAATATAAATAGCCTTTGTATGCAAGCCACCAGATGCCTCTCTATGTATGTGTGTGTGTAATTTATATTTTCACCGTACATTTAACACTAAATATGGCTGCTTTTAAATTCTTTATTTTTGAGTTTGATTTAATTTTACAATATTATCAAAATATAATGAAAGAGAACTTTTTAATGTCTTTTTATTCTTCGTAAATTTCTATCGGTTATGTGATGCACATAATACTTTTAGTGTTAAAATAGGATGTTATGTATCATTAAATATATATCATTAAAATTGTTTATTACTGAAGCTCTTAATGGATTTTATAACTTTAAAAGAAGAAGATTAAAGAGAGATGCGCGATTTATATGCGACGATGAAAATGCGTGTGGGAGAAACTCATGAGTCGGATTAAATTCATATTTCATATATTTAATTCGAACCTGATTTAACGTGGAAAGAGTTACAGTACTGATCTGACAGCGACTTTGGATCATTTCTCTCAAATCCGCCTATTTGTCACGATTTTATAGATATCATCGCTACACGCTTTTACGATTCGATAACGACAATTTCGCCGAAACATGCAACATGATGTATTATTTAAATGAATGAACATCACAATTTGTCGCTTATTTTTAGCTCTAAAGATTTGAATAAAAATCTGTCAGATAAAAAAATCAGAAAAGTAAAAACCGAATTTTAAGTCTCGTTAATATAAACGAAATTATACTTTTCTTGCGATATCTATATGTTGACATTATTTAACAAACATAAGTAATAAGTAACATTTTATTCTATCTTATCATACTTTTACATTTTTTAAATAGAAAAATAGAAGAGCTATACAATTGAAATTTTCTAAATTTACTGCTGTTATATTTTAAAGTCGTATTAAAAATTGAGGCTTTAAAAAATTATTATTAATTATAAGCTTCTGCATAATTTTTTCATGTTATTTTATCCCGCAATTTATTTTAATTCACGTAGTCTCTCGAAATATCTTGTGCCGAAGTCGTAAAATTGTTTCGGTTCTCGCGAATTTTTTTTTAAGCCGATTTACAAATCTACAGAAATACGAGATACCCCCCTCGGATGTCGTTCTGCCTGTTCTCGGACCAGACGAAATCCAAGAAAGAATTTTGCGACGGTACATCGATCTTGCCGGCGCGCCGGCGACCTCGTTGCTTCCGTTTCGCGACTTTGAATGATTAGCGGCTCGCGAATTCCGGCAAATTTCATTCATCGGCGATGGCGCACTATAAATAAATAAGATCGTGGCCGACAGTTATCGGGGAATGCGCGAACGTTCGCAGTAATTCACGCAGCGAGCCGCATTTTGCGTACGTAAGTGCGTGATGCGTTCGTCGCATGAGCCACTCGCTCGTAACTCATAAAACTGGATCGTTAAATATCTCGTAGGATGAATCTAGCTCGTTAGTCCTCGCGCAAGGCACTCAAGGCTAATTCAGCACGATCTTTCTCGCAATGCAAGATTTATCCCGTTTTCCGCTTTATTTATTTATGCACTTTATTATGTCTTTCTTAGGTGTCGAGATTCTCGGTATTCGATTATTTTTTTAATAAGGTTGTCTTGCGACTTTTGAATTTCAGGGTGAGAGAAGGATGAAGAATGCCCCGCGCTGGTGGAGGAGACGGGGGTAGCGGACCCCAGAGGACGGGAGGGGGCGGCTTCGGAGGATGGCTGGGGGGCGCCGCGAGGGCTATGACAGGTGGAGGCGTCGGTGGTGGATATGTCATTTTGGGTGGTACCAGATACGGCCTGCGGATCTCTCAGGTATTGTGCAATTCATTAATACGCATTCATTAATACTCGTTCATTCATTTATTGATACAGTTATATCCTTGATAGGATTTTACTTAAAATATTTTATACAGAGTATAATGAAAGATGACAAAATCATTTTACAAGTTTTTGTCTCAACATGCAAAACTGCATTGTCAGAAATTATTGAGTTTGCACTCTCTTTAAAGTTATATAAAAGAAAATTCACATACATCTTTACTCTAGCTTGATTGTTTGACGACAGTTGTTTTAATCTAAGATTTATTTCGAATAAAATATTTTAAAGCGATTTTAAATAAAGAAAATCAGATAAAATATTTCTTATTTAAAAATAAGATTCAGCGGAATTTATATTATTCCACGAGAGAGAAAACTTGCGTCATTTTAAATTCCTTCGAATCCGGCCGTTCCCTTTGAGTTTTGACCACCGCTAACGACCTTCGATCGAGTCATGACGATCCACGACAACAAGATTAAGATGTCGAAGGACCTAAACTTAGAACCGATCGCACAAATAGAATCCGCCAGTCACTGACTCGAGCCGATTTTGCGGCGACTCTTCAATTCTCATCTCTGCTACTTGTTCCGACTTTCCGCCTCTCTTTTCACGGTTTTGTCCGAAATTATAAGCACCATTGACGTCACACCGCGACACATACGGCTGACGTAAATCTCATGTGACACATTCGCACGTTGTTCACTGCTAAATTTTCTGCCGAGATCCATATAAATCGCCTTCAGTTATTTGTCGTCATGTGGATCGATGACGTCACTACTATCGATTCCGGCCTTCCGAAAATATTACCTTAGGCTTGGTGATATAAAAGAGATTGGCTAGGATTTAGTGGAGCGACCCGGAAAGAAAGCTTTATGAAACACGATGCGTCTTCAGCAGTCGAGTATGCAATGGTACACCTCGTCGTACGTCATTTTCTCACAAGTTTAAAAATATGAGATACATTTAAGACACAGCGCGTGATATATAGAATGTCCCTAACTCAAGGGACCGGAACATAAGAGAAATGGAAAGAAACGAGAAAAATGGTTTGCCAGGGACGAAGAAATAAAATGGACACGAAGACTACACGTTTACGAAACACAAAGAAGTAACGAAAATATGAGGCATCTTGAAGAAACTGCGAACCAGTTGTATAATTCTATTTTCGAAAAAATTTAGCAACAATTTTTCTCTTCAGCATTTCAACCGAGTCTTCTGTCTATCTCGACCTTACTAATTCCAGATTAAATTCGTAAGAGCATTTTCAATGAATGAAATCCACAATATTCATATTTTACGAACTACTCTTGAGTATGAAAAATGTTGGAGCACATGTACCCTATTTTTAAAATATTTTATAATAAAAGAAAATGTTAGCAGCGATATTTCTGCCGAACAAATTAATCAAGGATAGGGATTGCTTTACGAAGAATACAAAAAAAAAGATCGGTCGGACGACTTGCTTATTCCAGGAGAGTCTGCCGCCGACCAACTCCAGGGAGGAAGCGTCGCAGGAGCATCGGCGAAAGCGGAATTCGCGCGAGAGCGATTCGCGGGAGCGGCTGACCGAGAAACCGGCGGAGGAGCCGCCGATCGATCTGGCCGATTGCTGCTGCATCGGTCCGCGATCGCGACTTCCGCTTCCGCGGATTCCGCCGACGGTCTGCCCGTCCATCTCGATCGCGTCCCCAATGACGTCCGCGACGTCGTCATGCCCTTCGATCGTCGTCGACGGTTGTTCGCCGCCTCTTCCTGCTTCTATCGCGAGCGTCGCGGAGACGACGCCGCCGACGTACGCTAATAATAGTCACGGCGCGGTACAAACGTCGGTGGGGAACATCGGCAGCACCAGCCAGCAGCCGCAGCAGCAGCAGAAACAGCAGTCACACCACCACCAACATCACCACCACCACCACCACCACCACCATCAGCAGCAGCATCACTACCAACAACAGCATCATCCACAAACAGCGGCGGCGGCGGCGGCGGTAACGTCGTCGTACCCGCCGCCGACGACGACGCCGTCTTCACCCTCGACGTCGCTCGGCTACTCGTCCGGCATCCCAACGACGACGCAGACCGTCTCCGTGCCGCGACAGCTCGCGCAGTGGACGAAGCATCAGACGCTCAAGCTTCAGGTACTCGTCAAAGTCGAGCGTTTGTCTCTTGTTGAGTCTAATTGACAAGTCATACGGTTTATTCGATCGATCGTCCGTTTCGTTATTTTTTATCGCTCGCGAGTGGATTGTATTTTCGCGATGGCCATTCGATCGCGTTCGTTCATAATCTGCGCGAGGTTCGAGTTTCGCGCGTAGACTCGCGTGAGGTGCGAGAGGTCGTCGCAAGGGATACAAGGTGGAGTGGCTTAGGTCCGGAAGACTCTGTGTCAGCAGCCCCGAGGTAAGTCTGAGGTCATCGCGAGAAATTTAATCTCTCGGAGGGTAAATACTATCCATCGCAGATTTCAAACTCTCGTTCTTGAAAACAGATTCAATGATCAAATCTTTGCACTGAAGAACTTTTCCATTTTTTTAATCGATACTATGTTTAAAGAAATCAACAATTTTTAAAAAAAGATATCATTTTTTTTAAACATCTTTAAAATAACTGAAAAGGATATTGTTTTTCCAAAATATTTGAAAGCTCTTTTAAATATTGACTATGATATACACATATGTTGAACAAAATATATTTAATACTATTTTATTAACAAATTTGTGATATAATTTTTCTTGTGTTTGTGACGAGAATCTTTTTTGCATTTTTACGAGACTGTCAGAACGCATCCACTTTGCTTCGAAACAGTCGCGGTCTCTTTATCGTGCCAGGAAAATTCGTCAGCTCGCAAAGAGGCTGTGCCAAAATTCACGCTTGATCTTTCCGCGCGCACATATTCCCTCCGTCTCGGTTTCTTCATTTACTTTTTAAAATCGTGCACTCGCGCGTCCGCCCGATTTTTGGATCGCCTCACGCGCAGCGGCGTCGTTCCGAGGGGGAAAAGATAGAGGCGACGAAAATAGAATATTGCTTCTTTTTCGACTAGACACTTATATACGTGTACATACGAGATGTCCTGGGCCTGCCACTTCGTCGCGATTACGTCCGCACGACATCCTCTCGCAAGCGCGATGTCAATCGTTACACAAGAGGGATGCATGCTTTTGCGTTTGTGAGAAAATTGTATCGTGTTTGCTTTGTGAATAAACGCGAAGCAAATCAGTATAATTATTGTTCTGCAATTTTTAGTTTAATGATTAGGAAGAAGTTAAAAGAGTGCCTCTTTAAAGAACACTTATTTCAGAGAAGAGCAATCGTTCGTCAATAGGCGTTTCAGTCAGTTCGACTAAAACTGATTCAATTCTGATTTAGTTCTCTCTCTAAATAGAAAGAAAAATATATTTTATAAACTTACAATTCAATTTTAAAAAATAGGGAAATATTTTTATAAAATTTTATTTTTTTTACGGAATTATTTATCTAAGATTTATTTAGATTTTTATTCAACGACATTATATATTTAATATTGTTAATATAAGATCACTTACAATTAGATATTTTTTAATCAGTAAAATTTTTTAATATCGATAGGTACTCTCTCCATTAAATGTTTGTGAAAAAATATTCGTAGAAACGAAACGTTTGATTAAAATTTTGTTCCGAAACGGAATTTATTTTTAAAAGATTTTTTTGTCCAATAAATTTGCAATATAACATTGTATTTCTCGAATTAATTTTTTATAACTGAATATAAATCCGAAAAGAAATAAGATAAATTAATTCCATTCCGGTAGTTTAAATTCCCCTCATTTAGCCTATTTTAAAACTAAAGATTGACCAATTAATTCTATCAAACTTTGCTGATATTCGTCATTAGAAATAAATAATGGAGAGTAATAAAAAATAAACATGATTATTTGTGTGTTTCACGAGTTGATTTTGCGTATCTGTGCGTATCGAATCCTTATCGAAACTGCGAAATTTATTTGTTTTTCCCTGTCCGGCTACAGGAACCAGCCGTGATAGCGGTGGACCGACTGCACAGGTTTCGCTGGAGCGGGGGCGGAGGAGGAAGTGGCAAGAAGTCCTCTTCCGGCCCCCGCAGCGAGAAGGCCGAGCGCCTTCGCGAGCTTACCGAAAAACTCAAGGGACCGGCACCGGTTCCGCCACCCAGAAGACCGTCGCGGGTCCAGGCTTCCTCTCCTCCTCCGAGCGGATACCAGCCGTCGTCTCAAAATTATCCACAGGTGAGGAATTCCGAACGTCGTGGTGACGAGAGCACGACGTGTTCTGTTGCGCACGAATGATATTTTTTGCACCACTAATTTTTTTTTACATTTTTATATATGTCCGTTTTTAAATATATTGCCAAGAAGAAGAATGTCTACTTATTATATTATGTTTTTATTTTATCATGAGATTAAGTATATGAAGAAATTACATAATTATACGGTATATGTGACAAAATTTTTCTCATAAATTATTAATAAACAAGAAAAAAGAAAGATCATGATTTCCTATATGGTACACAAAATATTTTTTGTATTAAAACGAAATATTTATTTATTATTAAATTTTTATATATTATATTTATATGATTTAGTAAAGTTTGATCAATCAGAATTATTTTTTTTTATTTTTGTCAAGATGAAATTTAAAAAAATATATAAATTACAATATTATGTCTAGAATATTTTATTTTTACTGTCATAAGAAAGAATAACTATATTGGAATCATTTCAACGTAAGAAATAGCCGATCTACTTCTCATTAATGAATCTCAATGCCCATCTTGTCGCTCGTTCCGAGAAGAGTTTTGCTGAACTTCACGATTCGCGAGACGCCTTTGTCACGATTTCGCTGAACTCGGTGCATTCCAAGACGCGTATAACGATGATCGCTCTCTCGCAATCTACACATAGGGACGCACGCACAACGAATAATGTGATTGTCATTCTATTCATCATAAAATTTTCATGTATTCTCTACTATCTTTAAATATATTTCTCGCTATAACATTAGTGGTAACATCATTATAATATAACAAGAATTAGTCGATGTAGCGTAAAGTTAATTTCAATCAATAGGTCAAAGGTCATCGAAATTTGCGTGACTCGATGTCACGTTCATTAATCCTTGTTATATACAATGTAATAATGATATCACTGATGTCACATATAGCAAGATACTTATTAAGGGCGGCAGAGAACAGAGGTCAAAGGTTATCGAAATGATATTTTAATAATCACACATGATGTATAAATCATTATCTCTGATTTATTGCCTACGTAACATAACACATCTAATTAAAATCTACCCACAAATGAAGTGGGCGTACGCACAATCCGAGAGTACAGAGGAGAGTGTATGCTTCCGCCAGATTTATAACTCGACACGAGAAACTTGATTATACAAAATTCCTTTGGATCTTTTTGTCAGACGGGCTCAAATCCAGGTTGCGGTCGTCCATCTCATCGCAGCTTTACATATAGCGAGGGCGGTCAACATGGTGGCAACAATCAGCAACCTCAGCATCAGCAGCAGCAGCATCAACCGAAGGACCATCCGAAGACGATCGTCCGCAGTGAAAGTGTCAGTGAAGAGTGTCTCAGTGATCGATCGGGAAACGACGCGTATCGAAAATCCTGCCACAACTCGAGGAAGCCCTCGAGAGCAGGCAGACCCGAGAGGAACAGTGGTGACCTCAGTGACCTCAGGAGCAAACAGAACGCCAATGCGGAGGCTGCGAAACACTTGAGACAGTACAGTGATTCCGTGGTGGACAGTGCTACGAGTGTGGACGATCTGTGCGATAACTTGAACGTCGCTTCCGTCGGTGGTGAGGGAGAGGCTCGGGATGCCATAACCACGCTGGAGCCGCGTGGGCTGCTCACCTTTCACAGGGCCGGCGCGCCCTATAGGAGCGCCTCCTTCGGCCAGGTGGACTTTAATCAAGGTAAGCTTCCGTGTGCCGTGACGACCGGCTGAGCTCGTTAAGAATGTTCCAAGGTCTAATTAAACCAATTACACAGAGCGAGACTCTGATGCAGATTATATTTTACCGTAAGATTTACTTCCTCGTCATTGAAGTAAGAGAGAAATTGGAGAACGTCCTCGTGCGCAATTAAATCGAGCTCTTGATTGTATAATAAATAATTTGTTTGGAAAAAAGCACGATATTGTATAAATATTTGTTTTTTTCTTGAAACGCGATCTCTTTTTCTTTTTATAATCAACAATTTTTAGATTTTTATAAAATATCTTCGTAGAATTGAAATAACGCCACGCGATAGCCTTGTATTAGATTTCGACCCTGAACTAAATAATAGTTTTGGTTGCATAATGGAGGACTAAAAATAAGAAAGGCGTAAGTGCGGCTGTCAATAGAGTTCGAACTTCTAATGACAGATTCAATAATATACATCTCGTGCTCTTGACCTGTATACACTATTTGCTTAGATCATCATAAAACTACAATCATACGCTATCTTTGATAAGATCCATACTATCTTTGATAAGAATTTCACGTAATCCAGAAAATACAGGATCTTACTGAAATGAGGAAAAAAAACAATATAATTTTATATTTTTTAATAAACTAATTTTATTGTTAAAAAACACATATATTAAAAAAATATTTTATTACTAAAAGTATATTATAAATTAATTCCGTGGTTACGAAAACGTATTATTAAAAAAAATATTGTTAATCGAGTAACAATGTATAAAAGTTAGCGAAACTCTGACACCTAAGGTGCTAAAACATGACGCTTGGTTGGCAAGCCGGAAACACTTTACGCTTCCGAAGCAACAAATCTTTCGAGACACCTTTTACGCACGAAAGACGGCTGCTGCAAGCGCGGATAACCAGATGCTCCTGAAATACCGTCGCCAGGATTTCCGCGCTTGCCTAAGTTTCGTCTATCCGCGATTTGGCGTGCAAGCCAAATCTATTTATCTGATGCTTATACTGTTTACGTTATACGAAGATTAAATAAATCTTATCGAATATCAGTGAGTATGTATGTTTACATACATCTGAAAGTCGTTTTGCAATTGACATTATTTTAATTTAAAATTGCAATTTATTGCTATAAACGTTACATTCCAAATCAATTATCGAGTAATTAAGTTTAATAAAATTTAATTATTTATATTTATTGAATAAAATCAAGAAAGATGTGGAAAAAAAATCCTTTATTTTCTGTAGAGGAAAACAAGATATTAATCTAACGAGCGAAATCCGGATAATTTCAACAAGTTTATTTTTATATTTCCATTTTCGAGATTTTAAAATATATAAAATTATATATATTATATAATACAAGATATATTTTTTGTGTATTTATATAATTAAAAAATTTAAAATTTGACAAAATTATTCCGAATTTATTATTCTTTCTTTGGTTTGACTGTTTAGAATAAATTTTTGTATACTTCTCTTAATCGGTCAGCGCGTTCTCCGAAACTCCGCCAACGAAATACGCGCTGTTTCGCATCTTCGAGATCTCATCTCGTCTCGCACGGTCTGTTTGTTATTATTGGAATGGTCCACCTCCTCGTCCTAAGAGCGCTGCCAAACTTACGTGACACTCGAGGAGGTAATTAGGACTTCCTCCGGTGCTCTCTCATCTCGCGGCCGAAAGACGGCCTCACTGTGTTGCTCGGTGCAACAGTACTCGAGTTATTATTAAAAACAGTCGTGCGTAATAGGCCTTTGGAATATATAATACGTCAAGCAGATAGTATCACTCAAATTTATACTAAAATCTGTTTTTTCATAATGTCACGATTAATAATAGTAACATGCTCCAAATAAAAGAAGTCTGTCATATATATATATATATATATATATATATATTTCTCTTCTATTACTTTTCTCTTTAAATTTTTCATCCCAAGAAAAGAAATTCTTTTATTACAGTTAAATTATATTACAATTGTCAGAAAAAGTATTATTGTTTTTTATAAATTTAGTTACAATGCGTTATATTTTTCCTTTAAAGTTTTATGAGATAGAATACAATATTTATTCTCTTAATTGCCCGAGTAATTTAAATTGTGTTTTTTTTTTATAAGAGAGCCATTCATTTTCTAAGTATTTATTGTGTATATAATGGATATAAAATGGCTATTAAATCTCTCTAAAAAATTATAATTTTTTATTTATTATTTTCTATTTACATTAATGTCAATATTAATATATTGATTCTTTTAAATATAAATTGTTCAATATTTTCTCGCAGAATATTTTAATTAAGAAACTTTAAAATATAAAACAGAGATGAAAACGAAGAATAATCGTACTAATTTTTCATGAATTTCTGCAAGATGCAGATTTTACTTTCAGCACGGACTCGCACTTTCCTCTTGCAGTGAATCGACAAAAAACTCAGCCGATCGCGACGTCTAATCGCTCCGAGATTAAAGACGTTCGCGCGAGCACGTTACCCCGTCGTCGCGGTGATGTCACACCACGTAGCTCGACACCCCAAAACAGTCCGAATCGACAGAGCCCGAGGACGTCGACGCCCAGCGTCGACAGTGCCGTCGGTTCTGCCGAAGGTCTGGGTGCAGTGTCTCAGCAAGGGAACCACGAGGAGATCCGACCCAGAAGCGATGGTTCAGACAGCCTGGCAACTTCCAGCGCGCTCACCAGCCCGGAACCTCTGGTCCCGGAGGTGAACGAGCCAAGGGTCGATCAAACAGATGCGCCCGCCGTGGAGTCGATTAACCACGAGTCGGTTTACCCGATTGTCGAAGGAACCACCGTGGAGGAAACCGTTCAGAAAGGTTAGACTCTTCAAGTGTGTATCAATATCCTATGTTTTTCAAGGAGAGTTATGAGTGTCTTTAGTCCGAGATAAGGAGAATTATTTTTTCTTCTCTTTAATGTGAAATTTGTGTCATTTATTTAATCCTAGTATTTAGAGAAGGTAATACGACATTTTATTATTTTATTATTGTGGGTTACTTTACATTTTCCGGCACACACATACCTACGCACACTTTGTTTTATCTTAATTTAGAATTGACTATGTTAGCGGATATTGATTTCTAACTGCGGTGTTATTTTAACAAGAAGCATCACGCGCTCTCAGGTGCAATCTCTCGAAGAAAAAGGAAACAACGGTCGGATAGTTCGGAATCTCAAAGTTGTTAGAAAGCAAAGTTTCCGCTCGCCTAGTGGATCGATTGTGTGCGTGAAAGAGATATCTCAGTAGGATATAAAACGGAAATACACTCGCGTGGGAGTCCGCGTGCGCGAGCAAGGGATCTGTTTGCCTGAATTTCACGCGAGTTGCTCATCATCATCGATGGGGGGAGGGAAACAACGAACTGGCAGGAAACGGACGAACAAGGCGAGGAAACGGTGATACGCGACCGTGTGTATTGTCGTCATCGGTTAAGAAATGCGCGTCGGTTCATCATTTATTTTGTGAATAGCGGCGGTTCCAGTCGCGTGAATAGCGCGAGCGCGCGCGTGAAGTCATCAATGAAGATGGCTATAACTCAATGACGCTCAAACGTCTATTTCCACTCTCTGGCACCCACCGTTCTGAAAATAGTGCCGCGCAAAATAACATGGAACTTAACGTGCACCTTTGTACCCGTACTCCTGTCGATGCACCCAAAATAGTCCTCGTTTTCTCTCTCTCTGCCTTCTCGACCCTCGCTCTCTTCGTTTCATCGTTATCCCTCGACATCGCGAAATATCATGGTCGCCTATTCGATTCGGCGACCATGAAATAAGCTCGATTCGATCGGATCCGAATCGATAAACTCTCGTCCGAATCTATTTAAACTGATTTGACAAAACGTTAAAATGATTTTGAACTATTGTCAAATATTCTTTAACTCATAGCTTGAAAAATTGAGAGAGAGAAAGTACATGTAAACTATGACGAATATTCAATCAACTTAAAACTAGAAAGTTTATTATTAATTTACATAGTATTAGAGAGTAAGACAAAGATTGAAGCTAATAATTTTTCAGGTTTCTAGCAGAGCGCGTGTACTTTTCTATACTATATTCTAGTCCTAAAATATATACCTGAAAACATAGTTTTAAAATAAACAAATGTTTCAAAGCAATCTCACTTTACGGCTCTGCACAAAATACTCTGACTCGTTGAAAGTTTGAAGCTTAAGCTCCCTCAGTTTCAACAAATTTGATCGTGTTATCGAGTATCAATTATAATTTTCATCCATCTTAGACAAATAATAGGAATCTTAAGAATGATGAAGACATGACAACGCGATTTTTAGAGACCAGAATAGAGCCGCACGAGGTGATCATCACACCACCCCCGGAGGAGCCGCGTCTGAGTCAAGCTAGCGAGGGCAGCGAGGCGCCGAGCGAGACTCCCTCGGAGACGTCCTCGCCGTCCGGCAAGTCGAGACGTTACCGGGGCGACACCAGCAAGAGGAGGAAGGGCGTGTACATAACTCAATGGCCGGAGCCCTTGGACGCGGACAGGAACAAGCTGTCGGCTCAAAGCAGCGAGGAGAGAGACGAGCCACCTGCGACGCCCAGCGACCTGTCCGACTGCGAGGGCCACACGCCTCGAAGGTAACCGGAGAACCTATGCTAAGATCCATCGAAATAGAACGGAAGTACGCCTGATACGCAGACGCGCGGATCTAACGTGCTCACAAACTCGCGTTAATAATAGCCTTAACGAAATAATTACAGTGTAAAGGGAAGAGTCGTCGCGTTTCGTTCTTTCATTTGCCTCTTTTTCTCGTATGCGCGAAAATTTTTATATTATATTAAATTTTGTATTATAATATTTTATATTATCAGGAAGTTTTTAGACATGTCGATATTTTTAAATTTTAAGAAAATTAAAAAAACATTTTTTTATAGAGTATACAAAATTTTAATTTAATCCTCAAGATTATATCTGGCTCGATTCCTGATTTATATACACATACAATATCGATCTATAAATATTTATGTAAAAAAAATTATAAAGGTTCTTTTTTATTATTAATCAAGGTACAGCAAGAGGCCCCTTCGCGGACCCTACGGACAGATGCTGGAGGCCGAAATGGCGAAGCCTCGTACCGCCGACATCGCGCTCGACGAGGGTCTACGTCCTCGCAGAAAGATCTCGGCGAATCTCTC
The DNA here is from genome assembly GCF_030444845.1 of Prenolepis imparis. Lineage (NCBI taxonomy): Eukaryota > Metazoa > Arthropoda > Insecta > Hymenoptera > Formicidae > Prenolepis > Prenolepis imparis. The sequence continues at coordinate 19,333,137 of NW_028141159.1, read as the reverse complement.
GTACAGCGCGAGCGGTAACAACAACAGCGGCTCCGAGCCACCCACGCCCTGCCACCACCGGACGACCTCCAGCCCGACCAAACTCGAGGGACTTCCGGGGCCGAGTCCCGAGCTGCTCGCGGAGTTGCTGAGAGGGTCCTCGGAGAGGGTTGCTCGCGCACCAGCGCATCGAAACGTGAGTCAGATTATCTTGCTTCGATATAAATTGCCGGTTACAATGCCCCGGCTACATTTCGCCCATTTTTCGCGATACTACGGAGATAAGCCGGGAGGGAGGGCCGTAAAGTATCCGCACCGTTCGTGCCGGGCATTTGTTATCGAGACGTTTGATGCATACACAATGTGCACGTTTCCCTTGATTAATGAACGGGCAATTTCATTGGGAAATTGCAATTTTTTATTCGTCTATGCTGAAAGCATAGATTGTCGTCGCATCTTGTATGATATACTATAACTTTTAATTGAGTGCGATAAAAAATGACAAGAGAAGAAATTAATTAGCTATCTAAATCTGCACTATGGTTCGTATAAAGTGATGCGCGATCTTTTATTCTAATTTATTAAGTAAAATATGCTGAGACAAAATTTATTATAAATAATTTTATTTAATATTTCTAATAAAATATTATAACATTCGAATCATAAACATATCTTTAAAAGATAGCTGTTTTATTAATAGCTGAAAAAAACACGAAATCGTAATACTCATTTATTTAATAATTCTTGCAATATCTCTCCTTTGAGAGAAGTATTTATATTCTATATTTACAATTGGCTGTAAACGTGACTGATTCTCAGCATATGACAAGTTCTTTTCATGATAAAATGAATAAATCTCTGGATGAGGCACACATTTCGCTCTAAATACGAGGCATGAATACGAGCCAAAGAATTTTGATTCTGTTTCTTCCTCGAATTTCGCTCCTCTTCTAAATACAAAAATGTTGAACGGGGTTATCTCGTCGTATCTCTCTGGCTCGTGCATCAGCGTCGTAACATCTGGCCGAGAGGCCACGCGGAGGAAATAAGCGCCGGAGTCGAAACTGAGAGAGAGATCTCCGAAATTCGAGCGGAACGGATGGGGCCGCTCGAGCTCGATGTTCGCGTGCTCGTTCGATTCCAGCACCGAAAACATAATCTAATAATAATGTACGGTCATATTTCTCGGATGAGTCCGTGCCTTGGCCAGTGCACTCGAGGTTGGTGTAGCGTCCCTACGCGATTCTGGCACGGCGGGGGCGTACACACGCGGATATTCCTGGCGGGTTAAGCGTATCTGGGGGACCCAAGTCTTCGAAGACGCGATAATTCGCCTGCGGCGATCGTCTTGATGCAACCTTCGCGACCTTGCGCGATACATGTGTTTATCACTTTGCATCTCGCGACTCGTGCATTTTTCTCGAGAAATTTCTACAACAACTGTGAACAACTTTTCAGAGGACTGTAAGAACTGATAATTTTTTAGTAAATTTACAAAAGATCCAAGATTTTTTTTGAAAAAAATTTTATCTCTTGGTATCAAATATTTTAATATATCGAGCCACTCTTATAGTAATTTTTATTTACTGGTTTACACACTCTTAACTTGACGATATATTAAATTTGTGTGATTTCTTAGAATTTATTATGAAATTTTATAATTATGGTTTTATATGAATTGTCATGATATTAATTAATCATATATATTTCTCTTCTATTCAAATTATAATATACACACTATATTTTCTAAAATATGCTCAAAGTATTTTTGGCGACCCGGAAGTTAAAAAAATACCTTGAAATTTAAACTGAAAATATATAGCAATAATACTGTGAACAACAATAGAAATTTATAGTTTTTTATTAAATCGATTTGCTATTACATTTTAATTTATTAGCAGATATTGTATCAAACTGAATTAAGATTGATTTAAATATTTAAATTTTTTTTTATTATACTTCTTTATTAAAAAAAGGGTTTAAGAGTCCAAATTTTAGCGATAACGAGAGATATAATATTTTTCAAAATTACATCGAAATATTTTTGACAGCTCAATTATGTTTGCACCATTATAGCGTCTCGTGATAGAATTTTACGCAATCTTAATGAGTTTGTGCAACGCATATATCTTTCACTGCTATTTTGTCGTTTGAAAAGAATAATAAAGAACTACGAAAGCGATAGACTCGTTTTATCCACAAGTCCTTGGTGGTTGTAAATATATCGTTTAAAGATGTCGTCATAACATAGTCACGTTCTCTGCTCGCGTCGATTAAAAGCCAGATGGATCTTCACGCTGCAATTAAAAGATTCGTTCATGATCTTAGGATCTGCGCGTGAAATGTTAAAACGTTTGCGGCTATTAACGCGAGTTAAATTAATGTTAGCAGCTTGAAATATTACGCAAATGATACAACTTAAATTTATTTCCATTTATAAAAGTTATTTATCTATAGAACATTTAAGAAAACGTGAAAGGGAAGAATTTGTTGAAAAATTTATTTCCACGTACACGCGAGATATTAAAAATAATATACACAAATATATACAATTGATCTAATAAACGAGAATCTTCTCCTTAGCGGAGGAGATATTTTGCGAATTCTTCGCTGGGATTTAAAGCGCGAACGAATCTTGATGCGAATAGTCGGCGAGATGAAGATTAATGAGGCTGTTCGAAGAATTTCTATCGTATCGTAACGATGCACACGCGGCGAAAATTAGTCACGGTAAAAGAAAGCAACTTTGTGTCATTGAGAGAAAGCAGAATTGTTTATGTGACGAGGTGAAATGCATTTACGATGATATATCTTGCTGCGCGCCAGTTATAACCATCACACAAGCTGGAATCTCGAATTCGGCCAGAGTTGATATTTTTTTTTTGCATTTTTTTTCTCCATACATAGCATGTGTGTGATGAAAGCGCGCGCAAATCCACAATGCAGTAGATTACTCTGGATACGCGTCATTTGTACGCAGTCGCGTTCCCATCGGAGAGCAGCGACCTATTTCTTCCGCGGATACGGGAGACCCTCCGTCGACGTCATGTTTACCGCTGACGTCATTACGCCCAGGCACATCGTGAGTTTGCGTGCCATTCATGAAATCTCCGTCCGACGTAGAATATGACGTAATACTAAACACCTACCACCGTGTAAAGCTCCCGAAAGCATCAAATGCGTCGAATGCTAATATCCTTTCTGATTTTTCGCGATATGGTTTTTTTATGCATACTGATGGTTATACATTTTCATATTCCCGTCAGAGATAAATGATTCTTGTGACGTAAAAGTATATTGAATTTTTCAAGATTAAATATCCCTTCTGACGACTTCGGAAAAGCGATATTTTTATGTACATAATGAATTTACATTATTTTGTATTGCGATGAAAAACAATTTTTAAATAATTTTTTTAAACACAAACTTCTATTCTTCCTAATTATATGTATAATATATAATTAAGAAATAGAAATTTCGGTCGTTCAATGTACTTCCTTATAAATAATTTCAAAATCTAGACTCATAAATAAGTCGCACAGATTTCTTTTATTTCACATTTGTTCTCGCCCACATAAACAGAAATGAATATTCAAGTTACATGAGATATGATTCATATTTGTTCATTATTTGATCAATGGTACGCGCTTCAATTATTTAATATTGAAACAATAGATGCGCCAACGCGTATTTCATGAATACTTCGATTCTTGAAATATACGGAGCAAGTTTTCCTTGTAAACATAGTATAAACGAAGTGTAACACATATACGTGCGAAACCGGGCCAAATAACAAATTCTCCGCTTTATCGATGCAAGCATTATCGGTGCACGTTCAGCAGAGAAGCTGCGGTCCAAGAGGCGGCGGCGAAGAGACACATACACGTGGAATAATGAAAGGCTCCTCGGCCGGCCATAAACTTTGGAACAATAGCGTAATCGTGGTTCCATTGACTGTTAAGAGGTGCGGATGCGGCTAAGCACGTGGGTGGTATCGGTAGGTACTGGGAGACTTTTATTGCCCGCGCGCGTTGTGTATCAGTCTCTCTCTCTTGGTAGACCGTAAAGGAATCTCGTGCACGCGCGATATTAAATGCAGTTACGTCTGATACAACGGTATGCAGCGAAGTCTCTTAAGCGAGCCTCTCCTCGACAAGAGCTATTTTAATATCGAAATAATATAAAAAAAATGTTACAGACTCTATTTGGTATCCTTGTAGTCTTTTAAGCTTACAGCAGGGCTCTTGGGTCTTATACTTATTTCAGTTCACGACTTTCATTAAAATAAGAGCGTAAGCCGTTATATTTTTAGGCAGTATTATTTTTAGTAAAAATTATTATTAAATACATTTTTAATTGACGCATCTGCAATAAATTTATCGTGATTGGGAAGAGAAAGCTCTCTCAATTTAAAGCCGGATGTTACGGAGCTCTCTGACTCTGATTGATTTTTCGAAGCGCGCGAACAGAAATAGAGATCATAAATCAGCGACGCGATATGCTTTCGCAATATCATCTCGCGACATTTCGATCGGATCGAAGAACGATCGCGAAACGGCGGCGTGATGCGAAATCTATATATTAGTATGCGGTGGACCAGGATGTTGCCGGATAATCTATGAATAAACCGATGAGTGCAGGGCGCGCGGGTGCATGCAAAGTAGTTGTTGCACCATATTCGCCGCGTGGCACGTTACCGGAAAATATTTAAATATTTAACTTACACGTTATTACGCGATGCGTATATATATAAACCACTTGGCCGCGGCGACTGATGCCTATACGGTTTCGCAAGCGCGACCATCTCGTCACTGCGCGATATTTAATTCGATCGGATCGACCTTAAGATTCGCGCGTTTCAGGCGATCTTCTTCTGCCCGTTGTGAGTAAACAGAATTGCATTTCCCAGTCGTTCGGACCATTGCCTCGTCCCGTAAATGCATGCACGTAACTTTATTATCGTACTACGAGCATCTATTACAAGCTACTTGTTTACTTGCGCGTTTGCGCGATATTTTATATTGTTTACGCATTTTCGTGCATATTTTTAAATAAATCCATTAAACTCGTTAATCTTCTAAAGTCTAATATGTTCTTGGTGTCACAATATAATATTTTTCTGGATAGTAGAAAAAATGTTTGAAAGATTTCTAACGACACGAAAAAATCGAATAAGGCACTTTTGAATTTAGACTGCAAGAAATATTTGATTTTATATTTTTATTCGATATTTTTTTTATATTGAAGATCCTTAGAAATAATAGGAATATAATTGTGTTAAAGGGAAGCTCTCCGTATACACACATGCATAAAATTATTTTGGGTTAACAATGGCTTACGCGCGGAATTTGCGTGCGCCGAGCAAAATATGTTGCATTTTGCAGCAACTTGATAAATTTACTAAATGCGCGTCCGAAAAGTACGCAGCAGCATTTTGATGCCCGCCGCAGACTAAACAAGCGTCGTCGAAATAAATATGGGTCTCGTGGGATGTTGCAAAAATGCGCTCTCATAGAATAATTCAGAGAGCGTACATGCCAAGCCGTAACCACGATCGCATTCCGCACGTCCCGAAGAAAAATCACCGGTGTTTCACCCGCGTCCCGATGACACCCACGTCGACGCCGACCTGTGATGTAACTTCCGCCGTCACGTAACGTGCTTACGTTTTTTCTACTTAATCCGTTCGCAATTCGTGTGTCTTATTGTGAGCAATTTGTTTCCAAGGTTTTTCATGAGAAATTAAAATGATTTAACGAAACGTCACGTATTATGCATTTTATTAGTAGTTTTTGCTATTAATAGAGCGAAAAGGCTGTGATATATAAGCACAAAAATGTAGGTAGAAAATGTAATAAGAACCAGTCGCAGAAATTAGACGTAACAAATTTGTCTGAAAATCTTCTTTATTTAATTTGAACGTTCCTTCCTTTGGATCTTTAGCATATCGCTGAGGGAATGACGTACGCGTTTTTGCTCCGTGTTTTTGATCTTGATCGTCTTTGATCGCTTTGAGGGTTTACCCAAGACGGGGGATGATGATCAAGACGCATGAATTTTTTTGTCAATTGATATGCTAAAGATGGCTCAAAGGAAGGATCGAAACGTTCAAATCAAATAAAGAAGATTTTAAGACAAGTTTGTTGCGCTTGGCTCTTATTAGCTTATTTTCTACTTGAATTTTGTTTGCTATTAATTTGAATCAATTTTTGATATACTAATTTACATAGAAATGTTACTCTATCTTTCTTTCTAATTCTTAATTTCGAGCATATTTACATAATTCTACCATAGAAAAGTAGAAAATAAAAATTTTCACGGCTTCTACTATTCTTGATGATTCTATAATCTTCTTTTTAGGATTCCTTTTAGGAAAAATAATTAAAGGAGAGATTAGTATTGAAAAGATCTTTTTTCTCTCTGTTCTCTCTGTAACGATTTTCATTAAAAAGCACGGGTGGCGGGAATTGATGCTTGTTATCGAAGAGGGAAGCGCAGCCTTAATAATTGTCTGTTCATGTATTCGAGAAATGGACTCACAGGCTTATCGATTTCTCTCTCGTTCGCCACGATGGTAAACACAAAAGCGTGCATCTCCGTAAAACAGCAAAACCAGCCGGTCATTGTTCTCGTGTACGCTCGGTTTATGCTTAAATGCGTTCAACTTATTTAACGAAATTCTCACGTGGACGAGTTTATTCGGGCGTAAATCTAGGCAACGCGGCGAGCAAACATGCGAGCGAACTTATAAGCCAGAATATGTTGCCTGGCTATGAATTAGATGTGTTGTTTGAAAGAATAAAATTATGGTTATGCGCAAACGACTTAAGAGCCTTAGGAGCTCGGTCGAGCTTTGTCATAAAATCGAATCGTCTCTCTGCCGACGAACGTGCGACTTAAATTTAAATGTGACCATCCGTTCGTGTAAATAGTTTGTTAAGCTTGAGAGAAGCGCGTGTGAACTGCGCACACACTTTTGCAGTAGTTTATTTGTACTAGATATTTCTCAATTTTCAATTTTATTATAATTTACAGAAATTGTGTGTGTGTACACAGAGGTTTCAGAGAAAATTCCGAGAGAGATATTCCAAAAAATATGTTTTTAAATTTCTTACAGCGTTCTATCTGATCTTTCAATACGTAAACGCAATAATTTAGTAGAAATAAATTTTGGGGCTAATTTATTTCGATCCCTCAAACTCTGACGTTAGAAACCTGTTGCGCGATGGCAAGGTTCGAAAGGGTTAACTCGGCATTTCGATGCAAGGTCGCGAGACCTCGTCCCCTTCACCATGGGACAGAGAAGGGTAAAGAGAGAAAGGGGTAGTTAGTACAGCTTCCAGGATACAGCGAAGCGCGTGTAAAATCCACGTGAAGAGTACGCGCCGGCGTCCTGACGGGCGCGCGCGCGCGCGTTTGGCTTCCGTCCTCTCCACGGCCGCTATTCTCTTGGGCATCGATCAGCTTCCTGGTAACTGTGCGACGGGTCGCCAGTTTCAGGCGTAACGCCGCGTCTATCTGTTGCTCGTCGTGGAAAAGTCACAGCTTGCGGAATCGCGATATGCCGTCGCGATCGCTTTCTCGATAACGCGCTCGGCAAATTGAACGTGTACGCTTGCAAATATTTCGAATATCGTTTGAAACGAGTTTTTAGGTCTTTCCTCTCTTCTCTCACGATGTTAAAATCCAGTAAATCCAGTAAACCAATAATAATAAGAATCTGTGCAGTGTGATGCTGCGGCAGCAGGTAGTCTAGCAGAGCTCCACGCCGATCATCACGAGTGTCTCATCTTCGGCGAATTTTAAAGCGTAGAGAACACGCTTGCGCGAGAGAACACGCTTTCTCAGTCAAAATAAAGTCTTTCAATGTTGATAATAAAAATTAATAAATATATAATTACGGGATACTCGACAGATCGAATTAAGTTGGACTATGATGTGATCATGTGACGTTTTCGAACTTATGCTCATAAATTGGAATTGGATATTATTCGTTCGGAAAAATGCACAGGAGAATACGCAGAAATCAAGTCATTAATCGTAACGAGAAAATACAAATTTAACATAACATTTTTTTTCGTGCGAAATATTTTGATGCGACTAATGCTGTTTATTTTGCGCGCATTTTGTGCAGAATAATGATGAAGTCGTAAGCGGATAACATTTCCATCGAGATAATTAAAAATTCGAAAATTACTAAGTGTTCGAGATAATAAGTGTTCGAAAATTATTAACTGGATGATTAGACTTACAATTAGATAAATTGAAGTAAATTTTGTTTTCGACAAGACGAAACAATTTTTCTGTTCAGTGCAACTTGCTATAATATTACGCAATAGAACGTTAGAGTGAATGATCAAGAATTAAATAATCCTCTTCTCTTAAATTAAATATTCAATTCCTAAATGGAAATGCATAGAAAATATCAATGATTTAAAAAATTATGGCATTTTTTAAATTTGCGTGGGAGAAAAAATTCAATAAAGTAGATTTAGTGTTTTTTTAGCGAAATCCCGGCGATTCTATTGTTTCTCTAGGAAGGCAGAAGCAACGATTCATCTCGTTCGGATCCATTTTCGATCGGTGTAGTTGCTTTGCGCATTAAATCATCTCTCAATTTATTCGCGCGATGTTATGTACATATCATCTCAGGCCATCCGTTTGTTAGGTCGAAATATGCGATAATAAGTGGTGAATTGTAGGTGCGGATTTTTCAAGGAAGGTCTAACGATATTGTGGCTTCGATTTACACTCCTTTTTCTCTCTTGTTCTCTCTCTTTCTCTTTCTCTTGGCGAAAATTCAAGTCGCGCGGGCGCAATTACGAGCGCGTCGCGACGCCTCCGTCGCGTGTAACAGGTTGTAATTTTATTCGAGCCTCATCGGGGCGAGCAAACTCGTGTTGAAAGTGTTTACTTGCGATCGCGTGGCACTCTAGGACAACAGGAAGGCACGTGGATAAGTACTTGCAAGTACGTGAACGGTTTTAAACACGACAGGCTGTTAACGGTTCGATGCATTTAATATGCCTCGTTATATTCAGTGGTCTATTGTCTTTCAGATTTTCTTCCAAACTTTCTTCTCTTTCTTTTCACACTTTTTGACTTCTTTGAGATCGATTTTTTCTTTGCAAAAAACTTGATTGAACATTCTTTTTCTTCATAACTTTGCGAATATTAAATATCTTGTTATAGGCTCTGGTTAGAGACTTTTAATTAAAATTCTTGTTAATATAAAAAAATTTATTTAAATGTAATAAAAGAAGATTACAAAATTTTGTTGTGTAATATAATCTTTATAACTTTTTATTTATTTAATTTTTTTTACTCGTATTTCTACTACTATCAGATTATAATGTTATTACGATAAAGTTTGCTTGAAATGAAAAGAAGAAGAATAAGTCTTTTGTTTTCAGTGCTGAAATTTGATTTATAAAATTTTCGAGATTTCTAATTATTTGTAACGTAATAACATATACATTTGAATTTAAAAGAATTTTAAATATTTCTGCATATTTTTTTCGAATAAAAAATTATACCATCTCTAACGATTGTAAAGTAATATATTATTATCAAAGTTATTATTATAAAAATAAATTATTACTGCAAAAACTGTTTGCAACACTTTATGATTTTTCTTGTTGTTGCTGAAGATGGTTACTGAATAAAGTTCTTAACCATTCTGTGCGCGTTTAGGGGCTAATCGAATAATATCGATCACTTTATATCGCTGAAAGACTACGCTCGGAAATCAACTTTGCTTTGTTTGACAGCCCGAATTTAATCTTTCACGTGTATTTACTTCAGTTTATCTTATTTATGTCGTAAATATATTTTTTTAAATATGTTGGAGCACGCGTCGCGCAAGTCTAATCGAAGAATTGTCAAAACGCATTCGGATGTCAGGACCATCTGGTTTCTCTCTCTCGACACGTTCCAGTATCAGGAAACGTGCGTTTCCTCTTCTCGGTGTCACGGTCACGTTGCACTTCTTCCTGACCTTGCCTCGTCGAATCTGCTGAAAACTTTGCAAATTTAAATTGATCACGTCATCGCAATAAATCTTGTCGCATCTTTTATACTTTTACACGCATTTATTTAAATTATTTTAACGTCGTATATTATTTATCGGAGTCGATAAATTTTCTGCGTATAATACCGAATAACAATTTCGATGAATAACAATTCCATAATGTCGATAGAATTTATCTCTCTCAAACAATAATTATTAATAATATTATATGCACAATTAATAATACTAATTAGAAAGCAAAGGTTTATGGAACAATGTTCTGTACACGTTTACAGTGTGTAATTGTGTCACGGAAAAGTTAATTAACAAATCTCGACAAATTATTCTGTCTGCAAAATATTTATTTGTCTCTTGCGCAATACACATATTACACATACAGCACACATAAAACTAAGTGCTCGCTTAAAAGAGCTTACTTAATAATCAGCTTATATAATGGAATTACGCGGTTACGACAATAAAATCAATTGCGATTGTCACAAATGCAATTGGATGATTAGAATATAAGATAATCGATTTTTTTTCTCCATAAAATGATAAAGAATAGATGCGAAAAACAGATTTATAATTTCACTACGAGATAGATGTGCAAGTTTTAAATTCAATCGTACTAATAACAAAATATTAAGAAACTCACAATAAGAATGAAAAAAAAGTTTCAATAAGAAAAATTTCGAGACATGCTGTATATTGTATAAAATTATATATACGTTTGTATATTGTAAGAAAAAGAAGTACGTAGCTTATCCGCTGAAAGGTATTGATTTTAATTACGTACTTTCATCTCTCCCTGATATTAACGTGAAGATAGCGAGTCTAAGACTACTTAGGCATACGGATAAACCGTAGAGAACATTTGTAACATAACTCTACGATTAATTAGCAAAGGGAGCTTTGTGTAATTAAGCGATCGCGCAATGAATCATTATACTCGCACAAACGGGATCAAGCAAGAGGTCATGATCGATCGCGCGCAATCGATTCTGTAATCGGGCGCGACTCGGTGGCACGAGGAAAAACCGGAGCGTGAAAAAGCGAGAGAGAGACAGAGTGCTGTGGATGAGCTTGCAAGCTTAATCGGATGAGGGAAGGGTGCAGGGGTCTTTAGTCACGGCGCTAAATATAACGGGCGGTCGGTCGGTTCGTTCGTAAACGAACGTAGAAGCGTTCGACGCGCGATCATCTCGAAAGCTCCGCTTCGTGCAAATCTCCACGAGCTTTTAAAGAGGCGCTGTTCGTTTTTTCCTCTTATTTGATCCCGGTTGTCTTCAGATGCGACGCATGTATAAACTGCGACGTTCTTTCTCATTTACATATCTTGAGTGCGGGCATTTGCGTAACTTTCAATACCGATCACTCGTGATGATCGATGTTCTGCTTCAGAGGATTGGGTATTTTTTTCTTCTTTAATTTTTTTCCTGAAACTGATGGTTATTGAAAATTTTGTCAACATTATTTATCTTGTAATCATTAAAAATAAAAAGGGATAATAAACATATAGGATAAATTTCCAAAGCGCGCAACTCGTAATAATCAATACAGAAAGTATAGGGCCATCGTTTTAAAAAAATTTTAGAGATGCATTTATTTTTTATTTCTCGAACGCTTTTGTCATTAAAAATATAATATATAACTTCGAAAATTGTTTATTTGAAAATTCTCGTGTGTTAAAGTTGAGGAATTTGAAATATGCGGCAAACTTTCAATACTGGTCACTAGCGATGATCGATATGTATTTGATGTATTACTTTCCTTTTAATTTTAACGTTGTTTTTTTGAAAACCTGTATTTATTGGAGCAATTTAATAAGGAAGAATAGAAAAATACGCAGTTGTAATTTCCAGACTTATGTAAAATCGATGAGACTTGTAAAATCCGCAAAAGGAGTACAGACATAAAAATTACATGTAATTACTATTCTTTCGATACAGTTTACCGAAACGAGGAACTCGTGAGCGCGATCGAAGAAATTCATAGGAAGAGCCCAAGAATAAAACATATGAGGGCGTACATTTACCTATGTAAACCGTAAGAGCTTGGCTTTGGTTTCCGGCGTTTTCGCCAAGCGGAGCAGGTTGAAGCGATAGACCGGAAACACACGTGAGAGACGCGAGTGGATATTCTAGGTCGGGCGCATTTCGCAGTGCATCGATTTCGCGAGGATGCTATGCGAGTAGAGTGTGTCCGCGTTTACGAAATCTCAGTACAGGTGGCCTACGAGGATGACAATGAACGCTGATCGCAAGCTCATCAATCAACCATCGGTGGACAGCGAGAATAACGAACGCGTCACCTCCGAACGCGTGGGTAGTTTCTCGTTTTCGACGTTTATATAGACTAGGCGGGCAGCTAATTCTGAATGAAAAAACATTCCGAATACCTTGAGTAAGCGCGCTGAGTATGTTCTTTTGACGTATTACGCGCGTCGCCAGAGTATTTCTAAAATAATCTCAAGTGTCGTATTTAAAAATCAGACAGACTCTTTCTTATCGCATTAAATTTTCTTCTACACTTTTTAAGGAAAAAATGTATTTGTTTTATCCATCTTATATTTTTATTTATTACTTGGACACATCAGAAATGATTTTAAAAAATATAGAAAAAAAATAACGGATGTAGAAGCTGCAACTAAGAAGAAGAGACTTAATACGTCAAAAAAGATTGATAAAGATACAGTGGTGAAAAATGCTGACAATGAGATGGATTGCGCGTGATTCATTACACCGCGTATATAAGTAATCCATGGTTACATAAGTCTTTCATCGATGTCTCTCGATACTGACATAATCTCAGTATATCGACGCATTGTTCTCATTATCCTCGGCGATGCGTACTCGGGACGCAATACCTTGCGGCTTGTCGTTTACATTGCATAACGACCATAATCGAACCCGTCATACGCACGCACGTGACGTATCGCACGTGTGGCTCTTTCGTAAGCGCACGTGCGATCTTCATCATCACGGAACGCGACGCAACGATAATCGAGTGACAGCTGTGTACGCTTCGTCTCCTCTTCCGTCTCGGATTAAAAGCGCTTCCTTTTTTTCCGAACGTCATTAAAGAAATGTTTCAATAATTGTCTCTTTTTTTTTACGTTACAGGACACGAGGACTCACGTGGTCGTAGAGCTTTACGACACGGAACGATCCTACGTAGAGGCGCTGCAAATACTAGTCAATGTGAGTATTATTAAATTTTTGATAAGATTCTAGGGAAAAGAATCAATTCGAAATAAAATTAGATTTCTTAGGAGACACACAGAAATAAATATCGTTAAAAACTATTTTGAAATATGGTGTTAATTAATTAATGAAATTTTCTTCTCGAAATAGTACAGATTTTTATTATTATTGAATATATATTTTATAATTAAGATTCTTTGCAACTTCTTTGATATCTTTGCTGAAGCATGAAGATGAGAAAGATAAATACAAACAAATTAATTTCCTCCGAAAGTAATATTCTTCGATAATATTGGATTGGTCAAGAGAATTGCATCGATCGGTCTCTTTCGAGTCCGCGCCGCAAAGTCAGAAGAAACGGCGCTGCATCGATGCAGCATGTCGGAAACTGCGATTCGTCCTTGCATCTTGTAAACAAACACCCCCGCTCGACCGAGTTGTTGCTTGTTCGATCCAAGCACGCCGGCATTTCCTCGGCCTGTTGTTTTCATTAAATTTCTATTCCCAACTTCATAATCATTCTTCGTTAAACACCGGAAATAGACTCAAATGCGAGGTCGTGGAAAATAGTTACTTTCGAAATCGGTACATTTGCCCGTTTGCATAATATTGCACTTAGAAAGCATTCGCGATTACACACGTATCGTTGCTCTTACTTTCAAAATTGAGAAATCATTATCAGATGGCGACGCCAATAATAATAAATTGCAAATTGCGATAGCATTTTTGCTAATAAAAATCGTGATTATTGTCTAAATCCAGCTTCTTTTAAGTTTCCTTAATGACAGGGCACAAATTCAATAAGAAGATTCTGGAAAATTCATATATTTGTTTATTAACATTATTAATTAATATAAAAGATATAATTAAAGTCTGTTTTCATTAAAATAAAGGATGATTTCTTTTTCAAAAATCTGCCGTACATTTTCTATCACGCACACACATTGTGCGAAATACTGTTTAAAAAATCTAACTCGATCGTAATCGAAAAACTAATAATTCTCATACTGCTAGAAAAAAAATAGCGTTAATACTATATACGAGAAACGTTGTTCATACATTTAAGATGTGCGCAAATTCTTAAAAGACAATCGTTTGTAGCAATTGACATTTCAAGGTGGCATTTAAATGTAACAGAATTGTGCATCCTTTTTCAAGAACGCTCGCGAATGTATTCGGAATTTGATTTTCAGCGCATTGTTTGCATCCTTCGTCCGAACATTTTGTTTCAGCGACGCAATGCATCTATAATATTCGTTGAAGGGCGTTTCCATAAATTTGATTACTGGACGACGTGCAGGACGAGTTTGCAAACGTATGCGTGTCAAGGTACCGCTGTCGCGCGAAATGATAATAGCGTTACTCATCTAAATCCATTTTCCGATGTGAATATTCCTTATGAAGAATATTTCAGTTCGCGCGTTTGCAGCTGCCCCTGTTCTGTCCTTTTTTGCACTCTTTACCTCTTTTTTGGTCGAAGAAGTGTGAAAAGAAAGGAACCGCGTTACTTCTGGGAAACCTCTAAATCTACTGAAATTAAAAACTGAAAATACTTGAATTTCATGATTTTTACGATTTTTCAAAATTACATTCATGTTAATTTTCGGCAAGACATACAGAAGAGAATACAATAAAAATTTTTGATACGTGGTTTTGTTTTATATAATTTGTATTGACATTACTCTATGTGAAAAGTACATAAAACCTAAATCATGAACGTGTAATGTATTTAAAATCCATAAAATTTTGAACATTTACTAAAAGCATATAGAGTGTTGCCTTTCTCTCGATATTTTTCGAAATTTATGAAACTGTTTCAAGCACATGTGGGGGTCGCTCGTAATCGGAAGTGCGTTACATTAACGTATGTACAACGTACTCTGCATAATATGGATTGTAGTTTCAATAAAAATATTTGAGCAAACATTGGCCTATGAGGCCGATGTTGAGGCCGATCTTTGTTTTAAATAATTAAACGAGTTATGCGCCGCGCTAATTGCATTGCTATTTTGCAGCGTGGAATAACTATTGAATCAGGCAATTACGATAATTAATCCATGCGATAAAGCTATCAGAAAATTAAATGCTACTTTGTCGCATGATTAGTTGGAGGACGCCTCTCGTGTTGCCAATTATCAACAATTGCTACAAAACGATCGTATTGCGTAAGCTTTCAAACGAAATCATCGTTTCTAAACCTTTGATGGAAAAAAAATCTTTCGCGACACTCTTTCACAAGACATACAGAGAAATAAATAATTTAAAATATATTTAAAATATGTATTTTTTAAATTACTTATAATATTTTATAATATTGTTTGACATTTTCTTCATAATTTTCACATATACATTAATTTATTTTGCAACTAACGTAATGAACAAAATTTTTTATTTTATCATTTTTAGATACTAAAGGGCAAGACTGAAAGAATTAAAAAGAGAATACACACACGCTACATTTAAAATGCGCGTAGAACTAATTACTCAGTAAATTAAATTAAATTAAAGAATAAAGAATTATGTATACCTATATTTAATATAAAAATATATATCTGTGACATTTTTATATTTAAAATATGCATATTTTAGATTGTAGAGTGATATCGCACTAGGTCTGTTGACATAATCGAGATGCATAGCCCAATTTATCAAGTTCAATTTATGCATGCCACTGTTTACGCTTTCAAAATAGGGTGTGTGCTGATTTTTTCGAGATTCAGAGGTGATTTTTAACCCGTGTTATTAGTCGGCGAATTTTCAGCATCACTGGCAGGTACGAACCGGCTTGATTGTCATATTTTATAAACAACGCGGCTGTGCGGGAATCGTTGTCGGTGTGTTTGCCGATTATTTAACAACGACCATGGAACCGACGACGTGACAAGGTCCTCCGCATTTTTCACGTCGTCGATGTAAAAAAAAATATATATATATAATGGGAATAGTGTCGTCAGAGGAGCCGCACAAATAAACTGCGAGATATATTTCCCCGCCGCAGTCGATTATGGTATCAATACGCGTTGGCGTTAATTGAATTTAATTCATTTCTTGAAAATTCTATCGTTTAAAGTCCATGGAATCTCTCCTTCGTTTCGAAGGACGGAGGATCGAGCCGAAGGCTTCGCGGTAAACGCGCGAGAGCACTTTCCAATAATTTAAATCTTATTATCATCGTTAGGAATTTTCTTTCGTCAGACGATACAATTTTTTTACCTTTTTTTTTTCCTCTTTAATTAAAATTCCTCTACTGATTTTGTGCGAAAAATCTAATATCAGAGTATATACGTTTTTAGTCTTGTTGATAGAGAGAGCTTAATAGATAGAAAAATTGTTGCCACAACACACAGGTTTAAAAAATATATTGTGAACACAATATTTTTGGTATGCGTTGCAGAAATACCTACAGCCCTTGAAGAGCCCTGAGAATGCCGGCTTGGTGGATGCCGGAACAGTCGACGAGATATTTTATCAGGTAAGGCGAAGTTGTCATCTCACAATCAATATCAATTTTTATTTGGAGAAAAACTGTTTTAATAAAACCAGAAGGAAAGAGATATATTATTATTCCAAATGTATGTAAATTATATGACTATGTATTTTTTTTTAACCTCACATGTATATGTGCGCTATTACAGCATTATTTTTATCGACAAAAGACACGCCACACTTGTTCATGCGCATCGTAAATCTGTCTCATTGTAATTCAGTATCCAAAAAGTTTCGAGGAAAATTCTCCTCGGTTCTCGCTGAATTGTATTTTAAATTACGCCGAATAGTACATTAGATATGAAACGATTTTATACGATACATATTTCGACCGAGATTTAAGACTAACATCTTTATCGTGAAATTGACGAACATCATTGACCGTGGAATTCTACTCTAAGTCCTTGACACACATTCGGAGCAGCAGTTAATTAGCAAATTGCTGACTGTTAATTGGCTGTTGACAAACTGCGTCTTTGAAAAGTAGCAAATAATTAATAAATTATTCATTAATTTTGATCAATAGTTTATAACTTGTTATACAGTTTATAGAGAGATTGGTGTCTCTAATTAAATTGACTTAGTTCATCAAATATTAGTGACACTTGGAGTTAATAAACGATGCGTGAAAAATGTGTCTATTAAGTAGATTATTATAAAAGATGAAGAAATATTAAAAAATTATAGAATTAAATATTAGAAGGTATAAT